>NW_028241043.1:0-621287 GCF_964263255.1 Lissotriton vulgaris | reverse complement strand
TGAACTGTTCTCATACTTCAATGGGCCGTGCCTACGTGAGGCCTGGAGGATAGCGTCTCGATCCCGAAAGTGGAAGAGCCTAGCGATGATAGGCCTTGGGGGAGCCCCCGGTTTAGTCTGTCCACCCGGGAAACGATACGCACGCTCAACCGCAAAGAATTTGCTGAGTCCGGCGGGAGCGAGGTGGGTGACGATCAGATTCTCCACTAGCAGGTCAACGGTGGTGGTGCCGTGGCTCTCAGGCACACCAACCAAGCGAATGTTGTTACGCCGGGCCCTATTTTCATACTCGTCCAGACGTCTGGCCATCATATCGTGCGATGACCGCAGGTTACCAATCTCCGACTGTGCATCCGCCATATCCGTGACAAGACTGGAGGCCTTAAGGTCCAAGGCCTTGACCCTCTTGTTGGTCTTAGCCAAGTCCGCTCTAATGAGAGTGACATCAACGGCCACCGTGTCGATCTTGGACACAATAGCCTCATATTGCAGCCCCATATCAGTCTTCATACCAGTGATGGCGCGCATTAGGTCCTGGAGCGAGACCTCCGATGACGCCATAAGGTCCGTCCTTGGGTCTTCAAGACTACGGCCAGCACCACCGGGGGAACCCTTCAGTTGTGTGTATCGGTCCATAACATTAGTTTGAACGGGTCCCCCACGGGTCGGCACCTTCGTCTTGCGCTTCTCGGCTTCAGGTTTGGTCGCCATATTGGAAGCCGCGCCCCGAAGGGGCCCTCTGGACCTGGTGTAAATGGCAAATATCGTTGAGTCGCCAAAGCAAAATTCCGGAGCAAAATCGTAGACTGTGAGTCTAGGGATATGGCCGGAAAGCACAGCGGGCCAAGGCCACCGCAGCTCGGAATCAGGATCACTTTCAGAACAGTCAATTAGGAGGTCGAGAAGAAACCGAAACTGAAAGTAACAATGTCACCGGTGGGAAGGATGTCCCTTCATCGCTGTTGTTGACTTACTCCTCGGCCAGCCAGAGCACCAGAGACCCCGGTCTCGTCCGGGGTCAGGCCAGAAAGTTGAAGACGATGTAAACATGGTTCCCGAAGTCCGACCCCAGTTCTTGAAAGTATATTAGGATCAGCAAGAGTAGATCTTCAAAAGCCCATATAGAAATTCAGGATATTCCAAGGATATTTGCGAGAGGGCGGCGCGGGTCACGGGAGCCCTCTGCTTACGCGACCATCTTGGATGCCCGCGTAGCTCCTCCTCCTAAATCATCAGATATATTTATCAGCTTGTGTCCTGGTACCCATGTTTCCCCTCATTGCTCTTCTCATGAGTATTTCATGGGGACTCAAGCCTGTGTTTCTGTCTGGTATGCTTCTGAATCCCATCAGAACAAGTGGTAAAGCATCAGGTCATTCCAATTGGGTAGATTCACATATCTTTCCCAATTGTGACTTGATTGTGCCATTCAGTTGTTCTACCATTCCAGAAGCCTCTGGGCGGTATGCACAGTGCAGCCTTTGCTCAATTTGGAATGCTTCACACATCAGATGGATTATTTCATTATTAAAATGAGACCCTCGTTCTGACTCAATTGTTACTGGAAAACCGAAACGTGGTATGAGTTCCCTCAGTAGTAGTTTAGCTACAGTGATGCTATCATTCCTGCGGGTAGGGTAGGCAGCCACCCATTTTGAAAACAGGCAGACAATGACAAGGACGTACTTCAGTCCTCGGCAAGGGGGTAACTGGGTGAAATCAATCTGGAGTCGTATGAAGGGACCTTCAGCCTTTCCAATCTTTCCTGGTAATACTACAGTTCTCTTACCAGGATTCATTCGTTGGCAGGTTATGCACCTCTGGCAAAGACTCTCTACTACATTCCTGAATCTCACATTGAACCAACTGTCTAAACAGCCTAATCATCGCGTCCCTACCCATGTGTGCACTTCCATGATACATTCTAGCCATTGGAGCAAGCATATAATCTGGTAACACAGGTCTCCCATCAAGGTACACAATAGCACCATCCTTGACCCTTCTCCGACGTCCTATTTTCTCCCACTCTTCCTTTTTCTTTATTTCTGCCTCATTTTGCAAATCTCTCAGTTCTACCCATGTTTTCACTCTTTCAAGCAACATAAGTTGGTAGCTGTTTCCATATGCAACGATTTTCTTATTTATTGCCATCTTATGTTTGGCACAATGCTGGACTAGTTGGTCAGCATATCAGTTACCAGATGTCACTTTGTCATTTCCAGATTGGTGAGCAGCACACTTGACCACAGCCACTTCTTTTGGTAATTGAATTGCTTCTATCAAGTCTTTTACATAATGTCCATTTTTAACCCGAAGAAGTTAGAAACTCCCTTTGCATCCAAACTTTGCCAAAGTCATGCACAACTCCGTAACCATACTGACTATCAGTGTATATGGTCACTTTCCAATTTTCCCCAAATTTGCAGGCTCTTGCCAATGCAACTAATTCAGCTACTTGTGCAGACTTGACTCCAGGTAAATAGGATGCTTCAACGGGACCCCACAAAGTAAACACAACATATGCAGCACTTAATCCTCCTTCCTCATGTCTCATGCATGAGCCATCCACAAATAGTTCATATTCTGAATTTAATAATGGCTCTTCTTTTATGTCTGGACGGGGCTTAGTACTGTATTCTGTGAGGTCAAAGCAATCATGCTCGACTTCCCCTTTCACCTCTTCAAAGTGAATCAGGTAACAGTGTGGCTGAATTTAAGACAGTGCATCTGGCAGTGGTCACATTCCCTGCACCTATAAGGATTTGCTCATACTTAGTCAGCAGACTAGGAGTCAAATACTGAGTACGTGTTCTGGTTAACAGAATCACCACTAAATGTGGGACATACACTGTTACAGGGTGTCCCATAATGATAGATTCACTTTGCTCATGACTCATGCAGGTTGCAGCTACTGCTTTCAGACATACTGGCAATGCAGATGCCACTGGATCTAGTGTGAATGAAAAATATGCCATGGGACGTCTCAGTAAACCATGAGTTTGGGTAACAACAGACAATGAACAATTATCGTGTACATCACAGAACAATGCAAATTCCTTTGAATAATCAGGCAACCCTAAGGCTGGAGCTGAACAAAGACAGTCTTGCAGCTTCAAGAAGGCAGTCATGCTTAAGTCATCCCACTCTACTGGGTCTTTTGCTCTTTTCGTTGTCTTTTGTAACAGGGGTTTAGCTAGGACTGCAAATCCCACAATCCACTGCCTGCAGTAACCTACAACTCCAAGAAACATACTGATTCATTCTGTGTCTGAGGTAGATTCACGTTTCTGATTATTTTGATTCTTTCAGAGGTAACTCTTCTGACACCTCTTTCTATCTGGTGCCCGAGATACTTTACCGATGTGGTGCAGAACTGTAACTTTTCAGGTGACACTTTGTGCCCTCCTTCAGCCAAATGATTCAGCAATGCAATGGTATCAACGACACAGTCATTTCGAGTTTTAGACGCCACCAATAGGTTGTCTATATATTGTACCAGGACAGACTGTCCGGGGAAGACCAGAGATTCAAGACATTTTTTCAATATCTGATTAAAGATCGATGGACTTTCTGTGTACCCCTGAGGGACACGATTCCAAACGTAGACCTGGCCGTCGAATTTGAACAAGAAAAGAAATTTGCTATCTGGATGTAATGGTATGGAGAAAAATGCATGGCACAAATCAATTACCGTGAACCATCCGTCTCCCCACGGTATCTGATACAGAACCACTGCAGGATTTGGCACAACTGGACAACATGGGATGACAATTTTATTAACTTTGCGGAGGTCTTGTACAACCCTATCTTTTCTGCTACGTTTCTTTATGCCAATTATAGGTGAATTACATGGACTGCTCATAATTTCTTGTAAAATGCCTTGCTCAACCAAACGCTTTATTTCTGCTGCAACACCTACTCTTATTTCTGGACTGATCTTGTATTGTCGAATATTTGGGTAAACTGCACCTTCTTACACTGTCACTTTTACTGGGTCAACATTTGCCATTAATCCTACATCTTTTCCAGTGAAATTCCACACTTCAGGACTCACTGTATGCTGCAATTCTTTTGGGAGGTCTTCCACTAGCATCTTTTTATTTTCAGTTTCTTGTTTGGCTAACATTAATTTATACACTCAATCTTCTTCTGGGGTTTGAATTTCAACACAACTTGGGGTACAAAAGATTGTGCAATTCATTTTACACAATAAGTCCCTACTTGATAAGTTTACTGGACTGGAGTCGCACACTACAAATTTGTGCATTTCTTTCAAATTCCCTATTCTGATTTCCATGGGTTCTGTAACGGGGGTACTAATTTGTTTATTAAAAACGCCCACTACTTGGATCTCTTCTCCTGAGAGGGGTAGGTTTGGAACATCTGCTGTTCTTACAGTAGAACGGGTAGCGCCAGCATCCAACAAAAAGGTAACATCATTTCCCTCAACTTTTGCCTCCATGTATGGACCTGACTGGTCTACCGGCAAGGATGCGCCAAGCACGCACTCCTCGTCCTCCCCTCTAAGGCACCGTCAGCAACTATCTTCCCCCAAAAATGCGTCACTCAAAGGAAATTGTGATGTCACTGTGTCTCTCCTTCCACTTCCCTCCCAATTTGTGGTATACACTCTGTATTTTACTTGACTCCCAGAATCTGGCATAGGTGCAAGTGGTAACTGGTTCAGTATTACCTGTGCTGTGGCTTCCTTGACACCCCAGTCTGCGTCTGTGGATTAAAATTGTCATTTTGCATATTATTACTCAGCACAGCCTTACACTTGTTTCTCCAATGCCCCATTTTTCCGCACCCATGACAAGGAACCTATTTCTTTGCCTCTTCTCTGTTCATTCTATTTCTCGG
This sequence comes from Lissotriton vulgaris, assembly GCF_964263255.1. Taxonomy (NCBI): domain Eukaryota; kingdom Metazoa; phylum Chordata; class Amphibia; order Caudata; family Salamandridae; genus Lissotriton; species Lissotriton vulgaris. The sequence continues at coordinate 616,424 of NW_028241043.1, read as the reverse complement.
TTTACCCCCATTTCCATCTCCTTGATTCTGATTATTTTTTAATTGATTTAACTGGAGTTCCTGTTGCTCTGCCAATTTTACCTGTGCCTGCATTACCTTTTCTTCCAAATTCTTTTGTTTATTGTCAATTTCATCCCCACGATATTTTGCACACAGAAAGTATTTCATCCACAGGCTTGGCCTGCTAGCAGATTTTATGATCTTTAATCATTTGCGAAATTTCTGGCTTTAACCCTGACACAAATCGATAAATAAAATGTATCATGTCTTTCGTATCAATGCTTTCCAAACCACTGTACTGCTTGAATACCTGTAAAAGGCATTCATAATATGCATGTACTGATTCATCCTTATTTTGCGTAGTTCTGTATATTCCTGTCCAATCTGTTTCTTTCGGGGTACTTTCCCTTTCAGGAAAGTTATGACTTGATGATACTTTTTCATCACGTCATCTGATAGGGTTCATGTCTTTGGGTCTCTTGGATACTCGTCATTAGGCCAATCAATAGTAATTTTACATTCAGTCCCCAAATCTGCAGGTACTACAATGTCAAACAACCCATCTAAATCTTTCAACAACACTTTTGATACTTTTACAAATCTCTCGACCTGTCTTTACCACTCTACAGGTTTCTCTCTGAGTTTTGGGAAATCATTTGTAAATGATAAAATATCCTGTCGTTACCATGGGACATGTACAAATCTTCCTCCTGGCACTTCTCTCATCGGGCATAATCTTTCCACTTTTCCTGGTTCTTTTAATAAATATTCAGATGCAGTGCTTTTTCCCTGGGCTTCCTTCTTTTTCTTTATCCATCTTGCTTTCCATCTGTCTAAATCACCCCATTTTTGTAACAATGACAATTCTTTAATTTGCAATTTACATCCTGACACATTCATGTTTTCTAAATCTTTATCAGAAAATTCAGCTCGGTAAGGTTTCTGTAACACTTTAGATTTACCAATGTCAATTCCCATATCAGAAGCCAAACTTATTAACTTTTCATGAAATGTATTGGTATTTGGAGTGATACTTTGACATATAAACAACAATTCGTCTTCCCTGAAAGTGTTTAACTTTTCCAATCCCACATTTCTAGCAATCATTTCTTCTAATTCAACTCTTAATTTAAATATCCAACACCTTCGGCTGTGATTTTGACTTTTCTATTTCTCGAGACCATCTCTCTATTTTTTCTGGGGATAATACAGAGGATGTTTCCATCCGTACCTCTCTAGAGCATCCAGGAGTGTTTTTCCTGTCAAGTCACCCACTGGTTCCCTTATAGGTAAATCCATCAGGGAAATCACTGACTCACATTCACTTGCTTGATCATCAACAATTAAGGGTTCTTTTCTGGATTGCACTACAGGTGTAGTCAGAATGAGAGTTTTAGGACAGGACTGCTTTTCTCTATATAATGGAACAATGGGACCTATGGTTACCGGAATGGTCAAGGCTTCAAGGCTAGTATTCAACTGGGAGATTTTCTGAATTAATTCACTTCTCTGTTTATTTATTGCTTCTCCTTCTCTATCCTGTAGTACTTTTTCTAATGAGGTTTCATGTACAACTTGCGGAACCAAAGGTGGTTTTAAGAACTGGGCGCTAGGGTTAACTCTATTTGCTTCTTCATGGTAAGGTGCGGGTTTTTCATTAACAAATCCTCCTAGTAATTGTCATCTGATTTACCACTATTCATTAAATTTCTCGTTTTCTCTGTGCTCTTACTTCCTGATTGTTCTTCTAAGGTTAATAAAGGATACAGGGGCATATTAACAAGCTGAAATATCGCCGCTTTCTCGGAACAATTCGCTGAGAAAGCGGCGATACTTCCAGCGCCCTATTAACAAGGGCATTGCAACGGCTGCCACAAGCCCACTTTGCATGTCAGCGAGAAACATCGCTAATGACATGCAAAGTGGGCGTTCCCACGTCCAACCACATGTAAAATATGGTTGGAGGTGGGAACACCCTATCACCAAGGCAGGCGTTGGGAGGAAATACCAGCGATAAACTGCTCATTTTACCATACTCACCTGGGCCCATAAAACTTACACACTATGAACAGGTAAACCTATGCTTTATTCAGAATTTTAAATTAACCATTTAGGACTTATACCTTTGACGAACCAATCCTAGTCACCGGTACCTAGAGTCCTAAGGGATCAAGGGCCATATTACCAAGATGTGCGTTGAAAAACGCACGTGGCACATTTCCCTATTGCCGGCTATCGTCGGATTTTATCGCTGTGTTAGCGCGTCATTATCAACGCGCAACACATAGGCAATATCAAATCCGGCGATAGCCGGTGATAGGGAACATTAGCGCGTGAAAACAAGCGTTGTTGTCACGCACTAATGTGTGCCTTGATAATATGGAGGGGTGGATTCAGCTTTATGATCCATACCCCTATGTTATCAATGCCTAACACCTAATCAGAGCAGGCGTTGGGAGACCTGCGATAAACGAGTTTATCGCAGGTCTTCTCCTCCCAATGCCTGCCTTGGTAATAGGGTGTTACCACCTCCAACCACATTTTACATGTGGTTGGACGTGGGAACGCCCACTTTGCATATCATTAGCGATGTTTCTCGCTGACATGCAAAGTGGGTTTGAGGAAGGCGTTAGCATGCCCTTGTTAATAGGGCGCTAGAAGTATCGCCGCTTTCTCGGCACAATTTGCCGAAAAAGAGGCGATACTTCACCTTGGTAATATGGCCCTGTGTTTTGCAGACTGCCCCTACTTTTGAGACTTGTTGCAGCGATACTATTTTTGCTCCTACTGCTACGATAAGGCAAGCCAAATCACCAGTGACACCCAATTCACCATGGAGAGAGCACTGCAGGAGATGAAGTGTTGTGAGGGCATCGTCCAAATTTTGGCGTTCCCTCGTTTACGAGTATTAAATACCACATGGTTTCTGTCATTCAGACCAATCTGGCAAGATAGCATCTTACCTGTTCTACAATTCCTGCTTTGCGGTGAAGAATGCGTGCTAGACATCTGTCTGACACTCACATCAGTCATGCCTACGGATGTCGATACTCTGCTGGACCCTGTAACGGCCCATGTTCTGTGTTGTCTCCAGCGGCTACCAATCCTGATGATGGCATTCATTGAGATCTCACAGACGCAAATAGCACCTGCTAAGGTACAAGAGGAAACAACAGGTACGCAGGTAACATTCAATATGAACATTGCTGATTCAACCAATGCTGAAGGCGATAGTTCACATCTATGTGCGGTTAATCTTCTAAACAAGGAATTCCGACTTTTACCTACAACAGTAGACAACTTTTTGTCTACAACAAAGTGAGGGGAAAATATGCCTAAATCTAATAAATCAATGGGCTCAGGTAGAGTCCCCAATATACACAATTAGTCATAAACCCGCGTGACCAGTCCTAATCACAACATCAGAGTAGACATATTTACAAAAATAATTTCATGTTTATTTTTTTATACAAGTATCAAATCAATATGAACAATTCTAGTACATACATAATAAATAATTAACTCATTCAACCCAAATACCACACATCCCTTCAGTCAATCATATTCAACCACACATACTCATACGTTCTTCATTTATCCTTCTCAAACGACAGCCAGTTTTCCAGTTGTTATAGATGAATACAGGTCCCGTAAGGTCTCAAGAAGGAATAGAGACTAGATGAAGAAATAGCAGGACAGTCTTCAAGTGCCAGCGCGCGTTTCGGTGTTTGGCCTGGACTTCGGCCACACTTTCATCAGGGCACACAATGGAAGGGAGGGGGACAACAGCACAAATCTGAAATAGTTAAAACAAACAAACAGACAGTTGTATGATCCAATTCATCAATTAACAATTTCCAATGCATGATCAATACTACATTCCTGTAGAGAGACTGTTTCTAGTTTCATAGACCTGGTCACTAACAAGTGGGCTTACAACTCGAGGATAATAATAATTTATAAAAAGTCAAAACGCAAACCCATAGACCATGATGCTTTAATAAGGTGAAACACAAATTACAAATATATGACTATATGTAGGGAAATGTACATATTATCACAGACACACATAGAGACAAATATGTGAGGCCACCCCATAGCTCAATAAAGGGCCTCTGTCTGTAAAGGTCCCTTCCTGTTTTCTCCAAGCCCTAACACTAACTTTTCATTTTGGCACACAGTGTACTAGAGACTCTGACCTTCATTTTTAAAAAACAAGGTACTAACTTTGGAACTTTTTCCAAAGATTAATTTTTTTTCTCCAAATTTGTATTTTTCGTTTTTTGGCACAAGTAATCTGCTTATAGTAGAACTATTCATAGAGAATAGAATTCTTTAAATACTTCCAGAGACAATATATGACCATGTCCACAAACAAACAGTTTTATGTAATCTGACATGAAATGGTTTCGGCCCTTTTTCCTTCTGTATTTACGTGCCATTCAAATGTCTGCATATGCTTAGAATGAAACATTGCTTTAATATGTACAGCACCAAAGCATTTTTGTGCTTACAATCAGTTCTAATGCATTTTACAAATGTATTTTGGACATGTTTTTAGCACTTTGTGTGTAGATATATTTTAGATATGTTTAACATGTTTAGGATTAATAATGTCGTTCATACGAAAGTGGAGTGGATGTTTGTGTCGATTTAGATACCGTATATAGATTTCCTGATTCATGCCCTTATATACGTACAATTCACTTTCCCCTTATTTAAGCATAGAAATCCAGCGCTTATTTAGGCATTGCTCATGCTAACCAAATACAGGTATGGTCAACTACATCCGATCCTCTTCGTCACAATGAGTTCTTGGAAAACCAGACTCTAAAGCCTTTAGGACTTCCCCTTGCTTGATATTGATTTCCCCAAGAACTCATTTATTATGCATGAACATCTACTCCTTGGAAGTTCGTTCATGACGTTCTTATGCCTGACTTGTACGTCAATACTGCCATTCCTAAATACCTTCAAGATATAAGTATTCCTCCACTTGCTATGGCAAGGCACGGTGCGGTTCGGCTACCTACTTGCACGACGCGGCTCGCCACTGCAAGTCCTGAAGGTAGTCCACTCCCCAACTGATGCACTGACCAGACACTGTCATCCTCCTCGCCGAGAATCCAGCTCCAGTATTTCTGACTCCCCTTGCGTGGTGTTAGAGATCGAGTCCCGGGAAAGAGAAACCAACCTCTCTTATTCTAAGGTATGGAGCTGATTAGAACCTAGAGAAACTTTTGGCAGTTCTTGGCACAACTAAACTAAACTATAGCTAAACAGCAACTATTTTTTCCCTCGTACAATACTAAGGTTAGGTGCACTGGAGTAGGATTATTTTAGAAGCACCAGTTGAGTATTTTAGCCTGTGTTATTTATGTATGTATTTTTATATATGTCATAGCCACAGACCATGCTATTGCACTATTATTTTATCTTACTGCTAGCACTGTACATATTATACTTCGCATTCTGTCTTACGATTGTAGTTCATATTTCTTGCATGAGACAAAAGACTGTTCAATAAACCCTTTTCTTGTAACGCACGTCTTTCTATTTCTGTGTACCTCTGTAGATACGTAGCATGCACGATTGACTGAGTAAAAGTGTAATCTATTGTTTCCACGACTCTAAAGATATTGTACCGACTCTAAGGGAAACAAAGTTGTCATGTTTATGCGGTTGTCAGAAACGTATCCTTTCTTGTTCATACGAGAAGTTTCTAGTGACCTCTGAGTTAGCTGGCACACACAAGTAATCAAGTTTAATGTACTCAATAGAGACATACTGAACTCAGTCCTATTTCAAATCTATAGTGTATAATATTCCAATGCGCAGAGCCTATCAGGGATATAGGTACTACACTACAGAATGATGATGGATTAAACCCAGATCAGTTGACTGGGAGTGAGTGTTGCATTGATCAACACTCCGTCCATCATCCCTTTTGGTTTTGCAGAGTACATTATTTTGGCATAGCTAACTGCCAGGATTGTACGAACTGCCTGATTGTCGCATTATAAATTGCATTATTTTTGCATTACGAACTGCCTGATTGTTGCATTCGAACTGCAGTATTTTAGCATTACAAACTGCCTGATTGTTGCATTAAAAACTGCATTATTTTTACATTATGAAGTGCCTTATTCTTGCATTACGAACTGCATAGCATTGCATTAGGACTGCATTGGATCAACGAGAACTGCTCATTAAACTGCAAGAACTTACAAGGGCTTACTGGCCTAATAATCAGCAAGGTGCAATATTACAAATAAGCATTTCTCGGATTTGTATTGTGTGGTCTCATCGTATATCTTTTTTTAGAAACATAATTGTTTTTCATGAAACTGGTATGGAGTCCATTTGTGGGTTACTGAGAGCGCGGTTGCCAAACTAGCGAGTGGGTGAGCAGGGGCTATCTGAGAAGGTGTCCTTCCTTTCCCTGACTTAGAAGCAAGGGTCCCTATTAGGGCTGAGGTACCTACCTCAGCCAACTAGAGACCCTCAGTTCTAACAGCGCCTCCCTGGGGCACTGCAACGAAGAACGGTTTTCATTTCTCTATACTTTTCATACTTTGCATTTGCGCTGCATCGTACATTACACATACAATGTGGAAACACTATTAAGCTTAGTTTTTGTTCGACACGGCTGCCTAAAGTGTGGCAGTGCTGACTGAAAGAGAGAAAAACAGCATCACTTCTACACAGATATGGCGCTGTTTTTCACTCTCCCTTCGACACGACGAAGTGCAGGTACTTTGGCTGCTCTGCTGTGTTGCGTCCTGTTTCAGTACATTTCCCTCCTAGTATTTCTTCATGATCCTCGGTGGTTTCTGCTGCCTCTTGGCCTCCCGACCCAGACACGGGCCCTTATTTATGAAAAGTGACGGATCACTGCGTGAAAACAGCGATGCGTTACTTTTCACTGCGCACTCCTTGCGACACCAATGATGCGTCATATTTAATGTATGACGCATCATGTCGCAAGGAGTTACAGATACGTCAGTATTTCTGACGTATCTGTAAGCGCAAAAGTGACGCATTGCTGGAGTGTGTCACAAAAGTGACGCAACTCCGGCAATGCGTCCTTTCACATGGGGAAAGCCCCATGTGAAAGGGCTTGCGTCAGTCTTATGCCTGCTGTGAGGTAGGCGCAAGATTTTGACGCAACAGCATCCTAAAAGTGATGCAGTGAAATCTCATAGATTTCACTGCGTTACTTCTACAAGGCTTTTTGCGGGGGAACGCCCCCCTCTGCATACTATATACCTGACACAGGTATAATGTGGCGCAGGGGTTTAAAAAGCGACACATCCACCTAGGTGCGTCACTTTTTAAATATGGCGCAATAAGGCGCATATTTTACGCCGCTGGTGCGTCACAAAAAGTGATGCGCCGGCGGCGTAAAACTGACGCAAGGCCTCATAAATAAGGGCCCAGGTACTTTGGCTGCTCTCAAGCGTCGCGTCCTGTTTGAGTACAGTTCCCTCCTCGTATTTCTTCATGATACTTGTCCTCGGTGGTTTCTGCTGCCTCATGGTCTCCTGACCCAGACACGGTGCTTAGAAGCACTGCTTACACCATGGACTAGTAGAAAAGTGCTACTGCTTATCTAAAACGTATATTTGTAGTTTTATATTAGCACGAGCAAGGACCCGTGGGCTACATGACCAACGCACATTAGTATTTAAAGCTCAGAAAACAATAGGAAGTAGATCTGACTGTCAATTTTTTCAGGACAAATGCTCAGCTTTCCATAGCGCTGCATCACAGTTGCCACAATTATTCCCTATAGCAAACATGATCAATAGAGATGTTTCATCCTTCAAGTGTGCAGTTTGTGTCGAGAGAGTACGAGGGCTAGGCGGGCCATGTTGCAGCGGGCTTCAGGATAGGGGCTGCTCTCAGAGCTGATGGGCCGTGTGGCCCAGTCTGAAAGCCTCGTGCTAGCCCTGCAGCGTGGTGCCACGTGGGCACGCATACCAGATGGAACCATGTGTGTGTAACAGAGGGCTTCTCAGCTGGCATCTGCTGGTCGTGCTGTAGCTGTGTCCATGCTGTGCTAAGGAGAGGGGCTGGTGCTGATGCAAACAGCTGTATTTGTGTGGCGCTCCCAGGTGTGGCAGGGGCCCGCCGTCCACTGCATTGACAATCCTGCTGCAGGCCTGTCCTTTCAGGAAGACTGTGCCCCTGTGACTTGTGTTACTCCCATTGTTTGGAGCGTCTGCCTCAGCTGTCATTTATACACCCTCCACCCATCTGGACAGCAATGCAAAGCCGCACATCCATCGGGGATTTACACATTTGCCGTTCCCAGTTTTAAGTTGTAAATCAACTGAGGCCTTGCATATATTTACACGGTACATCAGTTGAGGGTGTGCACATCTGCACCGCACATTTTTAAATTGTAAACCGATGAAGGAATTACACATTTCCATTGCAATAATTTAAATCGTATATCAATTAAGGGTGTGCACATGTCCATAGCACAGATTTAAATTGTACATTAGTTGAGCGTGTGCACATTTGCATTGCATGTATTAATTGTAAATCAATTGAGGATTTGCTCATTTTGCATAACTCATTTGAATTGCACATCGGTTGAGAGTGTGCACGTTTGCACTGCACAGATTTAAATTGTAAATCAATTGAGAAATTGCACATCTGCATATATTTAAATGGTATGACAGTTGAGAGTGTGCATATTTTTTTAATACACATTTCAATTGTAAATCAATTGAGGATTTGCTCATTTGCATACCACGTATTTAAATGTACAGCAGTTAAGTATGCACACACTTGAATTGCACGTATGTTGAGTTGTAAATCAATTGCAGACGCACCTTTTTGAATTGCACGTCAGTTAGCGTGTGCACACTTGCATTGCACATATTAGTTCAGGGCGTGCAGATTTGCGTCGCACATATTTAAATTATACATCGAGGGTGTACACATTTGCATTGTACATATTTAAATTGTAGATCAATGGAAGTAGTGCAAATTTGCATTGTACAAATTCAAACTTTGCATCACTTGAGGATTTCATTTGCATTGCACACATTTACCATTGTGTTACATATTTGAATCTGTCGGCACATGCAGATTAATGTATTTGTCCAGAATCACATAATTTACAATTAAAGTGCTGGGAACAGAACCCAGACCTTTGTTTCCTTTACTCTAGAAAGAAAGCCACTTTTGATCTGTGCAGCAGCGTGCAATGCTAGTTTACCTTTAGGCCCATTTTAGATGACAGCGTACTGATTGGTGTGTTGAACGTCATTGTGTTATCGTTTAGGTGTGTTGGTCGGTGAAAGTGTAGATGTATGGTCTAACAATTTTCCCCTTTGATACCATTGATCAATTTATCGATGGCCATGCAAATTCGTTGTTAATTACACCAATTTTGGGTAGGTCACCATCCGCTGCCCCCAATGCCACCAAGTGTAAATCGATTTCTCTAGCCAAAAACGTGTATATCCATCATGGCTGCTCCATATAAGCTATTTTTGTCGACTTGGCATTGCTAGATTGTGTCTACAACCCTTACTTTGCGTGTAAGGGCATACAATTCGATCTCATGCACAGTTTATTAAATTCTTACATATATATAAAAAAAAATCCATGGCGCCTAAAGCAAGATTACCATGTCAATATCATAAAGTACCAGTAGGTGGCACTATAAGAACTTATCACTTAATAGTGTCATATAAATAGGTATCCGCAATGCTACTTACTTTCTTAATTAAAGGGGAACGGTAATAAAAAAGAGCCTCACTTCTTAAGAAGCCTTGCGCAGTCTTTTTAATTTTTTTTTATTTTAAGCCCAAACCCTCATTTCGCTGAAGAAGTAAGGATTTGTCGGCAGATAAAATGCGCACGCTGCAGACAACAGAGGATGACATACGTGTCAATTCAATTCAATTCAAAGAAAACTTTATTCGGATTGTAACAAATCCATAAAAGTCACATAAGCATAAAAATACATCTTTGAAAAATAGTTATACACAATTAACATAAAATAATTAAAAAGGAAGCAGCAATGGTCATGTAAACAGTTAAAATAATGTTAATAAAGTGCATTCCAGTGTACATGATAGGTAACCAAGGTGCTGTTGCATAGGAGACAATCTTTTTGAGTGGGAGCATTTCAGGGAGATTCCATAGATTTCCGTGCATGGAATACGATTTTCAAAAATGAAGTTGCACGAAAAATTAGATCTACATTATCTAAGTTTAAAAACATAAGATATGATTGATTTAGGGAGACTGGCCTTTGTTTTTTAAAATATGGAGCTAAAAACCATTTGATGTACTTCATAAAAAATTTACAATGAAAAAAGAAATGCAGTTCATTTTGTCTGCTGTAACCATCACAGGGGCAGGGGTTTAGCTCGTGTCCAGAGTTCAATGTGCTGTAGCCCATGGGAAAGCAGAGTGAATATTTTGCACACACATACGCACATACGTGTCAAGAAACGTTTTTCTACTGCCACATCCCAATTAGCCACTCAATCTAAATTGAATTTCAATAAATTGTATGGCAGTAGTAACTGTAATTTACACCATTTAAAACGTTCTACAAAATAAAGTGTTAATGAATTGAAGCATTTGCGTAGCGCTTCATGCTCCGGAGATGGCCGTAAGTGCTCCGCTTTTCATCGGATTCTGGCGCCCTCTGCAGAGCGATGGGAGGAAGGGTGTTGGAGCAGAAAATAGTTGGATGAGTTGCAGGTAGTGCAAAGCAACACGGGGCATATTTACAACTAAAGTGGCTGAGTGCGGAGTTAAGCCAAGAAGGCGAACACTGTGCTCCCTCCTCACATTAGAAACACAATGCTGCACTGTATTTACAAAAATACGGCGCAGCCCTGCATTTCTCCCTGCGTTCGCCTGCACGTACACAATCAGAAATGGTGATTCGTGCCTTCCATGTGCACATAAATGTTGGAACTTGTCTTTTTTTAAATTATTGATCTTGTGCAGGTAGGACTCATAAATGCATGGCTTTTTGTTGCTTCTTTGTTTCTATGTGAGCTGCAGCAGCACACAAAAAAACAGCAAAAACGAGGAGAAATAAAGCATTTGGCCAGTGTAAGACCAGGTTTGTCCTCAAAGTATGCGTCAGGGGCGATACACCGGCCTGTGCAGCCACGGCCGCGCAGGGGGTCCTCCGCAATCCTATAGGAAGCCCCTAACCCTTCAGAGATCTCCCATTGAGTCCAAGAACAATGAATATCTGGGAGACTCATGGGTCCCTCCTCAGATTGTGTAGGGGTGCCGCATAATTTTGCATTATACCACTGGTATGCAGAGAATGTGCCTACGCGAAGCTGCAATCGCGCAATATACAGACCACGCAGTGTCAGCGTAAAAGGCCATTTTATTAGACCAGAACTGCGAATCTGTACATAACAATAAATCAACAATAACAGTAACAGCAAACCCCCACTCACACTTCCCCCCCATTCGTTTCATTCACTCCGCATCATCACTAAGCCCTAGCGGCTCCAAACACCCTTCTCTTGGCCGTCAATCACCGTCTTCCAGCCCCCAGTCATTGCAAACTTCCATTCAAACTTCGGTCCGTCCTGTGCCACCTCCCCCCCCAAGGGATGGGTTTGCCCGCTCTTGACCCCCTGTCCCTTCGAATCCTGCCTGCAGCAGCTCTGGCCTAAACTGGCAACGCTATCGACCAACCCAGAAACCACCTCCAACTGCCGGGTGGGTGGGTGGCCTTTCGAGCTCCCTCCCGATGGTGCCAGGCGCGGAAAAGAGGAAGATCCCTTCCTCCCCCGCGCTTAAGTACCCAACCCCTAACTCCTCCCCTTCCCCTACCTGGCCTATCCCCTGCGCCAAAGACCCCGGGGAAAGACTAGTCTGCGACTCTGCTTTCCCCAGGGCCCGGCATCGCGCAATAAACAGACCACGCAGTGTCAGCGTAAAAGGCCATTTTATTAGACCAGAACTGCGAATCTGTACATAACAATAAATCAACAATAACAGTAACAGCAAACCCCCACTCACACCCCCCCCCCCCATTCGTTTCATTCACTCCGCGTCATCACTAAGCCCTAGCGGCTCCAAACACCCTTCTCTTGGCCGTCAATCACCGTCTTCCAGCCCCCAGTCATTGCAAACTTCCATTCAAACTTCGGTCCGTCCTGTGCCAACTCCCCCCCCAAGGGATGGGTATGCCCGCTCTTGACCCACTGTCCCTTCGAATCCTGCCAACCAGTGGACCCCCTGTAGGGCGGTTCACTGCCCCACCCCCACCAGGGCCGTCCGTCCGTCGCTGCACAGTCACTCCCGCCTACACCATATAGACCCGTTCCACAACTTGCTCACCACATCCCGCAACTCCATCATGTACCACGCATTGCCCAGCTGAGACAGGTGCACACCGTCCTCCCTAAAAGCTAAAGGCTCCTCCAGTCGAATCCCAGGATGTGAAATGACCTTAACGTCCTTGTCCGCACAGTACAGTCTCATTGCCCGATTAAGTTTCCTCCGGGCCTTCTCAATGGCCCCATGTTTCATAGCTCCCCTCCATACTTTCCTGGGGACAGCTCCGTCCAGGCAATGCAGGCCCCCGCCATCCTTGATTTCAACACTTCCAAGTCCCTTTGCATAAGCTTTAAACAATGCCAATCCAGACAGTTGCACCAGGTCGTTCTCTCCCAAATGAATGATTAACAAATCCGGGCATCCCCTCTGTGGGACCATCTTCGCGAGCCAGGGCAGTAGTGCCCCCCATCGCATCCCGCTCTTTCCCCACCATTTCACCTCGTGCAATTGTCCTCTCAGTCCCAGGTTACGGCCGTAAACCTGCTGGTCAGCATATTTGGAAGCCCAGTGCACGAATGAGTGCCCAACGATCCAAGTCACCGTCCTACCGCCCGGGCCACCCACGCAACCTACGAAGAAAAAGATGTTAGAACAGGCAAACAAAAACAGTGCAACACCAACCACCTGCCTGGGACCCTACTACTTCCTCACATACCTCTCGCAACAGCGTGACATCCAACGCCCAATCCTCTTAATCCTGTCCCAAGACCAACCCAGGCGAGCCGCCGCTGTCGCAGCCCCAATGCGAAATGAATGGGTACCGTAACCAGTTCCATCAATCCCCAATCGACCCAAAGCCATACGCAACACCGCCAACAGCTGGCCAGCCGACACTCTCGCACCAGAGGCATGGCAGAAAATCTCTCCACCCCGGGCCCCAGCCGACCCCCAGAAAGACCTCCACTCCAGAACCGGGCAAACCGCCCCACCAGACTCATTCAACCACACCCATTTGCCCCTGCCCACCTGATCCGGCTTCGAGCGGCCCAGCCAGATCCCCAGACGCCCCGCATCCACACGCACATCCTCAAACAACCTGCCCGCCCCCCGTCTCGTGCCCAACAGCTCAGACACCCGAAACGCCCCAAAGAACATCCATACCATGCACAAACGAAACAGCCCCACCTCAACCCGGTCATAACAACAATCCCGCAACACCCCAACCAGCTGAACCAACAAATCAAACGTCACTGCCTCCCGCAGTCGACCCCCCCCGGACCCCCTCTCCCGGCCCCACCCCGCAACATGCGAGCCAGCACCACATCCTTGGTGGGGTCAAAACCCAAAAACAAAACACAGTAAAAGGAAATCCCAGCCAATTTCCCAGAGATCGTAGCAGCAGTCAGACCCCGGTCCATACAGGCCAGCACATAGCCCCTCAAACCCTCCAGTACAGCCGACTCCCCACTCACGACACCATCCACCGTCCAGCCCATAAAAGTACTAAAGTCAGACCATGCCAGACGATAAGTCCTCCTCGTGGACGGAGCCAACGAACCCTCCACCAGACCAATCATCCTCACTCCCCCAAAGGCCCAGATGCCGGCCGGCAGCTCGGTCTTGCAGGCGTCCGCTCCCGGTGCCAGGTGTCGGAACCGCTGCCACTGCGAACGAGACAAAGCATCCGCAATGTCATTATTCGCCCCAGGGACATGCTTGGCCCGAAACACCACATTCAACTGCAGGCACGCCAGCATGAATCTGCGCAACAGCCGCAGCACTCGCAGGTCCCTCGCCCTTTGGTTATTAACAAGGTCCACCACCGTCATGTTGTCAACGTGAAAGAGCACAGTCCTGTTCCGAAAGTCCTCCCCCCACACCACCAGTGCCACCAGCAATGGGAAGAACTCCAAAAAGGCAATGCTCCTGCCCTGCTTGATCCAGGAGGCCGGCCAGCTCTCCGCACACCACCGACCATCCCAGAAAACACCAAACCCCACTGACCCAGCCGCGTCAGAGAAAATTTGGCATTGCCAGACCGCCCTTTCCTCATCAAAATCCAAATGCACCCCGTTGAAATCCCGCAGGAACGTAATCCAAGTCCTCAAATCCGTCCTCACCCCCAGGGAAATCCTCACTCTGTGATGCGGAAGCACCGCCCCCGACATGGCCATGCCGAGCCGTCTGCAGAATGTCCGCCCTGCCCGCACCACCCTGCACGCAAAGTTAAGGAAACCCAGAATCTTCTGAACCGCCCGCAAAGGGATCCGACGTTCCCCCACAGCCCACTCCAGACACGCAAGAATCTCATTCACCTTAGCTGCCGGCAGGCGCGCCAACCATTCCACCGAGTCCAGTTCAATCCCCAGAAACGTGAGGCAACAGCTGGGACCAGCCGTCTTCTCGGGCACCAAAGGCACCCCAAACTGCACGGCCAAGGCCTGGAAACGCGACAGGGCCCTGCCGCAATCCCCCGACCCCGCCCTGCCCAGGAAGAGGAAGTCGTCCAAGTAGTGAGTGACTTCACGGCACCCACTCACCCGCACCATGACCCACTGCAGAAAAGTGCTAAAAAGCTCAAACAACGCACAGGAGATGGCACACCCCATGGGCAGGACCTTGTCCACGTAGATGGCTCCCCCGAACTGCATGCCCAAAAGCGCAAAATCAGCCGGGTGAATAGGCAGGAGCCGGAAAGCCGACTTAATGTCACACTTCGCCAACTCCGTACCGGGACCACACAACCGCACCATCCGGACCGCATCGTCCACCGACGCATACAGCACCCTTGAGTCCTCCTCTGCAATGAAGTCATTCACCGACCACCCCTCTGGCCACGACAAATGGTGAATCATCCTGAACTCCCCTTCCTCTTTCTTGGGCACCACCCCCAACGGAGAAATGATCAGGTCCGGCAAAGGCCAGTCAGCAAACGGGCCTGCCACTCTCCCCTCCGCCACCTCCTTGTCCAACTTCACAGCCACCACTCCCGGCAACTCCTTTGCCGATCTCAAATTCTCAGCCCAACGACGCTCCCTGGGATCCTGGTAGCCTACCCTAAAGCCCTCAGTGAAACCCCAGAAGAGCCGCGCCGCGGCCTCGCGATCAGGATAGCGCGCGAGCCACGGGGCCATCGCCTCCACCCTAACCGGAGTAGGCGCCCTTTGGGCCAGGCTGGCCCCGACCCCTCGCGTTCCTCCACTGCTCGGAGGGGGTGGTGAGTGAGAGGCACTGCGTAAGGGGGTGCTTCCCGCCGCACTTCGAGCACTCGTGCTTGAACTTACATGGGTACCGAGAGCAGAAACCCCGATTGTAGCTCCAACACGCCCCCGTAGTGGGCCCTCCGGGTTTGGACGGCTGACCGGACACAATGGTGCTGGGCACAGTTCCGCCCCCCCGCCCTTCCCTGGGCAGGACGCGTCGGAAAAGACCGATACAACACCGGTAAACCACTGGCCGTGTGTGTAGAGGCCGACGAGTGCGAAGACGCCATCCACTGCATCCAAAGCTCCTGGTCCACCTCGCCCCAACTCTTCTCCGGATCAGCGCTGACCCGGGCCCGAAACTCCTCGTCGTAGCTCAACCATGCAAACCCACCAAACTGCATCTGGGCCTTGCGAATGATATCCATATACTTGAACAGCGCAATCGCCCGGTCCAGATACTTCTGGCAATACACGCTGGCATAAATCAAAAAGGCCGACGTCCAGTTCTCCATAGTGATAGGCACCTTAGGCCGCCTCGTCAACTCCCACTCCTCCTCCTTGGAGCCCTCCTTAGCCTGAACTTCCCGATGCAGCAACTTAAAAACATCCACAAATTCGTGTTTCCATATTTTTTCCCTCATTTTTTCCGACAAGTGCGACCCCAAAGGCATCGCCAACCCCATGTAAGGCATCTTCTTAGGGACCTTCACCCCCTTTTCCTCCTTGCCATCACCTTTGTCCGTTTGCACCCCCAAAGTCACCGACTTACCATCCACCTTCTTACCATCCTCAGGTGGACTGCCTGACGGCGCCCCCCCTCCCTCACAGACCCATCCCCCACACCCACTGACCGGTAGGTGCGTTTACGGCCATCCCCACCCGAGGAGCGTCATCCCAAGCCGCCCACCAGGCACCCTCACCTGTCAGTGCCGCCGTCCGCTCCCGGGGCCTTCCTCTGGACTCCTTTCCACGGACCACCATGGATCCCGCCTTCTTCCTCGTCCCGGGCTCGACCTGCAACACACCAAGGTCGTCGTCTCCCGCTGCGCGGCCTACGCCTTCCAAGTCATCCCGCACCTCCCCCTCTTCCAATTCTTCACTCTCATCACTGTAATCCAGCTCAAGCACCGGTTCCAGATCCACTCCTTCGCCGGCCACCTCTTTCACAGCACGCTTCACACCCTTCTGCACACATCCGCGGCCACGCAGTCCGGTGGCGCCACGTGTCGAAGTCGCCCGATCCCGCGGAGGAGGGACAGCCGCCGCGGACTGCCCTACTTCTTCAGGCCTGCGTCTCGGAGCCGTGGTGCGCCCCGCTAGGCCCCCCTGTGCTCTGCCGACAACCGCCGACTTGGAACCCCTCCCGTCCCCCAGGTCGCTCGAACCTGGCAGGGCCCCGGCACCATCGGGCCTCAAAGCCGTGCAGGCCGTCCCTACTCCGGCCGCGCCCCTAGGAAGGTGGGCGGCCGGCCCTGACTTCTTCAACCTGGCTTTCCTGGCCTCCTCCTCCTGCCTCTCCGCCTCCCTCTCCTCTTCAGAGGTGGGGGTGGGAGGACCCTCAATCTCAGGGCCCCAAACTGCACCCACTCTGGCCCTCGTCTCCTCAGCCCATCTGACCTCCTGAATTTGCTCCAGAATCCGCTCCCCACGCGACCTCTCTTCCCAGGAAACGGAACCCCAAATCGGCGGTGGGGGGGGCGGGCCGTAACCAAAGAAATCACTCCCCCGGGGGAAAAAACCCACCTGCTGAAAACCCTGCACCCAACCCGGGCCGCTAATGGGGACCAGAGCGGGCGAAGCGCTCCGGGCCGCCGGAAACCCAGGCGCCAACGGCCTCACAACGGCCGGGGTGCCTGCCCTAGAACCCCTGGACAAGTCAATAGGGGCCTCCCCCGACACCTCGCCTGACTCCCGAAGCACAAGCCCAGACCCATCCCCCTGAACAGAGTCATCCTCCAGGCGGACCAAAGGCCCAGAGGCCCTACTGCCACCCGGCGACCCCACCAGGACCACAGCAGGCCCGGCCGGGGCGCCCGCCTGCCCCTCCCCCTGCACGGCACCGGCCGGCACCGTCAAGCCCGCGGAGCGGAAGGTGCGGCCATCACGACCGCACCCGAGGCCCCAGACAAAAATTCCAGCGGGGGGAAGGGCCACGCGGAGGTTGTCCTGCGCTTCCCGCCCCGCGCCGTATCCTTGGGAACACCCCCCCCCTCCTAACCCCAGGCCCCCCCTCCTGGTCCGGCTCGTCCTCCAAGCAGGCGAACACCGCCGCCTGAACCCCGGCCGAGGCAGCCCTCGTGCCCCTAGTGGCCCCCACCCAGGCTTGATCCATGACCCCAGGCCTAATAAGATCGTCGCGGCCGGCCCTAGCAAGCAGCAACAAGGCCTCACGGACCTGTTCCGCAGACACACCAGACATCCTACCCAAGCAAGAGAAACAAACAAGAGGACAAAGGTAAACCCCAGCTGCCGTGGAACAGCTCCGAGCAAAATCCCCCAAAATTAGCACTAGGCCCCAAACTAAGCACTAACTAACTCCTTTCGAGCTCCCTCCCGATGGTGCCAGGCGCAGAAAAGAGGAAGATCCCTTCCTCCCCCGCGCTTAAGTACCCACCCCCTAACTCCTCCCCTTCCCCTACCTGGCCTATCCCCTGCGCGAAAGACCTCGGGGAAAGACTAGTCTGCGACTCTGCTTTCCCCGGGGCCCGGCATTACTTACCTATCAATTTATATACATGAATGAATGAATGAATTTATATTTATATAGCGCATGGCTACCCTAAGGCCACTCAGCGCTGATTGACCCTGATTGATTATTTTTTTTCACGCCACACAGCCAGGGTTGGACTGCCCTATAGGGTATTCAGACAGTGTCTGAAGGGCTTTCCTGACACACCTTTTTGGCTGTTTGTAGGCCTGTATTATGGTCTGGTGGAATCAAATATTGCCTACAGCAAGCACAAATGCATGCAGTCTCCCACACAGTGCAAAACACCTATACCTCTTGTATTCACAAGTTTAAAAGTGCACTGATTTGCAAATACCGGCTTTTTTTGTAGCTATCCGATTTGCTATTTGGGGTGAGAAGGCTCAGGCTCACTTAAACATCACTACTAAACCAGATAGTCTTTTTTAGCTGCTTTGAGGTAAGAAGGAGAAGAAATCACTATTAAAATCTCACTCCAGTGTAACAAATGTAGTTTAGTTTAGTTGGACTTAGTGGTTCACTTAACAACCAACTTTGGGATTAGTAGGGTTTAATTATAAATTCGGATATGTATTGATGTAATGTAAATCAGTCTCAGCATCAGAGTTTAGAAATATAGGGGCAGATTTATGTCAGACTTGCGCCACGTTTAAGCTGCTGTTGCGTCATGCAACGGCGGCGTAAACGTGGCGCATCCCTGTGACCCATTTACAACGTGACGCATCTAGGCAGATGCGTCACGTTGTAAAGCCCTGCGCCACATGTGGGCGTTCCGGCGCAGGGTGGGCGTTCCGGAGCAGGTGCGCCTCGCAAAAGTAGCTGAGTGAAATCTACAAGATTTCACTCAGTCACTTTAAGGCCAATGCTGTGTCAAAACCCTGCGCCTGCTTGAAGTAGGCGTAAGGCTTGACGCAGCATTGGACAGATAGGGCCCCCAGAGCTTTGCTGGAGCTGCGTCGCGCTTGCGACGCAACTCCAGCAAAGCGCCACCTTTACGGCACAGATGCATCACGCATCTGTGCCGTTTATGCCCCATGGTGCGCCACATTGTAAATACGGCGCACCATGGGTGGCGGAGCTGCGGCGCACAATAACTAGCGCATCCCTGGGGATGCGCCAGTTATTGTAAATCTGCCCCATAGTGCAAACAGAATGAGTCCAAATCTCAGAAAGCGATTTATCCCTATATAACAAAAAGCATTCAAGGAATAAGGATGCAAGTAATGCGGAAAAAGAATTGAACGTTAATTTGCAACAATTGATTATCAAGGGTGAGCATGATAATGCTATCTCTCCCTACACTACCTTAAAAGGGACACCCTAAGCTAAGAAGCATGTGTAAGTATGGAAATATAAAGGTATCAGCTGTCCGAGCCTTCAGTGGAAGAAACTCAAACCAAGAAAAAACTAGCATAAAGCTACACAAAGCAGAAGAAAAGATCTGTGTCTCATGACGTCCTGAGATGTCTCTCTGCATCTCATTACATTACAGCATAAGATATTAGTTGCATTCAAGGTAAACTACATGATCAGCTCCGGTAATTTTGTTTCCTAACACAAAGTAGCTACTGGCACCACCTTTCCCACATTGATAAGTTTCTACTTCAATCGTCCTTGGCTATTCTGCTCCTCCATGTGTACTCGCCTCCTTGCTTGTTACCATGTGACTGCTTGCCAAAATCCATCTTCTCAATTCCCGCTTACTAAAACACAAACCCTTCTTTACTAACTTAAAAAAGCTAATAATGCTTTATCCGCACCATGAGGTAGGCATATGGTTTTGACGCAATGGTGTCCTAGAAGAGGCGCAGCGAAATCTCGTAGATTTTCCTGCGCCACTCCTACAACCCTTTCTTGCGTTAGAACGCCCACCCTGCAAACATTGTAGATAATGGAGGTATAATGTAGCGCAGGGGTTTACGAAGTGACGCGTCTGCTAAGATACGCGACTTCGTAAATATAGCACAACATGGCCATTTGGCCATTTGGAATAAGATGGTACAGTTTACCTTTAACACAAAAACGTCCGCCACAGTAATCATAACTCTGTCTTGCACACAAAAAGTTCCCTTTCTCAATTGGGACTTTGCTGTCACGACAAACCCCACCAAACCTTATCAGACAATTACAAAATGGTGTCTTCTGCACCTATATTATATATCCTGAGATATTAAGTCACGTCGGACTCGATTACAACAACTTAACACTATATTCATACAACTATCACAACATCTCTGCCAGACATCATACAATGAATCATTTACTGCAAGCAAAGCGTAATCTTCGTACACAACCCTACTGATACTCACATACTTCTGCTGCTGCTATTTCAACGCACGCAACTGGAACGCCATCTATTCTCTGAGTATCGATCCTGGGCTCAGGCCACTTGGGTTGGGTCTAGTCAGGTTCTATCTCCAACTACTTCAAGAGCTAACCATCCTTTGCATAATAAATCAGTATCAGCATCACAGAGTAGAAATAGTACAACAAGAATTAATTCAAATTTCCGAAAGCGATTTACCCTGTATAACAAAAAGTATACAACTAATTCGGTTATATCAATGCAAGTAATAAGAAAGAAGCTTGTACATGCTATCTCTACCAACACTACCTTAAAAGGGACAACCCTAACCTAGGAAACATGAGTAAGAATAAAAAATATAAAGGTGTCCGCTGTCAGATCCTCAGTAGAAGAAACTACAACCAAGAGTGAAGTAGCTAGAAGTCACACAAAGCAGATGAAGTGGACTGTACCTTATGAAGTCTTAAGATGTCTCTCTGACCCTCACTACAATACAGCAAAAGATATTAGTTGCATTTAAGGTAAACCACATGATCAGCTCTGGTAACTTCCTACATTATTACGTTGCTCCTTCACTCATCCTTGGCCTATATTTAGTCCCAGTCCCAGCAACCAAATTTGCTGTATTGTATTGTATAAGGGGCATGCTTTCATGTGGGATAAAATAATTGTGGAGGAAGGGTCTCTAAAAGGGCTGTGCCATATGTATTAAAGCGCATGGCTTAGACGTGGAAACTGATACCCAGATGTATGAGGCCTTTGCATTGTCCTTGTGTTATTGAAGACAACGCAAGGTCAATGCAAAGGCTGCAGTAATATATTACAAAGCCTCGCAAGCGGCGATTTACTCCACCTGGCATGTCTTTGTGTAGAGATGTAACACAATACAGTTCCTTGCACTGCGCTACGTTGGATTTTAACGCATAGGGGTTCCATGGGTGGAGAACGGGCAGCACGGATTTTGGCACATTTCCAGATTTACGAAAGCTAGTTAATCTGGGATGCGTAAAAATGCTACACCTTCCCCATTGAGGCATAATGAGGAGAAATATCTTTATTTGTCCTCGTTATTTCCTCTTCCCACATGTGCTGCATTCTGCAGCACTGATAGAAAGAGTAACATGCCTGTAAGGATGATTTTTTGTGCAGGAAGGTTTTCCTGTGCAGGAGTGTGCCAGCACAAGGAGAGCAGACATACGCCATTTCTTTAGCTATATGGAGAAGTTCTGCTCTCTTCCCCTCAACACAACACAGCAGAGTGCTAACTGCCCTGCATTGAGTGAAATATTACTAAATATGCCTTATAAGTTCTCTCCCTTTCTTTAACAAAGAATATAAATAACTTAATGTGCAATACTTCACAACCCCAACAAAAACAAATGGTACCTAAAACCTCTTAACATAATATACTATTTTAGTACACACATAATACTGATGCCACACCGGGTTTTGTTAAAAGTCTCTCACACAATCTTTTGGCACCACCACTTTGGCCATTATGATCCACCATCCTTTTCAACCATTCGCACCCCTCCACCTTGGAACACTTTACTACTCTCCTACCATTCCACCACTTACCATCCGAAAACAACAACAAATGTCCCCGTGCCTTCATTAGCCTCCTGGGTTGAGATAGTTTGGAGAATCCTTTCTTTAACTCCTTGCGCGCTCACCACCACTCACGCTCACCAACATGCTGTTTGGGAAAATCCTCTCCACTTTGATCACCCTATCATTATGCCTCTGTTTGTACTGTGATTGATAACACTTCACTGTTTCATGCAACACTCCTTTCTGTATCTTTTTAGGCACATATCCCACCTTCCAAGCAGGAACAGCCATGGTATAAGGTACTCTTCACTTTAATAAATAGGAAGGAGTCTCATCTGTCCCAGTATGGGGAGCAGGTCTATAATCCACAACATTTCCTTTACTTGTTTTTTCCAAAATTATGTTGTTTGATATGGCTAATTGTACATTTTCTCACAACCCACGGTTGAAGCATTCAATAAGACCATTACTCTTTGGATGATAAACTGGGGTCCTGGCCTGCTTGATGCCCCACCTGTTGCAGAAACACTTACATTTCTTAGATACAAATTGTTGGTTATTGTCAGTCGATATTTCTGCAGGAAAACTGCGGAAAACATCCTTACAAAATACAATCACATTCATTGTTTTTTCCTCGTGCATTAAGGCCCCTACAAGCCACTTCGAATAATAATCCACTAATACAATAGCAAATCTCTCATTCGAATCTAAGCAATCAAAAGGACCACCAATGTCCATACCAACCTTCTGCCGAACTCTCTTGTGCCCTTCCACAGGATTTATTGTTGTTCTTGAAAATAATGCAATTTGTTGCTGCACATGCATGAACACAGTTCCAATCCATTCTTGCAACCTGCCTGTCCATTCCCAGTTGCCAGAAATCCATCCTGTTTTGTCTCTTAATGACTGACATTCCCCATGCCTTTCATGCAGTATCTCAATGAATCTACTCCGTAGGCCTTACGGTGCTACCAGTTTGTCACTCCTCCTCAAATACCACTCAGCTGCAATAACTCTTCCCACACATTTTTGTAGAAAATTAGGGGGCATATTACCAAGGGGGTGATAGGCAATTATCGCCAATTTACCGGCCGTTTTTGGCCGCTAAGCGGCGATATTTCTATCGCCCTATTAGCAAGCTGTCGCTAACTGATGTTATCGACAGCTTTTAGGCGATAGCGAGCGGTTTGGGGCCCACTTTGCATGTCAGCGATGTTTATCGCTAATGACATTCAAAGTGGGCGTACCCAACCAGTTAGCGACTGAAAGCAGTCGCTAACGTCGCTATCCCCTATTAGCAAGGCAGGCGTAGCGTTGGAAATATTTGCGCTAAGCGCGAATATCTCCAAATACTAACACCTGCTCAGACCAGTTCTTAGCCATGTTATCCAATGGGAGGTGGATAACATGGCTAAGAGCATTTCGTTGCTAATGCGTGAATATCGCTGTATTCTCAGCGATATTCACTCATTTAGCCGCTATTGTTGGATATTTTAGCACGATGGAGAAAAACTTTGCTAATAGCATGTTTTCTACGCTAACATATCCAGCGATAGGCAGCTATATAAAAATCGTCGCTAAGCCTATTTAGTGATAAATATTGCTACTTGTTGG
This sequence comes from Lissotriton vulgaris, assembly GCF_964263255.1. NCBI lineage: Eukaryota > Metazoa > Chordata > Amphibia > Caudata > Salamandridae > Lissotriton > Lissotriton vulgaris. The sequence continues at coordinate 592,753 of NW_028241043.1, read as the reverse complement.
TAATATGCCCCTAGATCTTCATCCAGCTACCAACCATTAACCTTGGATAGCATACTCTTCACCTTCACTAACACAGGGTAAGCCATCACTGCTTCTTTCCATTCGCTCATTAGATGGCACGAAACACATTGTAAATTTCAGCAACCATCCCCTCATCTTCCTCCTCACATATTTCATTTTCAAGAGGTAGTCTGGACATGCAGTCTGCATTTATGTTTCTTATACATGGAATATAAGTGGTGTAACCATTTAGCAATACGTGGCGTGGCCTATGCTGCACCAGCAAAGGAAAATAATTTACCAAAGGCTTGTGGCCGGTTCGTAATTCAAATCGAGTGCCCCATACAAAAATGAGGATATGTTGCACCACTCACCAACATGCCAGAGCTACCTTTTCTATGAACCAGTAAGACTACTCTGCACCTCTTAAGGTCCTTGAAGCGAATGCCATGACTCTCTCCTTACTGTGGCGCTTTTGCATTAAGACAGCACCCAGACCATGACCACTGGCATCGGTGATTATCGTGGTTTTGTGAATAGGATCAAATGATTTAAGAGTCACGGGCTTCACTATCTCTTTTTTTATAGTATAAAAAGCTTTTTGACAAACTCCTGTCCAAGCAAATGTTACACCCTTGTTCAATAACCGCATGCGCGCTAGCGGGTTTTCCCGCTGCCCGCTGAAATTTGAAAAAACCCGCGTTACGTGACAAAGCCAGCTCGTCATGCGGGCAGCGCAGGTAACGCCCATGACGAGCTGGCTTTGTCACCAGCATCAAAGGGGTAAGTCATGTGAAGTGTGCACTCTTTTAGTAAAATGAAAATAAATTTGGTGTAGTATTATGCCAGCCCAAAGGATGACCTAAGTTGCTCCTTATCTTGAGGAGCAGGAGCCACTCAATAGCTTCCACCAAGTTATGTTTCGGCATGACCCCACTAAATGTTATAGTATGTCCTAGGTAATTCAGTCTGACCAACTTTTTTTTTCCAGCAATAGTAGCACCTGCTTTCTCCAATCCTGTGAGCACTTCCTTTAGTACTTCATTATTTTTAATCATGTCCTTACCCCACACCAAAACATCAACCAGAAATACGAAAACATTCTACATATCCCCTACAATGCTTTGCACTACTCTCTGGAATAAAGCAAACGCTGATGCTAAACCAAACGGCATGCGAATATACTGGAATTCTCCTTCTGGAGTGAAGAATGAAGTTAAATTATTATTATTATTATTATTATTGCATTTATTGTGCGCACAGCTACCCGGAGGTTTCCCGGCTCTTGCCTTGGGAACCCGTCCTGGTTTTTCCCTGTGAGATAGCCCCTACAGGGCATCCCCAAGGTGAAAGCCAGGCATCCCGCCGCAGGGGGGCCGTTGTGGAGATTAAGCAAGCTTAATGCCCAGAGTTGCAGAGTGAGAACCCATGATTAGAGCAGGCACCGAAGCGAGAATTATCGAGTCCGTGGACATTTGAGCTCAAGACCCTGCCGCGTCAGGAATTGAACCCTGGTCCCGGGTCTGACCTCAGCTTCCGGGTCTGCCTGCTCTACACCGTGAGCCACACTTTTCCACTTGCCTGCTCTACACCGTGAGCCACACTTCTCCACTATGCCTAGACTTCGCATGTAATTTCACTTGGTGGTAGGTGTTGGGCAAATCTAACATGGTGAATTAACCTACTCCTAGATACTCATGCCAGCATTTCATTAATACGAGGTAGGGACTGGGGTACTACCCATATGCATTTGTCTAGGTTTCTCTAGGCAATACACATGCGGATGTGGCCAATGGGTTTCATAGCGATAACAATGGGACTGAGCCGTTCGGAAGCCTCAATAGGCTCACTGACACCATCATCATATAATTCTGCATAGCGAATGGCACGTTTCACACCTTGTGTACCGTTGGTTTAGCATCTTGGGTAAGGATGATTCTGTACTCGAATTTTCCCAAACAAGAGAACGCACCAATAAATAGTTTGGGGAAATTCAGATTTTCCACAGTCAGGTGGGCAGAAAATCATGATTTTATTAAAGATACCGAGGCGGATATTATGCATATTTCTATAATTGCCAGAGTTGCATCTCTACACCATCTACCATAAAACCACATTTTGGCGGATAGTAATTTTCTCCTGATACATGATCATACATGGTTGATACAAACACTAACTGACCATCAGTTACCTCTATCTCCTCTTCCTTAGTACTGTCAGACTCTGGATTACGAGAATCCATACCTCACCACCTTTACTGAATTTCTCCATCATTTATAATTGCTAATGTTTCACACTCTTGCAAAATGACCTGATTTGAAGCACTTCAAACATTTACTTGCACAGCCGGGCAGTTGCTTGCCTCTGCTGTATGTTTGTCGCTACAGAATCTGAAAGACAACCTTTTCTCTACTATAGTCTGTTTTCCTTTGACAAGCCCAGGTGCACATCGCCCATTGCACTCACGGGGCTTCAGCCTCCCCCATCATGTGTGGCAGCCCGGGATGAGACAGCTTCCCGGGTGCACACACAGCCGCACCCGAGTAATTCATGGGTCTTTTAAAGATCTTTTGCTTGTTAATGAGGCTTTGATTTTTTTCACCCCTTCTTAGGGCCCCTGCAGCTCCACTCTGCCTTTTGCTTGGAGAATCAGCCCGCCCCGAAATTTTTTCTTAGCTCCCCCGTGAATTTTGACTCTAGGTGCGCCTCTGGACAAGCCCACTGTGCCTTGTGTTGCGAGATTGACTCAAACCAAATCAAATCAAAGTAAGCTTTATGCGAAAACACGCTGTGTTTCATAAAAGCTGCATATAACAACATCTCTAGCTTAAAAATATCTTGTTAAAATAGGAAAACAGGTCGCTAGTCAGGACAAATCTATCTCGATGGTTAATGTAATGTAATGTAATGTAATGTAACAATATTTATTGAGCGCGGTTGCTGCCCGCAGGCGTCCAAGCGCTGGATTGAGGGAAGGTGACTGAAGGAGCTTAAGGTACATAGGATTGAACAAACAGCAGTGTCTTTAGGTTTTTCCGGAATGCAAGAAGGTCAGGGTTGGAGCGGAGTGTAATGGGAAGAGCATTCCATAGTCTAGCGGTGTTCAAGGAAAACAGCCTGCCTCCAGACCTAGCTCGCTTCACTCTAGGCACAACGGCAAGGAAAGCCTCCGAAGACCGAAGGTTCCTTTTAGGGTGGTAGGGGGTAACCAGGCCAGTGTTTATGGCAGGTCCAGTCTTCCAAAAGGTGCGATGTGCCAAGCATAGCGCTTTGAAGGACACTCTCTGCTTCACTGGCAGCCAGTGGAGACTCTTCAGAGCAGGTCTGGCCGACTGGGTCCGTGGAATTTTCAGCAAAGTGCGTGCTGCACAGTTTTGAACAATTTGCAGTTTCCTGAGGGTCATCTCCGGGGCCCCCAAGTATAAAGCATTGTTTGAGTCCAGGCGGGATTGAATCAGACCTTGGACTGCCACCTTTTTGGCCTCTAGGGGAAGTAACGGGAGCACCTTCCTCAGAATTCTGAGTAGGCCAAAGCAGGTGGCGGACAACTTTTTGGCCTGGGTGGAAAAGGAAAGTTTGTTGTCTAGCCATACTCCCAGGCTTTTAACACTTTCTTTGTGAGTGGGCGGGGGACCCAGGGCACTGGGCCACAGGGAGGTGAAAGACACAGGAAAGGTTGGGCCCAGGAGCATGAGCTCCGTCTTTTCTCCATTTAGCTTAAGGGAGGAGTTGGTCATCCATCCCTTCACGTCCACAAGGCAGTTTAACAGGTCTGCTGGGGAGTGAGTATTGTTCTCCGTTGCCAGCGAGACCACAAGCTGGGTGTCGTCGGCATATGACACGATTTTAATGCCATATGGTTCGACAACACCCGCCAGTGGCCTCATGTACACGTTGAACAATACAGGGCTCAAAGAAGAGCCCTGTGGCACTCCGCAGCTCAAGGGTTTCCTGGAGGACACTGTCTTTCCATCAAAGATCTGAAACGTCCTCCCAGACAGAAAGGACTCGAACCACCTTAAAGCGTCACCTGAAACTCCGATGTTATAGAGACGGTCTAGCAAGGTGGTATAGCTGACCGTATCGAAGGCGGCACTTAGGTCAAGGAGGATCACTGCCACTGATCCTCCCTGGTCTAGTATCCTTCTAGTTTCTTCGGTGACTGCTAATAAGGCGGTTTCCGTACCGTGCTTCGGTCTGAAGCCTGTCTGGGAAGTATGTAGTAGAGAGTGGTCCTCCAGGAACTGGACCAGCTGCGCATTTATGTGTTTCTCTAGCACCTTGCTCACCCAAGGGAGAAGTGAAATGGGGCGATAACTGGAGTGGTCGTCTGGGTCTAGGCTGGGTTTTTTTAACAGTGCCCGTACCATGGCCTGTTTCCAAGCCATGGGGACTAAACAAGCAGATATGGAGGTGTTAAGGAGGTCTAGAATTGCGGGCAGGGTGGTTTTGCTGGCTTGCATAAGGATCTCTGGGGGGGCAGGATCACAGGGGGAGCCCGACTTGACTTGTTGAGCCACCTTGCTTAAGGTGTCCAGGTCCAGGGGATGGAAGTGCTCAAGGGAGGACTGGTCTGGGTGAAGGGGTGGTCTAGGGGGGAGTGAGTTGCTCGAGTCCAGGGATGTGGCTGCAATAGGGAATGTAGAGTAAATTTTTTGAACCTTTTCGTAGAAGAAGTCCGCGAGCTCGTTGCATTGGTCCTGGGTTTTGTTAGGTGGAGGGACCATATTGACATTGGAGCACTGTTTTATAATTTGGAAGATTTCTTTTGGCTTGGATTTTGCTTCTAGTATTTTCTCGGAGTAATGGGTTGCCTGGGCTGACCTGATCGCTTCTTTGTAGGATCTGATCGCCTCTTTGTAGGCAGCCTTCTTATCTGGGAGGAAGTCTAGGCGCCAAGCTCTCTCTCGTTGTCTGCAAATGCGTTTTAATTGTCTTAGAGAGTCGGAAAACCAGGGGGCGGATTTCTGTAGTCTCTTCGCGGAGGACCTACGGTGCGGAAGGATCGCGTCTAGCGAATGAGTGATCCAGCTCTCATAGTGGGTGTTTGCCACGTTAGGGTCTGGACAGGGTAGCGGGCGAGTGGAGTCTAGGTTGTTCATCCAGAGCTCCAGTGGGAGTTTTGACCAGTTCCTCCTGGTGGTGGTTTGGGGAGGTAGCTGGGGGGTCTTGTGTTTTACCCAGGAAAAAGGGATTAAAAAATGGTCTGACCATGGGAGGGGGATGGGTGGATCCACAGTTAGATTCAGACAATTACTGAATATAGGGTCGAGTAAATTGCCTTTATCATGGGTCGGGGCAGCAACCAGTTGGAGCAGTTGGAGAGCTTCCAGGTCCTCTTGTAGTTCATGAGCAATGTGGTCTGAGGGGGAGTTAAAGTGAAGGTTGAAATCACCCAAAATTGTATGATTGGCAGAGGAAAGGATTCTTTGCGCTGTAATTTCTGGAAGAGACCTGTGAAACTCTTTTGCAGGCTCGGGGGGGCGATAGATTAGGGTGCCAGAAAAAGTGCTGTTGGCATTAAACTCTATACAGAATTCTGCACTCTCGCACTCAGGGATAGTTCCTGCTGTAAAACGGCCTCGGTACTGGTCTTTTAAGATGATCGCCAGACCTCCGCCTCTCCCTAGCGGTCTATCCACTCTGAGGATATAGTATCCTACGGGTAAGGCTTTTACCACGTCTGGCTCGGAGTGGGCAGTGAGCCACGTTTCTGTTAGGAATACCGCGTCTGCTCTTTCCTCCTCCAACAGCATGGAGATCTGTGTGCTGTGTTTAGGTAGGGAACGGCAGTTTAGCGCGTACATACGGTACGTTTGAGCCGCGGTCGAGGGAGTTTTGTAGAAGGAGTGTTTGCACCCTGAACACCGGGCAGGTAGCTCTGTGGGTCTAAAGGTATGAGGGCACTGGGGAATAATAGTCCTGCCTATGCTATGTAAGGTCGTCGAGCTGTAAGTTCTGCTCTGGATAGGGTAGGAGCCAAGGGTCGTGGCCCCGGGTCCCGGCTGGTCGCGGACGGGCGCAGACGGGCTTGCCTTAGGCGCGCCTTCGGCGCGCAAACGGCGCTCCCGCTGCGCTCGTCCGCTGCGCTTCCTGTAGATGCACATATTTGACCAGAGGGGGGTGTGGCCTAAGTGGGCGTGGTCAGCGTGCACGCCTCGTCTGATGGCGGCCGCTGGGGCTGGTGAGGAGCGTCAACAGCGTTTAGAGCAGCTGTGCGCTAAGTTCCATCAAGTCCTGGCGTTGGTGCAGTTTAAAAACAGCACGTTATGTGACACCACGCAAATTATAAAAGTAAGCTTTATATTTTAAAAACAATCAAGTATTTGTCAACACTCGTACCTCCAGCTCCCGGCTTTCCGCCTCAGGAACTGGGTCAACAGTCTGCCGGTGCGCTGGAGCTCAGCGTTTATATAGTGCGATCGAGGGGGGCGTGGCCTAAGTGGGCGGGGTCAGCGTGCACGCCTCGTCTGATGGCGGCCGCTGGGGCTGGTGAGGAGCGTCAACAGCGTTTAGAGCAGCTGTGCGCTAAGTTCCATCAAGTCCTGGCGTTGGTGCAGTTTAAAAACAGCACGTTATGTGACACCACGCAAATTATAAAAGTAAGCTTTATATTTTAAAAACAATCAAGTATTTGTCAACACTCGTACCTCCAGCTCCCGGCTTTCCGCCTCAGGAACTGGGTCAACAGTCTGCCGGTGCGCTGGAGCTCAGCGTTTATATAGTGCGATCGAGGGGGGCGTGGCCTAAGTGGGCGTGGTCAGCGTGCACGCCTCGTCTGATGGCGGCCGCTGGGGCTGGTGAGGAGCGTCAACAGCGTTTAGAGCAGCTGTGCGCTAAGTTCCATCAAGTCCTGGCGTTTGTTGCAGTTTAAAAACAGCACGTTATGTGACACCACGCAAATTATAAAAGTAAGCTTTATATTTTAAAAACAATCAAGTATTTGTCAACACTCGTACCTCCAGCTCCCGGCTTTCCGCCTCAGGAACTGGGTCAACAGTCTGCCGGTGCGCTGGAGCTCAGCGTTTATATAGTGCGATCGAGGGGTGTGTGGCCTAAGTGGGCGTGGTCAGCGTGCACGCCTCATCTGATGGCGGCAGCTGGGGCTGGTGAGGAGCGTCAACAGCGTTTAGAGCAGCTGTGCGCTAAGTTCCATCAAGTCCTGGCGTTGGTGCAGTTTAAAAACAGCACGTTATGTGACACCACGCAAATTATAAAAGTAAGCTTTATATTTTAAAAACAATCAAGTATTTGTCAACACTCGTACCTCCAGCTCCCGGCTTTCCGCCTCAGGAACTGGGTCAACAGTCTGCCGGTGCGCTCATCTCGCTTCTTCCATTCACGGCCAAAGTCATCGAGAAAGCTGTCAACAACCAGCTCGCCGCCTTCCTCGAAGCCAACAAATCCCTCGACCCCTCACAATCTGGCTTCCGAGCAAAACACAGCACGGAGACTGCCCTCATCGCAGCAACAGACGACATTCGAACTCTACTGGACAATGGAGACACAGTCGCCCTCATCCTCCTTGACCTCTCTGCAGCATTCGACACAGTCTGCCACAGCACCCTTTTACAACGCCTCAAAAACATCGGTATCCAAGGAAAAGCACTTGAATGGATCACCTCGTTCCTCACCGGAAGAACCCAGAGAGTCCGCCTTCCACCATTCAAGTCCGAGGCCTCTGAAGTCATCTGCGGCGTACCACAAGGATCCTCACTCAGTCCCACACTCTTCAACGTATACATGAGCCCCCTCGCGGCCATCGCACGCCAACACAACCTCAACATCATCTCATACGCGGACGACACTCAACTGATCCTTTCTCTCACCAATGACCCCAACACCGCCAAAACCAACCTACACGAAGGAATGAAAGAAGTTGCCGAATGGATGAAACAAAGCCGTCTGAAACTGAACTCAGACAAAACAGAAGTCCTCATCTTAGGTACTTCCCCCTCTGCATGGGACGACTCCTGGTGGCCGGAAGCCCTCGGAAAAGCACCCATCCCGACAGACCACGCACGGAACCTAGGCATCATCCTGGATTCTCCACTCTCAATGAACAGACAAGTCAGCGCCGTATCCTCTTCCTGCTTCAACATTCTTCGCATGCTCAGAAAAACATTCCGCTGGATCCCCGCCGAAACAAGGAAAACAGTCACCCACGCTCTAGTCACGAGCCGACTGGACTACGGAAACACCCTCTACGCAGGACCTACCGCAAAACTCCAGAAGAAACTCCAACGAATCCAAAACGCCTCAGCCAGGATCATATTAGACATCCCACGCAACGAACACATCTCTGCTCACCTTAAAGACCTCCACTGGCTACCCGTCAATAAGAGGATCACTTTCCGACTGCTTACCCACGCACACAAATCACTCTACAACATCGGACCAGACTGCCTCAACTCACGAATATCCTTCTACACCCCCTCCCGCCAACTACGTTCTTCCAGCCAAGCCCTCACCACTGTACCTCGCATCAACAAGACCACCATGGGAGGCAGATCCTTTTCTTACCTGGCTGCTAAAACATGGAACTCACTCCCCGCTTACCTTCGCCTTACCCAGAACCACCTAGCATTCAGAAAACAACTTAAAACGTGGATATTTGACAAGTAATCCTCCTTCCCCTCCTTAGCGCCTTGAAACCCTCTGGGTATGTAGTGCGCTATACAAATTTTATGACTTGACTTGACTTGACTTGAGTGGCCTATGTAGACCAGAAAGTCACGCACTTATCGGCGCCAACGGAATTTCAATGCCAATGTAGATCTTAAACAGTCCTCTACTATTGAGCGACTAAGCATAGTAAGTTCCGAAGACCAGATCTTATGCCAGAACAAAACTAGCTGGATCTGTCAGGTATGCAACTCCCAATTGAGAGTGACACACGTAGGTAGTACTACTTTTTGGGAGGGCGAGAAGATCCTTAAAAATGCATTTTCTACACACTTTAATAGTTCGACATTAGCGTAACCCCAAAGCTCAGACCCGTATGCGGCAGTCGGTCTACATTTGGCATTATAGACAGGTAACATTTCCCTCGGATGCTTTATGCAAATTCAACAGAGCTGTGGTACTTTAAATAAATTGGAACCCCCCTTGATATAACTGCATTAGACAAGCTCCCATTTTATTGAATAAAATACTTAGATCGGAAAATGTAGGTGTAAAAAGTATCTTTGAGCCTTCTATAAAAATGTCTCTACAGTGTGAGGACTTGTTCCAGAGGTTCATAATGAAAGTTTTACTAATATTTATTTGTAGACCCAGACCCTGCATGAACTAGACCAATTCATCTAGTACTCACTGTAAACCTATTGGGGTATGGGCCATTAGTACCGAGTTATCGGCATATAACAATGCAGGGATTGGGTGTTGTCCTAATTGGGCTAGATTAGCGCATTTAGGAGTATATTCACAAGAAGGTGTGATAACTACCGCAAGAGTAGCCTAACACAACTTTCAACATCGCAGCCTATCGCGGGAAAAAAACCTTGTGAAAAAGTGCAATTCACAACATGGAGGTAGCATGCAATAGTTTGCCGAAACGGTGACCGATGCCCACGAAACAACCACCTCGCAGGAGATAAAAACACATACCCCAACACGAAAAAACCTGCGATGGGCTAAAGCGCGATAAGAAAACAGTGACAACCAGCTCGAGGGCAGCAATACTCACGCGCAATGCGGGTAAAAAGCACAAGAACAGTATACGGAAAATGTATCAGAACAAAATTCATCAGCAGCAGAGTACCATGGATGCACCATGGCCAACTGCAGAGGACAACTTGCACACCATAACATCCAAGCACTGTGGCAGAACAGAACCAACAGGACCACCGCATGAAAGAGACCAGTGGCAGACAAATCAGAGCCGCAGGAGCGACACAACCACCGAGAAGTGCACCTCGACATTGACAACCTCCTGGTACGAACAGCTACCCCCCCACAATTGAACACAGGACACAACTGTTCCACAAATGTGCGCAACCTGGCAAATCAGGGAAATGTAACATGACAATGTACAAGTACAACCTGTAACCCGCAAATATGTTTTAATCACACATGCAGGGCAGTTGCAAGATTGTTATTGGACGGTCAAAATGTGACATGCTAATGAGAAGTGTCATTGATGGTATTCCTATGGACCATGCATGCTGCAGGGGGATGTGGGCCACCTGCCCCAACAGCACCATCATCATCCGGTACCTCTGGAACTGGGATCCATGGGGCCCTAGTGTGAACACAGATGTTGTGCAACATGCAACGATCATCTTGCACACGATGTTCGGTCTGTACAGGAGCTTCCCACCTGTGCAGACCAGGCACCTGAAACGTGACTTCAACACGCCAAATGTGCATTCAACGATGCCCCTGGTGCAAATGTGGGCCGCATTGTACTGCCTCTGGGCGGGTGTGGCCGGGTCTCGGAAGGGCGTCATTGTCCAAGGGCAGAGTACATATCCTTGATCACCTGTGACAGTGCAGGGAGAAAAGAGTCAATACTTGGTTAGGCAGGATGTGATGGCAGGTCCACCAATCCAGTGACACCTGAGCTGGCAGTGTGTGGGGTGAGTATAAGCCAGCTAGGGCTGGCAACTACACCAACAGTCATCAGGCACTCAGAAATGCAATGTTAGAACTACAAGGGGGGATGACTCGAGTCGCACAAAGCTAGTGGCCCCAGATTCAAAGCGGCCGACACACGCCCACCACCACAGGACGCCAATTTGCGCGAGACTGGGGTAGGGTCATGTGAGAAGAGCAGTGCTACAAATATGTTATGGCTGCATTCCGCATCTCCACATGTACAGCTGTTGTGTGGCTGGAGTGCCATAAAATGTCTGTATTGGATGCAGGGGTAGTCCAGGATGACCATGGAATGGTGTGGTCGTGTCTGTCGTGTAGGTTGACATGTTGAATGTGGTATGGTCACGTGTGCCTCCTCACAGTTGTGCTTTGTGCATTGGAGGCTTTAGGATGTGTGGTGTGTTGATTTGGTTCTTTCCAATGAGCAGTCCCGTTCCATATGTGCCATCCTGGAAGCACTGGTTGATGATGGACTGTAGGAAGATGAAGGAATCATGCACACTGCCTGGGTTGTAGGTGACGACATTGGTGAAGATTCCACGGTGGTCCACTATTGCATGCACATTGATGGAATGCGTGTGCATTCTGTGCGGTAGTGGTGTGCTGTTTCCACAGGGGGCACAAGTGGGACATGTGTGCAGTCGATTGCCCCCAAGACGTCCGGGAATCCGGTTATGGCATAGAAGCCTTGTTTTGTCTCCAGCTGTTCCTGCGCAGTGTTGGGGAAGTGAAGGTACTCATGTATGAAGCTGGCATCCCGGACAGGTATTATGAACTTTGATAGGGCTGGCAGTGAGACCCCTCCGACTCTGGCAGTTGTTGGTTGGAAGGTACGAGAGGCCAACAGGTGCAGCACAGCCAGCAACGTTGTCTGTGGAGGGATGTTGGTCCTCCGCTGTGTTGGGACTGTCAGCCTGATGGCAATGTGGGTCATGATGCCGAGAATGGTTGTCCTTTTGAGCCTTTGGTGAGCAATGACTTCCTCGGACGTTAGGTCTATGAGAGTGGTGCATTTTCAGTAGGTCCGCTGTCTAACTCTGCACTGCCTCTGTGGTGGTCCGGGGGATTACGGGTCCGGGTCCTGGGGGTGGTGGCTATGGTTGTTGTGGCCCTGTTAGGGCTCTGAGCTACATGATGAGTAGCTTCATGGCGTTGTTTTTTCTTCAGGTATGGCTGTGTGCAGGGCTCCGTTGCCTACTGCAGGTAGTCATCCGTCTTTACACCTGCTTGGGGCAGGTGTTAAATATCTGTGGCTACCACGCCTTATCGCCTGTTTTTTGTTCGCTACGCGAATCTGTCCATTCGTTGTAAAAGTGGTGTTGTTGTTTTTTGGTGTGTTTTTGCACAGGAAAGCCTACTCTGCATCTCAGTAGGGTTAATTGTTGGTGTCCGCCGTGGTGTTAGGTTTTGGGGCAGTTATCGCAGGAATACTGACGATGTCTGCTGTTTGGTTAGTTAGTTCTATCTCTACTTTTGATTCATTATGGTGGAGATAAATCGGAGGTAAGTCCTTGTGAATATGCTCCTTAGTTGCAAGGGTATCACCTAGACTATTAAGATAAAGATTATACAAGAATGTCAATAGTACGCAACCACATTGTACACCTCGTTCTATCGGAAATGATTCACTACATTCACCTTGTAGGCCATAATGTGCTCTACACTGACCCAGTGCATACACATTTTTACAGAAATTTACAATAGTGATCTACTCCCATACTGACCATCACCAACTATAGTTTCTCATGACCCACAACATCAAATGTTGAGGTTACGTCTACAAGTACTACAAACAAACGCCCTTCTTTAATAAGCACATATTTTCCAATAAGTAAATTTAAATTGATAGCCTGTTCAGTAGTCCCCAGACCTGGACAGAACCCATACTGCAGGTCAGAGATAACACTGTTGCCTAGTCCTGCAGTCTGCCTAGTAGAATGCGTCCCATCACTTTGATTAATGAGTCCAGCAGGGAAATCGGTCTATACTGTGCTTGGATGTTGCAATTGCCTATCTTAAATACGGGGAGATTGACTCATTACTGCCCCAACTTCACACACCTTCTCTGTATCTGAATTATGTTTGAATAAACTTCCCCCCAATTCTTTTACATAACATGAAAAATTCACCATTTGTTTGGCCACATCATTTGTCTTCTCCAATGTGGGGTCCTTTAATACAAGTAATGTTTCTTGCATTCTCAAGTTACTTAATCTATTTTGATTTGATCTCTTATAATCTAATCTCTAAGATCTTAGAATGTACACGTAACAACTACTCTACGCAATGTAGCTACATATTGCCCATCTGACTCTCTACTACCAGGCTCAGTTTATTGCCGTAGTTTTCTTCCAGTGCCAACTAGGGATCCTCATACACATTTGTTTCATTTCCCAATCCATCAGCATCTCTGTTCACTGGTGTTGGTAGTGTTTTTAATTCTTTCCTTCCCTCCACACCTAGGTAATTAAAAAACGAACTTTCTTTTTGCAATGTACAAATCACCCCAACTGATTCTATGTAGGTCATGAACGATTCCTTCCAATCATCCCACTCCATGTGAGGTCACCCCGGTTCTTGTAGAGGAGGAATGTTTTGTGCAGCCATGACTACTGTCACACCAGTACCAAGGGATTCTATGCAGAATAATTCTAATTTGATAGTCATAGGTAGTTAATAATAGTGCTTTCTGGACAGCTTATACATTCAAACCCACCATTAGAATGTGTGCTAGATACCAAACCTTAGGATCCCACAATACAAGGTAAGTAAGACTTTTTATACATTAGTAGTAGTTTACTTTTCTTTTCCCCATACAAACATAAATCCAACACAGAACATTTAATTCCCAAACTCTCTTAAAATGTGTTTCTATGGCAGAAAAGTGTTTACGGTTTCTCTGGTAAGTCCACGACTTATGAGTGGGACTATTGGAGGCTAGAACTAAGGTTACTCAAGGTCTAGACGGGCAACACCCGCGGCACTGGGATAGCCAGGTACAGAGTACATGGGCCAATGCTAGCCAATGTGGCTAAGGGGGACTACGGTTAGGGACTGCTGATGAGCGGGTCACTTAGTTGTGGGAGCAAAACACCTGGGGTTGAGGTCAGCACTGCAGGGGTCAATAAACAACACATGTGCTTCACCACCTGCTGCACTGGGGTGGCCGGAGGAAGGGTGCAAAAAAGACGTGGGGGACCCTCTGAGTTTCAATAGAGACCTTCCGTTGTGCAAAGTTGCTGCAAGCTCAGGCAGTATGACTTCCTGGCTGGCGACCACTGGCTGGAGAGGTAAGTTGGGAACTTGGGGGATACCTCGACACCATCGGTTTGGTAACCCATGGCTGGGGGTGTTGGGTGCAGGGGTGCCTTCTGGCATCGTGTTTTCTTACCAGCTCCGGTCGCGGTTGGGAGAGCCTTCAAGTTGAGCCTTAAGGTGTTGGGCCACTTGCACTCAGGCCATCTGCATCGGTTGCAGAGTCATGCAGAATCCCTGAGTCGCCGAAATCTGAATTGTGGAGGTGATTCTTTGTCTCTCATGAGCACTGTTTTTGCTCAAGCAGTCTGTAAATTGGTTGCAGGACAGGTCCTCAGGGTTCTGGGTGTTGCTGGCTGCTGGACTTGCTGGGATTCTTGCTGTAGGTAGGTCATAGACAGGACAGATCAGAAGGACTGGGCCAAAGCAGTGGGTATCCTGTTCTTCTTCTTGGGTCAGAACGGCTATTTGGTCCTTCTTCTTTTTTCCTCCAATCTGAAGAGGCAAGGTTAGGGTTTGCCCCTAAATACTAGATTTAGGGGCGGCTAAAGGGTGTGCAAGTCTGGACCAATGGGCCTCTTCATTGTGGTGGGTATACTCCTTATTATGCCACCCTCCAGTGGGAGGGAGCATGTTCCTCTCTTCTAGATAGAGGGACGGAGATGTGTGCTTCACCTCGCCCCTCCCTTCCTAGATTGGTTTTACCACTGGTTATCCGACCCAAAGTGGGGGCAAGCAAAAGGCTGCTTCCAAAGGCGGCTGGCCTTTGTAGCTTCCCCCTTCGAGGGCCCAGCCCATCCAGGGGGAGGATGCTTGACATCTCTTCCATAGATGAGCTTTGTTACTGGACCCTGAGAGCAGAGGCTCTCTACCCAGGGGTCCAAAAACTAGTCTGGTGGTGACAAATGGCGGACAGCCATTCAGGAACCACACCAGGATCGGTCAGTTTTCAGGGGGGCATCTCCAAGGCAGGTCACATTAACCCGTTAACCGGACGTTTCCGTGCGCGGGTGGGGCCACGTCGGCCATTGGACGTGCGCAGCACTACGAAGGTAGTGCTCGCGACGGCCAACGGCAACATGCAACAGGTAAAATCCAACACTGGCATCAGTGTGGGTTTAATGTGCTGAGAGGTTTGCTACCACAATTTCCAGTTTTTAATAAACTTATTATGGAGCTGTGGAGTTCGTAATGACCAACTCCCAGACCATATACTATTTGTATTCTCACTTACAATGTCTAAGAATGGGTTTAGACATTGTAGGGGTACAGGGCTCACGCCACGGTCCCCTCATCTTAGGGCTAGTGCACTCTACTAAAGAGGTGACTTACATAGGCAACAAGGCAGTGGGTTGCAGACACATGGCACACAAGGTTGTGTGCCATGTAGTCTTTTTACTTTTCTCTGCACCAAAACACACATCTCTGCAAATCAGCAGGGTTGTGCCAGAATAGATGCGAGATGCAATTCTCCCCATGAGCCACCACGGATGCATCGCATTTACAATGTGGTTCATCGTGGTGCAGAGATAGGCAGATGCGTGTTGCATCTAGTGCCGTAAGGGCAGCGCATTGCTGGAGTCGTGTCACAAGCGCGACGCAACTCCAGGAGTGCTCAGGGCCCGCCCATACTGAACATGGTGCCTTACTCCTTATGCTTGCTTCTAGCAGGCATAAGGGTTTGACGCAGCGATGTTGTAAATTAGTGGCAATGTGGCGCATGGTTTATGCCGTCATTGCATCACAGACGTGACACAACGGCGGCAAGGGGCTTCTAAATCTGGCAGTTCAGGCTGGACTGTTCCTATGAGGCACAGGGTCAGACTGATTTGCATATGGCCATGTCTGAACTGGGGTGGTGGAGTGAGCTACAGACTGATGCTGGATTAAACCCAGATCAGTTGACCTCGGGTGAGTGCTTGCAATGTTCAACACTCTGTCCATCATCCCCTTTGGTTTTGTTTTGTTCACCCTAAATTAGCAGGGTATGCCCAGACGTGGGTCCTTTGCTCACTTTGCCACTGGATTCAAGCTAGCCTGGCTGATGACGGCTGATTAGCCAGAAACCGGTCCCTGAATGCTTGTTTCCGGTCCAGGGAAGACATGGCTAGGCAGTTCGGGCTGGACTGTTCCCATGAGGCACAGGGTGAGATTGATTTACATATGGCCATGTCTGAACTGGGGTGGCGGAGTGAGCTAAAGAATGATGATGAATTAAACCCAGAGCAGTTGACTGGGGGTGAGTGCTTGCAATGTTAAACACTCCATCCATCATCCCCTTTGGTTTTGTTTTATTCACCCTAAATTTGCAGGGTATGCCAGACGTGGGTCCCTTGCCCACTTTGCCACTGGATTCAAGCTAGCCTGGCTGATGACGGCTGATTAGCCAGAAACCGGTCCCAGGATGCTTGTTTCCAGTCCAGGGTAGACATGGCTTGGCAATTTGGGCTGGACTGTTCCCATGAGGCACAAGGTCAGACTGATTTGCATATGGCCATGTCTGAACTGGGGTGGCGGAGTGAGCTAAAGAATGATGATGGATTAAACCCAGATCAGTGGACTGCGGGTGAGTGCTTGCAATGTTCAACACTCCGTTCATCATCCCCTTTAATTTTACTTTGCGCAGTGTGCAATGGCAGTGTGTGGGTGTTAAGGTATAGGGACTCTAAGGGTGCCACAATAGGTGCTGCAGTACTTAGAGGCATTCCCTGGTCACTGTGCCCTTGATAATCATGGTACCTTTTACAAGGAGCTTACCTGTGGCCAGAGATGTGTTAATTGTGGGTACAAAGGTACAGTCTTTGGACAGAACATAGGCACTGGGAACCTGATTGGCAGGTACCCAGGGCACATCAAGTCAGGTTACATCAGATGTCACGCAAAAAGTGTGTGGGGGAGTGGTAACTATGCAAAATGGAGCACATTCCTACAAACATGGATTCTGAACACCTTTCTGACCCACCAAAGAAAACTGAGAACTGAGGAACTGTTGCGTCCCTTTTGTGACACAGCGGCTGCGAAAACCATTTACGTGACGGATCTAGGGAGAAGCGTCACATTGTAAAATCCTGTGCCACATTATACCTGCATCAGGAATAATGTATGCATGGTGGGCGTACGAACGCTAGAAAGCCTCATAAGAGTGATGCAGTGAAATCTACAAGATTTCACTGCACCACTACTATAACGCCACTGTGTAAAAACCTTATGCCTGCTTGAAGCAGGCATGAGGAGTGACGCAGCACAATAGGAATAGGCAAACCTGAGCATTGCTGGAATTGCCACAATCTTGCGGCACAGCTCCAGCAATGCGTTACCTTTACGCCAACAGATGCGTGACGCATCTGTAAATACTTGCGGCAGGGTGCGCCACATTGTAAATGCAACAAATCCATGGTGGCGCAAGGGATTTTTAGAGTGACGCAAGTAAACTGACACATCTCTGCTATAATGCAAAGATACGTCAGTTTCTTGTAAATCTGCCCCCAGGTTTGGCTATCCTTTTAGATAGGGGATTGCCTCAAATCTTTAGTCATGTATGCATAAGCCTATAAAAAAGCTTGCATCATTATAATTCAATCACACCTGCTTTGTATTATAACACAAACTGAGGAATGCAAAGATTGTTTTAAGGATCTATGCCCGTTTATTCTATTATGCATTACAATTGCCTAATATCAAATGCAAATATTTAGGATACTTTAAAGGGAGATTACTGAAGCTTTCCATTCGGGCGTACCGATTTTAGGGATTGTTCTATATTTATAGGTGTGATAAAGTGAGAATTGACTCTGTGAGTGCTAGTCATAACAATATTTATAATCACCATGTAATTCATTTTTATATACCAGGACTAATTGAGCTTATAAATGATATGGCTGAATTCAGTGAATAAAACGAATGGCCTGAGGTTAAAGTGATTATACTTTGGTGGCAAGGCTTGGATAAGAGAGATGGCTTCATGTTGCAGTTTTAAACACACTGAGGTACATGACCTATCAGAACCATTGTGGAAAGTAGGTGCTTCACTACAGTTTGAGCTAGAGAGAGAACGATTTTATTTCCTTATTCAGCGGTTTCTTCCCTTCTTCTCAGCCTGCAGGACATGGGTGTTTTTAGTTGTATCCATAAGACCTGAGGAGGCCAGGAAATGTTGGAACCTGCTGGCCTGACATGCAATGCTTGAAATGGAAATGTAGACCTGCGGGTACTCACTATCCCATGATACCTGTTTGATACCTATAGGTGTCGTTATATTAAAAATATTGCTTCACAGCCGAGAAGTTCTGGTATACTTCCCTTCGATTTAAGAAGTGCAGGGAACTTGTGTTGGAAATCACTATGTTTCGCTTGCTGTTGCCCCAGATGTTTGCCTGTGTGTGCAGTCTGCCATTTCGGCTTGACAAAATAAAGCTCTTTGAAGACCTAAACCTTAATTTGTAATTCTTGCTTGCCATCCTCCAAGGCAGGTGCTAAAGGCCCATGGGGCAGGGTCCATGGTATTTAAAAAGTAGGACATATCTATTTACTAAGAGTTTGTGGCATGATTGAGCCACATTTGCCATAAAATGGTGCACCTTCTGCAGCACGCAAGGAAAGAAGAATTGTTTATGTGCAAGAAGATATTCCATTCTGCAAAAAACACAATCCTGCCAGCAGTGCACACACCCTTGGGCCATGCTGTAAACCTTTTATAGAAATGCCTTGTCGGATCTACACATATGACCCATTGCTGAATTTGAAATTGTGTCTACTTTTCTGAAATACATAGCTTTCCAGGATCCACCATGGGTTTAACACCCACTTCTACCACTAACTGGAAGGAGTTTGAAAGCACAAAAATAGGAATAATGGGATATGTCCCAGTAAAATAAAAAACTGTGTTGAAAGATTTTGAGGCTTATTTGCAAGCCCCTATCGCCACAAGAAAATCACTTTTAACAACATTCCTGTGGCAATAGGGGCTTTACCTTATTTACAAGGTGGCGTTAAGCCACTTTATGTGGCTTAACGCAGCCTTGTAAATAGACACCCTTTCAAGCTATACTTAGCGTGAAAGGTTGGGCAATCGGAGTTGCAGTGGGCGTTCTGCCAAAACACCCATTGATTGTGACACTGCCCCCTATTTAAATGTAAATGTCGGTGTACTTGTAAAGTGCACTGCGACACCATGGAGTATCCTGGCACTGAAGACCGCTGGGGAACCCGTCCTGGTCTTCCCTGTGAGATGGTCCCTTTCTGGGTATCTCCAAGGTGAAACCAGGCATCCCCGGCGTCTGTGGGGGGCCGTTGTAGAGATGAAAGTATGCTACAAGGGACTTATTTAAGAAGGTAGTCAGTCTTAGTTGTGAGTTGTACATGTGTAACACACTCAAATGTATCCACAGGATATCAGACTTAGTACACAGTCGAAATAAATCAATGGAGGGTAAAAAAACACAGAGAAGGAAAATATATTCAGAAAATGTATATTTACTGATGGAACATAAAGTTGGGGAGACAAATACAGAAAAGTGAATTAAAGCAATAGTCATGAACAGAGATAGGCAATAATTTCTCTACAGTTCACAACCAAAAACATCAACTCCTAGTGGATTTAACAGACAACCAAAATTAATTAATAAAGAATGGGCGTGTGTTTGTGCCAATGCAATGTTTCTGGAGATGATGGAAGTGTCGATGTTTCGGTCTAGAGGGCAGTCGTCATGTAGACCATCATCAGGACAGCCCTCTAGACCGAAACGTCGACACTTCCATCATCTCCAGAAACGTTGCATTGGCACAAACACATGCCCATTCTTTATTAATTAATTTTGGTTGTCTGTTAAATCCACTAGGAGTTGATGTTTTTGGTTGTGAACTGTAGAGAAATTATTGCCTATCTCTGTTCATGACTATTGCTTCAATTCACTTTTCTGTATTTGTCTCCCCAACTTTATGTTCCATCAGTAAATATAAATTTTCTGAATATATTTTCCTTCTCTGTGTGTTCTCTTTTTACCTTCCATTGATTTATTTCGACTGTGTACTAAGTCTGATATCTTGTGGATACATTTGAGTGTGTTACACATGTACAACTCACAACTAAGACTGACTACCTTCTTAAATAAGTCCCTTGTAGCATACTTTGACCTTAACTATACAGTGCCCAAGCCTACAAGGGTTGATTGGGTTTTCCCCTGCCTATAACACGTTGTAGAGATGAGGCAAGCTTAATGCCCAGAGTTGCCGAGTGTGTTCCCTGGTTAGAGTAGGCACCGAGGCGAGAATTATCGAGTCCATTTTACCCTGGTCCACGACCCTGCCGCGTCGGGAATTGAACCCTGGTCCCGGGCCGTTCTCTGCTTACGGGTCTGCGGCCTCTAACCAGTGAGCCACACCACTGCACAATTTAGAATAGTGGCATAAATAGGATGCAGCGACAAAATTAAGACCAGGGAAAACCTGGTCTTAACATGGCAAAACTAGGAGAAATGCTTTATTTCCCTTAATTTCTGCTGTTTCGGAAACAGCAAAATGCCATGAATGGTTGTTTATGTGCCGGAAAGTGTCCCTTCCACATACAGCACACAAAGAAGTTTCAAATCGCTATTTGTGAGTGTTCCCAAAAATGCATGCACTATGGTACAGGGGTACAGACGTTGGCACAAGGCTGCTAAATTTAGCTCCAGCACTAGGGTAAATGCAGGGATGTGCCATATTGTTGTCAATATGGCTCATCTATTTGTTTTTGGAATGGCAGAGCGTGGCATCTGCAAATTTCTGCTTAACGCTACGCCATGCCATTTTATTTGTAAATATGCCCCTTGGTTTTCTGAATAAAGTTTGTCGGTTCCTGAAAGCTGGTAAGATAGTGATTTTAGCACTCAACCCCTGCGTTGATGCCATTTGGAGAAACAAAAACAGGCGCTTTCATCTGAAGCACTTGTTTTCCAAAAACCCCTAAATGTTGGTGTAATTTGGCAATCATTCTGGGTCCCCTCCAGGGGAATTCACAAACCCTGTGTACTTTTAAAATTCCCATGACGGTAGTAAAAAGGACACAAATTAGGCATGAATACCTTCTATTGACAACACGTTATGGGGGCTTAAGTGTGAGCTACCCAAATTATCCAAGACTTAGCACAGGGTGGTGGGTTGGGTGGGGTGACAAGACAAGGTGTAGAATTGGAAGGGTAAAGAGGGAGGATAACTGTCCTGCCAGCCACATTTATTGTGAGTTGACGTGGCATGCTCGAGTGGTAATGTGGTGCATAGATCCGCAAAATAGAATGAATTCTTTGTGGTTGGCAGATCTAGATGAGAAAAACACAATTTGCAGAGTACTTTAAAGTGAAAATCAGTATAGTTTTGGAAAGGTGTAAACTCATGGTGAGTCTGGAGTGGTTCTCAGTAATGGATACCATCCCTGGGGATGGGTGATAACCATTGTAAAAGAGATTTAATAGTCAATTTAGTGACAAGAGCAGTGAGAAGGCAGTGGCAATGAAAATAGTAGTTTGTAAATGTTAACAAACACACTATTGTAACAGTGGAGGAGAGAAGGGAGTAGAGTACAGTGCTGCATATCTTTGATTCATTAGTCGTTTGTGTATTCAAACATTGAAAAGATGTCTGTGGAAGAGGCTGTAATTTATGAGAGGAAGGGACAATGTGCAAAGCTGTGCAGAGAAGCAGAATCAAAGGCGAGGGAGAAACGGGGCAGTTTTATGCGAGATGGAAAGTCTTTTTGTTCTAAATCTATTCATTGGAACTGAAGTACGTCAAGATTTAGCAATAATAACTACATCTTTGTTTAGCTGTTTTAAAATGCATAACTCATGAACATTTGGGGGAATTTTCACAAGACCTTGTCGACACCTAATTTTTGACTCTCCGGTGGCAGAGCACCTTTATGAAGTGGCACCAAGCTACTTAGCGGAGCTTAAAACAGCCCTGCAAAAATGCCCCTTTCTGCCGCAATCCTCTGCGGCACAGAGGTATGCAATGGCTGTATCTGTGGATGTTCCACCGCAACACTCACTGCTTTTTAACATTTCCCCAGATTTACAAGGCGATCTGTGGCAGTGTCATAAACTAAAACCATGCAAGAGCAGGCGTTAGAATGGTGAACGATGAGAAATTATTTTATTTATCCTCGTTTTTACTTTTTCCGTGTGCGCTGCACTCTGCAGCAGGATTCGTTTTTTTTAGCATACAGATTGTGCTGCCGACGTATTCATCCAGCAATTGCATACGATTACATGGATAACATATGTTGATGTACACAAAATTTTCTGATCAATCTTAATGATATTCCCATTCGGTTCTGTGATGGAGCTCTTGTTTTTCCCAATTTTACAGGCCTTGCAGAGATGACATATTTTGAACCCTTTTACTTGATTAGTAAGCCAAAGTTATTAGCAAATCAAAAAATGCTTTTCTTTGGAAACTAGGTTCTAACTATAATTACCTACTGGCGACGGGCAGTTGGTTATATATATATATATATATATCAAAATAAATTAATGGAAGGTAAAGAGAGAACATACAGAGAAGAAAATATATTTGGTAAATTTATATTTACTAACACAAAGTTGGGGAGATGAATACAGACAAATAAATTGAAGCAAAAGTCATGAACAGAGATAAACAATATTTACTCTACAGTTCACAACTAAAAACATTAACTCCTCATGGATAAGGCAGACAACCTAAATTAATTAATAAAAAATGGTCGTGATTTTGTGCTAGCGCAACATTTCAGGAGATGATGAAAATGTTGACGTTTCGGTCTAGAGGGCAGTCGTCATATAGACCATCATCAGGACGGTATATTTTCAATGCTGAAAAGACTCTCTGGAACTTCGGAAAGAAAGCCGAACGTCTGCTTGCATTGAAATGCAAGCAGACGTAGAACGCCACCCGAGCTCTCGTTCCTAAAACGACTGGGTCACACCACTTAATCGACTGTTACCTGAGATCTGGCCAACTGGCGTGGTCTAATCAATCCACATCTAAGATTACACTTTTGGTTGACATTGTGCTCACATCCACTGCCGTTTTCTACCATTCCAATTCGGCTTTCTTTCAGAAGTTCCAGGGAGTCTTTTCAGCATTGAAAATATACCGTCCTGATGATGGTCTATATGACGACTGCCCTCTAGACCGAAACGTCGACATTTTCATCATCTCCTGAAATGTTGCTCTGGCACAAACTGACGACCATTTTTTATTAATTGATTTAGGTTGTCTGCCTTATTCATGAGGAGTTGATGTTTTTAGTTGTGAACTGTAGAGTAAATATTGTTTATCTCTGTTCATGACTTTTGCTTCAATTTATTTGTCTGTATTCATCTCCCCAACTTTGTGTTAGTAAATATAAATTTGCCAAATATATTTTCTTCTCTGTGTGTTCTCTCTTTAGCTTCCATTAATTTATTTTGGTTTTTGTTGAAGGGCCGTTTTTGCAGCATAGCTGCAAAATCTGCCCTGTAACAAAATGGGCAGAAAACTGGCCCTGGGAAAGAGCTTGGCGGCACCCCCAACCCCCCGGTGATGAACGGCCGAGCACTTTGCAGCCGGCCGGTTTTGGTTCCCAGTCCGGACCTGTGTATAGAGTAAACAATACTGGGGCTAAAATGCTTCCCTGTCTTACCATCCGCTTGCCTTCTAGAATGGTGAGAGTGAGCTGTTTTCATTATTACTAACAGAGGCTCTCAGATTTGAGTGTGACCAATGCACGAGAGCCATCAATCGGCATCCATGCTCATCTCTAGCAGCAAAGGTCATTGTTTGGACCTATTAACAGGGTCAAATGCAGACATGAGGTCCATAAAAACCCAATGCAAATCTGCCTTTTTGGCAGTTGTATATTTACCGATCACCAGTAGTAAATTGTTACGTTGGTCAAAAGTTCCCCTCCCTTTCCTGAAAATGTATTGCAATACAGAAATAATAGCAGAATCTTCGAACCATAGTATTAGGTGGTCCAAATGCACCTTACCCATCATTGTTGTGACTGAATCTAGTAGGGAGATCAGGTGATAGCAGACTGGATCGCCCCTCGCTCCCTTTTTAAAGATTGGTAAGAAATCTTCAGTAGACCATGAGGGCGGCAGGCCTCTCATGGCTGCTGCATTAAAAACCCGGGTCTGGATCTTGGCCCATCTCACAGGATCAGCTCTATAAAGATCCTATGGAACCCTGTCGGGACCCGGCACTTTCTGCCTGGCTGTAGCCTTGATGGCTTTTTGAACCTCGTTTACCCTGAAGATCACAGGTCACGTGTCTGCACTTCATTAACTTTCTTGGTGTAGAGAATATCCATTTGCTTTGTCGCAATCTTCCTCTTCGTCCTCCATAGTTATTGGTGGTAAATGATATAATATGTAGTAAAATATGGAGACATAAATATTAATTCACCCTCTGATCCTTGGCTGCTATTACATTGTGCTCTTTATCCAGACAGTTTAATAACCAGGATGTACGCTCTATGCCTTTTAGAAAATACGTGTTTGACATATGTTCCTAGATATATGTCCTATGTATATATTGTTGCTGGTTCAACGGTGATCCTTGTATTTGACCATGTATGTAATCATGTGCACACTTTTATGGATAATGTAATATCCGAATAAATGTTATTTTGACTTTGACTTGATATAATATGCATTTTACTTCTGCTTCCAAATAGGCTTCCAAGCCATCTTTCCATTATTTCTACTCCAACATATAATCACCTGGGCTAGGTCAGAAAGGTGTAGGTGCACCGATCACCCTCCATTGAAGAAAATATTTTTAATGACTTGCACAGTCACAAAAATGACTCTTTATGGCTATACCCTGAATTGTCACAATTCACACATCATTTTGTTTTCTGGTTCTTTTTATTTCTTAACCTGTACATCCGATTGACTTCACAAATTGTGGATCCTCTTGATGTGCTACATGCTTTGAGTGCAATGTGCCGGGCTCGTGTTTATAAATTAATAGAATATATAGATATCACTTTAAGATAAATGTTCTGGTGTGTGCAATAGTTGTGCAAATCACCGTAATTCTTTACTGCCAAAACCTCTTTAAATATGGCTGCTGACATGCCAATCAGCATCAACAATTTAACAAATGTTCTTGTGTACTCAATTGGTGTGTGAATCAACGCAATAATTAAAATGTTAAATTATTACTAGTGTTCACACTTGGTGTGCGAATCACCGTAAATCAATTTCAAAAAGGCGCAGGATTTGCAG
Organism: Lissotriton vulgaris; assembly: GCF_964263255.1. NCBI lineage: Eukaryota > Metazoa > Chordata > Amphibia > Caudata > Salamandridae > Lissotriton > Lissotriton vulgaris. Next base: position 567,668 of record NW_028241043.1, on the reverse strand, counting down.
GCACATGCATAATTGTAGTCATTTGCGATTTCTTAATTGCGATTTTTAAGGAATCGCAATTAAGAAATTGCAAAGGCCTATGCATGTAGAAATCGCTGAAAAATGTGCGATTTCTAAACATTCCTTAATTGCGACTCGCGAATTGCGAGTCGCAATTAAGGAATCCCTCCCCATTCATTCCTATGGGCCTAGAGGCCCATAGAAATGAATGGGAAGACATTCTCATTTTGCGAATCGCAATTAGCGATTCGCAAATGGAGAATGCAATTTCAAGGGTGCAGGGGTGTCCAAAAGACACCCTGTTGCACCCCTGACATTGATATGTGAACCCATGTTACGCACACACATGCCCCAGGGGCATGTGTGTGTGTAACATGGGACTTTGAAAAATGCACTTTGATGCTTTTTTTAAATAAATCGCAATTTACCATCACCTTACATGTGATGGTAAATTGCGATTCTTATTTGCAAAATCGCAAATCTTTTTACTTTCTTGCATTGCATTTACGGAATCGCAAATTGCGATTCCTTAAATGCAATCGCAATTTAAGAAATCACAAATTTTGCAATTTCTTAAATTGCGAGGGGCTACTTGCTTCATGCATTCCAAAAGCAATTTTTGCGATCGCATACGGCCGATTTTTGCGATTCACACCGTTTGCGATTCCAAAATGCTTTGATGCATGTGCCTGATAGTTCGGTCTCTGTGCCAATGCGTTGTCCAATCTGTTTTTTGTTTTGCAATATGGCTGCTGACACACACACGTCGGCCGCAGCATGGATGCATTCCAGCTTTATACTAGCCCACATGTCATCACGTGCATGGTCAATAGTGTCTCATGAGCTCAGAGTAGGCATGTGCTTACTCACGTGCTTACTTGCAACTTACAGCTATTTTTGTGATAAAATTACAACGTCTCCATCTTCCTTTGGTTTCAGGAGCTAGAGACTGGCCACAGGATGGTCCAATGAGCACCTTCTGATTTATGGACTTCTGTTGCTGCCATTCGTGACACCAACAATGTGTCAAACAAGTCTAGGCTTCAGTCGCTGGCTCTTCTCAGTATTCTTCAATACTTTCCAGATTCCTGTCACTAGGATTGGCTTAGATGTAACAGGGTTCCTTCGAGTACACTACAAAAACTGTGGTTTAAGGCTTTTCCCACGAACTGGGGTGGCAGAGTGAGCTAAAGAATGATGATGGATGAAACCCAGATTAGTTGACAGGGGGGGGGGGTGTGTGCTTGCAATGTTCAACACCCTGTCCATCATCCCCTTTGGTTTTGCTTTGCAGCATTGTATACAACATATACAAAGTAGGAAAACCCAGGAGAAATTAAGAGATCTCTCCTTGTTGGTACTGCCTCGAGGAGAGTAGGCTTTTGGTGCAAATACCTGTCTACTGTTCTTGGCAACACTGCATTGGGCTACTCTAGATTTACCAAGCAACTCAGGGACACACAATACCTTGTGTGGCTTTGTAAATCTCCTATTAGGTATAGCATTGCCCTATGTTGCTTTGCGTGGCCGAAGGGCGATATAATACTTGATAAATGTAGCCCTAAGGGGCATATTATCAATCACGGCGTTAAACTTATCACCACTTTAGCGCCAGAAAACTGCCGCTAAAGCGGCGATAATGGGCATGATAATATGTCGTAGAAAATTCCCATAGAAGCCCAGGTTCACACCAGAACATGGGCTTCTATGGGAATTCACAAGGGCATATTATCAAGCCCATTAGCGCCGCTTTAGCTGCAGTTTTCTGCCGCTAAAGTGGCGATAATTTTACTGCTGCTTCTTGATAATGTGCCCCTAAGTTCTTAGTTGAGGATAATGTGGTGCAAATAATTTAAAACCAGATGAAGACCATTTTGGACGAATATTATGTAAGACATTTAGGACAGTTATACAATTCCCAAATTAATAGACAGGTAGAAAGATTTAATTGGGTGCTAAAGGAGAGTGTACTGTAGGCTTTGGAGAGTGGAGAATCTTTATTGTATAGCTTAAAAAAGCCACATTTAGTATAAAGTGCTCCCATATTTGTAACAGGTGATTGTTACATCTGTTGCTTTCCATTAACTTCTACAATAATCACCAACTGTTTGCAAACTCCACAGGTTTTCTAGACTGGGATTATAGGAATTGTGAAACAGATCAATGCAAATCTTAAACTATTATCAAACACACCTTAAAAAGATAAATGCAAAAAAAAAATTGTATATTCAAATTTTCTTTTGGGGTATATATTGTGGGGGTGGAGCATAGCAAGTGGCTTTGGCCTGTACTCTCCTATAGTATAGACCTAGTGGTAGATGTATGTACTTGTCATGCAGTGCAGAGCAACAAATCACCTTGCTGCGTTCCACTGCGTGACGGGGGAAGGACAGGCATGCGCTGTTTTTAAGGCAATGTGGTGCATTCCTGCCTTTTCCCCTGCGCTGGCATCCTTTTGGCAGCCTAGCGCCAATGCAGGTACTCTTGCACCACGGTGCCGCTTCCTGCATAAAAACATTCCTGAGCGGCATATTCTCTCTCTATGTGTGCCGCAGTATACAGCGCACATAGAAAGAGGCAGTAACTAGGAAAAATAAAGATAAAGATATTTCTGTTTGTTTCAACTCTCCTAGGGAGGCATATCTTTTTGACGCATTCCAAGTTTACCAGTTCTGATAAACCCATGGGAGTTTGCATGGGAAAATCTCCGCCACCCCATGGAATGCTTCCCTTGCACAGCGGCGTTGCTTTACTGCAAATTCATGGGGCCAATCAGGTCCACGCACAGTGGTCCTGTGTGGCTTCATAAATCTTATTTAAGGTTTGCACCGCGCATGTACTAGGTTGCGTGGTGCAAACAGGCACAAACCGGTGCATAAATATGTCCCCTAACCCGCGCACAAAGCATTTGGCTATGTGAGCTGAAGGTTAAGCACATATATAATTAAATAAATGTATATTTTCTTCATATTATTTATGTGTCTATAATTCTATGCTTTTTGTATAAATAAAATATTCTTCATTGGCAGAAAACCGGCATATAATGCAATAAACTGTATCCCAGCCATTTGTTTAAAAACAATGTAATCACGTATATGAGGACCACCCAGGCGATCACTGAATCTGGGGGGGGGGGGGGGGGGGGGGGTTGGGGTTGGGGCGTTGGGGGTGGAGAGGTTGCACTCAAGCCCTTCTATTGCCCACACAATGGCAAGCTTCATATGCTCGCATCATCCCTCTTTTACGGGACTGCTTTTGTCAAGGTCACACTACGGATGGGTTGCCAGGCAACACAGAAGAATTGTCATCGCTGCCGCCAGCAAAATAAATGCTAATAAATGCACCATACATTGCAATGTACTTTTAAACATGGAAACCCAGCTCATAGAGAAACAGGGAGGGTGACGCGACCCCACAGCGCGGTCGTGGCTGGTCCCCACTTTGCCTCTAATAAACCTGAAGGTCAGATATTACCCACAATTCTTTGCAATTGTTTTTCAGCATCGAGGCGCTATTCAGGCCAAGAGGAGTAGCAGTGCCGTAGGAGGCAGACGAAGAGTTATATCTGATGTAGAATATTATTCACCCTGATTCTTTTTATTTGTAGCACTTTTTATCTAAATACATATTTATATGTTTCTGTGGTTACAGAAAGCCAAGGCCTCATCAGGGGCACAGTGGCGTCTTGGGGCATGCAAGAGATATCATCCCAATTAGATCAGAGGTTGGCAGGACTTCTTTGAGGCTATGATAGTTTCTTCACAAGAGGAGGCTTTTAAATAAAATTATGAAACAGTCTTCTGTATCTTGTGCTAGCTGCCACAGTTTCTGTGTTTTGGAGAACTGTAAATAACAGATTTTACTATTACCTAGTGCAGCTGTATTCCGTGTATTGACAATGGAAGGATGAAAGGGTGAGTCGGCCATGCCAGGATACGAACCTGTGTCACTTGTAGGTCTCAACAAAGACGACAGGAGTAATAGGTAACTAGTTAATGGGAATATAGATACTTTTTCATGAAGGTGCCACAAAAGTGCAAATCGTTTTTCGGCATCATAAATGAAAACAATAACTATTTACACATAATCAGCACATAAAACGGGTGCCCTTATTCGGTCAAGAAGGTTCCTATAATCAGACCCTGCACAATCAATAGATTTTTCTGAGACCAGCCATCCTGTACAAAAAAACGCATATGAACAGAGACACTACCTCCTGGCCACATATTCCAAGGCAAATGGAGATATTTGTGTTGTGTTCGCCCTTCTGACCAGATATGCAGAAGTCTGAGTGTACCAGGACAAGTTGAAACAAGAAGCAAATGCTTGTGATTGGCCCTTAACACAAATGTGTCACCCCTTATGAACGGTTCAAAAATTACTACTGCCCATGTGCAGGTAATAGGAGACATATTTGGAAGGGAGTTGTGTCATCCTAGCGTGTAAGCCCAAAATGCGATTTTTGTAGCCACCCAAGGCCACCTTGTATGACCCTGAGCGGCTTTAATAAATCTGTAGTATCGGAGCGCAAATTGATGTGTTTCGTTACTCTGCTCTAGGATGGCGTTGCGTGGGTGTTCTCACCAAACTGCCATGGTTTTTGACACATTCCCAGATGTACCAAAAGGGGTGGACCTGAGAATGCATCAACAAGATAACGCCTTCTCAAGGGAGGCGAAACAAGGAGAAATATATGTATTCTCCCAGTTACTTCCTCTTTATATGTGCGCTGCACACACAGAGAAAGGAATATGCCCCTCAGGATTGCTTTTGTGCAGGAAGGAGCCCCTTTATGTTTGTGTCAAGTGTCAATATGAACTTTGAGGAAAATTTACTATTTTAAACGCAACTAAAGTTACTGGTATATATTGCTTGAAAAGGATGGAGCACAATAGTGCATTATCTGCTACAGCTTTAGGACCCATCGTAGCGGGCTCTACCGGCCATTAATGGCCCGCTCCAGCGTTCGGCTCGGGCCTTTAACAAGGGAGAGTGCCTTTAATGGCCTCTAGAGCTCACTGCGGACAGCTGTAAGGCAATTAGAACATTCCGCCCCTAGAGGGAAGAATGTTCTTATTGGTAAAACAAAGGACTTTTGGAATCCGAGGGGATTGAAATCACCTCGGGCACGTGATGCTATTAGTTGACAGCAACAGCTGTGAACAAACATTCGTATGTTTTGAGCTCCGGGCTTCTACCAGCCATTAGAAGCTCGTTGTACTCCACTGTTTTCAATGGAGCTCCCATCATTTCAATGTTCTAGTATGATATAGTGCAGCTGCTTTGTTACTGAGAGTTGAGACACTTTTAGATTGCCTAGTGCACACACATACACCTTTGCACTATTGTGCAAAAGTGCCTGCATGAGTCTAGTATAAGTTTTGTACTAAAAGGGTACCCCTCCGTGGGTAACAAAATATTATGCTTAGACATACTTTTAAACTTTTCCCACTTTTTGTATGGTACACTACAGCACGCATGCAAAGGTAAAAAGTTTGGATAAAAGGAAACTTTTATCCTACTTTGCGCCTACCTCAAGAAGGTGCACTTTTTTGGCACAAAGCCCTGTTTACAAATGTCAGAAGGTAGGGCATCAAAAACATGAGTGTGTGTGTGTGCCACTTTCCAGCTGGAAAACAAGGGCCAGATGTACGGAGTATTTTACCGGTTGCAAACAGCCCATCGAGCCGTACGTGACAGTTAAAATGCATTTTGCCAAGTACAAAAGGTAAAAATGTTACTTAGTACACATTGCTTTATCTAAAAAGCAATCATATACATGTTGGGTTAGCTGACCCCAGAAGGCCACCATCCCTGTGATTAGCCATTCCCAATGGGTGGCAAATTGTGACCTGCCTCATGAATATTGATGAGGCAGGTCCATTTGTGACGCATTGTGGAATTGCTAAATGTGTCCTAGACACATTAGTACACGTGATTCTGTGAGTCTTTAATTGTAAGTTGCAGAAAAACTTAAAATATAGACTCGCACAATCAAATGGTCGTACATCTGGGTCTAAATCCCAAATCAAGACTTTACACCAGTATGCCTCACTTTTGGTGACTTTCTTCTACTTAAGGTGCTGATGAATCTGGCCCTTTATAGCAGGATCAAAATTCTGTAGGGACTATACGTTAACGCTATCATATTCAAAACACTTCTGATTAGTATCAGGCCACTCAGAAGCTGTTCAATATAGATTGGTCTTACTTGCAAAGCTACTGAAACATTAAAAAAATGATTCACATGTTCTTAAGACATTCTTCCAACTGCTCTCTATAGACTGTACATTGAGCATCTTTAATAGATTTCACCATACTTGGAGGGAAATTTACTAAGATCTTGTGTAATCTGTATATTGCCCAAGTCAACGCGCAGCCTTAAGTAATATTTACAAAGCCACGCAGCAAGGCAAATGTGTGGTGCAAGTACGTTGTTGGCTAGCGTCACTCAGATTTTAATGAATGCAAAGCGAGAGTTACCACTGAAATCCAAGAGCAATGCTTACGCAGTGGTATTCTCAATGCACAGGGTGCATGACGCAGATCATGCAGTGTATCTCAATGGTGGAAATGCATCAGAATGCTATGCATGCTCTTTTCAGGGTGCTAGAAGTCACACATTAACATCCCTACACGAACAAATACCACATAACAGTCATTTGTAAAGACTTTCCCGGCATGGAGGTTGCTTTTATGAGAGTGAGCCGTCATCTTCAGCTGCAGCAAAAGAGGAAAGTGCAGAAATAGCGCAGAAGGAACAGCCTTGTAGATCTTAGGCAGGAAGAGGTGATACAGTTCTATACAGGGCCGGATTGACTACCGGGTAGTTTGGAATGCTGCTGAGATGGGGGCTGATTTCGTTCATGGAGACCTGTGTGTGCTAAACGAAATACGTATTGCTTTAATTATTTCGAAGCACACAGAGGTCTCCATGAATGAAATCAGCCCCCACTGCTGTGTAATCAGCCCCCAGCTGCCCCCACTGCTGTGAAATCAGCCGCCAGCTGCCCGAGAGTCAGTCTGATTCAGAAAAGGGGGTGGTGATGGACAGAGTATCTGAATTAAGCACAACACTCCTACCCAGTCAACAGATCAGGGCTTGATCTATCACCGTTTTTTAGCTCACTGCACCATCCCGGCTCAGAACCTGGCTACATGCAAATGAGTCTGTCCCTGGCCCAGTGCATCATGGGAACAGGGCAGACCAAACTACCAAGCCAATTCTTTTACTGGAAAGGAAACAAGCTTCCGGGGACCGGTTTCTGGCATTACAGCCGTCTTCAGCCGGCTTGCTTGAATCCTGATGGTGCAGTGAGCAAGGGACTCACATCTGAGCATACCCTTCCACGCTAGTGGTGAACAAAACGATTCAGAAAAGGGGGTGGTGATGGACAGAGTATCTGAATTAAGCAGAGCACTCCTACCCAGTCAACAGATCAGGGCTTGATCCATCACCGTTTTTTAGCTCACTGCACCATCCCGGCTCAGAACCTGGCTACATGCAAATGAGTCTGTCCCTGGCCCAGTGCATCATGGGAACAGGGCAGACCAAACTACCAAGCCAATTCTTTTACTGGAAAGGAAACAAGCTTCCGGGGACCGGTTTCTGGCATTACAGCAGTCTTCAGCCGGCTTGCTTGAATCCTGATGGTGCAGTGGGCAAGGGACTCACATCTGAGCATACCCTTCCACGCTAGTGGTGAACAAAACGATTCAGAAAAGGGGGTGGTGATGGACAGAGTATCTGAATTAAGCAGAGCACTCCTACCCAGTCAACAGATCAGGGCTTGATCCATCACCGTTTTTTAGCTCACTGCACCATCCCAGCTCAGAACCTGGCTACATGCAAATTAGTCTGTCCCTGGCCCAGTGCATCATGGGAACAGGGCAGACCAAACTACCAAGCCAATTCTTTTACTGGAAAGGAAACAAGCTTCCGGGGACCGGTTTCTGGCATTACAGCCGTCTTCGGCCCGGCTTGCTTGAATCCTGATGGTGCAGTGAGCAAGGGACTCACATCTGAGCATACCCTTCCACGCTAGTGGTGGACAAAACGATTCAGAAAAGGGGGTGGTGATGGACAGAGTATCTGAATTAAGCAGATCACTCCTACCCAGTCAACAGATCAGGGCTTGATCCATCACTGTTTTTTAGCTCACTGCACCATCCCAGCTCAGAACCTGGCTACATGCAAATTAGTCTGTCCCTGGCCCAGTGCATCATGGGAACAGGGCAGACCAAACTACCAAGCCAATTCTTTTATTGGAAAGGAAACAAACTTCCGGGGACCGGTTTCTGGCATTACAGCCGTCTTCGGCCTGGCTTGCTTGAATCCTGATGGTGCAGTGAGCAAGGGACTCACATCTGAGCATACCCTTCCACGCTAGTGGTGGACAAAACGATTCAGAAAAGGGGGTGGTGATGGACAGAGTATCTGAATTGAGCAGAACACTCCTACCCAGTCAACAGATCAGGGCTTGATCCATCACCGTTTTTTAGCTCACTGCACCATCCCAGCTCAGAACCTGGCTACATGCAAATTAGTCTGTCCCTGGCCCAGTGCATCATGGGAACAGGGCAGACCAAACTACCAAGCCAATTATTTTACTGGAAAGGAAACAAGCTTCCGGGGACCGGTTTCTGGCATTACAGCCGTCTTCGGCCCGGCTTGCTTGAATCCTGATGGTGCAGTGAGCAAGGGACTCATGTCTGAGCATACCCTTCCACGCTTACGGTGGACAAAACGATTCAGAAAAGGGGGTGGTGATGGACAGAGTATCTGAATTAAGCAGAACACTCGTACCCAGTCAACAGATCAGGGCTTGATCCATCACCGTTTTTTAGCTCACTGCACCATCCCAGCTTAGAACCTGGCTACATGCAAATTAGTCTGCCCCTGGCCCAGTGCATCATGGGAACAGGGCAGACCAAACTACCAAGCCAATTCTTTTACTGGAAAGGAAACAAGCTTCCCGGGACCGGTTTCAGGCATTACAGCCGTCTTCGGCCCGGCTTGCTTGAATCCTGATGGTGCAGTGAGCAAGGGACTCATGTCTGAGCATACCCTTCCACGCTTATGGTGGACAAAACGATTCAGAAAAGGGGATGGTGATGGACAGAGTATCTGAATTAAGCAGAACACTCGTACCCAGTCAACAGATCAGGGCTTGATCCATCACCGTTTTTTAGCTCACTGCACCATCCCAGCTTAGAACCTGGCTACATGCAAATTAGTCTGTCCCTGGCCCAGTGCATCATGGGAACAGGGCAGACCAAACTACCAAGCCAATTCTTTTACTGGAAAGGAAACAAGCTTCCGGGGACCGGTTTCAGGCATTACAGCCGTCTTCGGCCCGGCTTGCTTGAATCCTGATGGTGCAGTGAGCAAAGGAACTCATGTCTTAGCATACCCTTCCACGCTTATCTATAGATTGAGAAAAGACATTATCTTGCAAGTACTGTAGAAGAGCTGTGGCACTGCGGCCGGGGCGACTGACACCGGATGCTGGGGCTCACGGTTCGATCCCCGGCACCGGTGGCTGGTCAGCCAACCATGTAACTCTGGGCAATAGCTTGCTTAATCTTCCTGACGGCCCCCAGCGCCGGGATGCCTTCAGGTAGCTGTGCGCTTTACAAATACTGGATTTACATTTTTACATTTCTCCAAGTCTGGTACCATCAACAGGTCAGTCTCATGCCATTTCCCCACATTTCAAATTAATGGCAGTATTTTATATGTTGGATTCAGAATAAATTTCACAGCCAGCCTTTTCATCATTCCAGCCAACTACACGTGATACCATCATCAGGCACACACCACGGGTTCTCAATTTCCCGAATTCAAGGCTAAACAACTAACCATCAAAGAAGGCTTTTATGAAATTGCTGGCATCCCACATGTTATTGGAGCATTTGACTGTACGTATGTGCAATTGGTGCAGATAGAACACACAAACACCGCATTCATAAACACAACTATACTACTAAGAAGCAGTCAACTGTAGACTACAAAGGTCAGGTCAATTTACAAATATTGCAGCAAAATATCCTGGTAATACACGATTCATACATTTTGATTAAACAGCGTTTCCAAGGTGGCATTTATGGAATCTCACTCCTGATAGGTAAAAATATAATTGTTTTGATTTTTACACATAGACATTTTAATGAGGAATGTATTATTTAAAATATAATAATGTGCAAATGCTCCTGGTATTCCTACATTTAAAATAATCCCCTTTGCTGGTTGATTATGTTTACTTCTGAGATGTATGAAATCACGTATACATTTAGGAACATATAACCTGATCGTTCATGCAATAGTGGGTAGCAAGCAAAGTTACCGCCCTGCGTTGTGTGATAGGAAGAGAGTAGAAATGCTCCATAGTCACAAAGATATGCAGAATTTCTGCCCTCTCCTTGAGCTGGTGCAATGTGTGCAGCCTAGCGCCAATGTAGGTACTCTTTCAGTATAGTGCAATAGTGCCAGCATTATAGGCAGTACAAAAGGGGGTGGTGATGGACGGAGCATCTGAACCAGTCAAACACTCACACCCAGTCAACAGATCTGGGTTTAATCCATCACCGTTCTTTAGCCCACTCTGCCACCCCAGTTCAGACATGGCCATATGCCAATCAGTCTGACCCTGTGCCTCATGGGAACAGTCCAGCCCGAACTGCCAAGCCATGCCTTCCCTGGACCGGAAACAAGCTTCCGAGGACCGGTTTCTGGCATTACAGCCGTCTTCAGCCCGGCTTCCTTGAATCCAGTGGCAAAGTGAGCAAGGGACTCACGTCTGAGCATACCCTGCCACACTTATGGCAGCCACAAGTGGTGCAAAAGGGGGTGGTAATGGACGGAGCATGTGAACCAATCAAACACTCACACCCAGTCAAAAGATCTGGGTTTAATCCATCACCGTTCTTTAGCCCACTCTGCCACCCCAGTTCAGACATTGCAATATGCAAATCAGTCTGACCCTGTGCCTCATGGGAACAGTCCAGCCTGAACTGCCAAGCCATGCCTTCCCTGGACCGGAAACAAGCTTCCGAGGACCGTTTTCTGGCATTACAGCCGTCTTCAGCCAGGCTTGCTTTAATCCAGTGGCAAAGTGAGCAAGGGACTCACGTCTGAGCATACCCTGCCAACTTATGGCGAACAAAGCGGTACAAAAGGGGGTGGTGATGGAAGGAGCATCTGAACCAATCAAACACTTGCATTATAGACAGGCTTGTTCTTGAGAAGGAAGGGACACCTCCCTGTACAAAAACAGTTCATAATACCATTCTCCTCTTTCTATGTGTGCAGTAGTGTGCAGCACACGTGGAAAGAGGAAATAATGGGGAGAAATAAACATATTTATTGTTGTAATGCCTCACTTAGGAAGGTATCATTTTTGTTCCCAGATTTACTACCTGTAATTAATCAGGAAATGTGACAAAATCCATATATGGATGCACGGGCATGCCCACCACCAAGATTAAAATGTCATGTAACATGCAATGTAACACAGCACAAGTAGCTGTGTTACCATTTCTTTACAAAGCCAAACAAGGTAGGAATAAATCACACCTTGCAAGACTTTTAAATATTACTGGTGACTTTGCTTTGTCCTTGCGTCACACTGTGCAACAGAAAGGCTAGGAAAACCCGGGAGTACATGTGCCCATATATAATACTGTGTAGGGTCACACACACATACCATATATACCCATATCTGTTCAAAGTATTGTACTGAAACACAGTGTCCTGTGACTACCCAAACGTATGCCCTTCTTCTATGCTCCAACTGTGCATTTGGTGTTCTAAATATATTTGTGGTCCTGAAGGCATACCTTCCAGGACCACCAGGTCCCTCTCTACAGGGTCATTCCCAAACATTTTGCCTCAACCCTCTTGTTTTCTGAACCCGTTTTCTTTGCTGTGCACGCTACCACTGCGTTCCACTGCTATAGTGCTCGTGCTCTCTCCTTCAAACATGGGAAAATGGGCTCAGACCCCATTGGCACATTTAATGTACTTGTAAGTCCCTGGTAAAGTGGTACTACATATATCAAGGGCCTATAAATTAAATACTATGAGTGTACACACAGCAATCAGTTTGCCACCCACTATCGTATCCTCTTTAAACATGTCTCAGGCTTGCGATTGCAGTGTTTATGCAGTCTTAATCTGCCATTTTGTCCCGGCAAAATAAACCTTCCCTTTTGTATTCTCGTCGGTCACCCTGGATAGCCCAAAGGGCAGGGTGCTGTGTATTTAAAAGGAAGGACAAGCACTATTATCTTTACATGTCCTGGTAGTGAAAAACTCCTAAATTATTTTTTCATTGGATAATATTGGATTACCTTATTACAGTTAATTAATAAAGTATAATGTTTGATTGGGAGCAGGTAGGAATGTTTGATGTCTGAGGAATTGTAATTTAAAACCCTCTATAATGGCAAAACTATTATTGCCATTTTTTGTCCTAACCTTTTGGTGCCTGCAGCCTGTTCCTGGGTTACATGACTAGGTGTCGTTGGCCTGTGTGTATTCCTCCTAGACAGCCACCCAATAGAGAGTCTGGGTGTTGTCAGGGTACGGCCATCTCTTATCAGGATGAGGAGGTGGAGCAGTCAGCTACTACACTTGTAATTCGATGGGGCTGCCTCAGGACACACACACAAAGGAGTTCACACTAGCCTATTGTGCAACCAGAGAGACTAGGAACAGATCAGGGAGGCAGGATATCCTGGACTCCTCTATTACGGGAAACTCTAGAACAGGGGTCTCCAACCGGTCGATCGCGAGCTACCGGTAGCTCGCCGAGGCCCCTTGTAGGAAGGTGGCTACCTGACTATGGTTACCCCAGATTTTTTGCCCTGTGTTTAGCTGGTTTTCGACTTAGTTGGCCTGGTTCCCTGCTAATCAGGGCCCCAGGCTATCTGCTCTCTCTGTAAAATGGATTCCATGTACCCTAGGTGCATAACTAGATTGGCTTGGGTCACCTTATCAGCCCCTGTACAGAGCACTATAGGTGCCCAGGGCATAGGTGCATCCAAGGCCTACCAGGGGCTGCAGCATATCTTTTGCCACCCCTGGCTGGCTATCTAAATTGACACAACTGGCTGATCACTCAGCTGGGGCAAGTGGGTGTAATCACCCCTTGCTTAGATATAGTATACCTATATCTAAACCTATATCTGGACACATATATAGCCTGTAAGCCACTCCTATGGAAGGCCTCATCAATCCTGGAGGCAGAGTGCGTGGTTTTATGTGAGATGGTGCTCTGGCATGAGCTGAGCCTGTCTGCAGCTGTCGGGAACAACTCCCTAAGCTGATCCGGGATAATGCCAAACCATATACTATTAAGTGCATTATAATCCTCGCGGTTATATGTTAACTTTGGTTTGGCTTTATCAAAACATGTCGTGTAAGGTGTCATACGAATTGGAATACTACCCCCTCGCCAGTCCTGGCGACGGGGGTAGCATTCCACCCCTCTAGAGGGGACGACATGTTACTTTTGCTAAAATGCGGTTGATTTTTAAAAGAGCCTCAGATCCACAAAATGGATGCTTCTGCCACAGACACATGTCTGACCTCCTGCTGCTGACCGAAGCTCAGCAGAGGAGGCCTGGACAAAGGATTTCCTGTCACAGGGAGGTGTGACACCACCCCAGACAGGAGATAGTGGATTGTAGCAGGGAGGTTTGAATGAAACCAGACAGTGCCTGGGGAGCACAAGGCTTCCCCTTGCATAATCCTGTCAAACCGGTTCTGGGGCAGCCCAGCCCCAGCTCCAGTGAGACCTGGACAAAGGAAAGGGGGTGTAACCACCCCCCTTCCTGGTCCCACCCATAGGGGAGGGACCTAGCAGGAGATCCACCCCTCAGATTGGAATAAGAGGGGGAGCAGTGCCAATGCAACTCAGATCATCCTGAAATCAACTTTAAACTAAGAAGACAACTGGACTTCGACATTCTGATGACAGAAGACTGAAGAGCATCTCCCTTGTGGCCTAGGAGGGGCCACCCTGTGAACACAGGCATCACCCAGCACCTCGACGTCTGCTTTGCCGCCGCCTCCCGCCGGAGCCCGAGTGCAGAGCCTGACAAGACCCAGCTTCCCAGACTTCTCCCAGCCCGATCCACAGTCCCTGCAAAGAAGGGACCCGTGGAGGCACCGAGAGACGTGGGAGCGGCCATCTTGAAAGACCCCCGAGACGCTGACTGCGCAGCACCCGAGGCACCCTCGACTCTGTGCTTTGGGGTTTGAGAAGCCCCATAACCGAGCAGCATTTGTACCAAAGATCAGCCCTCCAGCATCTCCACGATCTGCGTGGGGCCCTTTTGTTTTGTGCCACTCGACTCGCCATCCCGTCCGCTTGTCACGTGGTCAGCGGCCATCTTGGCGACGAAACCTACGATTTACACTGTGGGTCTGGTTGCTCCAGACCTGCCCTCGCTCCTGTAGAAAGGAGTACCCGCTCTGACCTTGCTGGTCCGAGTAATAAGCCTTTTTCACTTTCCCCGTGGCTTGCATTAGCCAAGGCTTGTTTGCTTCAATCGAGTTGCCGACACCGCCATCAGCTAGAGCCTTCGAGGGACAGCTCGTGTTCGACTCCTGGACGTCCTTGACCTCTTCGTGTCCACGTGGCTGCAGAGAGAAGCAACCCCTGATCACCTCTTTGCACCCGACTTTGCCTGGTTCCAATCTGGTTCCACGGTGGTCACTGGTCAGTGACTTTGAACATTGTCCCCTCTGCTTTCAGGTCTTCACCACTTCAGATCCACCCTTGGATCCACCGGACACTTCTGCTTCACCTCGCCTGCAGCTGCAACAGCTTCAAGCACCAAGAGCCTGCGTGTCAAAACTCGACGCCACTTCGACCCTGTGCACCCACGGCCTGTGGGTGAGGTAACATTGCAACGCCGGTGTTCCCACACTGGTACACACCTCTAGGGTCTATGTCTAAAGTTTTGTGTTGCTAGGTTCAGCGGAAGTATCTTTTAATTCACTTTAACTGACTTTTACGCACCATTGACAGTGCATTGGTGCGCGCCGCACTTTCCGTGCTGCACCCGTCTCCTGTGGGCTACTCCCGACTTCATCATTGCTAGTCCTGACTGCTCCCAGCGAATCTCTAGGCCCTAGGCCTAACCATTGTTCGATAAGTGTTACTTATACCACTTTTTTAGTATATGGTCTGAGTGGCCACCCGCCCTCATCCATAATTGTGCAACTTTATATGTGTAACAGTGCTTTTGATTTAACGCTTGTGCCCCTTTCCTCATAAAGAGTACTGGGGAGTCATTTAGAAATAAATACATATATTTTTATAATATATACTTGTGTGGTGTCCTTTCATTTGATTACAGGATTGTATGTGGTAAAACAGCTCGCTTAACACGACCTCTTAAGTTAAGCCTTTAAGGCTGCTTAGTCCATGCTACCACTAGGATAGCTTGTCTACAAGGTTGACTTACAACCTGACATCTTTGGGGTTTGTTTGGACTGATACCCAGTGGTTCCAGAATTGGAAACACTACATATCAGGCCAACTTCTCACATTGGTGTGCAGCGGTGCGGATTTGAGCTTGCTGTTTGTTTTACCATTGCAATCTTTATCAAATTGAAAGATCACATCAAGTACCTCTAGGTACATATAAATCAAAAGCTTAGCATATTAAGTTCTACTGAACTTAGTAGTTGTAGATTAAAGGGATTAGCACACCCTGACTACAACTCACTAGCAAGGTACAGTAGGAAACCACTTAGTGTAGGTAAGTGCACCACTTACACCTCACTAGCAGTCATGTCTGATACAGGTAGAGCCTCAGGCTCTGCTCCTGTAGAAGTTGATCCTATAGGGACAACATCCAGATATGACAACCTTAGCCACAAAGACCTGGGTGCCTTGTGCACAGCCAGGGGGCTAAAAAAGGGCAGAGGCCCTACCATTCCTTCCCTAATAGCTCTCCTAGAAAAGGATGACCTAGACAAGGTGAGTCAGACTCCCTTAGAAACAGAGGAAGGGATAAACTCCCCTGAGAATGAGAATCTTCCAGAAGAAGAGGAGGAGGAAGAGGAAGAGGAAGGCTCTGATGTAGAAGAGCCTGAAGATCAGGATCAGGAGGGAAACCAGGTACAGGTTGCCAGGCTTAACCAGGCCAACTTGGACCTACATGGGAATGGAGAGGGCCAGCACCACTCCAGATCTCATAACCAAATTCTCCCAGGTAACAGAAGGGAGAGATCTCTATCAAGGGACTCTCACCTTTCTAGTGCCTCAAGAGAATCTCAGAGAGGGATGACTCCCTCCCAGAGAAAAGAGCATAGGGCCAGAATGAGGGCTGTCCAACTCCAGATAGAGAGGGAGGAGGTAGCTCTGGCTCAAGCTAAACTTACCTTGGCTCAAGCTAAACTTACCTTGGCTAGGGAACAGAAATTAAGTGGCTTAGATGCCACTGGTGGCAGCAAAATTCCTAAAGACAGGTCCTATGATAGTAGAAACCTGACAAAGATTGTGCCCCCCTATCAGGAAGGGGATGACATCCACAAATGGATGACTGCTCTGGAGAGAGCCTGCATGGTACAGCAGGTTCCTGAGGAACAGTGGGCAGCAATCTTATGGTACTCCTTTTCAGAGAAAGGGAGGGATAGGCTCCTCACTGTCAGACATGAGGATGCCAGCAATTACAAAGTCCTGAAGAGTGTTCTGATAGATGGGTTTGGCTTAACCACTGAACAGTACAGGTTAAAGTTCAGAGATACCCAGAAGACACAGACTCAGGACTGGACTGATTTTGTTGATTGTGCAACTAAGGCTCTGGAGGGTTGGCTGAATGGCAGCAAAGTACATGACTTCACAGGATTGTATAATTTGATTATGAGGGAGCAGATCCTTAGTAATTGTCAGAACCAGCTCTTACACCAGCACCTGGTGGACTCAGATTTGACCTCTCCCCAAGAATTGGGAAAGAGGGCAGATAAGTGGGTCAGAACCAGGATTAGGCCTAAGAATCAGGACAATAACCAGAAGAAGGAGTCTACCAAGCCTCAAGATAAGGGTGGGGATAAAAGTAAAGAAAACACTTCCCCAGGGCCCCAAAACTCCAAGAAGGGGGGTGGGTCCCAAGACACTTCTTCAACAGAGAAAAAGCCTTATTGCCATGCCTGTAAACAGGTTGGGCATTACAAAACAGACAGCTGTTGTCCCAAGAATGGCAATAAAGAAAACATACCTCCAAAGCCAGCTCCAACACCTCCTGTTACTGTCAGCAGTAATCCCCCAGGAAGTGGGAGCACACCCAGGAGTCTGGGTGGGTTTACTTTTGGAGCCCAAGGGGACCCTGGCCTATCCAGGTCCCCATCCCCAAATGATCTTGTCTATGAGACTGGCATGGGGTTTGCCAACTTCTCTGTTTGCCCAAATACCTTGAGCAAATATAGACAAGAACCCATCATCAATGGTTTGAAAGTTGAAGCTTTTAGAGACACAGGGGCTAGCATCACCATGGTGGCTGACTGTATAGTCCCCTCTAAGCAACTTTTACCAGGTGCCACATACCAGGTAACAAACATTGATGGCATCCAAACAAATCATCCCATGGCAGTAGTAAGTCTCAGCTGGGGAGGTGTCATTGGCCCAAAGAGAGTGGCAGTGTCACCAAACTTGCCTGTAGACTGTCTACTGGGTAATGATTTGGAAATCTCAGCCTGGGCTGAGGTTGAACAGAAAATCCATTCTAGAATGGTAAATTCCCATGGAAAGGTTAGTGGGGCTGTACTGGCTATGGCCCCAATTCAAGATGTCCTTCCTGAAAAGGTTGGTAGGGCTGAGCAACTCTCTGCCCCATCTTTACCAGAAGCTCTTCCAAGACAGAATAGCAAAGCTGTTATGATAACAGCAGAAACCCAAACTGAGTCTCCTCCTGAAAAGGTTGGTGGGGCTGTGATGGCCACAGCCCAAACTCAAACAGATATGTGTGTTGTGAAGCCTGAAATGATGGATCACTCCACCCAAACTGAGAGCATAGAGGAGGAAGAGAAATCTCCCCCTCACCAGACAGTAGGACAGGATCAGCCTCCTCAGGGAACTGATCTTACCCCTGATGAAGGAACTGCCCCAGAGGTTGTTAGGCCTGGCCTGACAGAGCCTCTGATGGCAGTGGACCCTTCTCAGGTGGGATCCAGTCTGGAGCAGGTAACCTGCCCCTCTCTACCTTGCCTTAGTCAGCCCAGGGCTGCAGAGGACAAGAAGGACAGTGAGACCCAGAGGGCCCCCTGTCAAATAAAGCACCCCCATCAACAGATTAGGGGCACCAAAACTAGTAGGCCTAGTAAGGTGAAAACTTTAAAAACTCCTGAGGGAGCCCCCTTAAAAACAGTTAGGGACCTCCCACAGATGGATTCTGTTGGGCACAGCCAAACCTGGGACCCAAAGGGCCCAAACCTGAACTGTCCCTCCAGCAAGCCAAACAGAGGGACCCAGCCTCCAGCTTTAGGTAGCCAGAGGTTGACCCTGAGAGCTCAGTGCAACTCAGTTGAAGAAAGAAAGGCACATATGGTGGAAGATAATTGGAGGAAGTTGAGCCCAAAAATAGTGGAGCCTCACTTCAATACTCCATATCCAAACCAGCCTTTAACTTTGCATAAACACACCCAAGGTAGTGATTCCCTATGGTGGAGACCCTCTAATACCCCTAGGGTGAGGGACTGCTTAGTGGACCATGAGACAGGGGGTACCCATGCTAGTGCAGGTACTTCCTTATATGGCCACTCAGGCAATATAGGCTTACCTGGCCAAGGATAGCCTTATCTCCTTTCGTTTGGGGGGGGGGTTATGTAGGAAGGTGGCTACCTGACTATGGTTACCCCAGATTTTTTGCCCTGTGTTTAGCTGGTTTTCGACTTAGTTGGCCTGGTTCCCTGCTAATCAGGGCCCCAGGCTATCTGCTCTCTCTGTAAAATGGATTCCATGTACCCTAGGTGCATAACTAGATTGGCTTGGGTCACCTTATCAGCCCCTGTACAGAGCACTATAGGTGCCCAGGGCATAGGTGCATCCAAGGCCTACCAGGGGCTGCAGCATATCTTTTGCCACCCCTGGCTGGCTATCTAAATTGACACAACTGGCTGATCACTCAGCTGGGGCAAGTGGGTGTAATCACCCCTTGCTTAGATATAGTATACCTATATCTAAACCTATATCTGGACACATATATAGCCTGTAAGCCACTCCTATGGAAGGCCTCATCAATCCTGGAGGCAGAGTGCGTGGTTTTATGTGAGATGGTGCTCTGGCATGAGCTGAGCCTGTCTGCAGCTGTCGGGAACAACTCCCTAAGCTGATCCGGGATAATGCCAAACCATATACTATTAAGTGCATTATAATCCTCGCGGTTATATGTTAACTTTGGTTTGGCTTTATCAAAACATGTCGTGTAAGGTGTCATACGAATTGGAATACTACCCCCTCGCCAGTCCTGGCGACGGGGGTAGCATTCCACCCCTCTAGAGGGGACGACATGTTACTTTTGCTAAAATGCGGTTGATTTTTAAAAGAGCCTCAGATCCACAAAATGGATGCTTCTGCCACAGACACATGTCTGACCTCCTGCTGCTGACCGAAGCTCAGCAGAGGAGGCCTGGACAAAGGATTTCCTGTCACAGGGAGGTGTGACACCACCCCAGACAGGAGATAGTGGATTGTAGCAGGGAGGTTTGAATGAAACCAGACAGTGCCTGGGGAGCACAAGGCTTCCCCTTGCATAATCCTGTCAAACCGGTTCTGGGGCAGCCCAGCCCCAGCTCCAGTGAGACCTGGACAAAGGAAAGGGGGTGTAACCACCCCCCTTCCTGGTCCCACCCATAGGGGAGGGACCTAGCAGGAGATCCACCCCTCAGATTGGAATAAGAGGGGGAGCAGTGCCAATGCAACTCAGATCATCCTGAAATCAACTTTAAACTAAGAAGACAACTGGACTTCGACATTCTGATGACAGAAGACTGAAGAGCATCTCCCTTGTGGCCTAGGAGGGGCCACCCTGTGAACACAGGCATCACCCAGCACCTCGACGTCTGCTTTGCCGCCGCCTCCCGCCGGAGCCCGAGTGCAGAGCCTGACAAGACCCAGCTTCCCAGACTTCTCCCAGCCCGATCCACAGTCCCTGCAAAGAAGGGACCCGTGGAGGCACCGAGAGACGTGGGAGCGGCCATCTTGAAAGACCCCCGAGACGCTGACTGCGCAGCACCCGAGGCACCCTCGACTCTGTGCTTTGGGGTTTGAGAAGCCCCATAACCGAGCAGCATTTGTACCAAAGATCAGCCCTCCAGCATCTCCACGATCTGCGTGGGGCCCTTTTGTTTTGTGCCACTCGACTCGCCATCCCGTCCGCTTGTCACGTGGTCAGCGGCCATCTTGGCGACGAAACCTACGATTTACACTGTGGGTCTGGTTGCTCCAGACCTGCCCTCGCTCCTGTAGAAAGGAGTACCCGCTCTGACCTTGCTGGTCCGAGTAATAAGCCTTTTTCACTTTCCCCGTGGCTTGCATTAGCCAAGGCTTGTTTGCTTCAATCGAGTTGCCAACACCGCCATCAGCTAGAGCCTTCGAGGGACAGCTCGTGTTCGACTCCTGGACGTCCTTGACCTCTTCGTGTCCACGTGGCTGCAGAGAGAAGCAACCCCTGATCACCTCTTTGCACCCGACTTTGCCTGGTTCCAATCTGGTTCCACGGTGGTCACTGGTCAGTGACTTTGAACATTGTCCCCTCTGCTTTCAGGTCTTCACCACTTCAGATCCACCCTTGGATCCACCGGACACTTCTGCTTCACCTCGCCTGCAGCTGCAACAGCTTCAAGCACCAAGAGCCTGCGTGTCAAAACTCGACGCCACTTCGACCCTGTGCACCCACGGCCTGTGGGTGAGGTAACATTGCAACGCCGGTGTCTTTACACTGGTACACACCTCTAGGGTCTGTGTCTAAAGTTTTGTGTTCCTAGGTTCAGCGGAAGTATCTTTTTATTCACTTTAATTGACTTTTACGCACCATTGACAGTGCATTGGTGCGCGCCGCACTTTCCGTGCTGCACCCGTCTCCTGTGGGCTACTCCCGACTTCATCATTGCTAGTCCTGACTGCTCCCAGCGAATCTCTAGGCCCTAGGCCTAACCATTGTTCGATAAGTGTTACTTATACCACTTTTTTAGTATATGGTCTGAGTGGCCACCCGCCCTCATCCATAATTGTGCAACTTTATATGTGTAACAGTGCTTTTGATTTAACGCTTGTGCCCCTTTCCTCATAAAGAGTACTGGGGAGTCATTTAGAAATAAATACATATATTTTTATAATATATACTTGTGTGGTGTCCTTTCATTTGATTACAGGATTGTATGTGGTAAAACAGCTCGCTTAACACGACCTCTTAAGTTAAGCCTTTAAGGCTGCTTAGTCCATGCTACCACTAGGATAGCTTGTCTACAAGGTGGACTTACAACCTGACATCTTTGGGGTTTGTTTGGACTGATACCCAGTGGTTCCAGAATTGGAAACACTACATATCAGGCCAACTTCTCACACCCCTTAAGTAGCTCGCGATCGCATTTTAATTGTTTAGCCCTTCATAGTCTTTATCATTTTTTGGGCCTTTTTTTAAGAGCCGTTGGCCGCCCATACCTTAACCAGGTGCTCTGATAGGCCTAAGCTTAGCCGGGGCGGGCTGAAGAGGATGACGTCATTTGCATCGTCGAAGCATCACCCATCTGCGCCCCCCCCGCCCCCCGTCCCCCTCAAGAGCCTGGCACCACGCTCTCACCGTGCGCACTACTGAAATGGAGCTGCTCCTGCTGCCTTCAGGAGCCCTGCACAGTGCTTACTGACATCCTGTGTGACGTGTGTACTGCAGGTGCAGAGCAACAGGGCCCGAAAAGCTTGTTGGTGTGCAAGTGGCGTGGAACAGGCAGTATTGAACTCCTACCGCCCTATCAGACAGTGCCCGCGCCACTTGCCTTTTCCAGTCCGACTCGGAGTCTTTCAAAAGGTAAGTCCTGACCTGAACTAGTTGCTGCGCCCTGGCCACTGAATTAATTGTCGAGTAATTGTTAGCCCCTGCCCTATCCTTTGTCTTTCTAAGCCCTAGGCGCCAAAAATATTCTTGCCCGGAGCCACAGTCAAGAGTGCCGTGAGGAGGGGGAAAAGAGATCAATAATGCACTCGTGATTTTATTTAGATGCGAACAGGTGGGCTGGATGAAACGGAGCGGCTTCCTCTTTTGATTAGGTCACACATCACAAAATGCAAATAGTTGGGCTCTAGCAGCAGCCTGGAGGGTTTGTTTCTAAAAAAAGCAGCCAGGTGGGCGAGAATCAGGCCTCAAAGGAGAGGGTTGAGCTGCCCGAGGGCCCGTGGTGATGGCCGACTGAAAACACAGGCTGCAAGAAGGCGCTTTTTCACAGGAGAGCTTCGAGGCGCCTCCAGGACACGGGCCTTATTGCATTTGAGGAGAACGTGGAAGGTCGGATGAGATAAAAATTAAATGGACAAAAACACACTAACTGTAAACATACTCGGCACAGTTTATTCTTAAAGGTGTAAGTATGGATGTCGACTTAACATAATCCCTGGGAGAGAAGTCACATCAGGCAACTTTTTGAGTGTTGATGACTTCGCAGGGTGAACTTCGGCCTGGTCCAGCCCTTTACCCTTTTACCCTTCAATAATGTCCTAATTGTTGCTGATCTGTAGAACCGAGGGGGCACAAGGAGTGCAGAGTATTTTAAGTAAACTGCACTGCATCTGCTCCTCTCACTCCCTCCATCACACCTTTAGGACAGAGGTAGAGAGGACAGGGCCAGGAGAAGTAAGGGCAAGCCAGGGAAGTGAACTATTGAGTAACTGTGTGTGCTGCACTTGTGTGACATGTTGATTCATGTGTGAAATATTGAGTGAAGGTGTGCGTGCTGCACTTGTGTGACATGTTGAGTCATGTGTGAAATATTCAACACTTGTGTGGCATGTTGAGTCATGTGTGAAATATTCAACACTTGTGTGGCATGTTGAGTCGTGTGTGAAATATTCAACACTTGTGTGGCATGTTGAGTCGTGTGTGAAATATTCAACACTTGTGTGGCATGTTGAGTCGTGTGTGAAATATTGAGTGAAGGTGTGCACGTGTGTGAGGTGAAGGGACAGATAAACATGAGGATATGTGAGGTGTAGGGAACATACTGATACTGTGAATGTAGGGCACAGGGAGGGGTTCACCCAAGAAGCTCTACCTGAGGGGCTTGCACACATGAAGATGTGCATGCGAGGTGTAAAAAACAAGAAAATATAACACTGCATGTGAGGTGCAGGGAACAAATTTACATGACAGTAAATGTGAGGTGCAGGTACAGAGTTACATGTGCAAAGCGGAGAGGCATGCATGAGGCTGTGTATGTGAGGTACATGGAAAACCCTGTTTTTCCTGCTGTTGAATAAGTGCTGTGCTCCAAGGTCTTGTTTTTGAGAGCACATTAAACTCAATGTGGGAATACTGAGACACCTTCAGTACCAGCCTCCATCTTCCCATTGCCAGGAATCAGAACCCCATACTCAGCTGCCCAGTCTAGTCAGGGAGTAGCTTATGTTAATTTATAACAGCATTCAGGTGTTTTCCTTTCCCTTACAACACTCTCTGCTTTGTTTGTAGCTCAACTAGAGAGTGCTCTTCAGAGACAGTATCATAATGGCATGTACAGATTGAATGTGAAGGTGATTTGTGATGTGTTAGTAATCGGAGATGGGATGAGTACTATGGAATCATTGAAATAAAGCAGACCTTTTTAAGCGTTTAATGTGCCCTAGAGTAAAATTAGAAACATGAGAGTATATTCTAGGAAACTTTTTAAGTATTTTGTTCAAACCACAGTATGGGCTCCAAAAAAATTAGACTTAAAGTCCATGAAACTTGGTGTGCGGAGGGGTTCAGCGAAAAAATGTGCGTGATGCTTCGGCTTTAGTAGCTCACAACGATATTTTCATTGATCAGAAGTAGCTCTCACTACAGAAAAGGTTGGAGACCCCTGCTCTAGAAGCTTCTTCCACTTCAAAGTGGGTACCAGGTGTAAAATGTGGATTCTCAGTACCACTCTAGACTCAGAAGAATGACTGCTCTCTGGCAATATAGGACTGCTATGCTTCCTTGCTGCTTCGCCGCCCTGCTGCCTGAGTAAGAAGGACTGGAATTGCACCTTGAACCCAGGACCACTAGAGTGACTCCAAGGGCTAGTTGGCTGGCCTCATGATCTGAGCATTTGGGATAGAGGCGTTGGTGCTCCCCCCATGGGCAGCCCTTCTGGGCCCCACAAAAGGGGGTGGCAGTAGAAGAGTTTGCGGTGCCACCCCGACCCCCTGGGCAATCCCATGACATCAGCGCCCACAGCACGCACCAACGTCATCAGGAAGCCCTGGATGCGCTGGAAGCCATTTGCTTCTAGGTGCCCGACGGAGTAGGTAGGTGTTCCTGCTCCTGGGGGGAGGTGGGGTCTCTTTGGCCATTGAGGCATCAGGGGGAGGAAAGAGTTCTTCCTCTCCCCTGATGTCTGTTTGAAGGGCATTTGTGCTGCATGACCCCGCAAGGAACATGTTCAAGACTGATCGGCATATGGCTGGGTGCAAACTGGGGTGGTGTGGTGAGCAAAAGAATGATGGATTAAACCCAGATCCTTGTGACTGGGGGTGAATGTTTGCATTGCCCAGCTTTCTGTCTATCATTTGTTTCTTTTGCAATTATCGCCCTAAGTGGGAAGTGTATGCCCAGGCGTGGGTCCTGTGCTCACTACAACACTGGATTCAAGCTAGCCTATCTGATGAAAGGTGATGTCCTGAAACTGGTCCCTGGATGCTTGTTTCCGGTCCAGGGAGGACCTGGTTTGGCAGTTCGGGCTGGACTGTTCCCACAAGGCACAGAGTCAAGACTGATTTGCATATGGCTGGTACCAAACTGGGGTGGTGTGGTGAGCAAAAGAATGATGGATTAAACCCAGATCCTTGTGACTGGGGGTGAATGTTTGTATTGTCCAGCATTCCATCCACCAATTGTTACTTTTGCATATTACTTATTTTCCACATTGTTTGTTGTTGTTGATTTGTTTGGGTAGTAGCCTTTTTTTGTATGGCCTATGGCTAGCCGCAGGATTACGGCTCAGGGGGTGTTGGTATGCTTTATGAGTCTTTCTCTGACCATGTTTCAGAGACTGACTCTGTATCTGTGGCAGAGGAGGCAGTGGAAGATACTGGCAGTGAGTTGTCTGTCCACGACGAATCATCGGATGATAATGCCATTCTTAGTGCAGATAAAGTGCCTGTCTTAGAGGAGGACACTGATATGACAATAGTGCAGCAAGAGGGTTGCAACCTGGGGCTGCAAGGCCTTCCGTTGGAAGTGCTGACCTCTGGGTTGCCCCAGGCTTAGTGCAGCCTACATTTCCAGACTTTACTGGTGTTCCAGGGTGTAGAATGGATACTGAAAACCTTTTGCCTATACATTTTTTCAGTTGTTTATGGATGATGTATTTTTGGCATAGGTTGTGAGCAGACTAATTTGTATGCTGAACTGTTTTTGAGGGACAACAGTGCCAGCCTTAGGCCCCACTCTAGAGCTACCAGGTGTACTCCCACAAATCTTTAAGAGATGAAGAAGTTCTTGGGTTTAACTTTTTTGATGGGCTTGAAGGGAGCCAACAATGTCTTCATATGTATCTACTAGTTCCTTGATGGCATTGGGTATATTTCGGCAGTCATGAGTCGTGATAGGCATGGCTTCTGCTTTGGATGCTGCATTTTGTCGACAAGATCACCCTGATTGTGACCATCTTTTTAAGATTTGGCTTGTCATTGATCACTTTTTAGACTGAGTTTCTGAAATCGATGCTCCAGGGAAAGAAATAGCTATGGATGAGTCTTTGGTCTTGTTCAAAGTTCTTTTGGTTTTTAGGCAATACATTCCAATCAAGAGGACTGCTATGGAATTAATATGTATATGCTGTGTGATAGTAGGACTGGATATGTCTCTAATTTTAGGGTGTACATCAGTAGGTATTCGAGGATTGACCCCCTGGTTGTCCGTCCACTTTTGGAGTGACTGAGAAAATTGCGTGGGAACTTGGTAGAGGACTTTTTAACAAACGTAATCATTTGTATGTAGATAACTTCTATACTGGTGTGCAGTTGTTCAGGGAATTGGCCAAAGTGGACTCTGTTGCTTGTGGCACAATCCGCTCTAACCGAGAAGGTTTCCCAAAAAAAGTGTTTGTGAAAAGCCTGTTCGTGGACAGTGCAGTGCGTTGTGTAGCAAGGAACTTCTAGCTGTGAAGTTTTCAGAAAGGAGAGATGTCTACATGTTGACTACCATCCATGATAGAAGCACTACACCTGTGACTGTTTGGGGCGAGGTTGCGGAAGTGCACATGCCTGTGTGCATTTTAGACTATAATAGGCACATGGATTGTGCTGATACAGGAGATCAGAGGTCGGAACCTTACACTGCACTTTATAAGGCTTACATTTGGTATAAAAAGTAGGCTATCCACCTTTTCCAATTGGCAACCTTTAATGCTTTTATTGTATTTAAGGATTGTTGTCCTGAGTCATTGAGATGACTTTTGCTAAGTTTTAGAAGTCTCTAATAGGCAGCGTTGTTGAAGTGGAACAGTCAAGTATTCCTAGAGTTGGAGTGGTGGGGGAGGTGGCTAGATGAGAAAGATCACCCATTTCCAATCTCACATTTCTCTCACGCCCTCAAAAGACTTTCCCAGTAGGAGATGTAGAGTGTGGTGGCAAAGCAGTACGCAAAATGAGACTCGTATGTACTGACCGAGTGTCCTTTTAACCCTGCGCTGTGTGTGCCTGCTAGTTTTAGAATGTACCACACACACTAAAGAATTTTTGGGAGCGTCCATGAGTGGTAAAGTGAACTGCCTGATCTCTATTGTTTAAATATTTGGTTCACTCTCAAGGTTGGCATTAGTGCAATGTATTTGGTTTCAGATTTTGTGTTAGTAGATCTGTATCTATTTACAATTTGTTTGTGTTCTCTTTATTTGTATAAAAAACCCCTCAATGTGATGGCAGTGTGTGAAGACTGGCACTTGGCTGGCAGTGTGCAGAGACTGGCGCTTGGCAGGCGTTGTTTGTGGACTGGCGCTTGGCAGGCGATGTGTGTGGACTGGCACTTTGCTGGCAGTGTGTGAGTAGTGACTAACTGTTGGTCACTACAAACACTAGTAGCCAAACGCCAGTCCACGCAATCTATCAGCTGGTGTGTATCCTGTGTCAGGCATGTGAGTGTGTGAAAGTGATGTGTACTTCAATGGTGCTGTCTGCTGATGTGAGTGTTGTAATGTGATAGGCCCGCTGCTGGCGATGTGAATTTATTTTATTTATTTATTTATAAAGTTTTATATAGCGCGAACATGACCCACGGGGGTATCAGAGTGCTTTAAAGTACGTAATTATATTATACATGCAATCGGAAATCGCATATAATACAAAAGAGGTAGGCAATGGTGTTTTGGATATAATCGTGGCAAATACGCATCAGAGATTTAAAGATTGTGGGGCAGATTTATGTTAACTGGCGCATCTCCAGGGATGCGCCAGTTAACGTGCGCCACAGCTCCACCACCCATGGTGCAAAATCGTGACGCAGCTCCAGCAAGGCTCGGGGGTGCCCCATCTACACAATGCTGCATCAAGACCTAGGCCTGCTTCAAGCAGGCGCAGGGTTTTGACGCAGCATTGGCCTGAAAGTGACTGAGTGAAATCTCATAGATTTCACTCAGCCACTTTCAGGAGGCGTACCTGCACAGGAACGCCCCCCCCTGCGCAGGAACGCCTCCTTATGGCGCAGGGCTTTACAACGTGACGTATCTCCTAGATGCGTCACGTTGTAAATAGGGCGCATTGTTTGCGCCGCAGTTGCGTCAAATAAAGTGACGCAATTACGGCGCAAGGGCATCATAAATCTGCCCCTTTGGATGTTAATATGTTTCTTAGAAACATTTTTGCTTCTTTTTTGAAGGCGGTAATAGAGGAGATACTGTGTACATATGGGGGAAGGTTGTTCCACATCTTCTTTGCGATACACGAGAAAGCTCTACACCTAGTTCTCTTTTTGTGGTAGGATTGAGGTTTTAGTAGTAGTGAGCTCGCGCTTCGCAAATAATTGCAACCTCCTGACCGCTCTAGCTTTTGTGCTAAATAGCTGGGGGTATTGCTATGTAGGGCTTTATGTGTCACGCAGGCGATCTTTAGTTGTATTCTCGACTCGTGGGGTAGCCAGTTCAAAGCCTTGAGGGCAGGGTGATATGGTTATTTCTTTTTATTCCGGCGACCAGCCTGACCGCAGCGTTAAGCGATGCCCTGATCGGTGTTAGATTGTATTGTGGAAGACCGTATAGAGCTTCCATAGAGCTTCCATAGTCAAGTCTCTGTAGTAGTAGAGCTTGTACTGCCATTTTTAGATCAGTCTGTGGGAGTAAGGGTTTGAGTTTCCTTAAGATACTCAGCTGACAATTGGCTCACTTTGTGGCATTGTAGATTTGTGCCTGCATATTAGAATGTTTGTCCAGTGTGACTCCCAGGGATGTTGTGGAGTCAATGATTTGTGGGGCGCAATCAAAGGCAGTTAGATGCTTCATCATAAGTCTATCCTGGGTGTGTGATTGCGTGGGGAGATCAGGAGGAACTCAGTTTTCTTGGTATTGAGCATGAGGTGGTTGCCATTGAGCCAACTTTGGGTATTATGAAGAATGGCATTGAGGGAGATGAAGTCATCTGGTGAGGAGATTTTCATATATGGTTGAGTGTCGTCCACGTACAGGTTATATAGAATATTTGCAGAATTCAGTGCATTAGCAAGAGGTTCCATGAGTAGATTAAAAAGGATTGGTGATAGTGCTGATCCCTGTGGAACTCCTAGTGTGACCATGGAAGATTGAGAGAATGATTGCTTCATCTTGATTCTTTGGGTTCTGTTGCTTAGGAAGGAGGTGAACCATTGTAACACTGGACCGGTTAGGCCCATCCTTCGTTCAAGTAGGGACAGTAGACTGTTGTGCTAAACAGTGTCAAGAAGTATCAATAGGCACGATTCGTTATGATCTAACATTTTCAAAATGTCATCCATTATATGGGTGAGTGCTGCTTCAGTACTATGACCTTGACGGAAACCGTATTGGTGTTTATCGAGGAGGTTTAAGTTCTTGATGTGGTTGCAAAGTTGAATTTGTACACATTTTTCCAATAACTTCGCCAGAGTGGGGATTCTGGATATGGGGCGATAGCTGTTGAGGTCTGCAGAGAGAGAGTTGGCTTTCTTTAGTATAGGTGTGACCTGCCCTATTTTAAGGGAATCACTGACATAACCTCAACAGACCGAATATCGACTAGACAAAATATCGATGACAAATTATTGACTACAAAAATATCGACCCCAATACTTAAACAACAAATAACAAATATATCGAAACCACAATATCTATAAAAAAAATCGACTACAACATTATCGACCATCAATATTATCGCATCTAAAAAACATCGACCAGCAATCCTTAACATAAAAAACAGTCAAAATATCGACCATCACTATATAGAATACTACAATATCAAAAATGAAATATTATCAACTTTACAAAATACATACAAAATGCGCTTTCTAATAAATAAAACATATTATACACATTACAAATATACATAATATATATTTTTTTAAATAATACAAAATACAATAAACATTTCTAACAATTAAAAAAACATTTACATCAAATAAACAATTTATAATACATATACAACATTGCAAATAATAAAACATTGCTTAATGCACATAATAAATATTCATTCGCTTTAAATCTTAAAAAACGACATTTACCATTGAAAAAAATTGCTTTACCCATAAAAAACATTAATTGGCGTCACCCATTTAAGGAAAACAATTATCAAAACAAGTAAAAAAAATTCAAATAAACCAATAAGAACAAGCTATCAAAGTGGATAACCAATAAACTTTCAGAAACAATTTAACACATCCTATAAAAAGAAGAATTACACCTGCTAAAATCGCAATCTAAAACACCAAAAAAAAGGAAGGAGAAACTCTGCCAGTTTGCTGAAAGAAAACGGATTGACTTCTACCAAAAACCAGCTACACCTATCTAAAGTAAGTACTACCACCTTTATATATTTAAAAAACGTAAATGTAAGACTTCAAACCTGTATTTAGAAAACAAATAACTGAAACATCTCTTTTATTCCTACTCTATTTTCTACAGATAAAAAGAAATTATTGAAAAACTGCACAACATTAACACTTCAAAGAAAAAAGATAAAAAGTAGGTATCTAATCTAAAAAATGACTAAAAACCTTAATAAATAGAAAACTAAGGACATACTAGCTAGCAGAGCACAACAAAATAAACATAAACAAATATACATTCTTGTAACACATCTTCTCCATCTTAACAGGTACAGAAGAAATACAGCAAAAAGAAACTTTCGAAGAAAAGCAACACCTGAATTCAACAAAGAAATAAACTGGTAAATAATTAACGTGCAAATCAATTTTATTATAATACTAAATACATTATTTAAATACTTTTCTAATAATGTAATGTTTAATTTCTCCTAGCACCAAAAAGCAAACATGACTGAAGGAGTAACATTTGTGTATTCTCAGAAAGGGAAAATGCGTCTTTGTTACATGGGATATGTATACACTCAAGAGAAACAGAAAGATATTAAAGTTTTTTGGAAATGCACTAAATACTATTCTAACAAATGTTATGGGAGAGCTATAACTCAGGAAACTACTGTAACTTATACTAAGGAACATAACCACCCACCCAATGTTACAGAAATAGAGATTAGAGAAATGCTTGATTCCCTTAAAGAAGCTAGCACTACTTCTGATATAGGAACAACTGCTATTCTGAAACAGCATTTAAGTGTTCTACCCCAACATGCCGCTAGCCAACTACTAAGTATAGATTCCCTTAAAAGAACTATAGCTAGACAAAAAAGAGCTACAGCAACTACTCCTCCCACACCTAAAACTTTTGAAGAAGTGCAATTTCCCCCTGAACTCTGTCTAACTCATAATAGTGAACCATTTATACTATATGACAACAACTCAAAAGATAAAAGAATAATACTGTTTGCCACTGCAGACAACATGACTAAACTAAACCAATGCCAAACTTGAATGATGGATGGTACTTTTGCAGTATGTCCTACACCTTTTTACCAATTGTACACTATCCATGGTCATTTCCAAAATGCTAATATTTCATTCCTATATGCCCTCCTACCAAACATCAATCTACCTACCAAGAAATCCTAACCAACGTCAAACAACAAACTAATGACTATTTCCCACAGAAAATGATCATTGATTTCGAAAAAGCAATGATAAACAGAATCCTTAAAATATACCCACACACAGCAATACAAGGTTGCTATTATCATTTTAATCAATGTATATGGCGACATCTACAGAAATCTACATTAAGTGTCCAATAGATAGCACCTTTGCTTATCAAATTAAAAAACTTATTTCTCTAGCCTATGCTCCTGTAACAGTCGTTGCAGAGCACTATAACCCATTAATAGAGAGCCCCTACTATAAAAGAAACGAAGAAAGATTAAGCCCTATGCTTGACTACTTTGAAGATACATGGGTAGGAAGGCTACACCGATCAGGTCATAGAAGACAACCTAAATATCAAATAGCCTGGTGGAATGTCTACCGTAACACCCTAAATAAGGAAGCAAAAACGAACAACGCAGTTGAGGGATGGCATAACGCCTTCCAAGCAACCACAGGCAGAGGAACACCTACTCTTTACAAATTAATTCAATCCCTACAAAAAGAGCAGAGTTACCAAGTGCTCCGTATGCAGCAATCAGTAACCCTGATAGGACCAAAATTAACTAAACAAACCAAAAAAATGTATAACACACTCCAAGGCCAAATTACACTCTATCCAAGTACCAGAGGACTAGAATATCTCCCAATGATAGCTAAAACGATTCTATAAAATATATCACAACTATAAATACAACATTACCCATTTATAAATATAAATGTTCCTACCATTACTATATGTAACACATTGTAATTAAATTATCAAATACATTTCAAACATATTTAATAAAATTATTATGATAATTTACTTTCAAACTGTTACATATAACATAGCAATAAAACAAATTAGAACAGATTTCCCACCCAATAACATTTCTTTATATACTTACAGTTCCTGTCGCTACTTCAAAAGTAATCCAATGATGAAAAATCCATACTAAATAGTCCAAAATGTCCATACAATCCAAGGAAGCCCCAAAAAAATGAAAAATTCAAGCAAATCCATGGTGACTCCTCTCCAATGTAATCCACAGAGTATACCCTTCAAAACCCGAAAATAGTAATTTAAAAAAATAAACGCTCCTGGAAAACCCGAAAAACAAAGTATTTGTGCAAAATCTGAGTATATAATACTCGTCACACTACTTAAAAAAAAAAAACGGACCTCCTCCAAAAACTAAAAGGGCAACGACAACCTAAAAATAGAAAAAAGACATACACACCCATACAAATACACCCATACACATATAAAAATACATTTTTATACTATCAAGTCAAGTCAATTAATTTATATAGCGCGCTACATACCCAGAGGGTCTCAAGGCGCTTGAGGATGGGAGGGGAATTACATGTAGAATATCCAGGTTTTAAGTTGCTTTCTGAATGCTAGGTGGTTCTGAGTGAGGCGAACATATATACATACCTCACACACCTAGCACTAAAACGTGATAAACACTTGGGGGCCGATTCCGATCCGGTAAAAAGCACTCCAAATTGTCGTACGGAGCGTTTTTTTCCGTTCGAACCGTACCCGTAACCGTCCCCGTACGAACGACGTAGTACGATCCACACCCCATTTAGCTATTTGTATGAATCATACCAGGGACCGTACGAATAGAATTCCTGTACGAATGGCCCTCAGAACCCGCTGTACGCGACATTTGTAAGGTTCACGGCTGCTTTTTACGACCCGGCAAGTACGATCCGTGTGGGGTACGCTCCGTATGACCCTTTTTCTACGGGAGCTGGAAACTGCTGTAAAAGCAGAGTTCGCCCCAAAACAGGTACGGAACGGCACCCCCCGGGTACGGTGCATACCACCGATGATCGCAGAGGTACGGTGCGTACCCCTGCGATCATGGGGGTACGTACCGCACATCCCAGCGTATATGGGGTTCACACCGTACCCCATGTACGGTGGGTGTACGGTGCGTACCCCATGTACGCTGGGGTGTGCGGTGCATACCCCCATGATCGCAGGGGTACGGTGCGTACTCCTGTGATCATCGGGGGTACGCACCGTACGGTGTGAATGTGTGCTTTTCCGTACGAATCGCCTTACCTGACGTGGTCTGTAGGAATCGCGTCCGCGTACCCCAGTCCGGATCGTACTTGTCGGGTCGTACAGCATCTCTACGATTCGTACGGAAAACCGTGGGTGTACGGTTTGTACGGATTTGCTCCAGCTTCTCGCATCGATCGCACAGATTCGTACGTATTTGCTCAGTACGAATCGTACTACGCTAATCGTACGGACCTGTACAATTTGTACGGAGCGGGCTCAGAATACGAATCGGACTGACTTTTATTTTCCAGGATCGGAATTGACCCCTAAATATCGTACACTCGAGCTAACACCTAAAACACAAAGTACGATCGATATTACAATCCTACTCAACCTAAATACACCACACATACACTTCAATTAAATTTACTAACTTATAAAATATAACAAAAACAAACGTACCCTCTCCAATGCGACGCAGCATCCAACTGTGAGCTGTTCCAGTACAAAATCAAACAGAATTACATTACGCGGTTAAAAAATAGTCCCTGTATAACTGAAAAGCTTATTTATTTTCTATTTTCTTACACTTAAAAATTAAAAATATAGGCTTACATTATATATTATTTCTAATAATTTTTTTACATAATTATAAATATATATTTAATAAAAAAATGATTTACAATATTATTTAATGAAGTATGAAAAAGAAAATATTATTTATATGTACACTTTGTAATGAATTAAAATGTTGAAATTACTTTTATCATTCACTTTCTGTTAATTATAAATATGTTAATGTGATTATAAAATGTATCTACAGTTTAAAAATTATTTCTCATTATTTACTTTTGTAAAAATTAATACTATTAATATTTTCAATATTGATTTTATTAATTTATAAAATAAATATCATCATTTTGTAACCAACAAAAATGTTACTATTTTGAAATCTGTAAAAAATGTATCTATCAATGTTTTGTACTATAAAACACGAAAAAATGTATGTACAACAAATATAACAATTATTTTCAACACGTTTACTATTAAAATATTTCTATTTTGTATGTGATTTAAAGTAATTGTTATGAAATAAATTGTACACTATGTAATTATATTTGTTATAAAAATTTTAATTTCCAATATATGTGATTTAACATAAAAATTATCTCACTGCAATTTATTTATATTTTGAATATACAAATATTTACTTGCTATGACATTTGTTTTTTTTTAACTATTCACTTACAAAATTATACTGCGAATAAAAACTTTTCCTCTACTTCCCATTTCTTTTTACATCTTAATAAACTGTTTGTAAATGTTTTCACTTAACCATGTGTGTGTCTCCTTTTATAATTTTCTAAATAAAATGTAATGTAATTTTTTTTAATTATATATTAATATTTTTTTTAAATCATAAAAATTGTGATTTATATATCAATGTATTACTAACATAACAATAAATAAAATTACAACTATAGTTAATATATTTACATACAAATAATAATTGTAATATTCTGCCAACCAACATGTATATCTCTACAAAGTTTTTGCTATTCCCACTCCACCAACTATAAACTCAGTGAAGGTGCTGGACATTCAACCCTTATAAATTACTATTCCCACTCCACCAAGTATAAACTCAAGGAAGGTGCTGGACATTCAACCCATAATAATTACTATTGCCACTCCACCAAGTATAAAGTCAGGGAAGGTGCTGGACATCCAACCCATATAAATTACTATTCCCACTCCACCAAGTATAAACTCAGGGAAGGTGCTGGACAGTAAACCAATATAAATTACCATTCCCACTCCACCAAGTATAAACTCAGGGAAGGTGCTGGACAGTAAACCCTTATAAATTACTATTCCCACTCCACCAAGAATAAACTCAGGGAAGGTGCTGGTCATTCAACTCATATAAATTACTATTCCCACTCCACCAAGTATAAACTCAGGGAAGGTGCTGGACAGTAAACCCATAACAATTACTATTCCCACTCCACCAAGTATAAACTCAGGGAAGGTGCTGGATAGTAAACCCTTATAAATTACCATTCCCACGCCATCAAGTACAAAACCAGAGAAGGTGCTGGATATTCAACCCATATAAATTACTATTCCAACTCCACCAAGTATATACTCAGGGAAGGTGCTGGACAGTAAACCCATATAAATGACTATTCCCACTCTACCAAGTATAAACTGGGGGAAGGTGCTGGACAGTAAACCCATATAAATTACTATTCCCACTCCACCAAGTATAAACTCAGGGACGATGCTGGACATTCAACCCATATAAATTACTATTCCCACTCCACCAAGTATAAACTCAGGGAAGGTGCTGGACAATAAACCCATATAAATTACTATTCCCACTCTACCAAGTATAAACACAGGGAAGGTGCTGGACAGTAAACCCATATAAATTACTATTCCCACTCCACCAAGTATTATATCAGGGAAGGTGCTGGACTTTCAACCCATATAAATTACTATTCCCACTCCACCAAGTATAAACTCAGGGAAGGTGCTAGACAGTGAACCCATATAAATTACTATTCCCACTCCACCAAGTATAAACTCAGGGAAGGTGCTGGACAGTAAACCCATATAAATTATTATTCCCACTCCACCAAGTATAAACTCAGGGACGATGCTGGACATTCAACCCATATACATTACTATTCCCACTCCACCAAGTATAAACTCAGAGAAGGTGCTGGACAGTAAACCCTTATAAATTACTAGTCCCACTCCACCAAGAATGAACTCAGGGAAGGTGCTGGACAGTAAACCCATAGAAGTTACTGTTCCCACTCCACCAAGTATAAACTCAGGGAAGGTGCTGGACAGTAAACCCTTATAAATTACTATTCCCACTCCATCAAGTATAAAGTCAGGGAAGGTGCTGGACATCCAACCCATATAAATTACTATTCCCACTCCACCAAGTATAAACTCAGGGAAGGTGCTGGACAGTAAACCAATATAAATTACCATTCCCACTCCACCAAGTATAAACTCAGGGAAGGTGCTGGACAGTAAACCCTTATAAATTACTATTCCCACTCCACCAAGAATAAACTCAGGGAAGGTGCTGGTCATTCAACTCATATAAATTACTATTCCCACTCCACCAAGTATAAACTCAGGGAAGGTGCTGGACAGTAAACCCATAACAATTACTATTCCCACTCCACCAAGTATAAACTCAGGGAAGGTGCTGGATAGTAAACCCTTATAAATTACCATTCCCACGCCATCAAGTACAAAACCAGAGAAGGTGCTGGATATTCAACCCATATAAATTACTATTCCAACTCCACCAAGTATATACTCAGGGAAGGTGCTGGACAGTAAACCCATATAAATGACTATTCCCACTCTACCAAGTATAAACTGGGGGAAGGTGCTGGACAGTAAACCCATATAAATTACTATTCCCACTCCACCAAGTATAAGGTCAGGGAAGGAGCTGGACATTCAACCCATATAAATTACTATTCCCACTCCACCAAGTATAAACTCAGGGAAGGTGCTGGCCATTCAATACTTATGATTTACTATTCCCACTCCACCAAATATAAACTCAGGGAAGGTGCTGGACAGTAAACCCATATAAATTACTATTCCCACTCCACCAAGTATAAACTCAGGGACGATGCTGGACAGTAAACCCATATAAATTACTATTCCCACTCTACCAAGTATAAACTCAGGGAAGGTGCTGGACAGTAAACCCATATAAATTACTATTCCCACTCTACCAAGTATAAACATAGGGAAGGTGCTGGACAGTAAACCCATATAAATTACTATTCCCTCTCTACCAAGTATAAACTCAGGGAAGGTGCTGGCCATTCAATACTTATGATTTACTATTCCCACTCCACCAAGTATAAACTCAGGGAAGGTGCTGGACAGTAAACCCATATAAATTATTATTCCCACTCCACCAAGTATAAACTCAGGGACGATGCTGGACATTCAACCCATATAAATTACTATTCCCACTCCACCAAGTATAAACTCAGGGAAGGTGCTGGACAATAAACCCATATAAATAACTATTCCCACTCTACCAAGTATAAACACAGGGAAGGTGCTGGACAGTAAACCCATATAAATTACTATTCCCACTCCACCAAGTATTATATCAGGGAAGGTGCTGGACTTTCAACCCATATAAATTACTATTCCCACTCCACCAAGTATAAACTCAGGGAAGGTGCTGGCCATTCAATACTTATGATTTACTATTCCCACTCCACCAAGTATAAACTCAGGGAAGGTGCTAGACAGTAAACCCATATAAATTACTATTCCCACTCCACCAAGTATAAACTCAGGGAAGGTGCTGGACAGTAAACCCATATAAATTATTATTCCCACTCCACCAAGTATAAACTCAGGGACGATGCTGGACATTCAACCCATATACATTACTATTCCCACTCCACCAAGTATAAACTCAGAGAAGGTGCTGGACAGTAAACCCTTATAAATTACTAGTCCCACTCCACCAAGAATGAACTCAGGGAAGGTGCTGGACATTCAATTCATATAAATTACTATTCCCACTCCACCAATTATAAACTCAGGGAAGGTGTTGGACAGTAAACCCATAGAAGTTACTGTTCCCACTCCACCAAGTATAAACTCAGGGAAGGTGCTGGACAGTAAAACCTTATAAATTACTATTCCCACTCCATCAAGTATAAAGTCAGGGAAGGTGCTGGACATTCAACCCATATAAATCACTATTCCCACTCCACCAAGTATAAACTCAGGGAAGGTGCTGAACAGTAAAGCCATATTAATTACTATTCCCACTCCACCAAGTATAAACTCAGGGAAGGTGCTGGACAGTAAACCCATATGAATTACTATTCCCACTCCACCAAGTATAAAGTCAGGGAAGGTGCTGGACATTCAACCCAAATAAATTACTATTCCCACTTCACCAAGTATAAACTCAGGGAAGGTGCTGGACATTCAATACTTATGATTTACTATTCCCACTCCACCAATTATAAACTCAGGGAAGGTGCTGGACAGTAAACCCATATAAATTACTATTCCCACTCCACCAAGTATAAAGTCCGGGAAGGTGCTGGACACTAAACCCATATAAAATACTATTACCACTCCACCAAGTATAAATTCAGGGAAGATGCTGAACATTGAACCCTTATAAATTAATATTCCCACTCCACCTAGTATAAACTCAGGGAAGTTGCTGGACATTAAACCTATATAAATTACTATTCCCACTCCACAAAGTATAAAGTCGGAGAAGATGCTGGACATTCACTCCTTACAAATTACTATTCCCACTCCACCAAGTATAAACTCATTGAAAATACTGGACACTAAAGCCATATAACTTACAAAAATTCTACAACACACTCCTAAAAAATTAAATATTTTATAAAATATTACTTTTCAAAAACAAATACAAATTTACATTTAATATTTTAAATTAATTTCGAATTTTAATTTCTAAATATTTTTTTAAAATTCCTAGCCTAATGCCCAAAACAACCACAACCCAGTCCTAAAACAAAATTATGTAAAAAAATTAAAAATGTGTATAAAATTATTAAATAAACAAATTATTTTTAATACATTTCTAATTTAAAATGTAACATTTTTGACAAATATTCTATCGTTATTACCCAAAAATTACCCTACCCAATCCTAAAACTCAAACATTTCAAACACAAATACATTTTTAATAAATTTATAATTTTAAATATATAACGTAACATAATTATTGCAATTTAATTTTAAAATTTTCTACAAAAATTCAAAATGTATTCCCCAAAAATTACAGTATACAATCCTAAAACACAAATATTTCATACAATAAAAAATGTTAAATAATTTTTGAAATATAAATAAATAATTTAAAATTATTTTCCAAATTAATTTCAAATACATTTCTAAATTTAAATAAATAATTTAAAATTAATTTCGAAATTAATCTATACTAATATAATAAAGAGAGAGCCCAAACCTTTGAGGCGGGTAATCTCAGGAACCACAGCACCAATCACAACACCCAATACAGCGTTGGAAAGGGCAGTTGCAGCAGAAGGACATAGGCTATGCAGACGCCCACCATATACATTTAAAAGGTAAAAGAACCATGCCAGCAAAGTAGTCCCTTGTGGGCGTGTCTGCGTTGTGCTGTGGTCTTGTGCTGGGGGTGTGACAAACGCTGGGGGCGTGTGGTACTTTCCGCTCTTCATGCCATGTCTCATATGGTGTGCTGAGGTTGTGTGCTTGGGGCATGGGCGTGTGTGGGGTGCGGAATTACAAAAAAAAAAGCGAGCGTTGTGCCCAATATTTCATTGTTTTTTCTTCCCAGGTTCTGTACATTCCAGCTCCGGTTGTCCACCCTGCTCCCTTTAAATACCCCTGCACCCCATAATCATAACCCATCCTTACTCCTTAAAATACCCCAACACCCTTAAACACCAACCCATCTTAACCCTATAAATATACCCAGTACCCCAAAACCAAAACCTATCCCTGAACCCTAAAAATACCCCTGTACCCTAAAACCCAAACCTAGCCATGAACCCTATAAATACCCCTGTCCCTCGAAACACAAAGCTACCCCTGAACCCTAAAAATACCCCTGTACCCCAAAACCCAAACCTAGCCCTGAACCCTAAAAATACCCCTGTACCCCAAAACCCAAACCGACCACTGAACCCTAAAATACCCCTGTACCCCAAAACCCAAACCTAGCCCTCAACCCTAAAAATACCCCTGCACCTCAAACCCCAACCCTAGCCCTGAACCATAAAAATAACCCTGTACCCCAAAACCCAAACCTACCCCTGAACCCTAAAATACCCCTGTACCCCAAAACCCAAACCTAGCCCTGAACCCTAAAAATACCGCATGACTAGGGAAGACCAGTAGGTCAAGGATGGGAACAGAGGAACTCTTTAGCCATGTTTCGGTGAGGATGATGATGTTCAGATCATTCGAGAGAATGAGATCATAAATGATTGTAGCATGTTTGTTAGCCGATCTACAATTGATTAGTACACACTTTAATTTGCTAGTCGAGTGAGTGAGGGTAAATTGCATTATGCTGACCTTTGTGAGGTTTTCCCTTATTTTGGATCTGTAGTTATGAGTGGAATCTCAGTGGATGGATTGGATAGTGCCATCTATAGACTTGCTTCTGTCATTATGGCTTGTGTATGAAATAAGAAGATCATGTAAGTCATTGTAAGATAGACCATCCATTGTCCTCGTAGGTGATCCGGGTTGTGGGGGGGGGGGGTATTTTACTCCGTGTTGTATAGTCTGGGGGTGTATTCTTGGTGAAGTACCTGCTGGTTTGCTGACTAATTTGGTTCTCTGTGGCGCTAGGGGCTTTATTAGAGTTTAGGAGTTCATTGGTGATTGATAATAGATTTAGCATTTCATCCTTGAGATGGGCTAGACCTATGTTTAACTCATTGAATCGAGCAGTCCAGTCATCGTTAGGACGCTTAGTTAAGTGTGTGTGGGTGTGTTCCCTTATAGTGGTATTTCCTCCATTATGGCCTGGTTGCGTTGAGATCTGGAGATCAAATTGAGTGAGGATATCATTATTAGTTTTTGACGGGGATAGTTGAGTAAGGAGGCTAGTAGGTGGGTTAGAGTAGATATGGGGGATGCCTTAAGAGGTGCTAACATGAGAGGGGGTGCTGCATGTGAAGGGGGAATGTTCACTGCGTTTAGAGTTTGGATGAGTGGGTAAGGCATCAACGGCGTTAGGGGTTGACCGGGGATCAATGTAAGTGTTGGATCAAGAGGAGATTTGTCAGATAGCTCACCTGCTAGTTGGGCGATTGGAATGTCAGGGATGTAGTTTCGGTTGTTGCATTCTCCATTGGTCAGCCGGTGAATCAGGTGTGTGCCTGCATTGGGGTGGTCATTATCAAAGCTTATGACTGTCCGAGTTGGACTCGTGGGCCCTGGTGTGGTTGAGTCAGTTGTGCGGGACGGGAAGGAATTGATGGGGGTGTGGTACTTGTTATCTGTGCTTGTGACTGTCCTAGCAGGACCCGTGGGCCCTGGTGTGGTTGAGTTAGTTGTGAGGGACGTGTAGGGATCATTGGGGGTGTGGTACTCATTATCTATGCTTATGGCTGACCGAGCTGGCCCCATGGACCCTGGTGCAGTTGAGTCAGTTGAGAGGGAGGTGTAGGGGTTGTTGGTGGTTTGGCGAGATATAAGGTCCCTTGGAGTCGTTAATGGATTAAGTCTCTGAGGTTGTGTGTCTTCCGGAAAAACAGGAGGAGTTGTGTCGGGTAGAGAATTTTTCTTGCTGTTCACTGCTCTTTTAAGAGTAGGAAAGATCTTGTCTATGAGTGCTAGTTTTCTATCAGAAGTTTGTATGAGGATATTACCATTATTGTATATTTATATGGTGGCATTCGCCTTGGAGAACTCTGAAGCTATAACCCCCAGTTTGAAGGCATGAGGGTTTTTTTGGTATTGGAGATTCGAAGCAAGGAGTAGAGGGTGTTCCTCCTCTATGCACGTTTTTTGGTGTGGAAGATGAGGTAATTCGATATAATGTCCTTGTTGGTGCAAAAATAAGGGTCTGATATCAATGTCTCCTGGTGAGTTTTCAGTATTCTGTGTTTATGCTTCTTGGCAGAGTTTTTAGATAGATTGGGGGGAGTAGGAGATGGTGAAGACAATGATACCTGATGGCTTTAAGCTTATTTACAATTTTTTTTTAATTCTCTTTTCCTCTCTCTTCTTCTTCTCACTTTATTCCTTCTTTCTCTCTTTCTTCTGTTCTTTACCCCATCACTTTTGTCCGTATTTCTTTCTTTTCTTGGTTCTTGGAATCACCTTCACTGCTTCCTGCTTTCAGCTACTTTTTTTTTTTTAATTCTTTATTCACAGCTGATAGGCATCAATCTGAGCATTACATTGAATATTTTAAGTGTTCCAGCCGGGTTTTATGTTTTCTCCCCAACACAGATCTCCATTTCGCATCACAGTAATTGTCCCACGGTGTATCAATACATTACATAGGTATTCTACTCAAATTGTCGTGACAATCATTGTACAAGGCAGTGAAATATCATCAATCAAACAACCCCCCATCCGCCCACCTCCCCCCACCCTCCTACATCCCAAAACAAACTATTCGTCTCCCGGCTGTCCAGCATGGGCAATCATTGAGATGTCAGTGTGACCATGGATCTCATCTCGGTGAGCAAAGGCGTTAATGTGCGTCACTACGTGGACCACTCCACCGTATAGCGCTATGTAACACATGGGTATGTGAGTGGGGCTTGGGCCAGCTGTTGCGTACCCAACGCATCGTACCTTTTCCCAGCTAATTCTCCTGTTCAGCGTCTCCTAGCTGTGTTTGATCTTCCCCCTCCATTGCGATAAGCATAGCCTCCCACTCCAAGGAGATAGGGAACTTCCTAAGGCCTCTTTCTTCTCCCCTCCTTAGTATCGTCCCTGCTTTCAGCTACTTGTTGGAGGCTTAAGTCTGTTCTCTGTCTGGTGGAGGCAAAGATGGTAGTTAGGGCTGTTCCGAGCTCAATGATGTTGGGTCCTGTATGCTGGACCGTTTTCAAAAGGCCTATATGCCTTAGGGATACGCTGTACCTTCCCTTTATGCCTAGTTTATGTTTAATCTACGCTGCGTCTTACATGGCATCTCTTGTCTGGGCAATGCATTGTTTTTTGTTTTTTTTATCAACACCTTACCAAGATGGCCGCTGATTTTTTCCATTACTTGTTCAGTTCTGTTTTTCTTTCTATCTATGTCACACAAATGAAAGATGTATGAATGGCCTGTAAACAGGTTGGTGCCTCGTCGTAGATTTACAGCTCATGAGCTGTGGGTCACTGGTTCAGTTTTTTGTCTTTTCAATTATTGACTTTTTTAAAATCTCTTATTAATAACATTTTATACACTTAACCAGCACTCACCCTTGTGCCAAATCCAACCAGTATGTGTGTGCTAGAGGAATAGGTGGTTGTGCAGTAATATTTGTGTTACCTGTCCTACTCTCTCTAAGAGTACATTCCATCTAAGATAAACCTACCAACTCCAGATATTCTAATAAACTAAAGACCCAGGAGAGTACATGGTGTTGTCTCTCCCATGGATCCCAACAAGTTATCTTACCCAAAATGTCCTGCAAACCTCAACATGTGATGGTCACATTTTCCTTGCATTACTGTGCCATAATTTTCAAGCTTCAGAAAGAAACAATAAATTTCCTACCACTCAGCATTTCCCCAAGTCTCCCGATAAAAATGGTACCTCACTTGTGTGGGTGGGCCAAGTATCCGTGGCAGGGAAGGGCCCAAACCATGTTGTGGAG
Organism: Lissotriton vulgaris; assembly: GCF_964263255.1. Lineage (NCBI taxonomy): Eukaryota > Metazoa > Chordata > Amphibia > Caudata > Salamandridae > Lissotriton > Lissotriton vulgaris. Next base: position 523,880 of record NW_028241043.1, on the reverse strand, counting down.
ACATAAAATTGCCTGTTCTGAAACAACCAGGATTTGCAAGGGTGGTCACCTGCGTTTTTGGCTAGGGGGCTCGGCGGCCACCTAGGGAAACCTACCAAAATCACACATTTCTGAAACCTAGACACCCTGGGGAGTCCAGTGAGGTATGGCTTGCATAGCTCCCCCAACGTTTCCCTAGACAGAATCCCCTGCAAACCTCAAATGTTGCAGGAAAAATCAAATTTTTCTCGGATATTTGTTTGGGAAAGTTGTACTGTTAGAAGGCTGATACACATTATCTACCACCAAGCGTTCCCCCCAGGTCTCCCGATAACAATGGTACCTCACTTGTGTGGGTGGTTCAAGTACCCACAACAGGCAAGGGCCCTAGACGTATTGTGGAGACTTCAAAATTACCTATCATAAAGCGACCTGGTTTTGCAGGGGGGCACCTTGATTTTTGGCTCCGGGCTTGGCGGCCATCTATGGAAACCTACCAAACCCACATATTATACTTTTATTTGGCTAACATTATGCAATACTATATTCCAGGAGATCAAGTATATACCCTTCAGCCTTGGATTATGACTCCTTTCACTCAACCTCATAATGATGCTGAAAACAAATTTAATACATCTTTTTTCAAAATATGTTTATTAATTTTTCAATACAATACAAAACAGTACAATGCAGTAGCATGTTCCCATGTGTCGTTTTCTTACAAGTGTGGGAGGCAGTAAAAAGGGTGTTCCCAGATGGAGGCAAGAAAACTGGTGTTGTAGCAGGATTACTGTGTATTGGTGAACCTTCCATGATTCTTAAGCGGATTCACTTGTGGTAGAGGGAGCAGGGGAGCCTGGGCAGTGGGATGTCTGGTCGTCAAGCTCAGTCACATTATCGGACAGCAGAAAGGGATCCGCATCGTCTCCCTCTGTTGTGTCTGAGTTGCCGCCCAGCTCTGTGCCTGACAGCCAAACCTGTCCAGCATGTTCCCCCCAACTCTCAAGATCACGCACTATGTTGCTATAGGTGCAGACCTTCCAAATCCTACATTCTTCCACTGCTGCCCATTCCAGGAATTCACCACACTATTTAGACATAGTCCTGAAGGATCGGGCTACCCCAGTGTATGGCTATGCACCGTCTCGCCAGTACTAATCCCAACTGTGCGAATCTGTACAACATTTTTTTGCCCTTTTTGGTAAGGTGCAGCAGTACCAGCAGGCAGTGTCGGGCTGTGTGCTCTGTAATCACATTTGTCACTCAATGCACCTCCTGTAATACCTCACCCCAGAAAGTCTATATCTGCATGCAATCCCATGTAATATGGCCAAACTTTGCTAGGATTGTCCAGCACAAATGCAGCCAATTATCAATTTAGATTTGGCATTGCTGGCTAAGTCACACACTTATGTTAGGGCACTGTTTCATTCTCCATCCGTAAGTGGGGTCTCCAACTCCGCATCCCAAGCGACACATCTTAGTTCAACATTAATCTGCCTATCACTTTTGAGGGAAGCATTGAGCCAGGAGATAATACATTTAGAGGAGCTGGGATCTATAATCACCTTCAATACTTGAGACTAACTTGACTCATCCAGGAATGACGTACAGATCTCATGGGTTGTGAGAGATATGCTCACATTCTGCAAAAATTGTCCCCGATATATGCTGTAATACTTTTCAAAGTTCTCTATTGACAGATAGGTGCCATAAGGGTGTCATTTAGAAATAGACCTCCTGCTCTCTGGCAACCACCCTCTATTCATTTAGTAATATTCATTGAATCTCAAATATGCAGGAAGGGTCACAGCTGCCAAATCGGGAGAAGCTCAGAACTCGCGTGACAGCTATCGTGTATTACAATAAAGTGAATCCTTTCTGGGAGTATTTATCCATACATGAGCAGCTGAATTGTGCCAGACAACAATGTCTTGTCCCAGTTTGGGAACGTCATCACACCATAGAGCGGTATACTGCAGCAGGCCTGCCAGGTAGTACAGTATGAGGTCCGGGTGACAAAAGTCCTCACCGCCTAGGATTCAATTTCAGGATCTCAAGGAAGACCCTACATCTTTTCCCTGACCAAATCAGAGTCACCAACAATCCATTAATCTGCCAAAACAGGTCTCGTCTCCCACCCTTATGCCCTTATGCCCCAGTTTCGCAATTTGGCTCTAATGTGTATCGCCAGTGGCTCCATAGCAAGGGTGAACAGGAGCAGTGACAATGGGCAGCCCTGTCGAGTACACCTTTCAATACGAAAGGAATCGGACACCTGGCTACCAGTGTGCACCCTTGCACTTGGCACTTGCACTTTGGCACTGTATACAGGAGTCACACCCACGTCAGGGATTCCTCACTGAGGCCCATCCGACAAAGCAGCTCCAAAAGATACATCTAGGACAAGATGTCATACGCCTTCCCTATGTCTAAGTCTATTAATTCGGCTTGTGGGTCTATGGTCCAGGTTTCATGCATCACATGAGATATTCATCTCAAGTTCATGTGTGTAGTATATCCCAGCATAAAACATTGATCATCACAGACCAGATACATGACCACCCGGTGAACCCGTAGTGCAGGACCGTAGCAAATAATTTGACATCGACATTAAGCATCGAGAGCGGCTTATAAAACTCATGATTAGCTGGGTCTTTGCCTGGTTTGGGAGCATAAGCACTGTTCCGAGGAACACCTCATGTAAAGTTTCATGGAGTCCAGGGAGCAGAGAGGTGAAGTTTGCCTGGAAGTATTCAGCAGGGAGGCCATCTGGTCCCAGACATTTCCCGCTGGCCATGTCCCGAAGGGCCTCAAGTACTTTCTGTAGTTGAATGTCTTCTGTGAGTCCATCTGCTTGGGCCTCTGTAAGCTTGGGAATATATGAAAAAGTACCTCGACCGCTGTGGCTTCAGCATACACTGAGGCCGCATACATCCCTGCCAGGTGGTCGCGCAGTAGCTGGTTAATTGGCATTTGACCCATAGTTAACGCACCTTCTGGTCTGCAGAGGGTGTAGGTAAGCAGTGGGGGAAGTTTGTGTTTGAGCTGCCAAGCCAACATGCAGCCCGATTTATCACCTTCTTTATGAAGATGCTGTCTATGGTCCTTCCGGAAATGACAGTCCAGTCTGTCCCAGATGGCCGCCTCTTACGTCTGCACCTCTGCCAGGGCCACATCTCCCGCCTCATGACCCAATGTTCGTCTCTGTAGTCTCACAAGGCACTCCTCCCATTCCCTCAGTTCTTGCTCCAATTTCTTCCTGATACCATAGGTCTTGGACATCCACTTAAGAGCCCCCTCTCTGCGCCCTGTGTCTGGACGGAGTTCCAGTACATATCAAAGAAGCCTTGCAGTGCCTCCTAAATATCTATGTTGCTTTCTAGGTCGCCCAATGGCTCGGGCTGCAGCTTCCATAATGGCATGCGTGGTCTATGTCCCAGCAATTCACGCTCAAGTAGCAAAGCGACGTGGTCAGAGAGAATCCGCATCTGATAGATTACCTTCTCGTCATTAAAAATTCCCTCTTTTATTAGGAGAAAACAGTCCAGACAACTCTGGGGAGTAACAAGAGGATGCTGTACTTGTCCGGGGAATCTCCCTACAAATGTCAACAAGTTGCAGTCTCGTCATGGTTTCCCGCAGTTCTGCCACCATGCAGGGCTCTGTGTCTATCTGGGGCTGATGCCTGTCCAGTCGACCATCTAAAATGTAATTAAAATCACCTGCCCAAATGATAGGTAGTCCAATGTAGGAGAGTAATTCAGTTTCCAGAGCTCCGAAGAACATTTCCTCATCACCATTAGGTGCATATACATTAAGCATGCAAAGCTGGCATCCATCCAGTATACCATGTGAAAGTACATATCGTCCTGCAACATCAACTACCTGCTCTCGCAACTGAAATGAGATCATTGGGGCCAGCCATGTAGACACCCTTCTGGCATAGAAGGAATATGTGGAAGAATATATTTTTTGTGTAGCTTCAGCATCCCGGACTTGTGTCTCCTGAAGAAGCACAATGTGCACTCCCTACCTCCTGAGAAAAGATTTTAGCCCACGCGCATTCCAAGAGAGAATATGCACTGAGTCAATCCTGATAAAGTGTTGCACCCACTACAATTGTCATTCTCCACCTCTGCACCCCTGAACCTCCACCTTGATTCAAACACACAATTTCTACTGCCCTAACATTAACCATAAGCCATGAACAGATTTAAATCACCCTCCCCGGGTAAATAGCCCAGAACTCCACTAGTGTGACCCCATGCATTGTAATGCCCCCACCTACTCAATCTAACTATGCCAATAGAACTTCAGTGTGTGTATGAGGTCAGTTTTGTCCCTAAAGGGTAAGAATGAGCAGGCGAAAACCCTATTCATCATTCTACTCCTGTGTACCCAGTGATCCTCACTACACTATGGTCAGATTTACACACCACGTTAAATGGAAAAGGAGAATTGGAGAATGATAAGGCAAGTAACAACAGAGAGAAACAAGAGACAGAGGGGTATGTCAGCCCAGAGAACAAATGTCCTGGCGCCATCAATAATGCAGCCACATACCCCACAATGCCCCCTACATTAGAACAAATCATCAGTCCAATGACGCTCTCACACTGCGTCAGTTAACCATACACTCCACGACAAGGGGGGAGTGGAGCAAGGGGCACAGGTGGATATTCACAAGGACTTATCTTCGATGTATCTCCATCTTAACACATCAGAAGTGGAGATAGATTTAACACCCCATTCAGAAGCTGGTGCAAAATGCAGACATCACCAGTATTCCCGCAATAACTGCCCCAAAATGTATCCCATGGTAGACACCGCCAACTAATCCTACTGAGATGCAGAGTAGGCGTTCCCTTGCAAAAACACACGAAAAAACCACAACACCACTGCCAGATCTGCGTAGCGCAACAAAAACAGGCGATAAGCCACGTTATCACTAGGGATTTGACACCTGCCTTTTGCTGGTGCTAAGCAGGACGACTACCCACAGCATGAAAGGGAGCCCAGCATAGAGCCACACCTGAAGACCCACAGATGCGATGGAGAAAATGAACATGCAGCACCGATACCCATGAGGGCCACAACATACTCCACCACCTCTACAGCCCCTCCATCCCCTCCCCGGGCGTACACATACCATGCACGACACAAGAGCCACAAAAAACGCATGATGACGCACATTGTCAAAATAAATACACACATGTGTGGCCAGAAGAACGAGAATCAGTCACACAGCACTGTAGTAACAACCAAAAACTTTATTGAAATACAACACAAAACACCAATGCGGAAGATTCCTATTAGGTCTGCCAGGGACAATCTGGACGTCACAGCCTGGAATATAAAGCACAAAATCAGGACGTGTGTCATGCGCACATCAAAGGAGAGAGACACAGAGAAACAAAGAAGGAACGTAAGCCAGAGAGAGAACGAGAGGGTAGGAAAGGAAAGGAAAGGAGAGAGAGAGAGACAGGGAGGGAGAGAGAGTGAGAGAGTGAAGGAAAGCAACGGAGAGAGGGAGAGACAACGCCATCCCTGCGAGCACAGGCCCCACTGTTCACCTGCTGCCACCAGTGTGTCCACCAGACACGACAAGCAGTGTTTTACTGGATGTTTATTGCACATCCAGTGGAGTTTTGCAGCTGGAGCGGTACAGGGCCATGCCAAGCACACTACACAATATGGGCCCATGGATGGCCAGCCAAAAGTGCTGAAGGGTTCCTTGCCCAAGTCGCTCTAGATCCATAATCGGTTATGTTTTGAGACATCAAAAATAAAAGGTTGTGACCCTCAAAGTAGGGCCCAGTAGATCCAGCTTGTCCCGTGGCCTTCTGAATATGATTCTGATGCGTTTCTTTGCTATTCACAAATACAGCTGTGCATTTTCCCATGATACCGTGCATATCACAATGATAAGGTAATTAGTAATATATATGACAAAACATATATAATAAAGATAATCACTATTAATTTACTATGTTTCATCAAATTTATGCATATGAAATTGATATAAAAAATTGGCCAATCTGTGTGTTAGTATTGTCTATGTGAGTAAAACAGCATAATATGCGCTACCATGTAATAATAAGGAATATGTGATATTAACCTTAATTGAATTTTAAAAGATGTTAACATTATCTAAGATACATCATATAGCTGTGAAATTGCTAATTTAATAAGTATATTTATTATATGTTTTTTTTTTTTTGTAAGACCTTTATTTGCAGCAACAGATAGTTACACAGCCAAGAGCCTACAACCCTGGGGCCGGCTGCGATAGAATTAAAGTGCGTTTTCAACCTGTGTGATACACAGCCATACAGCCGAAAACATCTGTCTGGCGGCGTAAAGCACATAAATGAGGCCTTGTTTTTTGACAATTTTGTTGGTGTGTTAGAACATACACAGTAAATACTAACAATAAACCCCAACAATGAGACCCTCACATTTCAGTTGTCCACATCAATAAGTACAGTGTAACCACTTCGTTTCCTCTTTCTTGAACACCTCTCTCTCCAACCCCTATCGGCTTCAGTACCTTCAGCACTTATCATCGACAGTCTCCATTGTCACTCCGTGTCACTCTCCAACGTGGCCAAATATTCAGTTAAGTATGACCAAAAGTCTTTTGGCCTAGATCGTGGCGGCAGGCTTTCTTCGTATGTCAATAGTTTGTCCCTACAGCTGGACATCTCTTGGAACCATTTTTGTGTAGAGGGTACCTGTGCAGTGTGCCAACATTGTGATACCTGCCGCTTGGCCTACAACAAGGCGATCGCACAAAATTTGCGCTTAGATGATTTGAGCTGCGGCACTATGCCCAATAAGCAGCATCGGATTGTGCAATCTACCTCAGTCCCCACCATTGTTGATAGCTTATCGGCCACCTCTATCTAGTAATCCTGTATTTTAGAGCAACACCAGGCCAGATGGATCAAATCTGCGCCCTCCGCACCACATCTTTTGCATCTGGTGTCATCCCGCATGCCGTACCCACCCATTCGCGCCGGGGTGTAATATGCCTGGTGTAGATACTTGTAGTGTATGATTTTGAGATTTCCGTTAGGGGTCAGAATCTGTGTAAGCGCACATGCCTGTTCCCATTCCCTCTCCGTCAATGGGCTGTCCAACACTAAATCCCACCTAGTCTTGGCCCTGTCCGTGGACTGTGGAATCTCAGCCTGTGCAGCGGAGTATAATCTCGATGTTAAGTGGAACAGATCTTGCGTTGTAATGATAAGTTGTAGGGTATCTAATGCAGCCGGTTCTTCTGGAAAGGTAGGGTACAATTCCTTCATGGCTCTCTTCAGTCTATAATGTGTGAAATAAAACAGCTGTGACTTGTTGTGTATGTACTGGAGTTCCGCCATGTCTACGAATCTACCCTCGTTAAATAAATCACCCATCTGCGCGAGGCCCACCTGTTGTAGCAACGACATTCCCACCCTCTCACGTGTGACGGATATTGCTGAGTGATCATGTAATGGCATGTTACGTGCATAAAGCGGGGTTTTGTGCGCCAACCTCCCAAGTTCGTGCCATGCCCTGATGGTAGTATCCACTGTATTAATGTCGCGAGCGTGTAGTGGTGGGCGTTTGCACGGCAGGATGGTGGTAAGAGGGACCGGACTCGCATCACCCTCCTCGATCGCTGTGCGAGTCAGATATGGCACCATATGAAACCAATAAGCCGCATACTGCGCATGCGTGCATAAGTAGTACAGTTTAAAATCTGGCACTCCAAACCCCCCCTTGGTATATGGGAGCGTCAGCGTCTGAAGATCGATCCGCGCTTGTTTCCCTGCCCAGATGAGTTGTAGGATCAGTGACTTAATTCTACGGAATATCTCACCCGGAGGGGTAATGGGGATATTATTGAACAGATACAGCAGTTTGGGCAATATATTCATTTTAACTATTGCAATGCGATCTGCCAAAGACAGCAGTAGCTGTATCCAGCGCCTTACTTTGTCTTCCAGTTTGGATATGGTTACGCCATAGTTTGCGCGGAGCACTATGTCCGGATCTCTGTGGAACAGTACTCCCAAATAACGCACCGGTTCTACCTGCCACTCCAGGGGATAGTCAATATCAAAGGGAGTCGTAGTGTCTGTGAGGGGAATGATAGAGGATTTTGACCAGTTTATTGTTAATCCTGAGTGTCCGCCGAATTTGATGTACTCTCTCAATAGCTGGTTTAGGTGTACATCTGGATCCCGAACGTAAAGCACCATGTCATCCGCGTACAATGAAATGTGCAGCGGTCGAGCAGGGAACTGCAGGGCAGATGCTTTATAGTTCTGCCGTATAATGCAGGCCAGTGGTTCCAATGCCAGGCCGAATATCAGGGGGGAGAGCGGGCAGCCCTGTCTGGTTCCGCGCTCCACCGCAAAACTGTTGGACAAGTACCCGTTTACTCGGACCTTGGCTCTGGGCTTAGTGTATATTAGGGACACCCACTGTACAAACCTTTTCGGGAAGCCCATACGGTGTAACACCGTGATTAAGTATCTCCATTCGATGGAATCGAACGCCTTTGCAGCGTCCAGTAGTACCGCAACCGCCTTCGTTTTAGGTTGGAGATAATGGGCTAGGGCAAACATCGTTCTGGTATTATGGGACGTGGATCGGGTCGGGACAAATCCTGCCTGGTCAGGTAGCACCAGGTTGGTCATCAATGGTGTTAGTCTCATAGCCATGATCTTTGCTAGAATTTTGGAATCAACATTTATCAATGATAGCGGCCTGTAGGAATCACATTGGGTCGGGTCTTTGGATGGTTTCAGTAGGGCTATAATTACCGCTTCACGGAGTGTTGGGGGAAGTTCGCCCTGGTCGAACGCAGCCCCGTACATTTCCGTTAGCCCGGGAGCAAGGATATCCACGTAGTGTTTATAAAATTCGTTCGTGTACCCATCTGGGCCCGGTGCCTTACCATTCGGTAGTGTTTTTATCACCTCCGATACTTCCTCCACCGTGATGGGTGCCGCCAAATATTCCCTCTGGTGGTCAGACAGCCACGCAATGGCCACCTCCCTAAAGTACTCGTTGATGTCATCCGTTGAGGCTATTGGCTGTGATGCGTATAGTTTGCTATAGGAAGTGACAAAACTTTGCAATATATCCGTCATTTGTGTTAACATAATATCGTTCTCAGTTTTAATGCCAAGGACTGCGGTGTGTTTCTTTCCCTCACAAATTTTTGCCGCCAGTAGCCCGCCCGGTCTGCCTCCCTCCCCAAAGTTTCTAGCCGTGTGTTTTTTATCCATATACTTTATTTCGTCGTCCACTAGATTCTGATGTTCTGTGTGTAATGTGCGTAATCGCCCCAGAACCGCAACATCCTGAGTGGTTTCGTATTCCCTTTCCAAATCCCTCATTTGTGTGTCGCATCTTTTAATCTGCTGTCTGATGTCCCGAAGTATGCCTATAGTGGTGCTCATGCATACTCCCCGAACCGTTGCCTGAAAGGCTTCCCACAGTAGGCATGGGTCATCGACCGCCGGTTCGTTCAGCAGGAAGTAGTCTTTGATCGCAGCATGGATAGTGTCAGCGTATAGTATGTCAGTTAAAGCCCGTGAGTTAAATCTCCATTGAAAAGGAGGTGGGGCGTGATCTGGGATGGATAACTTCAGTAAAATCGGATTGTGGTCCGATAGTGTTCTAGGGAGGACCTGAATGTCAATAGACCAGTGAATTATATCTTCCGTGCCCAGCCAATAGTCTATACGGGACCAACTATTGTGGCATGCAGAGATGTGTGTGGCCCCTGTGTCCGTGGGAAATTTGTGTCTCCATATATCCGTGAGCCCCACGTCCGCTAATATTTGTTGGAGTTTTGTTCTGGCATTTTTGTGTGGTTCGATGGATTGAGCGGAGCGGTCTACCCCATCAGCAAGGGTCACATTACAATCCCCCCCGCAAAAAATCCTAGTATGTGTGAATTGTCGTAAGTGTCCCCACAATTCCTGGAAGAAGTCTGGAGAGTCTAAATTAGGGCCGTATACATTAAGCAAAGTCAGTGTCTTACCCTGAAGTGTTCCCGATACAATAACGTATCTGCCCCCTGGCTCCTGAATTACCCGTAAAACTTTGAAATTTAACCCTTTCCGTAACAGCAACATTACCCCTCTAGAGTAGGATGAATACGTTGCGATATGGACCGACTCGGCCCATTTAAGGCCTATGGATTGATGCGTGTTTGGAGCTATGTGTGTTTCCTGTAAAAAGGCGATGTCTATGTAGTGCCTGTTCAGGTATGCGAACACGCGCCTAATTTTCTTGGGCTGCGTTAAGCCTCGCACATTCCACGTTAGTAGGTTTATGTGCGTGTTAGACGGTTGTGTCGACCTCTGAGTCATCGGTAAGGTGGCGGCGTTTGCATATGTTGCGCATCATAACAACTCTGAGGTGTGTCCAAGGTGAATCACTTGTATGAAAATGTGTACCAGTTCTACGGTACGTAATTGATAGACAAAACCCGACTGTAAAGGCCTCAAAACATCAATAATCATCACTTCCCGCCCTCCCCCTCCCACTCCAGCAGCCCAAACATGCCGAAGCCATTCTCCCCCCCCCAAATGCCCACGACAACAACTCGGGGTTGAACATTAAAACCAATCCTACAGAACTTTTGTGGGGAACTCCCTATCGGAGGTCCGCTGGGGACACAACTCACCACCCAACCAAATGGATGTGGACGGCATTCATGACGTTAGTGAAAATGGTCGTGTAATTACTCTATACCCCTGACCTATCCCAGCCTCTATATCTGCAATAACTCAAGTGACCACTAGGTGATGCCACGCTGTCTCTTACTTCCAGGCCGCACAAGATCGGTGGTGAGTTTGATAATCCGCATCGTGCTTATGTCTGTGGTACTCGTGGGCCTATTACGTGCCATTTCAATTAATAACCCACACATTCCTCCATTCAGTAGATTGACCCATGCCCCCAGCTTCTACGCCGAAACAAATAACAGTGTTATGCATAGGCAGCAAAGCTCAAGAGCGATTATTTTGGGCGGAGAGTGTACATCGTTCACTGGCGTACCCGCCTCTGACTGCGCTCAGAGCCACCTCCCATCCCACATGACTGCACCCTGAAGAGCACGCCATGCAGCTCAGTAACTTACCAAATATGGCAGCTATAATGGGGTCTGTTCCTGGCAATGGAGCATATATATCCAAACATTTTTATTTTTTTAAAATTGTTTTAAGCAGACTCTTGGAGTATTACCACAGTACCCAGAAAGAGCAAGCAGTTCAATGCGCCAAGCACAGTGTCCACCATTCGGCGCCTAAACCACACGTCAGCTCCCAGCCAAACCAGATACCCAGTCCTACTCCCGTTATGTTCCAACCCCCGCATTAGTCAATTCGTAATCAATGCCCAACGTGCCAAGAGACTTTTGAACCAAAGTTAGTGCAAATCAAGCTGTCTGTCTCTGGCCCTTAAAGTGGCCGGGCTTGGCCCATGCTGTTGTCGGGGAACTGAAGAGACCACGTGGCGGCAGAGTTTTATATACTCACATACAGTCTTGTTCAAATGTAGTCCCCTCCAGCAAAATCCGAGTCTATCTGCTGACCATTTCGTGCCTCTGCTTTTTTCTGTGCGATGACCTGCTTCACAATTCCTCCTCCTTTGCCTTTATCACCTCCAACACCTTCTCCATGGCCGTGCATTTGGTAGTGGTAGTATGGGATTCGTCCTCAACCGCCGAGATTCTTGTTTCCGCGGTGTCCAGCCTCTCCCCGTGTTTCTCCAGTTTGGCCGCCATACCATCCATCCTACACGTTAGATTGTCCAATTTACCGTTGATATCCTGTAGGTTCGACTGAATGGCCAAGAGGATCTTCTCCATGTTGCTGCTGGCAGCCGGTTCGTTTGGTGTTCCGCTCATTGCAGGAGACCCTGTGTCTGCAGTTTTCGGCGTCTTTTTGGCCTCAAAAGATATCTTTTGCTGTTGTTTCTCCGGCCTTACCATGGTAGTTGGAGGCGGTGTGGTCAGAGCCCTGATCCGTGGGGTGAATCTCGTTCTTCTGTTGACTGTCGCCGTTTTGGTGCCCTTTATTGCGCTCCTGCTGGATTTTGGGGGTGCACCTCACCTGGGGGACTCCAAACTTGAGCCAGCACTTCCCCCCGTCACCAGAAGTCCCCACAGTACGTAAGAGGTAAGGCCAGTGCTCTGAGTGTGGTGTCTGCAGCCTCCTCAACGCGGGCAACCAGCGCTGCTCTCCGGAGGTTCGTGTATTTGGCTGGGCCCCCACCATGAAATCAAGCCTCTGTATGGTCGTGGGTCATCTGCAGCATTAAATAAATCCCTTCGTAGTGCCAGCATCTATCACCATCTCAGGTGCACGCAATTCGCGGACGGAGAGTGACTGGGTTAAGAACGCGTGTCATACGCGTCTGACTGCCTCCGAAGCCTTCCCTCCGAGCGCCGCCATGTTGCCTACGGCAGTCTGAAGCGGGTCTCAGCTACTTGTACCCTCCGGCACACGCTCCGCTCAGCACTCCAGGATGACCGCACACATGTCGCTGGGCTGACATACCTTGAAGCCTCGTCCGCTACCTCCTGTTCTGCCGTGGTGGTTAGAACGCCGCTATCTATGCGGGCGAGCAGTGGAGAACGACGGCCGCCATCTTGTCCGCTCACGAGTCCCGGAGCTGATATCTTCGATTTATCACCGAAATCGCCTGTATCGGGCCTCAGACCTCAGCGCCCTGCATGCACGCCGCCTTCATATACCCAGTGGTCCGTTTTTATGTGGCGTTTGTGGGCATTAGAACGGCCTCAGGGCACCGCGATTGCAGCCGTCCGGCGGAGCTGTGGTCTTACCCAGCCATTCCGCTGTGCGCCCCCTAGCGCCTCCCATATTTATTATATGTTTTTAGTTGTAAATGCCGGAGGTAGATTCACGAACATTTTGCACCAGGTTAGCATCACAAAGTTTATGCTAAAGGGCACAAAATGATTTTTGCCTAATTTACTTTCTAGTGCAAAACTATTTTGCACTGGAAAGTATTCTCAAAATAACGTAAAGAAGTACGAAGTACTGCTTTCCGCTACTTAGCGCCAAGAGAAATTTACATGGGTGTTCCCATGCCACCTCCAATACCTTTTGATGCAAAACCTATCTGCAAACAATAGTAGACTCTGTGTTGGTCTTGATGCTGCTGCTCTGCTGTGGGGGTGTCTGCTACTTCAAAACTGACCTTTCCTACTGCTCAGGTCTTCAGTGTCTGGCATTACAGATGAACTCTGGGGTCCAGATCCAGAAAGACTTTGAACACATGTATATCCTTTTCAACTCAGAAGCTTATTTTATGCTAGAAAAGTACCCTTTTTCCAGTGCAGATAGGGTTTTGCATCAAGAGGCGACATTTGACTGTAACTTGGATGGACGAGTGCAAGTACCCGTGCTATTTGACACAAAGCTGGAACTACATAGATTTTCAGACCGGGTTTAGCCTCCTTGAAGCAGGCACTTAGTAGGAGAAATGTGTTCATTTTTCCAAATGTTTCTCACATGTTGTGTGCTGTACAGTGCATTCCCAACGCGTGGATTGTTTTTAAAATGTGTGCTAGAAGGATATGCTAGAACACACACACACAAATACAGACACAGACACACACACACACACACAGACACACACACACACACACACACACATATATATATTATATTACCTACTGACAGTCGCCAGTAGGTAGTTATAGTTTTGACCTATTATCCATAGGAAAACCGCAACAATCTATTTGAAATAACTTTGGCGTCGGTTGATGAATCTTCTTGACATTTTCCAAACTTTTGGCCAGCTCAGTTACGCTCCTTCCCTGAAAGTTTGGGGGTGACTGGTGAAGCGGGGGCCAAGAAGAAAGGGGGTCCCAAAATGTGTTTTCCCCATGCAATTTCCCATAGAACCTTTAGACACGGCTACAGCTTGAACGGCTGAACGGAATTACACCAAATTTGGCAGAGCGGTAGTCCTCAGTTCCGACTTGTGCCTTTTGCTTATATGGTGTCAATCTGTTCCGTAGTTTCTGAGAAAATTACGGTTAAAGTAATTTATATATCTATGGGCGCGGTGGATCCACGGATTGTGCTGTTATATAGCATTTAAGGACCCTAGTGTAATTTTCCCGATACATGCCCTTATATAGGTATAAATCACCTTATCCTTATATAGGCATAGAAATCATAACCATATTTAGAGATAGCCCATGCAGTCCAAATACAGGCATAGATACTTCCACTGTTCCGAAAAAGCACAGCGATTTCTCGGAAAACTAGGTTTCAGCAGTTAGGGACTTCCCCTTGCTTGAATATTGATTTGTCCAAGAACTCATAGAGTTTTCAAAGAACTGTGACTCTTTGATGACGTTATAATGTCCACCTTTACATCAAACTCGGCACCTTCAAGGTATAAATATGCCCATACTTGGCCTAGCAAACACACAGTTTGGAGCAGTTCGACTATCTACTTGCCTGACGCATCTCGCTACAGCAAGTGCCGAAGGAAGCCGACCCTCCAGCTAACGCACTGAGAGAGACGCTGTCTTTTCTCTTGCCGAGAAATCTTGCTCCAGTATTTCCGAGCTCCCCTCGCAGGGTGTTGGGAAATCGAGTCCGGAGACAAAGACATACCAGACCTCCTTCATTCTAAACCAAGGTATGGAGCTTATTAGATCCTAAGAGAAATCTTGGATAGATTCTTGGCAAAAGAATACTAAACTTATGCTGCACCACACTTACTCCTTCCCTCGTACTAGACTTAGGTTAGGTACATTGGGGTAGGCGTATTTTAGAAGCACCAGTTGAGTCCTTGTTTTCTTTATTTATTTATGTATGTACTTTATGGCTGAGAAACCATACCATGCTTTTACAGTATTATTTTATAATACTCTTCTTGCTGTATGCATTATACTCTACAGCCAGTATTACGATTGTAGCAGTTAATTTCTTCTGCATGAGAAAGAAGACTGTTCAATAAATACTTTTATTGAAAACGCCCATCTCTCTATTTCTCTGCACCTCTGTAGAACGAAGCATGCACGAATGACTAGGTGAAAATATCTATCTATTGTTTTCACAACTCTGAAGATACGTTTTATCTTGGGGAAAAAAAGTTGTCATGTTTATGCGGTTGTCAGAAACGAAACCCTTCTTGTTTATTCGAGAACGTTTCTAGTGACCTCTGAGCTAGCTGGCACTCAGTATTAAGTCTAATATATTCAATAGAGACCTAGTTGACCTAAGTCCTACGTCACATCTATAGGATATATTATTCCAATGCGCAGAGCCTATTGGGAATATAGGAACTAGACTACAGTGTGAGAATTGGCATCGTAGCATAAACGCACCGTCCCAGTCACACGCTGAATTCTAATTGGCTGTCAAGCGGTTGTAAACATTCAAAACCAGGAACTGTTGGCAGCCATTTTGTGCCTCGGTAGAAGTGAGGCTGAGGAAGTCTGAATTCTAATTGGCTGTCAAACGGTTGTAAACATTCAAAACCAGGAACTGTTGGCAGCCATTTTGTGCCTCGGTAGAAGTGAGGCTGGGGAAGTCAGTGAAATATGTGTGCAAAACGTGAACAGGGGCAGGGTAAACACACCCTGACCCCCTAGACCTGCTCAGGGGGTCTCATAAAGACCCATAGGATAAAAAAAGTAAGAACTTTTTTTTTTACAAAAAAAGTCACGGGATGCGCATAGGATCTGCCCATTTCGACGCTGAAAAAAATGAAGCATGTATTTTTGAGATATATATCAAGCTTTTGAGTTTAGATGTTGGATGGCTCAACAAAGAACCCTTGTGTTTTTTGAGAGATTTTAGTACTTACAAGTAAGTACCGATGCAGAGTCTAACGATCATGAGGAAGACTCTGTTCCCTTCATCTGTAACATGTACACCATCTCTCCTATAGATGCCATCCATATTGAAACGCCGATTGTTGTGGTATATGGACCCCATTCTATAGTCTCGGAGAAAAGCAGAAACATATTTATTCACATGTTTCCTAGCTTTCTCAATTTGTGGACAAAATTGATTGGACTAGTTCCATTTGTGCTTTTGGCATATGTTAGAATGGACAAAGGGAGTTTGGGGGAAAATGTAAATCAATTCTCCAAAGATGTCCAACATAAGCATTTGCAGACCTACCCCAGTTAAAGTGCCTAGGTCATTGCCACCACAGTGCACAATTATGAGGTCAGGGTGTTGGAGATGCAAAAAGGATTTATGCAATGGCATCAATTGGTATCACTTTAATCCTCTCTGTCCAATCCATTTAATGTCTACATTTGGTAAACCTAGGTCTTTGTGAATTCCTTTGTGTTCTGCATTCATTTGGCTCAAGAAAATATAGTTGTGTCCCACAATTCACTCTCTAAGCATCTTGAAAGGAGGTCTCGATGCACTCAGATGGTCTCTGGTAATGAAATGGCAGTTTGGAAACTAAGATATTTCTAAAATGGTAGATTAGATGCAGTGTTGAAAAACAGAAAAGAAATGATTGGTTGTTTGACAACATTCTACACAGAAAACTAGGGAGCATGTTTCTGTTTTTTTAAAAGCATGATTCTTATTGGTTATTAGAATATGATTGAAAATAACATGACGTAGGATAAGGTTGTATATTGAGAAGTCGAGCAAACTTGCTGTTTTATTTAGTAACATTGTGTGATGAACGTTTGCATTCTTCAGGAGCCAGCATTACTTTTTTGCATGGGTAGATGCTAATTCTTATGTGGAAATGCAATCTGCTTCGGATTTTGAAAGTGACAACAGATTTCACTGCTTTATCTTTTAAAATGCGAACTAAGTGTGCTTTGGGAGGGTGGGAGTCGTGAGAGTCCTGCCCTGTCAAAGCAAACAGCAGTATACCGGGGGTAGGCACCCCGGGACACTGCAGGAGCTGGTTGTGGTAGTTCCCAGGGCCCTCGAGGGTACCAGGCGGAGGGCCACTCAGTCTGCCTTCCGTAATACACAGATTCCCAGGGGTGGTGATTCCCGGGTTTTGAGGGGGGTTCTTGAGGCCCACAAATTTGTAATTTTGTAGGGGGGGTTGGACGCGAAAGTGGTGCAAGGGGGTTGTAAATCTGCTACACAGTGTTTTGTTTTACTTTGCTTTCCTTTTTGGTCTTGTACAGGATCCAGGGTAAATATACCGGTTTTTGTACAGCCAGTAACTTTAACCCTACCCCCAAACGCATTCTGCCTGTTACCATACTAACAGTTCATGGAAAAACTTCCGTGAGCACAGAGGTTAGTAGTTCACCACACTATAGGTATAGATTCTGGTAAAGATCTGGTAAAGAGATGGCCTCAGAATTATACTTCAAATTATAAAAATCATTTCTATTGGGGAATGCTACCCCCACAAAAAAAAGACGTATATATTTTTTAAAATTAACTTTTATTAAAACAATAAATAACTGGAAATATAACTAAAAGATCATACAATAAATAACTAGAACCATAACTTTAACAAAACAATATAATAAACTACATGTGATGTGGACTCCAATAGAAGTATGGTAGTTAATCTGGAAAACAAAAAAGAAAATTTGTTTTTAAAAATAGATTGATGTGACTAAATGAGGTCAAACATTACAAGTCAAAATAACACTTGACGATATTTACTATTTTTTATTGTGTGCAGTGTGCCTGATACATTTCACTTATCTTATAGGCTTGCATTCAAGCAATGTCTGTATAGAAGTGCCTACTGCGTCAGATTTATATTTGAGATCAACAGGTCTTTAAAATGATTCAGAGATGAGACAGAATTAGGTGAGAAATCAAGTCCTTATGCAGGACAATATTTTTTAGGGCTTATTTATAAGACTCTTGCGCCACTTTTGTGTTGCTTTTCTCATGTTGAAAGTAACTTAAAAGTGGAGCAAGGGGTTTGTAAATAAGCTCTTTTATTTCTAATACATTTAATCGGAGGTGTTGTATATCTAGGTCGTTCTGCTAACTTTGTGTAAACACTGTGACCAACAGAGTTCACTACTTCAACTGAGCGTTGGTTCTAGATACACTAAAAAGAGATAGCTGGTAACCAGGTTTAGTCATGGTGCACTACCGCAATTCAAGGACAAGTAATACTGAACAATGTACATACAGTGCTCTAAAAGGAAAAAAAGGGGGGTGGCTACCAGACAGCCCCAGAATGCCCATCTAGTGGTTATATAAAATATAAAAGATGTTTTTCTCCCTTAGCACTTATCAAAGTAAAAAAAATATTTGTTAATAGTAATACACTTGAAGTAAACAGTTATAGCAAAATAAACACAGCAAGTAAGAGATATCAATATAAATCCTAAATCCCAAAACAGGTTTCACTTCACAAATCTGTTTTCTATGTTGTCCGGGATGCAAATTCTTCCACTCAAGTTTTTGTCCAAAACGATTATTTCTTTTATTTCCATCAGATAACAGAAAATCCAAAATTAAAGTCTGTTATATCCACAAAACTACTGTTATATCAATTAAAGCAACCGTTATATCCATTAAAGCAGACAACACGTGTTTCGTCAAGCACTAATCCGTGCTAAATGACTTCATCAGGGCTGCAACCCAAAGAAAGCAACATATACATCATTATGACATGCACCAAGTCTTATTAAAGTCATTAAAAACACAGTAATTAAGAAGTTAAGTTGATAGATACAGAACAACACCAGATTGTAATTAGAGAAGTACCGAAAGATACAGCAAGTCACCAGGGTAAGAGGTCCACCACAGTGCACACCTCCACCAAAAGAAAAAGTTATATTAAGTAAAATTATGTTGCACCTTCTAAATTGCGATTTCTGAAGTTCACGATTTTGACTTCCTCCAGTTCATTAAACTAATAAACACTGTAAGACACATATAATCCAATAGTCTTTACCAGAATAATGCTAAAGCAACGGTTATCAATCATAAAAAAGGTAAACGTCAGAGTTGACAGCAGCGTCCATAACTTTAAAAGAGAAAGAGAAACGATGTGAGAGAGTGAGAGAGAGAGAAAGATAGAGAAAACAACATTAAAACTGTGAGAGAGAGAAAGTTATAGATGGTGCAGATTTACAAACCCAGCCTCCACCACCCATGGACCTTTCTCCCCATTGTTGCCACCTCCTTTGCTATGCCTTATCAATCAAATCACTTCACTTGATCATGGGTGTACCCGCTCTCAAAATGCTTCCACTGGCTATTGTACATGCAGACTTTGGTCCACCAAAATGAATGTTTTCAAATTATTTTCCACAAGTCTTAAAAAAGGTGAATGCAAGAAAAGTTACCTGCCGCATATGCAAGACTGCTTTCAAGAGGAGACCCCAATAAAAAGTACTGGTGTGGAACTGCAAGTATGCCGAAGCACTTGCAGACTAAGAATCCGGTCAACTTTGCAAGGGAAGAGTTAAGGAGATTGAGAGAGGATCCTCCTCCTTATTGAGAAGGCCCAAGTAGCACTGGAGCAACACCGTCAACCTTTACTGCGCAGCCTAATATTCGTCACCAATTGGAACCCTTTAAGAGAAAAAGTAAGAAGTTAAATTTAGTAGATTTGCGGGTCATGCTCTAGGGGATGGGGTCCCCAGGGCCCAAAAAAAGTAAAAGGAAGGGGGGCCACACAATGTAATATAATTTAAAAAATAAAATATCTAAAAATAATAGTAAAAAAAAATAGTAAATCAGAATCAAAAAATAAATATAAGATTAAATATATTTAAAAATTGTCATTTACAAAACCTGTAAAATTAATTGAAAAAACCCATAAGTTTCCGACATGTTATAGTTAGGAATTAGCATTTAAAAAACGTTTGAAATTCACTGAAAAAACCATAGGTTTTAGACAAGTTATAGTGAGGAATTAGCATTTAAAAAACCTCAGAAATTCACAGAAAAAAACAACAGGTTTCAGGGGTGTTATTTTTAGTTGGACATTTCACTCGTACAAAACCATTGAAATTCCCCCGTTATAGTTAGTTGTACTAACTATAACTCACGCACCTGCAATCCACTGCTGGTGATGTCACATATTACATCATTCATGACAAGGTCAGTGACATCACTGATGACATCTCAAATGACATCACTGATGACATCATCGGGTGAATGTGGTTTGCTTCGATATTTAAATAAGTATTATAAATATATAGCAATCTGCCTTGAAGTCTGAGTTGATGTATGAGTGTCTGAATGGAGGATTTAGTAATAGAGTGAATGACTATCTAAGTGACTAATTTAAAGTGCAATGGATGTGGCCCATTGCCCGCTGCAACAGGCATTGCAGGCCCCTGTTACGCTAAGTGCTGCGTGAATAGGGGCATTATTTACAAGGTAGCGTTAAGCCATGTTAAGTGGCTTAAAGCTGCCTTGTAAATAAGGCGAAAGACTTACTGCCACAAGAACGTTGGTAAAAGTGAAGTTCTGGTGCAGTTAACTTTATGTAAATATGCCCCAGAGTTTATGAATGAAGTTGCACCCTCACCAGCCGTCTTGTCACCAAAGTTATATCCTTCTTGTAGTCTTTCTTCTGCTCGTCTTTACCATCCACATTGGGGTGAGCCTATGCTTAATAGTAGGCCATATTATTTGTATTCATTATAGCTACATTTCATATTGTGTGCAGGAATACTAGGAATTTGATTTTAAAATAGACATTTTAAATGTATAGGTTGTGTTCTAGTGTTCTTCAGTGTATTACTCGTTAATGAAAGACCGACTGGGGTTCCATCAATTGTCCCTTTAACAACTCACACGATTAAAAATTACCTGGTACACATTGTGTTGCAATACTGCTCAGTGGGTTGTGGAATGGTTGTAGTGCAACTGATTTTCTGATACAGATTGGCACAATGATTATGTTCTTAGTGCCGGAAAACTGACCTCTTTGTCCATAAAAAGCATCTAGAAAGTATCATTTGATGTCCGCCTCTTCTAGATCTTTGAGTAGCTTTGGATGATATACTCAGGAGGCCAACGGGCAGATTTACTAGCATTTATCACCGGGTTTGCCTCACACAAGTGAGTCAAACTAGAGAAAAATGTTTTGCACTGGAAAGTTGCCTGAAAATAACACGGAGCAGCACTTTGCATACCTTGCTTCAGAGCGCTTTTCCAAGGTTGGTACAAAGGCATTCCCTGTGGTTTTTAATACAAAACCCTATCATAAATAAAAGTAGACATGGTTTGCATAAAAAATGACCCACCTTTCAGCAGGCATAAAAAGAAGCAAAAAGGCATTTATTTCTTGACTGAGACACCTGTGCACAATGGTGCAAATGTGAGTGTGTGGTACTAGCTAGCCTTATTGTGCCCGAGCACTATGGAGGAAGCAGTACAGTGCAATATCTTAGTAGATATGGTACTGTCTCCCTCTTGCGCTGTGTTAGGTGACATTTTTTTAAAGCTGAGCCCAAGTATTACAGTTAGTATCGAAATCCAAGGCCATTTTGGTTATCTCCTTCAGCTCTATTAAAAACTTGATATATGCTGTATATGTATATGCTGTAAGTTGTGAGGTGCTTGACCTATAAAAGGTTCTTCCCCATTTTAATTTCTGTTGTTTTTGTATCTGTTCGTTGAAAATGGCACAAATTCCTAGTTTTATAGGTTCTTACTAAAGGGTACCAGTTTCATAGTATCTTCTTGTGAGCATTCACAGCCGGCATGACTCAGGGGGGTTGTGCGGGGGTCACGAAGATTCCCGAGAGGTATTTAATATTTTAATTGCAATTAAAACAACATACCTTACCGGGTCCGGCGCTGACTCAGCTCCTGGCCGGGTCTTGCATTTTCCTGCTGCTCTCCTGCTGAACAGGAAACAGCCACAGGCAGCATCCCTCTCCTTCCTGCAGCGTTGTGATTGGTAGGGGCTGGGCGCCGATGGGGAGGCCATTTTCTCTATGTAGGTTGCTCATGACTGGTTTGGCCGGCCCCAAAAACCTGATCAAACAGTCAGGGCTCACAGCATTGGGCATGCCACTCCTCCCCAACCCACCCACACGCCCACCCCAACCAGGAATTGTAGTATTCTCAGGTCATGTTAATATGTTCCCTTTCATCCTGTACCTAACTGCTCAGCCAGTGTGAGTGTTCCGTGTAGAATGTTAGTGTGAGTTGAATGCTTGGGAGCCTGGTGCTGCTCCTGGTGGGGCATTGTTACTACTATACTTATGGACTCAATAAACTACTAGAAACTCTACTCGGATACATCTACTTTCTCACCTGTACACGTGGGGCAAGCCCACTACAGGCATGCCCTTCTGCTTTCTCACAGTGCGAGAAGGAGACACATAAAATGGTATTTAAAATTCTATTTTATGTTTCTGCTTCTCGCACTGTGAGAAAGCAGTGGGGCGACGCTCCTCTGCACTAATGGAGGAGCCGCCCCTGCTTGTGAGGAGTTTCACTCACACAGGGGTGTAGTAACATTTGTTGTTAATGCATATGATACTTATCTTTTTGAAATAGTTTTCTCATTAGTGGAGTGTGATCATTTGGATGCCAAAGATGGGCATTTTCATACATATAAATATACTGCAAAACCAGTTAAATAGTTAATTCCCTGGGGGCGTGGCCAAGCAACATGGCCGACAGGACGTGAGCTCCACCAGGTCCGTCCCGAAGACCGACTGAATCCTGCCTTATCCTTTTGCCCGGGCGGTCCCGACGCCTGGAACCTGTGTCGGAACTCCCCCTGACCCACCTGGGACCGATGTGCTGCAGACGCGGTCCTGAACCCCTTTGTATCCGGGGTTTTGCACATTGCCGGAGGTGGCGGAGGCGCACTGCGCCACGCAACGCCGTGGATCGGGCCTATACGGCGTGAGGTACGCCTGATGCTGGCGGGCAGGACGGGCCCCTGAAGGGATTCGGCGTTCCCCTGATCTCCTGGAAGCGGCACTATCCGGGACAGACACGGCGGCTTTCCGCCTCGGCGTTTGGAGGTGAGAGGAGGGGCGGAGCGGAGGTGCCGTTCATCTTGGCCGGGCCCCGGAGGCGGAGCCCCGCCCGAGTCGAGGCAGCTGCCGGTGATCGCCTGGGGGGCCGCCTGGAACGAGCGCTTTGAGGCGAGGGCCGTGAGAACTCTCTGTGTGTCGCCCCGCCTGCATTAATCCTTGCCCTCGCCTGGGGGACGGCAGCCGATAGGAGAAGCGCGCCGGCCCCCCTTTGCCCCCCCCCAGATTTTAAAACTGTGTTTGCCTCCTGCTATCACCACCCTGCTGCCCTGGGGGGGGCATGGGAACGGGCGCCCACGTGGACACGATGGTCCTGCGCCCCCTCCCCCACAAGTCCGCCACTTTTGCTGCGCCTGAGAAGAGGCAGTGAAGCAGCGCAACGGGGTGTGCCTGTCTATTGGCCACTACAGACCCCTGTTGAGGGGCGGGCGACCTAGGAGACTGTTGAGAGCTGTCTGCTGGATAGTAGCTGGCGGTGTGTGTCCTCGGGCTGCGAGAGGGGACTCTTAGCCCGCGCTGCCGACTGCCCGGACTCCTGCTCCCGTGAGGGGTGCCAAGCTGTGGTCTCCACTGTGCTAAGGGGTTCGGGGGGAGCTGCACCTACCTTGTCTCTACCCTGTGCTGCCTACTGGTTTGGCTGATCTACGTCAGGGGCTGCTTGAACTGCGTTGCCAGTGACTTTGTGTGCGATTCAGTGCTGCCTATTATCCTTGTCCTGAACCTGATTGGGAAGCTCCCCCAGGACCGGTGAGATCCGGGTGTGGTGCCTTTGGAGTGAGTTGCTGGGGCGCTGCAGGCGCCAATATGACGGGTCGCACGGGCCGATCTGGGAAGACCACCCGACCCAACACAATAGTGCAATACACTACCCCGCGTCTCCAGCCGCAGCGAATCACGCGGCAAACTGGAACGGGCGATGGTGGAGAGGGGGCTGCGGAGCCATCCAGAGCTGAACTCCTTAAGGCTATCCAGGGGTCTCACTCTGCCCTGGAGCGCCAAATAGAGACGGTTTCAGTGGATGTCAATCTCTTGCGAACAGACCTCCGCAAAGTGGCGGATAAAGTTTTGAAGGCAGAGGGCAATATCACTCAACTGCAGGGGGAAGTGGCATCTTTGAAGAAATCGCTTGCCCAAATCACCTCTACTACCCGTGCATTGGAACGACATGCTGAGGATGCAGAAGGGAGGGCTCGCCGAAGTAATATCAGGGTCCTGGGGGTTCCGGAGCGGCTTGAGGCGTGGAACCCTGAACGATTCCTGGAAACGTGGATTCGTGAACGGCTGTGCCCGACTGGATTGTCCAGTGTCTTAATAGTGGAGCGGGCGCACAGAGCCCTTGTGCCCCCTCCGCGACCGGGTGAGGCTCCTAGAGCTCTCATCGCGAAAATCCTGAACTACAAAGACCGGGATTGTATCCTTAAAGCCGCAAGGGAATCAGAGTCCCTCATGATCGAGAACAGCCGAATCTCAATTTATCCTGATTATACCCAACAAGTACAGGAGCAGAGGAAGTCATATCTGGGGGTCAAGCAGAAACTACGCGATATGCAGCTGCAGTACATGCTGTTGTATCCCGCCAAACTGAAGGTTTTGGCCCAGGGCCGTGCACACTTCTTCAAGACGCCAGCGGAGGTGTGGGAGTGGCTTGAGATCAGGGGGGATGATTTGCCCCCAGGGGAACGAGGTGGCCCGTGTGAGACTTGGGGGACCAGACCGCAGAGGAATTGCCGCGGTCGACGAGGACGAAGATCTGGATCCCGGGTCCCCCCTGAGTCTAGACCCACGGTGGGACCTGATGGAGCTATCCACATGGAATCCTCGCCGGAGAGAGCGGGCCCGGGGTCGCCTGGAGCTCGTGACCCCAGTGAGATATTGGTGCCGGACACCTTGCAGAAGACGCCCCCGAGTGCGGACTCGGCGGCTCCGGTGATCCCGGAAACGGCTCTGACTGACACGAGGTTGGAATAATCCTTTCCCTTTCCTTTGCTCTGGTTCATTTTGTTCCTTTGCTTGGCCCCCAGTGTGACCGCTTGTACGGATGTCCTCGGCCTGGGTGGCCGCCTGTTGATGATGCACTGGGCTGCCTTGTCCCCATCTTGCTGTTGGGGCTCCCCTGGATATTGGACCGTGTTCTGGGACTGGCGCTCTGGTGACCTGGGGGCTGGGGAGGGGGGCTGGGGAACTGGCCGGAGTTCAGAATGATGCTATGTCTATCTTGCTGATAATATTGCGGGGACTTGCCCGGGTGTTTCTTTCGTGGGTTACTTGGGTCTTTCGGGGAGCTGGGAGGGAAGGTGGGTGGGTTTGGTTTGGTGTGTGTTGTTGTGGGGTATATGGTTGGCATGGGGTGGCTGTGTACGTCCTGGCACTGGCGGGGGAAGGGCGGGGTGGCGTTTTTGGTTGTTGCTATCCTATTGCTCGTGGGTGGGGGGCGGGAATGGGGTCTTGCGGAAGTTTTGAGTGTTGGGGATGTTGGGGGGTGGGTTGGGATTCACGGCAACGGTCCCATTGGCATCTTGTACACAATGATTCAGAATGGTGGGGGGCTCCTACTCTGGGTTGAGCCTTCAGATTCATATATGGTGGGGGCCGGGAGGTCCTGGTTTGTGATCTTCCTACGATATGGCCCGTGTGGGCACACTACTATGACAGGAGTTTCAAGTTTTTAACGTGGAATGTACGTGGCCTGGGCACCTGCACTAAACGACACAGGGTCTTCACCTTCCTCAAACGTCATGGGGTCTCGGTCGCCTGCTTACAGGAGACCCATCTGGATGATGTTGGTGCACAGCGGCTGTCCAGAAAATGGAGAGGCCAGATTTTTCACTCCTCCTTCTCTACATACGCTAGGGGGGTTCTTATCTGGGTGGCCCCGGGGACACCCTGCACTGTACAGTATATTGATGCGGATATAGAAGGCAGGTACATATTGGCGAGGCTTCGGCTTGATGATAGGGAACTCCTGCTTCTTAACACATATGCCCCGAATACTGATGACCCGTCCTTTTTCTCTCGAGTGCAAGATCTACTGGCTCCTAGCTTAGACACGCCCCTCCTCTGGTGTGGGGATTTTAATTGTATATTGGACCATGAGCTGGACCGCCATCCACCTAGGGCGGGCACTAAGGCCCGTATGACGGCGAGTCTGCGGGAGGTGATGCATAACCTTGGGGTGAGGGACGTGTGGTGCACTTGCCACCCCACCCAGAAGCTGTACACTTGCTACACTCCAACCCACGGTACGCACAGTAGGCTGGACCGCGTACTTGCGGCTAACTTTGACACTTCCGTTACCTTGTCCGTCACTCACCAGGCTCGGTACTTATCGGATCATGCCCCGGTGACGTGTGTGGCGCAGTGGCCTGATCGAGCCGCGCGCCCGCGGTTGTGGAGATTGCCGGCTGACCTGCTGCAGGATCAGGTGGCCAGGGAGCATGTGGCGGACTCACTGACAGGTTATCTGGAGCTCAACTGGGAGGGAGGGGACTTGCCTTACTCCACTAAGTGGGAAGCGTTAAAAGCAGTGGTGCGGGGCGTGTGTATGGGCCTCTCTTAAGGGGTCCGGAAACAGTTGTTGTCTGATCTGCGAGATGCGGAGCTGGTGCTCCAACGAGCCCAGGCTCGTGCGGATCCGTGTACACTGGATCTTCGGACTGAGAGTACGGCCTTGGTGTCGATCCACGACATACTCACACGGCTTGATAAATTTACGCTGGGTCAATATAGGCAACGCCTTCACCGTGAGGGGGACAAGTCCGGCGGTTTACTGGCCTGGATACTGAAGCGGGAATTTGCACCCGATAGGATAGTAGCTCTACGGAACCCTGCTGGGACAATGGTCCACTCTGAAATTGATGTTCTTGAGGTTCTTCGGGGCCATCTGCAAGCTGTCTATGAAGCTGACCCATTACTTTCAGAGGACGGCAGCCAGTCGTATCTCGATGAGGTCCAACTCCAGACCCTACCGGAAGCCGCGATGAAGGAACTGGACGCCCAACTGACGCTGGGTGAGATCACGGCGGCGATGGCTGCCCTCCCCCGCGCTAAGGCCCCTGGCGGGGATGGCTATTTGGTCGAGTTCTACCCCGCATTCGGAGATATTCTGGCCCCCCTCCTTTTGCAGGTTTATAATGAAGCCCTGCATGTCGGTACTCTGCCGCCTACAATGAATCAAGGTGAGGTGTGCATGATCCTGAAGCCAGGAGGTGATAACACTGACCCTGCGGCGTATCGTCCTATCACGCTGCTAAATACTGATGCGAAAATCCTCACTAAATTATTGTCCATGCGCCTCGCCCCGCTCATGACTCGGCTAATCCACCCCGACCAATGTGGCTTTATACCGGGTCGTAACACAGCGATGAATTTACGTCGCCTGAATCATATATTATATGAGGTGAAGGGGAGGGAGGGCCCTCACGTATTGGTCTCGGTCGACTTGGCCAAGGCCTTTGACACGGTACATTGGGGCTATCTGTTGCAGCTGCTACAGAAAATGGGGTTTGGACCTCGCTTTCGAGACTGGATCCGCGTGCTCTACAGGGAGTCCCGTGCCCGGGTGCGCCTGGGATCAGCCCGGTCGGCGGAGTGGTCGCTTGGGAGAGGCACCCGACAGGGCTGCCCTCTCTCCCCTCTCCTATTTGCTCTTGCAATTGAGCCCCTTGCCGTTTCGGCCCGCACTGAACTACAGTCTTGGGGCATAAAAGTGGGGGACACTACCAACATGGTTTCCCTTTATGCGGATGATGCACTTTTCTATCTGACGTCCCCAGCTGAGGCCCTCCCTGCTTTGTTACAAGTCCTTGACAAATTTGGTGCTGCCTCTGGGTTGCGTATAAATGTCGCTAAATCTCTAGTTTTTCCACTGACTGACACTGTCCCAGACCCCGACATGGAGCTTCAACGGTTGGGCCTCCGTTATGAGAGAACGGCGTTCCGCTATTTAGGAATCCAGGTGGCCGCATCCACAGAAACTTTGCTCACCTATAATATCGACAGCATACTCACGGCCCTCCGCAAATCTATTGACTTTTGGAACACACTTCCTTTCTCCCTTATGGGGCGTCTGGCCGTAGCCAAAATGGTGATGCTCCCTAGGGTCCTCTATGTTCTGCAGAACTCTTTGTGTCCGCTACCTCCACGAGTGTTCCGCACATTGAACTCTCTCCTCACCTCCCTGCTCTGGGCGGGTGGGCGCAGTAGAGTTGCTCTGCACACGGTAACAAGGTGTTGGGAGGAGGGTGGCCTCGAGGCCCCGAGGTTTGATCTCTACTACTACGCGGCGCAGCTTCTTCCGGCAGCCAGATGGTTTGCTGATGATGATAACTGGGAAGTGGCATTACTAGCCGGTACGGCAACTGATAGGGCCCTACAGGAAGCCTTGATGCAAGGTCGCGGAGCGAATGACGGTTTACCTTACGTGGTGCGTCACACTGCTAATATCTGGCAGCGCTTTGTCGAAAAGGTGCTGTGTCGTGCGCCGTTCCATAGGGAGCTCCCTATCTGGATACTGGCCCCAGTTGTCCGATTGGAGGAAAGCATGTCTTTTCGGGAGTGGCGATCCGGTGGATGCGAGACCCTAGCGGACCTATACCCGAACGACACCTTTGTGTCCTTTGAATGTGCCAGGGAGTCATTTGAGCTGAGTGAGGGACAGTACCTCCATTATGGTAGTCTCCAAGATATGGCCAAGATCACATGGCCCCAGTTCCCGGAGGCGCCTCCGCTCACCAATACCCTAGACATCATCATGTCCTGTGGAAGGGGTAGACGTCCGATCTCCCTCCTCTACTCAGCTATGCGCCGGAATTCAACCCCCCCGTCTGCTCCGGCCTGGGTGGCCTGGGAAATGGACCTGGGAATGGAATTGGAGCCTGCCCAAAGAAAGCGGATCGGGCTGTTGACCCACAAGGTCTCCTGGAACGCACGCTTCAAACTTATTCACTTTAATTTCGTCCACCGCACCTACATGACACCGATCTCCCTTCACCGCATATCGGCGGATAGGCGCCACAACTGCCCTAGGTGTGGGGTGCGACTGGCGGGCTTCCTGCACTTGGCATGGGAGTGTCCACTTGTCTGGGACTTTTGGCGTAAGGTGGTTAGGTATATAGCCCAGGCCACGCAACTCAGGCTTTCACTGGACCCACTCCAATGTCTGCTTGCACTGGTGCCCAAACCAAAAAATAGTAGATTACCCTATAAGTTCCTGCAACTCCTACTGGTCTTGGCCAGGAGACGAGTGGCTATCACTTGGATGGGTCAAAGGGCGCCGGACATTTCCATATGGTTGAGGGACGCGAGGGAATGGGCGCTAGCTGAAGAGACCCACATGCAGCGCACCCGTAGGGATGGGAGGTTGCAGGACGATCTACTGGCTTCGAGAATGCTGTGCATGGAGGGCCTGGCGGAGGATGACACGGATGCCGCTAGCGCTGAGTTGTTTTCTTCTGATGCTTCGGGGTCTGAATCTGGAGGGGAGAGTGGAGAGGGGGAGGGCCGTGGGACTGTGTAGGTGCCCTCGGTTGCCACGTTACAATACCCTGACTAAGTATGAATGTATATAGCTGAGATTCTCATGAGTCTAAGTAGCCGTGATATTGACTAGGCCTTCGATGGCCCTCACACAAATATCCTGCTCTATTGGATCAGTACGGGGGATGCCATTTTTGGGGGTGAATTGTTGTTGTTTGACTGTTGTGTGTTATATTGTTCTGCTGTGCTAAAAAATGGCGAAGGCATTGCTACATCGCTTATCCTTATTTATTTATTTTATTTATTTATGGGATTTTTAATGCGCAACTAATACCCTAGGGTGTCTAGGCGCAATGAGATGCTCTAGGATACACACAATTCAGGACAGGAACTTATTGATTAAATAGCCAAGTTTTCAGAGCCTTACGGAAGGCAATGAGTGTTGGTGCTGTTTTAATATACAAGGGGAGTGTGTTCCACAGTATGGGGGTCGCTACCAGGAAGCGTCTATCTCCCCATGTGGCCGTTCTTGTTCGGGGAACATGCAATAGGTGGCTTGCTGCTGATCTTAGATTCTTTCCAGGTATGTACACCTGAAAAGCTTCCTTTAAGAACTTTGGTCCAGTCTGATGAATGGCCTTGTAGGCGATGCAGAGAGCCTTGAATTTAATTCTGCTCTCCACTCTTAGCCAATGTAGATGGCGTATGGCTGCTGAAGTAGAGTGTCGCCAAGGAATATTAAGCAGAATCCGTGCTGCCACATTTTGCACGGACTGCAGTTTGTTCAGGATGTATTTGTGAGTGCCAAGGAAGAGGGCGTTTCCATAGTCCAGCTTCGAAAACACTAAGGTGGTGATCAGTGTTTTCCCTGCCGAAGCGGGTAGGTATGGCATGAGTTTTTTTATTTTCTTCAGCACGAAGAATGCAGCAGAGACCACCTTGTTGACATGATAACCAAAAGATAGCCTGTTATCAAAGATCACTCCCAAATTCCTAACCTTGACAGCTGGAATCGGGGGGGAGCCCATCTGACTGGGCCACCAAGTTGGGGACCATTCGGGGGAGATCTTACCGAAAGTCATAACTTCGGTTTTCTCTGCATTAAGTTTCAGGCAGTTACTGTGCATCCATGATTGTACATCCAGTAAACCCTCCTGAAACTTAGCTGCTACCACTGGACCGTTCTTATGCACCGCCAGCACAAGCTGGGTGTCATCCGCGTAGGTAGTTAATCGCATCCCATGTGATTTAATCCTTGGGGCGCGGATGCAGACTCCTCCCTTGTTGGGCATGCCCTGATCCTGCGCCGCCCAGCCTCCGGGATGTGGGCCACACATGGCTGTGTAGTGTCCTTGAAACTGCATATTCTTGTTGCTTGTACGTTAATAGTACTGATGTCGCTGTGCTTTGTGCCCCGCTTTTTCTGAGACTTCGCTACAATAAAAACATGTTTTAAAAAAAAATAGTTAATTCCCTTTAATGACCTAGAAGTACACTTAGGACAGCAGGAATACCTGGCATAGTTTGGTAAAGAACTAACACCTGTAGGGGGACTTTTACTGTACACTTGCGTGATGCAACCTGTCGCGAGGCAATGCTAGTCCTTAAATTGGATTTACAAAGCCACACAAGGGGATATTTGTAGCACCTTGCATCACTTTGTTAAGAAATGTAATGCAACACAATGGCTTGGGCTATGTTGTGTTACATTTCATTATGGTAGGCATTACAGGGGTGGAGCATGGGCATTCCTGGGCAGGCACCTATGGAAATTGATGCAATCCCTGGGATCGTACCAAAACCTGACAGAGGCATAATGAAGGGGAATCCCTTTATTTCTCTTCGCTACCACTGTTTCTAAACGTGATGGATCCTTCATCATGTATCGAAATAAGAAATTGCCTATTAGTATAGTTAATGTGCAGGAAGGTATTCCTACCCTCAAAAAAACAATCCTGCCTGTAATGCAGACAACCTTGTAGAAGGTCGCAATGGTGTTTGGGTTAGCGCTTAGCAGAACACAGTGCACAAGCGCTAGAAGGGAGCAGATGTCCATATCTTAGCAGATGTGGCATATCTCTGCTCCCTTACTTTTACGTGGGGCAACGCGAAATGGCCTCGCTGCATTTGGTTGCGTGACATATATTAGTAAAGCTGCCTCCGAGTGCAAAATGTGAGAATTGATCACGTAGTGTATTTTTATATGTGACTTTGACAGTATGTCCTACAAACGAATGTGGCCAGAGCATCTCCTCCTGGATCATCACGACATTTGCACAACCTTTGCGTGTTGCAGAACAAACAGTGCACAGACTACTAATGCTGTCATTTGTAAAGCGGCCACAAGAAAGAAGTGAAATTCCATTCTGGATTGCTTGCAAGACCAATCATCTGTCTATCTTCATACAACACCACAGGATAGCCATACGATTATTACCATGGGTCTTCCCCTTCGAATTGTATGACCATGTAAAGCACTGTAACACTATGGAAACAGGGATTGCTGTATTTACACTACTACGTATGGCCCCCCACCCCTTATTTGTGTTACTAGAGTTGTGGAAACAAGTACAGAATGAGCATGAGGCTGCATCTGCCCTGGAGTTGCGAATGAAAATATTGGCCAATTTTGAGGCAGTCTCATCGATACTCCTGAGTAATGTTTGTTGAGAAGCCACAGTTCTGTCAGTGTGGATGGTAGCAGTTTCTATTCAAGATTGAGAAAGGGAACGTCTCAAAATAATTTCAGAAGTTTTTGTCTCTGTGGGCCATGATACGTTAGGTTTGTGGGCTCTTGAATTGAGTTTCATAGCAAAAAATTAGATTAAGGGTTGTGGAAGTAAAAAGCTGCTGCAGAGGCTGAAATGAAACAGAGCAAAATCAAAAAACAAGGACTGGATCACTCCTGACGCAGGAGTTCAGCATGGGTGGAAATAATTTGAGGAACGTTTTTTGGACTTACCCCTTTTGCAGGGTCATCCCTGAACTTTTTGCCTTCCTTCTGTATTTTGTCTGACCTATTGTTGGTGGTTTTATGACTCTGGGCACTTTACCACTGCTGATCAGTGCTAAAGTGCATATGCTCTCTATTGTATATTGTTGTAATGGATTAGGGACTCCAAGATTGGCTATTTGATTTATTTGTCAGACCCTAAAACAGTGCACCATGTGTGCCCAGGGCCTGTAAAACAAATACTGCTGGTGGACTAGCAGCACTGGCTGTGCACCCACAGAGTCAGCATATAAAATATGGCTCTGGCCTGCCAGTGCAGAACCTGGGTGCAGTCTGAGACTGCCATGTCGATTTGGCAAGTGCACATACTTGCCAGGCAATAAAACTTCCCTTTTCTACATATTAGTCACGCCGTAGGCAGGCCCAAGGCATCCCCATGGGCAGGGTTGATTGTATGTAAAAGGTAGGACATGCCCTGATGTGTGTGGCAAGTCTTGATAGTGAATTTCAGCCAATTTCGTTTTTCACTTCTGCAAAGCTACTTGTTACCATAGGCCAGAATGGGCAGTTTGATTATAACATCTAATAATCCTAACTGACCCAGTGAACGAGGTAGACATTCCAGTTTAATATGCCTGAACTAAGAATGTAAAAACACATCTTTTAGCAAGGGTGATTTTTACATTCTGTGTTTGAAAATTCCACTTTTAGAAAGCAGGTATTTTCTTGCCTAACCATCCAGTTGTCTTTGCTAAGTTTGCGTATTCCATGTCTGGTTTGTGAGTGACAGAGGGCTGGCTAGGGCCTTGGCTCCAGCAGTCTGATTGGTCTTGGCTGGCTGAATAGGATCTGCAATGAATAGGGAGTAGGGGGCAGAGATTTTCTTTCACTGACCAGAGCCCTCATAGAATAGAGAGTAGGGTGAGGAGATTTCCTCTCAGCTACCTGAGCCAGGTCTGCTCTCAAACAATGGTGTCTCCACCTCCTGCCAGGTAGCAGCACCCAAGAGGACAGAACTGGTTTTGACTAGGTACAGACACTCTCTGCCTTTAGAGGACAAAGGATTTTGCAGTATAAATATTGGGGCCCAGACCCCAGAACTTTAGATCACTTCTGGAAATCAAGACAAATCTTTGCCAAGGAGAAGAACTGGAGAAGCTGAAGGAAGATTACTGCCCCTGTGCTATTTGCTGTTGGAGTTAGCCTGCAGGGGTTACTTTATTGCCAAGGAAAGGAGAAAAGGACTTTGTGGTGTTTACTTTATCATCTTGAGGTAGATCTCCTAGGGCTTGTGACTGAGCTTGCCTCCTGTTCTGAAGTCTCAGGGACACAAAGACTTCACCACCAGCTACCCCTTAATTCCCTTGCTGGGAATTCTACCTGTAGAGAGGTGCCTGCTGTTGTTGGGGCCCTCTGAGATTCCTGCGCGTCGCTGGGAGCTGGAAGCAATTGCAACGAAGAGAAGGGTGTCGCCGCCACAACAGTTGCCGTCGCAACGCCAAAGATGCGTGCCGCCGCAGCTGTTTGCCGTTGCATCGCAGACGAAGCGTGCCGCTTCACTGGTGAAGCGTACCGGCTCCGCAAAGGGCCCCGTCGCATCACAAGAGAAGCGTGTCACAGACCCTGTCGCAGCTCCAAAGTTAATTGATTTTGCCGCACGGCCGTCGGGCGTGCACGCATCACATTTACATTGTCGCATCGCATCCAAGATGCCATTTTGTCGAATAGCACCAGATCATTGCATCACATTTAAGCATGGGCGGAAAATCCGTTTCGCTCGCGGATTTTGCGGACTTTCGGTAAATTCGCAATCCGCGAGATCCGCGAATCTCCCGCAAAATCCGCAAATCCGCGAGCAGCGGATTTTATGGCTTGCTCGCACTGTTCGCGTGAGTTCGCGCTTGCCAGTACAACTTCGCACCCCGCGAGTAAGTGCTAAATTGCAGAAATACGATCTTAGCAAAACTGAAACTACTTACCAGGTTCAAAAGTTCAGGCTCATCATTAGTAGCCATTTCCCGTAGTGCTTCCTGAGGGGCCCCTCCAGAGTTCAGTTGCCAGTTGCAACTATTATGTGACCCTGCTCTGAACCTCAGAATAGTTACACATATGCCACAAAGGTCCTGAATTACAGCTAAGGGAGACAAGCAGGAGCCAGGCTGGAAGTTAAAATCCATTAATCAGCCCCTAATTCATTATTGTCAGTTGGGGCAGGGCAGGTGTTGTAACTAATTTTGCAACAATGAAAGCACTTAGCAAGTGCAAAAGATCACTAATCAGGAAGCACTAAGGAAGCAGGTGCCAGCTAAAAAAATATTCTGTGACACATTAATCAGCCCCAAATTAATTCAGGTCACTTGAGGCAGGGAAGGTGTTCTTTGCTTTGCCGAAAATAATGTACACTGGACAACCAGAGGGTGTGGTGATGAAACAGAGGGTGGCATGGGTGGGCCAGAGGGTGGCATGAGTAGTCAGAGAGTGGCAGTGGTGACAGAGAGTGGCAGTGATGAAGAAGAGTGTCCCAAACAGGCTGGACACGTAGAAACAACAAGTTCGCAAAACTTGCGACCCGACAGGTAAGTTCGCAAATTGCGAAATTGTAAAAACCCTCGCGAACTGGCAGAAACACGCGCGAACACAAAAAAAAACGCAAATTCGCGGGAATTCGCGGATTTTGCGGATTGCGAGTTCGCAAATCCGCAAAATTCGCGAACGCGAGATTCGCAAAATTCGCCCATGCTTAATCACATTGCATCGAGGAGCCATCTTGTCGCATCGCACCAGAACGCAGTAAGAAACAGACGCATCACCTCCTCTCCGGTAAGGAACAGATGCATCACCTCCCCTGCCCTATAGTAAGAAATCGACACATCACCTCCCCCGAAGTAAGGAACCGACGCAATACCTTCCCTGTGACCCTTTTGTTTGTATTGCGTGACGCATCCAAGGTACTATGAGAGTAAAGTGTTGCATTTACCATCTACATTGAACTAAGCTATTTCTACTATTTTAAAGTCTGATTTTGAGGATTTTAGTAGTTTGGGCCTAGATGTAGGTAATAGCAAATTACCGAATGGTAAATACCAAATCTTACCGATTCGGTATTTACTATTCGGTAATTGCTATGTAGGTAAAAAATTCGGTAAAAATACCGAATCGGTAAGATTCGGTATTTACCGATTCGGTAACTGCTGAATCGGTATTTGCTATTGAATCCTATGGGCCTTGCAGCCCATAGGATTCAATAGCAAATACCGATTCGGTATTTACCGAATCTGTAAAAATACCGAATTGCAAAGGGGGACAGGGTGTCACTTTGACACCCTGTTGTACCCCTGTAACTGGCTTGTGCGCCATGTGGCACACAGACATGCCCTTAGGACATGTCTGTGTGCCACATGGCACAGGTGTACATGCACAGATGCGCATGTACACAAGAATTCGGAATTTATCATGCAATTGTATTACATGGTAAATAACGAATTCTAAAGGCCCTGTAGCACTGTTAGAAGTGCTACCTACATAGGAAAATACAGAAAAAATGGATTCTGTAATTTTACAAAATCAGTAATTTTATCGATTTGGTTAAATTACCGAATCTGTATGTTTTCAGTGCCCCTACATACCAATGTCAAAATACCGGTCGGAAACGGCGGAAAATCTGTATTTTCGGCGGATTCCGAACAGTATTTTGACACCTACATGTGGCACTTGGTCTTGAATTAAGTCTAGTAAAGATTACTTATTTTTCTAAACTGGTGTGGTGTCCAATTGTAGTGTTTTCACTGTATTTCTGTATGCGTTCACAAACGCTTAACACACTGCCTCTGAGATAAACCTGTCTGCTCGTGCCAAGCTACCAAGGTGGTGAGCAGGTGATATTCAGGAGTGTATCCCCCTTTCCCTGACTAGAAGCAAAGATCCCTATTTGGACAAAGATATATACCATTGCCAACTAGAGACCCCCATTTCTAACAACGTTGATAAAGTTAAAAAGCTGCATGCCCTAGCAAAGAGCATACTCTGCAAACTACTGATACTTCTGCAGAACGGGACTTGGGCGATAGCACTCCTGGACAGTGCTTCGGAAGTGACGGTAGTTTACCAGGCTCTCGGGGAGCAACTGGTTTTCTGATTACGGTGAGCACTCCGATTAAGTTGCAAAACTGGTTTTCTCATCCGGGTTGACACATTGACTATGTCCTGAGTGCCAGGGTGCCTGGAAAACCAACACTTGTATCTCCAGAAACATCCAGAACACGTAACAGGAACACTGCTGTGTAACGAACAGTGCATGCTGTGTGGGTAATCACTGCTATTGATCCAGCTGAAGCATATGAGTGAGTGAGTGCGGGTGCTTGTAGGTGATTCTCGCTCCTCCCAGCTTCTGCCATGTGGAGCATGAGCCATCAGAGAAGAAGTTGCGAGCAGAATAGTCTAGTAACCAGGTAAGCTGGATCTGTCCTCGGGAGAGCAAAGGTAGTAGGTAACTATAAAGTATTGGTTTTAAGCAGTGAGGAGGGTCACAGGAAGAGTGTTGAGGAAGTTAAGGAGAAGCAATATTGGAGCTTAATATGGTTGACTCCTGAGCAGCAGAGTTCTATGCATGATAAGTATGTTGTTACATCCCTCACATCTTCAAGCACAGCCCTCCCTCTGGGCACAGATAAACCATCCCCAGTACCTGTGCCAGAATAAGCCTTTACCTGTACCCCTTTCTGCTACAAGTCATCTCAAGTACTGGACTGCTTTGCCCTAGGACTATCACTCTCTTGTCATATCTAACATTGCACTACTACTGACCCCGACCAACACCGAGGTTGGAACGTAATGAGGGTGTCTGTACCTTCTGCACTTTTACATTGTTCTCCTGGCTGCTACAGAACCGAAATTGACCAAAGGAACCCACTCTTTGAAATGGGTTGAACAATTCACGCATGGCACGCCTCCCTGCCAAATAGTAACGCAACGCCGTGATTTGCGCGGCCTTGCGTTACCCTAGATTGTTATGTTATGTTAAAAGGGTTTTGTAAAGCGCTCGATTGGTTTTATGGCGCCATCTAGGAAGCCGAGCCGGGAGGTTCATTCGTTGGCCTGGATGAACTGCTTAGTTTTTAGAGACCTTCTGAAACTCTGTAGGTCAGTATTGAACCTGATTTCCAAGGGGATAGAGTTCCACAATTTTGGGGCTAGAGTGGCAAACCTGCATCCCCCTTGACGCTTTAGTTTAAAAGTTAGAACAGACAGGAGTTCAAAATGGGTGGATCGCAGGTTGCGTGAGGGAGTGGAACGCAACAGGAGACAGTCTGTTAATTTAGGGCTCTGGCAATGTAAGGATTTGAACACCAGGCCGCTGACTCTGAAGGCGAAGCGCTGGGGAATAGGAAGCCAGTGCAGCTTCCATAAGAAAGGGGAAACGTGTTGCCACCTGGGTTGTTTGTATATCAGTCTGGCTGCTTGATTTTGTACCCTCTGAAGCTTTTTAGAGAGGTAGAGTGGTATGGCGAGGTAGATAGCATTAGCAAAGTCAAGGCATGATAAGACCATAGCTATCACCACCTGTGTTAAAGCTGCTTGAAAATGCCACGCAGGGCCAAGCGTCTCTTGATAAATCTCATTTAGGTGTTGCATCACGCAAAGATGCCCCTAAATGGCTTCACCCATTGTTCAACCAGCATTCAATTAAATCTTGCACTTAAGCACTAACACTGTGCTAGACCAGAGTGCTAAAATATTTATAAGCCGTGGCAAGTTATACCATGGGACCATGGTAGTCTGCTTTGTGAGAAGATGAGACCCATTTCGAGATGAGTTCAAAGTATAGACCCGTTTCGAGACATTCTGGGACGACATAACGAAGCCACTGGATAGAAAGCTCTATTTCCAACTGAGACTCGGTAGCATACCTGTGAGAGCTTTCACATCCAGATGGTCTAATGGTGGGAGCATCTCTTGTCCATCTTGCCCAGATCCCAAAGAAACAGGTAGTCATCTACTCTTTGTGTGCCCGGCTTACTCTGCCCCGCGCAGAGTCTGGCTGCAACCTATGGCCAAACTGTTGGGTACTTGGAGTGGAATTGTGGCTGCCAGAATCATCTGTACAAACCCAAGCCCTGTAATATATATAGCTGTGGCGAAATTTTTAGGATGGGCCTGGATTATTAGAAACAAAAATGTAAAGGGATAGGCCCTTGATAATGCACTTTCTACTTGAGTACATGATGTATTTTAATATGATGATTTTTAATTAATACTGCAATGAATTTTGAATTCTAAAAACTTCTTTTAAATTCTCGTATAAATTCTAATTCTATTTTTATATAATACATTTTTATCTGTAATACTTTTATGACTATGTCGAATAAAGCGTATTTGACTTGACTTGAGAAGAAGACCACAGATCGCTCCCTCCACGGTCTTTGATGAGTTATATAGTTATATAAAATTTCGGTCTCTCTTTACTATTTCTACATTTTAAATTGATCAACTCTTGTATTAAAAAGTGTATCTTAATATGTTATTTTAACGTGATATTACATATGTATGCTAATAAAAGATTGCGTGATACATACACACTACTCAAACACCACATACAAAGAATCCTGGAATTCCTGATTGAGCTCAGGGTTATAAAGACCACCCCGCTTTTCACTCCTATTAAATGACCTCTAGAGCTTTCAGCAGCATGGAGGTGGTTCCCTGAAAACCCTACCACTAATAATGCCTTCATGATGACTTGCCACGCAGATTTTCTACTGAAAGCTGTAAAGTATCATCTTTTAATACTGACAACATACAGACAGTATAATACCGAGCTGCACAAGGAACAGAAACTTCAGCTGAAACTTATTCAGACAGTGTTTGTTTTGATGCATCAATCTTCATAGCTACTTGAGGGTGGTACTGACTAAGTCTACGCCAACTCCACCACCCTGATCGACAATCTCGCCAACCTCGGACTCAAACAGCACGTAACGACCCCCACCGCCGGACACTCGCTGGACCCCATCTTCTCCGCAAGCCCCCACGTCTCCTTCAACCACACCACCGACCCCCACTGGACCGACCACAGATGCGTCCACTTCACCTTCAAGAAACCCACCACACACCACTGCACCCAACAGTTGCCACGCCGCTGCTGGGGAAAGGTCACCAAGGACCAACTGACAACCAGCCTTGCCCTGAGACCACCCGCTGACCCCATCAACCCCGACACCGCCGCAACCAACCTCAAACAGTGGATCAATGACTGCGCCAACACCCTCGACCCTCTCAAGATCTCCACAACCAACCACACCAACAAGAAAGCCGCCTGGTTCACCGAAGACCTCCGGACATCCAAGCGCACCTGCTGGAAGCTGGAGAAGAAATGGCTCCACGACCGTATACCAGACAGCCACACAGCCCACAAGAACGCAACCTGCAGACACCACCAACTCATCAGGACCACCGAGAGGACTTCCTTCAAGGACCGCCTAGACAACAACGCACACAACAACAAAGAACTCTTCAGCATCGTGAAAGAACTCTCCAACCCCAGCTCCAAAACCAACGACATTCCACCATCACAGGACCTGTGTGACTCCCTGGCAACCTTCTTTCACCGCAAGATCACCGACATCCACGACAGCTTCAACTCCGACACCCCCGCACCCACCACCGAGACCACCACCCCCGCAACCTCCACCCGCACCAGCCGCCTGACCGCCTGGTCCACCGTCAGTGACGAAGACACCATCAAAACCTTGAACTCCATCCACTCCGGATCCCCATCCGACCCCTGCCCTCACCACGTTTTCAACAAAGCCAGCACAACCATCGCCCCCCACCTCCCGAAAGCAATCAACATCTCCTTCGAGACAGCAACCTTCCCGGAAAGCTGGAAGCATGCCGAGATCGACGCCCTAGGGTATACAACTGTTACAACGCAACTTTTACAACGACCTACCATTACAACGCAACTTTTACAACGCAAACTATTACAACGCATTGCGCTGGGGGCGCTCTAGGATAGGGAATAGGTTAATTTACTATCCAATAACCTTCCCTACTATCCACGGGGACTGGAGTTGGAATAGTAAAATTAAACTATTCACTATCCAGCGCCTAAAAGCATTATCCGTTGTAATGGTATGCGTGGTAAAAACCGCGTTGTAAAGGTAGGCGTTGTAAAAGTATGCGTTGTAACGTCATACATCCACGCCCTAGTGAAGAAACTCAAGGCGGACCCCAAGAACCTCAAAAACTTCCGGCCCATCTCCCTGCTACCGTTCCCGGCTAAAGTGACAGAAAAGATTGACAACAAACAGCTAACCCGCTACCTCGAAGACAACAACATCCTGGACCCTTCCCAATCCGGTTTTCACAGCAACCACAGCACCGAAACCGCCCTCATCACCGCCACCGACGACATCAGGATCCTGATGGACAAGGGAGAAACAGCCGCCATCATCCTCCTGGACCTATCAGCAGCCTTCGACACGGTCTGCCACCGCACCTTATCAGCACGCCTCCATGACGCCAGAATCCAAGAGAAGGCCCTGGCCTGGACCACATCCTTCCTCTCCGGCAGAACCTAGAGCATCCGCCTCCCACCCTTCCACTCAAAAACCACCAAGATCATCTGCGGCGTCCCTCAGGGATCCTCCCTCAGCCCGACGCTGTTCAATATCTACATGGCACCGCTCGCCCACGTTGCACGACAACATAGCCTCAACATCATCTCCTACGCAGACGACACCCAGCTGATCATCTACCTCACCGAAGACGCCCACACCGCCAAAGCCAATCTCCACAGAGGAATGTAGGCCATCGGCGACTGGATGAAGAACAGCAGACTGAAGCTGAATTCAGACAAGACGGAGGTCCTCATCCTCGGACCCACCCCATCAGCCTGGGATGACTCCTGGTGGCCCACATCGCTAGGTACCGCCCCAGAAGCCACCGACCACGCACGCAACCTGGGGGTCATCCTCGACTCCGCCCTCTCCATGACCAAGCAAGTCAACGCCGTCTCCGCGTCCTGCTTCAACACCCTCGGAATGCTCCACAGGATCTTTAAATGGATCCCCCCGACAAGAGAAA
This sequence comes from Lissotriton vulgaris, assembly GCF_964263255.1. Classification (NCBI taxonomy): domain Eukaryota; kingdom Metazoa; phylum Chordata; class Amphibia; order Caudata; family Salamandridae; genus Lissotriton; species Lissotriton vulgaris. Next base: position 482,409 of record NW_028241043.1, on the reverse strand, counting down.
AACCATCACCCAGACCCTTGTCACCAGCAGACTCGACTACGGGAACGCCCTCTACTCTGGAACAACAATTAAGCTCCTGAGACGACTACAACGAATCCAGAACGCCTCGGCATGACTGATCCTTGACGTCCCCTAAGGCTGCCATATCATACCCCATCTGGGAGGCCCACACTGGCTCCCATCAACAAGAGGATCACCTCCAGACACCTCATCCAGGCACACAAAGCGCTACACAACACCGGACCTACATACCTCAAAGACCGACTCAGCTTCCATACCCCCACCCGCAGCCTCCGCTCTGCCAGCCTCGCCCTCGCCTCAGTTCCTCGTATCCGGAAAACCACCCCCGGCGGCAGTTCCTTCTCCTACCTCGCCGTTAAGACCTGGAACACTCTCCCTACCAGCCTATGACAGACCCAGGACCTGCTGACCTTCAGAATACTTCTCAAGACATGGCTCTTCGATCAGTAGCAGCCCCCCACCCCCACGACTTGAGACCCTCACGGGTATGTAGCGCGCTTTAGAAATACAGTGATTGATTGATTGATAGATAGGTGCATTTTGCCAAAAATGTGAAATCTGCATTTTATTTTTTAAAGCAACACATAGGTTTTGAAAAGAAGAATCCATCTTTTTTTCTTAAATCAGGATTAGAAGTGTTGTGGCAATTCCCCTTATGGACATATTTCAGCTGGCCACATGGGATGATATGTACATCAGATAAACTGATTTGAATGGTAGGGAAAAAATGGAAATTGGTCGCAAATATTGATTATTATGGTAATTTCTCATTCCAAGATTAAAATTGCTAATGATGATGTCATACCGCACCAGGATGTTGCTACCCGGGATATTACTCACCTGCCTTCCGGAATGTCCTCATAGTATCATGTACACCATTGTATCTATGCCTCTATACTCGCTATGGTTTAGGAAGCTTGCCTTCATTCTCATAATGCACACATTTCCTCCCTAAACTATCTACTCCACCTCCTCCAGCGGATCTTTTACTCTCCTCTTTAGGTGCTCACATCTTTCCTTCTTTCATAAGCTTTAAAGTATTTACTAGTGGTGCTTTTTCCCCCCTAAAACCTTAAAACCTGAATCCAGCTAGTCACAGCTGCATTTCCCATATCCCCCCTTCAAGCTCCTTCCTTATCTAGGTATCTCCCCCCGCAGTATATTTTAACCCTGTTTATCTGCCGTCCAGGGGTGAGATCTTATGATCTCTGATTCGTGCTCACCTATAGCTTCTCCTCCCTGATCAGCTCTGCATTACCACATATTCATGATCTCCCAGTATTACTGAGCACTTGACTCACATCATCTGTGGTTCCTATCTCCAAATAATCTGGTACATGTGTTTTTTTTAGCATTATCCTCTTTTCCCTACTCTTATTATCTTCTACTTGATCAGGCTACTTTACTAAAGGTGTGCTAACATCTGTCTCTATCTCTCTCTTTTTTCCTAGCCTTTTACAAAAAGCTGTCTTTCTCTCTAGGATTCAGAGATCTTTCTGCAGATACTGACGACGTGAAAAACCCTACTCTTCTATCTTCTCTCTTGCTGTAGGTATCGGTGGCTCTGTTTAGGAATAGTTTCAATATTAACTCTGAAAACACCACCTCTTTATCTTGGAGTGTGTTGTGGATTTGACCCGCTAGAAATGGCATACTTCCATGTAATTTTGTATACTGCCTTTATAATAACACATACTAATCAAACTTTAGGTTAGAGACCCATTGAACCTAAAAATAAAGGTCTCTCTACATGCTGTGATAATGATATGATAGTGCTAACTCAGCATATCTATACTAACAATAGGCCTGATTCACAAAGATAAATAAACATGTGCAGATTTACTAATGCGTAGATCTACTGCTACACCTAGGTGTAACTGTTTGCTTTTGCCGTTCACCAATTCTGGGTGGAGATTTACATCCAGGTGTAGACTTAAATACCTCCACCACCTCTAGTGAAGGGGTGGAGCCTTTTACAATATAATTAATGAGTGCAAATGCACTACACTTTTCACTTGTTGCTGGGACTCTCCATCCCTGGAGTGGAGATCTCTGTCTGAGAAAGTATAGGGAAATTAAATAAAAATACATTAAATATATCATACTCTATAATATAAATGTAAAATCATTTAAAATAATTAATTTTAACTGGGAACTAATAAAATAAAAATGTACACCACATTAAGACAGCAAAACTAATTTTAAAAAAATCATAAAATAATTTAAACTATTAATTTAATTGATAAATAATAATTCTAAAACAATAAAATAGAAATGTAATTCCACCACACTAACATTGTAATCTTTATTCAATTTGTAGCAAACCTGGTGACACGTTTTGTATTTAATTTACTTAAATACTTTTATCATTTTTAAACAGGCCTACAAGTAACTTTAAAAATAAAATATTTTTGCAGATTAAAATAAATTAAAACAATTGTCACTAACTATATACATTTATCACTAAAATATCTTAAGTATTGAATTGATTTAGCATTAATTTCTATGGGTACTATTTAAATTCCCTGCATTCACTGATTTCTATGGGGGTGTGTTGCTCTACTAGTGCTGGCCATGTTTGGTACCTGACTTACTCCAAGGCCTTCCTGAGTATATTGAAGCTTGTTTTGACAATTTTAGGGCTGCAGTAATTTTAGAAGTATATTCTGGGTATTGCAATATTCATTCTCTTTTATGGGCATGTGCTTTTCTATTAGCATGCACCGTCCATACCCTTCAAAAGTACAACAAACCCCACAGATTTGGAGTAATTTACCACATTCCCACTACTAAAATAGTATACTTACATGTGGTGAGATCTCTTCCACTATCGTGGATATCTCTGCGCAGAAAAGATAGGAGAGGTGGTTTTCTCTGGCTAGTGATTTGTGAATTGCCTTATGTGGTAGTAGAGTAGTATACTGTAGTATTACTTTATGTATCACAAAATGTAGTTTGTCATCTGAGCCCTTAATAAATTGTGCCCGATCATAAAAATTTGTCTCTAGTGTCTTTTACATGGAGTACCATAATGAACTTTCTAAGAAACTCCCGCCCATATTTATCAAGGTTTTGCGTTGTTCTTGCGCTACACAAGTGGGCACAACGGCGACACAAACCTAAGTGAGACACCTTGCATGGCCCTGCATGGCATGATAAATCTAGTATAACGCATTGCAGCGGAAATCGCTTCCTTGCACTATTCTGTGGCAGGGAGGCGTACCATGGGTGGAACGTGGGCGTTCCATGCAACCAACAATGGATTTTAGTACATTCCCAGATTTACCTTTACTGGTAGACCTGGGTATGCGTTAAAATGCTATACCTCTCCAGACGAGGTGTAACAAGGAGAAATCTCTTTATTTCTCCATTTTTTTCCTCTTTCGACGTGTGCTGCAAACGGTGGAAGGAGGAAAATGCCTCTCATGATTGTTGTGCATTATTCTGATTCTTACTTTGATTTATTGCCAGAGCTTGTTTGGCTGGGCAGAGAAAGATCTTCTGCCAGTTCAAGGCATTTATGCACAGGTACGGTCAAGAGAGTGGCCATTCTAGAGCGTCTTGTTCTAGTGTGGTAGTCGGTGGGGTGGTTTGGTTGAAGGAAGAGGTCCAGTAGGGTGGATGAATTGATGGCTGATAAGCTAATTGCTTTGATACATGAAAGACACATTGTTATAAGGATTGAGATTCCCATAACAGCCTTCAGAGAGGAAGTGTGTTGTATGTAAGTGGTATGATAATTGATCCTGTGTACCTCAACTCCATCCAAGTGTTCTACCCATGTATTCTACTCCACAGTGCCTTCGACATCACAGTTCGTGCCCATGCATGTTGAGGTTGTTCTTATGATTTCCTTAGATAGTAACCCGATATCTATGTTATCAGCATTGTTAATAGTCTGTGTTATCAAATTCTTGCAGTGGAAGCGACTGCTACATGTGTTGTCCATGTAAATTCTGTTGAATCATAGAATGACTCTACAAAGCAGTTCCATAATAATGGTTGCTAAACATTTTACCAAAGAATATTAGCTTACCATCCCAGTGTCAGCGGGCTATCATCCCAGTGACATCGGCTATCATCCCAGGGACAGCGGGTTAGTGTAGATGTTAAATGCTGTTATGGATGCAATGATTACGTGACATACTTGAAAGTCAGTTATTTATTTATGATGAACAGCAGGGTGGACATTAATATATATAGACAGGATGCTGGGTTTAAAGACTCTTCTGGATAATTGCTATATTCCATTTCTTTCAGGTACCTATTGCTCATGGCATTGGATTGATGAATCTTGACAACCTTCCACAGGTGTTAAATTGGCTATAACTCCTTAAGATTATATACATTCATAACACTGACTATCTAGGACCAACAGTGAAAATCATTATTAGACACAAATAAAGGGTGAATGTGACCCCATTAGCTGTGTGTAAAGGATTATCTACTCAAGATATGGTGTGCAGCTCTACCGTCAAACATTTCAGTTGTTGCACTCTATGGGGGTATATTTACAAGGCCCCTGTACCACAAGTGCGTCACTTTTTTTAACACTGTGGTAGCTCCCAATCCTGAGCCACCCTGCATGGCTTTTCATGGCCTTGTAGATATGGCCCCCTTTCACACATTCCTCTGCGTGAAAGGGGCATTCCATGGGTGTTCCCACACAAAACCAATGGATTCTGCTGCATTCCCACATTTATAAGGTTACGTAAACCTGGACATGTGTCAGATTCTAATGCCTCCCCAGGGAGAGAGTAGAAAAATTACAGGAGTGTGACCCATATACCAAATCGGGATTGGGTAAGGAAGGTGCAACAAAAGAACAATGTCCCAACAGGTAATAGTATTAAGTCAGACTATTATGCATGCATACAGCATTACTGGCACGGAAATAAGGAGAACACTCTTTGAATTGATTTGAGATTGTCAATCATCTTATATTGTAAAATACAAGTTCATGGTTGGGTATATGAAATGAAATGAAATGAAATGAAAATGTGACTTGTAGAGCGCTGCAGCTGCCCTGAGGCGTCCAGGCGCTGAAACAGAGAAAGCCCTCATGAGGTTACTTTATTAGGCGTTAAACAGTAGGGTTTTTAGCTGTTTGCGAAAAGTAGTCAGGTTGGGGTTGTTCCTCAGCTGCAGAGGGAGGGAGTTCCAGAGTTTGGAAACATTATACGAAAAGGAGCGTCCTCCTGCTCTGGCTCTGCGGATTCTGGGGATCTCGGCCAGGAATGCTGTTGAGGAGCGGAGGGATTTGTTGGGCCTGTAGGGAGAAATCAGGGAGCGGTTGATGTCTGGGCCCGTTTCCCAGAATGTCTGGTGGGCGATGCAGAGCGATTTAAATTTTACTCTGTCCCTGACAGGTAACCAGTGCAGGGTCTTTAGGCCGGTTTTTACTGAGGTCCTCTGGGGGATACCCAGCAGCGCTCTGGCAGCACAGTTTAAGGCAGCACTGCATATAACAAATTTGTGACAACCATAATGTACTTGGTGCTCAAAAATGTGTTCAGTGGGTGGCTCAAGTATTGTGACAAAGTGATATCACAGATTACAGAATTCTTTCAATTGGTATTGAGCCACATTGAGAAGTACGACTGTTAATACGCTGTTAAGTCAACGGCGTTTCGATCCACATTAGTTCGGATCATCATCAGGACTAGGTTGTCTGAGTAGGGGCCTGCTGAAATGGTGAATTAAGTCATATGGGTAGTGCAGTATGGGTTGGTCACCAAACCTCCGGATTCATTCCTGCCCCGGCACACCGATCCTGTAAGGACCCGTGCCTGGCCATCGGCTGATCGTAGACGGCCTCCCAGCACATCCTTTCCCTGCCCCCGTGCAGGCTTCACGTGTATTCCCAGATGACCCTTGCTCTGAGCATACGACTTAATTCACCATTTCAGCACCTGTGATGTATTCAAATAGTATATGACTACGGGGCATAGTTACAAGCCTTAACCCCACCAGAGCATTACTTTTCTTGATGCTCGGGTGTATAGTGGCATTCCCCATGTTTACAAGGTGGCACAAAGCTATTTAACAAGGCTTCACGCCACCTAGTAAATATGCCCCTTTCAGCTGCAGTCCTCCGCGCTAAAGGGCCGTGTAATGGGTGTTGCAGTGGGTTTTCCATCGCAACACCCACTGATTTTTGATGCTGCGCTAGATTTACAAGGCTTAGGCTGGTCCAAAAACTAAGGCTATTGAATATCTGGTCTTAGAATGGCGACTTGAGGAGAAATGATTAGTTTCTCCCCTTTTTTGCTATTTCTATGTGTGCTGCATTCTTGCAACATCGCAGCAGGGTGTCTGCACTGGCACTAGGCATCTTTAGCACCAGTGCTAGGGGATACATAGAGGTGCACCATATTCTTGTGATTACGGCGCATCCCTGCAATTTAAAAATGTCAGAGTGTGTCACTGTGTAATTTGGCGCAGCTCAGCGCTCCAACATCTTTTTACACTACCTTCTGATAGCATGACCATGACCTTGAAATTTCGGACTTCCTCATAAAATCAAATGAGATATTAAATACCATGGGGCATATTATCAAGGGGGTTTATCTCCGCTTTTTTGGCTTTAAAAGCCAAGAAAGAGGAGATAAAATTCTCTCCCTATTACCTAGCTGTCGCTAACACCAGTTAGCGACAGCTAGTAGCAGATAGCGACCATCTTGTGCCCCGCTTTGCATGTCAGTGAAATTTATCACTAATGACATGCAAAGTGGGCGTGCCAAGATGTTAGCAACTGGAAACAGTCGCTAACATCGCTATCTCCTATTACCAACTTTTGGAGATATTCGCGCAAAGCGCGAATATCTCCAAAAGCTAACACCTGCCCCTGAGCAGTTCTTAGCCATGTTATCCAATGGTAGGTGGATAACATGGCTAAGAGCATTAGCTCGGTAATGCATGAATATCGCTGACTTTTCAGCGATATTCATGCATTTCGGCCGATTTTTATCGCTTAGGAGATAAACCTTGATAATAGCAAGGTTCCTAAGCGATAAAAATCGCCGCAGCTCGGCGATAAAAATATTGCCGCTAAGCCAACATAGCGATAAGTATCGCTACTTGTTGGCAATATGCCCCCATATTCTCGGTATCCGTTACCTGCTTTAAGAACTAGTCGACAATTATTTTACACAGTTTGAATCCCTTCCAGAAAAACTAATAAAATTAAGGACACACTGACATTTATGTATGATTTTATACTCATCTTCACAGACATCCTAAACATAAGTTTCATATTCTTTGCATAGTGGCATTAGGATCCCTGTTGTAGGAAACTGGGCTTTTGTTTAAGTTGTCTCCCCACTTTGTGCCCACTTTTTAGCTACTAGATGCTGTTTTTTTACATTAACATTGCACTTTGGCTTGCAACCAGGCTCAGTGTCAGTCCTCTTTCCCAAATATAAAGTGATGTCTAATAGTAATACAATTAGCATGGACTTTAGTACGCCTGTAAGCCCCTAGTAAATGGTACTGCTGGTACCTAGGTCATGGGTACTATAGAGGGTCCCTGAGGACATATTTTATGCCACCCTAAGGAACCCACACACAAATTACACATAGACTGCAATTGCAGGCTGCGTAACATGATGCAAACTATGTTTGAAAACATGACATGGCACACTACGGTGTGCCATGCCATAGACACTACATTGACTATATGTAAGTCACCCCTATAGCAGGCCTTAAAGAACAAAAGCAGGATGCAATATAGCACATGTGAGGACATATCTGCAGAAGCAGATAGGCCTCTTTAATGTATCGTCCCAATGGTAGATATTACATGGGATGCAAGAAAGCCATTTTAAGGTATGGTTTGGGCACCGGTCAAAACGAGTTCCCCAGCTACATAATGGCTTCAGTGAAACCTATGGTGTTTGATATCAAACACCTCGTATTAACTCCTTCGCTGCGGCGGCTATTCCGCCGCAGCGCTAAGGGGGAGGCGGGGCCGCGTGACGGTCCTGTGCTCGTGACGGAACCGCTCAGTCACGGCCCGCGGGTGAACTGTGCTTGTGACGGAACGGTTCCGTCACGGCCCGCCCGCTCTTCAGTACGTCAGCGCAGGTGCGGCGAGCGGGCCATGACGGAACCGTTCCGTCACCAGCACAGCCCACCCGAGGCTCGTGATGGAACGGTTCCGTCACGAGCATGGGAGGGGTTAATAAACTCACACTGATTGTAGTGTTGAATTTAATAACCCCTTCCCCGCTGCCGTCGGCCGTTGGCCATCGCGTGCACTACCTCTCTGGTGCTGCGAACGTCCAACGGCCGACGCGGCCCCGCCCACTTATTATTACCGCCGCACTGCTGCGAAATAACGGCCGCGGCTAAGGTGTTAATACCTGCAACCAGAGGGTACCCTCTTAAACCTCCAAGTTATCTAGTGTGCTGGCTGGGTCCTGTCGATCCTGCCACCACAGATGAGCTTCTGACCCCCTAGGAGGTGAGAGCCCCACTCTCAGAGGTCAGAAACAATGCCTGCTTTGACAGGAGGTGTTTACACCTCCTTCAAATAGGATGGCTATTAAATTAGCATGTTAAGGTATGGAGTTTCAAGGAGCACCATGCCTTTGATATGCAAGCCTGGATTCTCCCAGAAGTGGAGGAGGCCCCCCTGCCTGAGGCCCTTTTGGCGCCAGGACAGAGGGGAAAGTTAGAAAGTCTGGAGGTGAGTTACACACACAGGCTAGTAACGCCTGTATGGTGGACTACCTTTAGTGAACACAAAAGAATGAAATCCACCATCTTGTCTGTGGTGAAATAAGGAATTCTGGGACAGGGTGATGCCCACTCCCCTTAGGAAGTGCTCATCTAGGGGGGTAGTGACCCCGGGGTAAGTAGCCAATTGGCAACTATCCTTCACTCCCCTTAATACCCATAAATTGAGTACCTAGGTGACCCCTTTACACCAGGAACTTAGTTTAGCTGTACCCAAAAGAAGAGAACAAAGAGGAGTCGTGAAGACGAGAACTGATGACTTGCTGTGGACTTTTTTGGTACCAAACCCTGCCTGCTGGCATCAGTCTTGACAATCGTGAGAAACCGAATCGTCCTACAGCTGAGCATCAGACAAGAACCCCGGTAAACTATCAGCCCTTCACAAATTCACAGCAATTTCCATTGGAGTAAAGCAGCTACTCTCCTGCAGTCCACATGCACCAAAACAGCAGAGTGACACAGAAGTCACCCAGATAGAGGCCACTGCTCTTAAGGAGGTCAGATCCCTTCCCCCACCAAGTGAGAAGACGCTAGGACCAACCTGAGCTGCACAGCACTAACACCTGGGGCACCAGACCTCTTGCAGAAAACAAAGACTGAGTCCAATTTGGACTCCAACGACACCGAGTAGCCATTGAGGGACATCAGCACCACAGAGACCCACTTCCAGAGTAGTCTAGATGTCCTGATTTTTACACCCTCAACCGGTGAGATTTACAACCACAAGGAACTGTGATGCACCAGCTCAGCCGACCTAACCACTCGGCATCTGAGCGCCCTGGCCCAGGGATTTTAAGAATCAACTCTGCTTTCTTGCTCTCAGATCCCTTGTGAACCAAACCCCCTATTGGGGTCTTCCGAACCTTTGCCCAAGTCCCCCTCTGCAGCCTGTTTTGAGGTGGCCCTCCCTCTTGCCTTTGGTGTAGCACGGAAAGCTACCAACCTGACCTACACCCCTGACCCTGGACGCTCCAGGACAGATAAAGACTTACTGCTGATGGTGCTTTGGACCTTGGCCCCCTACAACCTGAAGTCCTAAGGGGGCCCTCCAGGAAACCTATTACAAGTACTTGTATACCGTATATGTCTTTTTCTCCAATAGGAACAGCATTAAGTGTGAACACACATTTAAGTGGCCATTTTACTGGTAAACAGACAAAATATCGAATGGACATAATATCGAGTACAAAATATAGGCTGGACAGAATATCGAATGGACAGAATATAGACATCAAAAATATTGTTTTGAAGGTAAGTAATGTAATATCGAAATTTAAAATATAGATAGTCAAAATATCGCAGTACATAAAATAGGTTGATAAAAATATCGAAAAGATAATATCGAATTTTTTATAGTGTATTTTATGTGTTAAAAGTGTTTATTTATGTTATAATGTAATTTAATTAATGAATTTAATGTTATTTACATTTTGCGTAATTTAATTCTGTAGCGGGTTGTGGGTTTCTAGGGGAATAGGATGGGAAGTAATTTAATTATAATTAATTAAATATGTAAATTTATTTATTGGTATTTGTTTATAATTAATTGTTAATTAATTTGTATTTTTTAATTAATTACATTTTAATTGCCAATTAATTGTATTTAATTGATTAATTGATACTTATGTTAAATTAATTAATTTTATTTTTGTAGTGGGTTGTGGGTTTATAGGGGAGTAGGGTGGGAAGTAATTTAATTATAAATAATTACATATGTTAATTTTTTGGGGTATTTATTAGATTTTAATTGTTAAGTAAGTTATTAATTACAAATTAATTAATTGTTAATTTTAATTAAATAGTATTACTAGATAACTAATTGTAATGGATAAATTAAATTAGTATTTGGAAATAATTAAATTTTATATTATATTAAATGGGTAATTACTTTTAATATTTTTTTATAGATATTAATATATAAATATTTTTAAATAATATATGAAGTATCTACTTTCCCTACTGTTGCACTCTTTGGAGTGGGAATAGTAATTTTTACCCCTACGCTATCCAATGCTTTCCCTAATGTTGCACTCTTTGGAGTGGGAATAGTAATTTTTACCCCTACGCTATCCAACGTTTTCCCTACTGTTGCACTCTCTGGAGTGGGAATTATAATTTTTACCCCTACGCTATCCAACGCTTTCCCTACTGTTGCACTCTCTGGAGTGGGAATAGTAATTTTTACCCCTACGCTATCCATCCCTTTCCCTACTGTTGCACTCTCTGGAGTAGGAATAGTAATTTTTACCTCTACGCTATCCAACGCTTTCCCTACTGTTGCACTCTTTGGAGTGGGAATAGTAATTTTTACCCCTACGCTATCCAACGCTTTCCCTACTGTCTCACTCTCTGGAGTGGGAATAGTAATTTTTACCCCTACGCTATCCAACGCTTTCCCTACTGTTGCACTCGCTGGAGTGGGACTAGTAATTTTTACCCCTACGCTATCCAACGCTTTCCCTACTGTTGCACTCTCTGGAGTGGGAATAGTAATTGTTACCCCTGCGCTATCCAACGCTTTCCCTACTGTTGCACTCTCTGGAGTGGGAATAGTAATTTTTACCCCTACGCTATCCAACCCTTTCCCTACTGTTGCACTGAGTGGGAATAGTAATTTTTACCCCTACGCTATCCAACGCTTTCCCTACTGAGGCACTCTCTGGAGTGGGAATAGTAATTTTTACCTCTACGCTATCCAACGCCTTATCTACTGTTGCGCTCTCTGGAGTGGGAATAGTAATTTTACACTTCCGCTATCCTACGGTAATAATATTGGATATTTTTTAATTATATTATGTTACTATATATATATGTTTTAACAAATATGATTGTAAAATTTTTTTTTATAACTTTAATTACTTATTTAATTATTATAAGTTAATTTAATTATTTTTAAGTATATTTTAGTAAATAATTTGTAATATTAATTTAATTTAACATTGTTTTTTACTAAAGTCGATATTTTTACAAACTAAATTTTAGTAAACTATATTTTTTACTCAATATTTTTGTACTTACCTGTTTGTAGATACAAAGTCGATATTCTGTCTGTCGATATTTTGTCGCCGATATTTTAGGTAGTCGATATTATGTCCCTCGATATTATGTCAGTGATCCCATTTTACTTAGATGTGAAAGTCAATATTTTAAAAAGTACTTACTTGTTGACGAAGTACTTGGTATCAAAATGTATTTAAAAATAAGAGTTATTTTTCTAAATTTGTCTTGGATTTTTTCTTGAGTGTGTGTCTCATTTGTTGCCTCAGTGAGTAAAACAAATGCTTAGCACTATCCTGTGATAAGCCTTTTGGCTTATCACAGATAAGTGCTAAATATCTGTTTTACTCACTGAGGCAATGCATGCCCACACTTTCACAAAACAGACCATCTATAGGCATATTACCAAGGGCTAGTATTGCCGCTTTCTCTGCGAATGGTGCCAAGAAAGCGGCGATACAGCTAGAGCCCTATTACCAAGGGCACTTTAAAGCCTGGGCCGAGCCCACTTTGCATGTCGGCGATAAACATCGCTAATGACATGCAAAGTGGGCGTTCCCACGTCCAACCACATGTAAAATAAGGTTGGAGGTGGGAACACCCTATTACCAAGGCAGGCGTTGGGAGACAAAAACCAGCGATAAACTCATTTATCACAGGTCTCCCAACGCCTGCTCCGACCAGGCGTTAGGCATTGTTAACATGGGGGTGTGAATCACCCCCCATATTATCAAGGCCCACATTAGCGCATGAAAACAACGTTTGTTTTCATGCGCTAATGTGCCATATCGCCGACTATCGTCGGATTTCTAATCGCCTGCCTAATGTGCATTGATAATTGCGCGCTAATTAGGCGATGAAATCCGGCGATAGCCGGCGATACGGAGATGTGCGTATTGCAACGCACACCTCGGTAATATGCCCCCTAGTGTTTTCATTTTTGCCTCTGTAAACTAATAAGGGCTGCCTGGACTTTCTGTACAATATTTCTCGTTTTGGTATATATACAGAGAACCAGTTTCCTACATTGGTAGTTGAGCGGTAGGATAAATGACTTTGCAACCGCTGATAGCATTTGGTCAATAAATAACTCCACAAAGTAAATCTACAATTGACATTGGTTAGAAAATATTTTTTAGTTCTTTCGATTTTTTCTAAATTGTTAATTCCTACTGTCAGGGCCTTGGTTAAGATCCCCAGTCCATCTGCATTTGAATTAAAAACGTTTCCTAGATAGTTAGACCTTTAACAAAAGTCTGTTAGAATTATTTAGAATTTTCTAAAAAGGTCCCAACTGATTTATTAGCATGTTTGAGACAGAGGGTACTAACCAGGAACTGATTCTAGGTCCCTACAAGAAACATAAGTTAATCCAACTTAAGGGCCTCTGTAAAGTATGGGACTTTGCCCTGCTGCCTAAACCCACTAAGGGACATCTCACAGAGTTGCTTGCCGAACACGATAGAGCCCTGCCCAGGGGAGAAACTGATAGTACAGGGAATGAGCATGTCAGTGAGGAGGAATATGGTAACTCCTCAGATTCACCTACTGACAGTACCCCTACTGGGAGAACTACTGATAGTACCCCAGAAGAAATAGAAGCAAGAAGACCCTGGTCTTAAAAAAACTAGCTAAAAGAATAGCCCTCGAGTCCAAACTCTTGGCCACAGAAAAGAAAAGGGCTGAGATGGGCCAAAGAACCATCTCTGGTGGCAATAAAATCATAAATAGGGAGAAGGATGAATCTTTTGACCCTGAAATCCTCAAAGGGATTGTCCCAAAATATGTAGAAGGTGATGATATCATCAAATGGTTTACAGTCTTTGCGATGGCTTGTAAGATGAGGAAACTCAGCCAAACATATTTGGCCTTTCTACTCTGTGAGCTGTTCTGAGAAAGTGCAGTGATAGATTCCCGATACTAAATGAAGCAGATGCTGAGTCGTATGACCACATGAAGGGAACCTTGATTGATGGCTTTGGACTCACCACTGAAGAGTGCAGGATTTAGTACAGGGACTCACAAAACCTTGAGTTAGACCTGAGTAGATTTTGTTGACTTCTCTGTAAAAACACTAGGTGGCTGGTGAAAAGAAAACAAGGTGCAGGACTACGAAGGGCTCGATAATTTGATAATGAAAGAGCACATATAAGCATACTGTACATCAGACTAATCACATTAGCATCTAGTAGATACTTCACTTTCTAGTCCCAGAAAGCTGACTAATAAAGCTAATGAATGGGTTAGGATTAGGATTCCCAAATACCATCAGGGGGAGATCACAAGAAAGGGGGATTAGGCCCATAGAAGGGAAAAGAGGGAGGTGGTAAGTCCTGCAAAGAAATTTCTTCTGTGACACAGGCTGCTAAGAAAGAGGATAGTGCATTCCACCCCAACTCTAGTGTAGTCAAAGTAGTGGGGACCCTAAGCTTAAAAAAGTCATAGGTTGTAGGCTCTGCTTTGATTGTCAGCAGGTTGGGCACTACAGAGGGGACGTAGTTTGTCTCAAGGAAAAGGTGTTCCCTGGGGTTGCCAGTGTAGCCTTTGAAGATTAATGCTCAGTTGTGGACATGCTTTTTTTCTGGGAAGTAGGGCCAGAAGGTGATTTGATGATTACAGAGGAAAGCAGGCACTTCCATTCCATTGAGGTAAATGGAATCCCAATAACTTCCCTGATGGATAGTTGTGCTAGTCACACCATTGTGCATGGCAGGTTAGTATCCCCAAGCCAGTATTTACCAGGAGAGACCAGAAGAGTAAGGGTTGTCCCAGGGGAAGGTACTAATAGGCCTGTGGCTTATGGTATACATGGAGATAGCTGGGTCTCTAAGTTGGCAGAGGGTGGTAGTCAGTCCAGATCTACCCCTTGATTGGCTCCTTGGAAATGGCCTCCAAGACATTAGTTTGTGCCCAAAAGAGGTACTGGTCCAGTGCCAGTCCTCACCCAAGGATTCTGGAGATGCTGAACCTACAGCTAGTACAATTACGTCCCTGAGGAAGGGCAAGAGGAAGAAAGGTAGGAAAGGTGGGCAATGTTTAGAAGAAGTTCCAGTTCACCAAGGAGACTGTGATCCAGTAAGCAAGGACTCCAAAGTGTGTGCTAGTTAAGCCTTACCTGCCCCACAAAAAGTCCTGACCAATTAAGCAATTGTTCCGTAGGAGGTTGTGGCCCCTCAGCTAACAAAAGAGAGAGTGGAAGGAGGGTGTTAGTTAGACGATGTAGCAACCCCCCACTTTCAACTAACAGTAGGACCACCCCCAGAACCCATAAAAACCTATTTGTCAGCCCATCCACCTGTCAGTGGAGAGCTAAAGTTGTGACTCAGTATGCTGACCGTTGTGAGTAGCCTCTGCTGGGTGTTAGTATTTCTGGCTGCCCTATTCTTGGCGTGGTGGTCCGACCCCATGTCAAATACCAACTGACCCTAATGGTCGTGGTGGGTTACTCAAGTTGTGGATAACCTCTTTGGGTAAGCTGGGTTTTGCCCTAGCAAAGATATGGTATATATGGTTGGCAGAGGTAGGTACCTCTAACTCCAAGGAAAGTAGAAAAGATGAAACAGATTGAGTTCTATTTAAAATGGATCATTTTACTGTTGGGATAGGTCAAATTCCCAGAGGCAGTGACTCGGACAGGAGGAAGTGAGGCAGAGTGGACCATGCACCAATTACGCCTTTTTCCTTACTCTCTTCCTCAGTGACAGCCACAACCTGGGCGAGTCTTCCCAGTCTGTGTCTCCTGGGCCGTTGACTGGGGGGTTGTGTAAGAAACTGGGTTTGTGTTGCAGTTGTCCCCCTACTTTTTGCCCCCTTTTAGCTACTAGATGCTAGTTTTCGACTCACAGTGCACAATGGCCTGTCAACCAAACATGAGTGCCAGCTCCATCATATCTTATGCCCACCTAAGGGTCCCAGACAAAAATTACACCTAGACTGTTATTGCAAGTTGCATGACATGGCACAAACCATGTATGAAAATATCAAATTGCACACTCCGGTGTGCCATGCAAAAAGACAGTGCATGGGCTATATGTAAGTCACCACTACAGGAGGGCTTGCAGCTCTAAGACAGAGTGCATATAGCATAAGTGAGGACATATCTGCAGGAACATATATGTCCCTGTGATGTCTAGTACCCTTGCTGGATATTCCAAATGAGCAGGAGAGCTATCTTAAGGTATGTACTGGACACTGGTCAAAATGAATTTCCCAGTTACATAATGGCTACACTGAAACCTATGGTGTTTGGTTTCAAATACTACGTATTCATAAGCCCACACTAATTCCAGTGTTGATTTATATTGATAAATCCAACACTGGAACACCTGCACCCAAAGGATACCTTAGAGGTGTCCACTGAAACCTACTAGTCCTCCTAGTGTGCTGGCTGACTGGCCCTGTCCAATCTTCCACCAAAGATGAGTTTCTGACCCCCTAGGAGGTGAGAACCCCACTCTCAGAGGTCAGAAACAATGCCTTCTCTGGCAGGAGGTGTGTACACCTCCTACAAAAAGGATGGCTAGCAATTTAGCATGTCAAGGCAGGGAGCGTTGAAGAGCACATGGCCTTTGAAATGCAAGCCTGGCTTCACCCAGACCAGGAGGATGCCACCCCCTGCCCTGAGGCCCACTTGGCACAAGGACAGAGGGGGAAATTAGATAGTCAGGCGGCGTATTACACTCACGAGCTAGTCACACCCATAGGGTGGGCTGCCTGAAGGGAACACAAAAGAATGAATTCCATCATCTGTGTGTGGAGAAATTAGAAACTCTGGGACAGGGTAATGCCCACTCTCCACATGAAGTGGTCATCTAGGGAGAACAATAAAAATAAGGGACATATAGCCCATTGCCTACTACCCTTCACTCCCATTTATGCCCCTAAATTGAGTATTTAGATGGCCCCTGACACCAGGAACTTAGATTCATTGGACTTAGAAGCAGAGGACAAAAAAAGAGTTACGAGAACGTAAGACTTGCTGTGGACTTTTTTGGTGCCAAGCCCTGACTGCACTACTCTCGAAAATCGTGAGAAACAGACTCGTCCTGCAGCTGAGCATCTATCAAGAACCACAGTAGACTGTCAGCCCTTTGCAAATTGCCAGCAATCTTCTTTGGAGTAGAGGTGCTACTCCCCTACAGCCTGCAGGCACCAAAACAGCAGAGTACAGATACTCTTCTGATGCACCATGGTCACACAGATGCTGCAGCAGCCCAGGAGAAGGTCACCATGCTCCAAAAGGTCAGATCTGTTCCCCCCACAAGTGAGAAGATGTCAGGTGCAACCATAGACCTCAGCACTGAATACCCGGGGTACCGGACCATTTGCAGCAATCAAAACCTGTTCGAGTCCAATTCAGACTCCAACCACACTGAGACCGACAACAGGAGGGACATACAACGCACTGGACTAGCTGACCTAATCACTGTCCACCCGAGCACCCTGACTTGGGCTCCAGAGAACCGACTGTGCTTTCTTGCTCCTTTTGCACCTTGAGTACTGAGCTCCCCATTAAGAGTTCCCAGACTTGTTCCCAAATTCCCCTCGGCAGCTGGTTTCAAAATGGCCCCCCTCTTCTTTGGTGTGGTGCACAAAGCTACCAATCTGACCAGCACCTCTGCACCCGGACGCTCCAGAGACTAACTGCTGGTGGTGCTTTGGACCTTAGACCCCGGCCACCTAAAGTCCTGAACAGGACCCCGGGAAACCTACAATAGGTACCCCTATACCCTACATGTCTTTTTCTCCCGTAGGAAAAATAAGTTAACATCGCTTTTAAAATCTTCCTGGAATCTATTTCTTTCAACCCATGTTTGGGATCAGTGTGGAGGTGTGCCATATGTGTAATATGTGTCTTTAACCACTCCAATACCGTTATGGTTGAAGAACTGGAGGCGGAGGTTGATAGGTTGTGTGACCGCAGTGGAGTGTCTTTTGAATTTTTGTGGGGAGGCGACTTCAATATTAAGAAGTGCCCCCTTGTTGGCATGAGGGTGTGCGGGTATGGAGGGGAAGATGGTGAAGATCAGGACCACTTCTCACACTCGCCTATGGAGATTCCTTAAACACACTCATGCTTAAATTGGATTTACGTATTATGTCAACTGGTGTAGACAGTGAGGGTAACCCGATACCTACCTTTATAGGTAGGAACCACGCGACAGTTGTTGATTACCTCATTGTCTCCTCCAGTATTTTGGCTTTGTGTACCACCCCTGTAATTGTAGACTTATCCGTCAGTGATCATAATTGCCTAACCATGTATCTCTCTTTGTGGGGGGTTAAGCCTAAGGTGTCACATTGTATAGTGACAGACGTAGTCCCACACAGACCAAATGGCCCGAGAATTAAATGGGGCAGGCATAATGAGGAACGCCTATTAAACACCATAGTGTCTGCCTGTTTAGCTGAGGTAGAATGTTGTCTTGAACCCGATCAAGGAAGTGCTGATATACTAGCCAGTTTTGACACCATCAATAAAAACATTGCTAAAATTCTAACCGGTACAAAACCTAGAGGCACTAGGACCACCAGTGGATGGTTCAATAAGGAATGCACCAAATCCCTACGTAAATTGAAAGCAGCTCTTAACCACAAACCGAGGGATAGGGAAGCCGTAAGGGCCCTGAGGAGGGAATATATAGCACATCTGAAGGCGAGAAAACAGGAATTGAGGGAAGAAGCATGGAACAATCTGACTTTGGCCGTTGACCTTAAGGATACTAAGTTATTTTGGTCAACGGTCAATAGCCCTTTCCTACAAAAGGATGAAGCTCCGGTATTGTCCGCTCAGGTGAGCGAAGAACAGTGGGTTGCCCATTTCTCTAGCATTTTTAACCCTGATGGTTTAGAGGCGGGGGCTGATAAGGAGTCTGTGGACACCCCCCTACCCCTTAACATTACAGTGACCGAGGTGGATACTGCTATCCAGTGTAGCAAGGGGGGGAAGGCACCTGGTCCCGATGGGGTACCCGTCGATCTTTATAAAGCAGAGGTAGCCCTTTGGAGCCCTCTGTTAACCAAGGTTTTTAATGCAGCAGCAATGACTACGGCTCCACAGGTCTGGGGGGAGTCTATTATTATCCCTATTTATAAAAAAGGTGCGAGAGAAGAGGCAAAAAACTATCGCCCGATCTCACTACTTACCGCCTCCCTAAAAATTATGAGCAGGGTTCTATTGAGTCGCCTGGAGGACTGGGCCGAAGAAAAAGGTGTCCTTGCGGACTCCCAGTTCGGATTCCGTAAGGGGTTAGGCACGATAGAACAGTGTATAAATTTGGACCTTATTATAGGCAAATATACTCGTGCCAAGCAAGGCTCGCTGTTTCTTTGCTTTGCCGACCTTTCCAGTGCCTTTGACCTGGTAAACCATGGTCTGTTGTGGTCAACTTTACTGGATATGGGAGCCCCACGGGAAATCATTTACTTCCTGGCCGAATTGTATAGGTACCTATCGGCAAAGATACGCTATGGGCAATTAGGTGAGTGTTCCCCGAATATCCCGGTAGGCTGCGGTATTAGGCAGGGATGTGTCCTTGCCCCCCTCCTTTTCTCCCTTTTTATTAACGCCATTGAGTCTGAATTACGTGCAGTCAATGCCGACGCACCAACCGCAGATGGTATGCCCATTCCAATACTGCTTTACGCGGATGACGCGGTCCTACTTTCGAGAACCCCCCTTGGGCTGCAGAAACTCATGGACATATTTGTGGATTTTATCAAAGGGAGGAAATTAAAAATTAATAATTCAAAAACTTTTATTTTGGCCTGCGGCAAGAAAGTTAAAAATCTAAGACCTTTTACAGTTATGGATCATACAATACAAGTGGTTGAAAAATTTTGCTACTTAGGTATCACTTTTAATAGCGGAGGGATGTGGGTCTCTGAAATGATCAATGTCAGAGCTAAAATGGGCAAGTGTTCTTTTGGTATATTCAAGTTCGCATCAAAGTTAGGCTCCAGGCGGATACCCGATATGTTGTACCTATATCGCCATAAATGTGTTGCCCTGGCCCTTTACGGTTCAGGTGTTTGGGGCCATTGTAATCATAATGTGCTCCAGGTGGAGGAAAATAAATTTCTTAAAAAGCTTTTGTGTCTACCATCCTCTGCATCAACAAATCTGATCCATCGGGAGGTTGGTCTGGATCATCTTTCCGACCTAATCAGTCTAAGACCTCTTCTAGTGTGGAGATCTACCTGGATCAAGGAGCAGACGGGGTTCACAAAAAAGATCATTTTAGACTGTCTCCACTTGGACAAATGTTCCCGTATCCCCTGGCTCAATTATATCATTCATGCATTTAAAGATGTTTTTAACTTAAGTGTGCGTGAAAACCCATCCTGTGTTATAGACATTCCCAAGAAAGAGCTTAAATATGTATTTTTAAGGGCCAGTGCTGTGAAGCGTAAGGCTGCTACTTTCCAGTATTCTACACATGTTTTTTATGATAGATATAATATGGTAGGTCCGGGATTCGCAAGATACCTTAAATTGGTTACCATTTGTTCTCATCAATATGTATTGACAAGATTGCGGATGGGGACCGTTCATTTGCTTGTTGCGTATCCATATATTAAGATTCACACTACTGCCCCCTGTCCATGTGATGGGATCACAAAGCAAAGCTCGGAGCACTTTTTATTGTTATGCCCCTTTTATCTTCATCTGCGTAAAACCTATTTGAAACCACTTTTTAAAAAATATAATGTATCCACTATTGAATCTGCCATGAGGCTTTTATTTGGTCTTGATTCGCATGATATCTGCTTTTTTACTGCTGTATATATATTTTAAAATCGGTACACCTGAGAAATAATATGTCCTTTGACCCATGAATATGTTCTAAGTAAGCTGTATTTTTGTGTATTTTATGCTGTATGTATGTACTTTTATGATTATTATCAACTAATGATCGAATAAAGTTTTTGAATTTGAATTTGTGTAATATGTGTAAAGAAACATTTAAGTGAACATTTTACCTATCTGTAAAAGTCTATATTTTAAAAAGTACTTTCTTTTGAATGAAATTCTAGGTATAAAAATGTACAGAGAAATAGGAGTTGTTTTTCTAAATTAGTCTCAGATTTATTCATGAGTGTGTTGCATATTTATTGCCTCTGTGAGTACAATAGATGTTTAGCACTACCCTCGGCTAAACTGCTCGTCCACACTACAACAAAAGAGCATTTGGGGGCAGATTTACATTTCCTGGCGCATCCCTGCAAATCATCAGGGATGCGCCAGGAAAGATGCTTGACGCAAGTTTACCCCTGTGCCACCACAGATGCACTGCGGCGCATCATGGCTCAAGGATAAACAGATGCGTGTCGCATCTGCCGGCGTAAGGTTGGCGCAGTGCTGGAGTTGTGTCGCAGGTGCGACGTAACTCCAGTACTGTTCAACCTGGCCTATCCTCTACATGGTGCGTAACGCCTTACGCCTCCTTCAAGCAGGCGCAAGGTTTTGTAGCAGCAGCGTCGGAAAAGTGACTAAGTGAAATCTTGTAGATTTCATTCAGGCATTTTTGCTAGTCGTCCTGCGACGGAACACCCCACCCACCTGCGCCGGAATGCCCACATGAAACCTGACGCAGGATTCATGTGGCGCAGGGCTTTACAACGTGACGCATCTCCCTAGATCCATCACGTTGTAAATAGGGCATAATGTGGTGCATGGTTCACAGAAGTGACGCAGAGGCGGCGCAAATGTGGCACACGGGGTTGCCTTTGAAAACCAATAAGGGCTGCCTGGACTCTGCACAGTGTACCTCATTCCTTTCTACACATTTGCAAGACGGACTCGACCTAAAAGACCCTTTTTCCACTGAGGAATCTAAAAAACTTCTCTATCACCCCCAGGTCAGACCTAAAAGAAGATCTGACAGTTCACTTGGAGAACTAAGCAGTAATTCTGTGCCGCACATTAAGGTGACACACAAATATGCCATAGCTACTTGAACACTGAAATACACATGTCCCAATAACATCTGATGTCTCACTGTGGCGTGGAACAAGAACCTGTTATGTCATGCTGACAAAACAATTAAACTTTATCTCTTAGCCTCAATTAAACTGAAGAGAAACGAAAGAGAAGGCAAGCCATATCAGTAAATGTGGTTTGCTTTCACCAGCGCAGTGCAGAAAGCCACCATGCTGTGCTGCATGATAGGGAAAGGGCACAAATATGCTGTAGTCAACATTATACGGCACGTTCTTGTATTTTCCCTGCACTGGCACACAAAGTGCTGCCTACTGCCAATGCAGGCACCCTTGCACCATGGTGCAAGGATGCCTAAGTTGTAAGCAGCATTGTTTTTGTGTAGGAAGGGACACCTTCCTGCATAAAGACAATCCTATGAGACATTTTCCTCTCGAGGTGTTTGCTGCAGAATGCAATACTTGTAGAATGAGGAAACAACGAGGAGAAATAAAGATACTTCTCCTAATTACGCCTCACCTGGGAGGCGCAGCTTTTTGACATTCGCAGGTCTACTAGTAATGGTAAATCTCGGAAAGCACCAAAATCCATGGGTGTATGCATGGGAACACCCTATCTCCACCCATGGAACGCCACCCTGGGGCATAGCGACCGAACGCAGCGATTTGCACTGCGTTGCGTTACTGCAAATTTATGAAGATACTCAGGGCCACAGAAGGTAGCCTTGCACGACTTGATAAATCTTACTTAGTAGCTGCGTCACCATTACACATGCATTGCGTAGAGCAAGGGCAGTGCTACTGCTTGATAAATAGGCCCCTAGATCTAAAATCACACTTTGCATGCTCCCCAGCCCACCACATAAATACTCTCTAAAAAAGAGTTTCGATGCACATTCTGCTCAATGACTGCATTTCTGAGTAATTAGCCAGCACAGAAATAGAACTACTCTTTTTGGCAGCTTTATTACAGGAATGGAAAAGGAAACCATATCATTTCACCCAGCAGCTTATTGGACAATTCTGGCCCACAAAACCAGAATGTAGCACATTGCCAACTCACAACTAGTCTGCATCTCTAACTTTACCTTCTAATCATGACTGTCATACTAGGAGCAGACCCCTTCTAAGCTCTACATGGCACTGCTGTATGGTAAGATGGGTCCTGAACTTATTAAGGATCAAATACACAAAACACTCCCACACGTGCCCTAAAGCCTGGTCCATCTTCCTTTTCTGTACGAGCCGAATGTCAAAGGATGCTGCGCCGAGACGCCTACGGGCAATTGTACGCGCTGTATAAATCTCAAAAATAAATAAATAAATAAATAAATAAATAAATACTGGACATCGACTTTCACAGGAACAGAAGAACTGTCTTCAGTCCACACTGTCACTATAAGTCACCAAGTAGACTTAGGTCTCTTACAATAACAGTGAAGACAAGGGCAGTGGATAAGAGAGAGCCAACCTAAGCTGCAGATGGCTCTTCACTACTGGAATCTCTTCTAGCAGTTTTCAAGTATTGAATAATTCTGCAAAGATTACAAACAACGGGGCATATTACCAAGCAATAGCGATAATTATCGCTATTGCTTGGTCGGCTATAAAAATGTATCGCCGAGCTTCGACGATTTTTACCGCAGAAAAACCTTGCGATTAGCAAGGTTTATCTCTGAAACGATAAAAATCGGCCGAAATGCATGAATATCGCTGTAAAGTCAGCGATATTCATGCATTACCGAGCGAATGATCTTAGCCATGTTATCCACCTCCCATTGGATAACATGGCTGAGAACTGCTCAGGGCAGGTGTTAGCTTTTGGAGATATTCATGCTTAGCGCAAATATCTCCAAAAGTTGGTAATAGGAGATAGCGATGTTAGCGACTGTTTCCAGTCGCTAACATCCTGGCACGCCCACTTTGCATGTCATTAGTGATACATTTCTCTGACATCCAAAGCGGTGCCCAAGATGGTCGCTATCTCCTACTAGCTGTCGCTAACTGGTGTTAGCGACAGCTAGGTAATAGGGAGATAATATTATCTCCGCTTTCTTGGCTTTTAAAGCCAAAAAAGCGGAGATAAATCCCTTGATAATATGCCCCAACATTACTACATTCTGAAACCCTGTCTACTGCTACTGATCTTTTGTTAAAGTTACTTGTAACACAAACTTCTAGTGTTATTTACCTGCGATCTTAATTGAGAAAGCTACTCTCTCAAGCAATTTTATTTCTATAGAAAGCTTCTCTCATGTTAGCATTAACGTTCTTGCCTTCTTATGTTGATTCACACTGGTATAGGTTTGTTTCTGCTCTATTTCTTGATTAATAAACTGCACCAATTGAAAAATGTCAATTAAGCTAAGCTGATATATATATATATATATATATATATATATATATATATGTCAGATGTGTGATGCACCTGTGCCGTAAAGGCGGCACATTGCTGGAGTTCTGTCCAGTCAATCCTTACGCCTGTTTCAAGCAGGCGCAGGGTTTTGACGCAGCATGGGCTCAAAAGTGACTGAGTGAAATCTTGTAGATTTCACTCAGCCACTTTTAGACGGCGTTCCTGTGCCGGAACGCCCCCCCCCCCCCCCTGCTCAGGAACGCCTACTTCTGGTGCAGGGCTGTACAACGTGATATATCTCCGGTAAAAGAGGCGCAAGGCGCTCGTAAATCTGCCCTTCAATATTTCTAAGAAGCTGCGAAATGAGGTAACACTTCTGACCTGATGGATATTTCATAACAGAACACAGACTCAAGGAAGAAAAACAATTAGACCGTTACACGCCATTCCTCGGTACTACAGCGGCCATGAAGGATTTTCTTAACCCTTTGTAACTTTTGCAAGATGACGCCAGGTAGTAGGTAACAACGCTTTGTCCACAGTGGGTACTTATACATCCTGTATAATCTCACAAGAATACTTATCTGAGGGTTCCTGACTCCGGATCAATAACACATCTCTGTTACACATGTTAGAGAGATCCCCACCACTGCTATTATCTAATGTTTGCAAATCCTCTTACAGGAAGCAATAGAGAAAATCCACTAATAACGTTTTACTCTATACTAAATACAACATAGCCCCTTCACAAATATGAAATACACTGAAATATTTAAGTTAAGTACCCATGACCTATACAAGCCACTACCCTAAATTTATTTTTAAGCTCCAAGCTCATGGTTAGCTACATACTCTAATAAGTGCTACACAAAACAGAAGTGAGTGTAGTATATAGTTCACAAGTCTAAATCAACTTCTCCAGAGTTGTTCTCTATCATTCACTAGTGTACAACCTCTCAAACAACTGATCCACCGTGCACCTCTCGAAGACTTAATCCCAAATTTGAAGGTACACAGTCGTTTCTCTAAGTCCTGTGATCTGTAAATTAAAGGTAGAGAACAGAATGTCTAACACAATGCTTAGCTTGTAAATTACCACCCACTTAGAGACTGTACAAGTTGCCCAATCTTACCAGATACTAAAATATGATCCTTTCACCTATCAAAATAAGATTGTAGAAAGTTAATATCCTTTCAGTGTTGCATTCGTCATTGTTTCTCATGAGACCATCAAGAATTCCAACTGAAACTAATTTGCATATTAGTTGTGTGTAGGTATAAAGCGTAATAAAATAAACCAGAAGGGCCACAGTCCATACCCCCCCCATATGTCCTTACTTGCTGGTCGTCCTCCTATATGGCATTACTCGCACGACCAGCCACGATGCACTCCCCTTGAGGCATTCCTAAATTTGAGGCCGCATATCCCTTGCAGAATTTGCGCCTGGGGGTCCAACAGCCCTCACTTTGCGCCCCTTAGCGCTGCGGCGGCTATTCCGCCGCAGCGCTAAGGGGGTGGGGTGGCCGCGCGGCGGTTCCGTGCTTGTGACGGAACCGCTCCGTCACGGCTCGCGGGTGAGCTGTGCTTGTGACGGAAAAACTAACCCGCCCGCCCATTATTTCTTCAGCGCGGGTGCGGAATTCATGTCGCGCAGGCGCGGCGAGCGGGCCGTGACGGAACCGTTCCGTCACAAGCACAGCTCACCCGAGGCTTGTGACGGAACTGTTCCGAAAAAGCATGCAAGGGATTAATACCCCAACTCAGTCACCTACAACTGGGAGTGCAGCAGCCTCATCTCAGACAACTACTCAGGGGCCAGCCTGGTCCACACCATATGCCGTCAAAGAAGACGATGAGCAAGCAGACGGGTAAAGACGCAGATTTTTTTTCATTCCTTCAGACAAACGCCTGACGCTGCGAGATAACATAGGAGCCACTGCAATGGCGATCACAAAAGCGGATTTGGCGGCCATGTTTACAAAATTTAAAAAAAGGACGTTCGCAATGATTCTACTCTACTCCTCCCACTTTACTCTTCTCCACTTTCCTCCTTCTGACCTTTGCCCTTACCTGTCCTGGCCCTTTAGTCCCCCCGTTCTATCCGTAAATTATTCCCTCGTCATTTGAGATCTAGCTATTTTGTCCGATGCCCGATGGAGCTGCCTGGTTTAGCTATAGAGGAGACAGGCCGGGGATTCACTCCCTGGACGTCACCTACCCAGTTGTTTTTTTGACAGACTTCCTTTCATCTCTCGTCGTCTCCCCTCGCTTCCTCCCTCTTTCTTTCTCTCCTTCTCTCCTGTGTCAAAATAGTGAGACTGACCTATTTTGTCTGATGTCCAATGGAGCTACCTGGTTTAACTATAGGGGAGATGGGCTGTGGATAACCTCATTTGGTCGTCACCTACCCAGTTGGTCTTTAGACAGACTTCCTTTTGTCTTTACTGTTTGTCTCTTCCCCTATCTTCACTTTCTCACCTCCCTTACTCCCCACTACTTCCCCTCTGCACTTCGATTATCTCGTCTTCTATGCTCTTGCAATTGTTTGTCTAGCAACTGATGTAATTTGGAACTGATGTAATCTTGTAATTGTAATTTTTGTGGAACCTCATGTAAAGCGCTCTGATACCTCCGGGTCTAGCCAGCGCTATATAAAACTCTTGAATAAATAAATAAAACCTCCTCACTATAATCAGATTGCTCAAACATGAAATAAAGTACCCAGAACCTAACTCACATCTCAACCACCATAATTCTTATTTGAACATTGGTATGTTGAGGCTCCATTCAAAACAATGGAGTGCTGTGGGATTCAATTAGTCAGTAGAAGCCCTGAGCAACAACATTCTAATGTTTTCCGTTCATAGCTGTTGCTATGAACAAAGGCCTAAAGGAGCAGGATTACAACACCCCTCAGGCTTTGTGAGGCCTTTGTTCTACTAATAAGAACATTCTACCCTCTGGGGGTTGAATGTTCTAATAGCCTTATATTCCTCCTTAGTAGAAAGGCCTGCTCCATTATTAAAGCCATCGCCTTTGGCTCAGGACTTTAACGTTGGAGTGGGCCTTTAATGGTGTGTGTGGGGTATTATGTGGGGGTGTTTAAGTCCTTCCTGGACTCTAAAGACCAATCAGTTTGGCTCGACTCCTTTTCTTCTGAGGTTAGGACAGTTAACCAAAGATACTACAGGGTTACTCATTAAGCTCTACCCTCTTTAACATCATGTCCCCCTCTGGCCTCTGTGGTTGAGCTGTTTGGGTAGAAAAAACATTTCATATGTGGATGACGCCAGTTGCTCTTTGCCTTTGATGGTTCACATGCCTCAATTACAACATCTGTCACTGACTGCATGCAATCTGTTTTTGATTTGATTCAGGGTAGTCAACTCACATGTAACTATGAGAGGACAGAAATTATCCTATTTGTATCACATGTCTAACTGGTAGGAAAATCTCTGGCCTAGAGCATTGCCAGCCCTGCCCCCTCCATCTTCAGTGGCTAAAAACTTAGTGTTGAGCTGGACATTATCCTCCACATGCGACTGCAGATACCGGTGGTGGTGGGCCAATGTTTAGTTATGCTCTTCACTCTGTCAAAATCTCCCCTCCTCTTTCCTCTGGAACCTAGTAGAGTCATTATTCAAGTACTGATCACCTCGTGCCTTGGATACGCTACCACCCTCTATTTAAGATATGCGGAGGCTCTGGTGAATCGCCTGCAGGTGTTCCAAAATGTGGCAGCTAGGCTTCTCTTGCATTTATCAGGGATTTCGTCCATCTCGTCTGCCCTGAAAGCCATCCATTATCTGCCCGTCAGGAAGAGCATCCTATTAATGGCCCTGGTTTATAGGACAGTGTTTCTATACAGCACTGACTATCTGGCAAAGAGATTTGTCCAGTATCTCCCGACCAGAGCACTGTATTCTGCCTCTGCCTCGCTTCTGTCGACTTCTCGCTTTAAGCGTGTTTGAAGGGATAGTAAAGCCTTCTCTTCTCAGGTGGCTAAAGCATGGACTAGCTCCCAAATTAATAGCATTTGATATCTCTTGAGACTATATTCCGCAGAAAACTAAAAACTTAGCTTTTCTCTGTGGCACAGTAGGGCCTGGGTTTTTTTGAGCATACACCTTGTGGCTTTACCCATTAGCATCAGGACACTCCTTGGAGTATCCATGCGATGTATAAATCTCTTCATTCATTCATTCACATGTCTAAAGAGATACACAGCACTGGCTACACTAACAATAGTGAGTGTTATCCTACACTGTATTTACCCCCCACAAAGGTAACTTGTTACTCTCTACTGAAGAAGGACGATATCGTGAAACACGTCTAAAGATACACAATGCATATGGGTGAATTGTGTGCCAGGCAGTATGTACCCGCCATCTTGTTTGATTGGCTTCTTACTTAGTTGTTGGACTGACGAGATGTGTGCTGCACCTGCACTCTGGGAGTGGAACATAAATCTGAGAAGACGGTGTGTATGATTGCCAGCACTCCCAGATTTAACTTGTTACTCTCTACTGAAGAAGAAAAAATATCCTGAAACACATATCTAGAGATACACAGCACTGACGGCAGCAATAATGGTGATTTCTAGAGGCTTTCAGCTCAAGCAAGTGTTATCATACGCTGCATATGCCCCAATGCAAATAATGTGCTAGTATGCAAGGCAGTGTGATCCCTCTTCCTTCTGTGATTGAGTTGTTGTTGGCTTGTCAAGCTCTGAGATGAACCATGCGCTCTGGGAGTGGTAAAGAAACCTGAGTTGACTGTGTTTAGCATGGCCAACATCCCCAAATGACTCACATAGTATGATGATTCATAGGACCTATATATAGTACTGTCTACAGCAGGGGTACTCATAGTATGGCCCGCGGGCCGGTGGCGGCCCGGCAAGCCTTCCTTGGCGGCCCGCCGGACCTTGCAGACATGTACCAGTTTAAAAAAAAAAAATCATGAGTTTTAGTAAACACCGCCGGTTGATGCAGCCTGACTCGGAGAGGCTCTGCTCTGGGGGGGCCGGGATATTCCAGCCATAGAGTGGAGCTGCAGGGGCCTCAGAAGAGGCGAAACAGAACAAAGCCTCATTAACGATTTAATGGTCTTTTAAAGACCTGTGAAGTGCTCTGGCTGTGTGCGCGCCAGGCAAGCTAACTCATCCCGGGCTGCCACAGAGGAGGAGGGGGGGGGATAATTACAGTGATCAGGACAAACCCCGTGACTGATTGAACTGAGCCGAGCATGGACTTGGAGATCACTCTGCGCAGCCTCGAGTAGCATTTGTTTTATCGACACTGAAGGGATGAAAGTCTGAATCAGCCCAGCCTTATTTGGAATCTCTGCCCTCCGGATTACACCTGATCTCTGCTGCAGTGGTCCAGCCAGCTCTCGTGCACCCTCTACATTAGGGAGTCACTAATAATGAGCTGCAGAATTTGGGAAGGCTGGGAAGGTGGTTCGATGTGTGCAGCAAATAGCTCTTGCTTTTCGTGATATTTCTAATAGAATTAATACACCTTGCCTAGACAGAGATAGGGAGACAGAGATGGAGAGAGAGGGCGAGGGAGGGAGAGACAGAGGGAGGGAGAGTCAGGGGAGGTTGAGGAAGTGAGAGAGTCAGGGGAGGGCGAGGGAGGGAGTGAGAGAGGGAGGGGGAGAGTCAGGGGAGGGTGAGACAGAGGGAGGGAGAGACAGGGGAGGTTGAGGAAGGGAGAGTGAGGGCGAGAGAGGGAGAGTCAGGGAAGGGAGACAGAGGGAGAGCCAGGGGGGGTGAGGGAGGTAGAGAGAGGGAGAGTCAGGGGAGGGAGAGAGAGGGAGAGTCAGGGGAGAGGGAGGGAGGGAGGGAGAGCCAGGGCAGGGTGAGGGAGAGTGAGAGTCAGGGGAGGGCGAGGGAGGGAGAGACAGAGGGAGGGAGTGTGAGGGGAGGGAGAGTGAGGGGAGGGAGGTAGAGAGAGGGAGAGTCAGGGGAGGGAGAGAGAGGGAGAGTCAGGGGAGAGGGAGGGAGGGAGGGAGGGAGGGAGAGCCAGGGCAGGGTGAGGGAGAGTGAGAGTCAGGGGAGGGCGAGGGAGGGAGAGACAGAGGGAGAGTGAGGGGAGGGCGAGGGAGGGAGAGACAGAGGGAGGGAGTGTGAGGGGAGGGAGGGAGAGTGAGGGGAGGGAGGTAGAGAGAGGGAGAGTCAGGGGGAGGGAGGGAGGGAGGGAGAGAGTGAGAGTCAGGGGAGGGCGAGGGAGGGAGAGACAGAGGGAGGGAGAGTGAGGGGAGGGCGAGGGAGGGAGAGACAGAGGGAGGGAGTGTGAGGGGAGGGAAGGAGTGTGAGGGGAGGGAGGAAGAGAGTCAGGGGAGGGAGAGGGAGGGAGAGAGAGAGAGTCAGGTGAGGGCGAGGGAGAGAGAGAGAGAGAGGGAGAGAGGGTGAGTCAGGGGAAGGCGAGGGAGGGAAAGAGAGTCGGGGAGGGAGAGAGAGGGAGAGACAGAGAGAGGGAGGGAGACCGAGAGGGAGGGAGGGAGACAGAGAGGGAGGAAGGGAGACAGAGAGAGTGAGGGAGACAGAGAGAGTGAGGGAGACAGAGAAAAGGAGGGAGACAGAGAGAGGGAGGGAGACAGAGAAAAGGAGGGAGACAGAGAGAGGGAGGGAGACAGAGAGGGAGGGAGGGAGACAGAGAGGGAGGGAGGGAGACAGAGAGAGTGAGGGAGACAGAGAGAGTGAGGGAGACAGAGAGGGAGGGAGGGAGACAGAGAGAGTGAGGGAGACAGAGAGAGTGAGGGAGACAGAGAGAGTGAGGGAGACAGAGGGAGTGAGGGAGACAGAGTGAGGGAGACAGAGAGAGTGAGGGAGACAGAGGGAGTGAGGGAGACGAGAGAGGGAGGGACGGAGAGAGAGAGAGAGAGGGAGGTAGAGAAATAGAGAGAGGGAGGGAGGAAGAGAAAGAGAGAGAGGGAGGGAGACAGAGAGAGAGAGATATGTGTGTATGCTCGGTCTGGTGGCTCAGTGGACAAAGATATCCGCTGCCAGGGCCTGTGTTCAACCTCATGGTCACAGTTTTTTTTTTGTCTCTAGCCCCGCCCGCTCTCTCACTGACCACGCCCCCACCGGTGCGGCCCTCGGCCACAAACTACACTGTAAATTTGGCCCCTTAGAGAAAGTTTGTGAGTACCCATGGTCTACAGGGTAGACTTGTTAGTTATATGAGAACTTGTTGGTTGGCTGAAGGGATGTTAGTGAGCAAAACGTTAGATACTTGGTGGATCCCCTACCTGGCAGTTCAGGAGTGGTGTAATTTCAAATCAAATCCTTAAACCTCAGAAATGTACCAGTTATGGGCTGCTACACAGACGATAACTTTAGTCTCTGCCATGAAAACCATAACTCTCTCCCCAAATAAACTGTCCGTAAGCTGCCAATAGTTATACCAACATACAATTGTACCTAACAGAACAGTATTATAAAATAATAACATTTCTAAACCAATAAAATATACTGTATTTATAGTTATGTATTCGATAATGTCAATGTTAATAACGGCCCTAACAATGCTAGGATGCCTGGCTTCACCTGGGGGGTGCCCAGGAGTGGACAC
Organism: Lissotriton vulgaris; assembly: GCF_964263255.1. NCBI lineage: Eukaryota > Metazoa > Chordata > Amphibia > Caudata > Salamandridae > Lissotriton > Lissotriton vulgaris. The sequence continues at coordinate 450,776 of NW_028241043.1, read as the reverse complement.
CTCACAGGAACAGGCCAGGAAGGGTTCCACAGCGGTATTCGTACAGCGCTTAGAGACCCCTGGGTGATAGGCGCTATACAAATCCAAATTACATTTAATAATAATAATAATAATAATAAAACATTTATTAAGCGCATGGCTGCACAACTGTGTATCCCCGCGCTGATTGCTGAAAAATCTCAACCGAGAAATGAAGTCAGAGGGAAATGAGTGGCAGAATTATTGAGGGAAGAAGTGGGTTTTCAAGTTGGCTCTGAAAAGGGTTTCAGAGGGTTCCATTCTTAAATGAATCGGAAGAGCGTTCCAATGTTTCACTCCTAGGTAACGAAAGGAGCGACCACCGATTTTTGCTCTGTGGACGCGGGGGAGTTTGAAAAGAGACATTCCTGAGGACCTGAGGTGACGGGTAGGGCGGTGAATGGTCATGAGGCTTCTTAAGTAGGTGGGGCCCTTGTTGTGGGCTATCCTATGGGCATAGCAGAGGCTCTTGAATTTTATTCTCTCCCTAACGGGGAGCCAGTGCAGTTTGGACAGTGCTGTCTTGGCAGAAGTTCTTTTAGGAAGGCCTAATACCAATCGGGCTGCTGCATTTTGTACACATTGCAGCTGGTGAAGCTGCTGGTTTTGGGATCACCTTCGGGTGTAAATCCCTGATAAACCACCCAGCCCGCCCACCCTCCGTCCAACTACAACAACCGGAACATGGAAACAGGCGACAGATGACTGCAAATTAGAAATTGGAACGATCCTTACTGCGTTTCTCCTGTCTGGTCACTGTCTGGTCACTGAGCAGCTCGGCGTGCGGCGAGTTTCCTGTGATCGGTGGACCACCCGAGTGAAGTGCTGAGGAGCGGCTCTGGGACTAGGCGCCGGACCACAGATGCATCGGTGAAGCTGGTTGCGGTGTGCCGGTAAGCGGGATCGGCGGAAAGAGATCAGTGCTTTTGGGGCCGCGTCGGAGGACATGGAGCGGGGCTCATGACTGGAGCGGCTGTGCGGGAGTAATCAGGGGAGCGACGCGAGGAAGAGTGATTGCGCCAACCAGAGCGGCGGGAGGAACCCTGGCCATGCTACCGGGAATCCGGCCCCGGTGGTGAGGAGCATGGACACAAAGGAAGGACAAGCGACGGCGAGCGGAGAGAAGAGTGAGTCACGATAGAGGCTCTGGATCTCCCAGTCGGCATTTCCAGCAGAAGGGAGGGCAGGACAGAAAAGGTCTCCCCATCTCACTTATTTACACATGGCTACCGGGGAATCCCTCACATAACAGAAGCTGGGAGACAGATACGGCATGCCTGACCCTAAGATGGCGGCTAGTGCAGACAAATAAGGACGTGGAAAGTGAGAAAGGACTCCCTGCTAACATAAAACAAACAACGTCAGCCATCTTAGAAGGGTGGTTTTTACACCAAGCATAGAGCTGAACAAATGTCAGCTGGAGAATTAATTAATTGATTAATTAATTAATTAATTAATAAGCACTCTGAAAGTACTACGAGAGCTAAATGTGGAATAATTAGGAAAAAGAGAAGCCTTTCCCAGCACTCAACAATAAAATAACATCAGCAGGGAGGCTACCTGGAATAAAACTGAAAAAGAAACACCATAACAAATGCAGAACGGAGCAAAAATGAGCGAAAGATACCCAGAAACTACTGGCTTGAGTGCCCAGAGTATAAAATACCCCAATAACTTAACTAAAAATGCAGCTAAGAAGTTTAAACACGACTACCTGAGAAAAAACCCGGACATAATATTCGCAGACCTATACTTTAATGCAACTACTGGTACGAAAATGAATGACCTCATATTCTATACATCCAAAACAGCTAAATGGCGCAATGCCTTCGCTAGGATGCTTACCATAAAAACTACGAAAAATATTCCTCACGGATTAAAAATGTCAACCGCACCATCACAAAGATGCAGAGCCGAACTTAACATCACGATATATAAATCCGGAACAGTGCTGATACAAGCAGCAAACCGTGATCTAGAGAGATTTGCCAAGACTTTCCCATCGTTAAAAGACGCATTGGACGACCCGAGTAATCAAACTCTCCTAACCCCACCAGTAGACACCCCAGACAACCATGAGGCCACAATCAGAGGCGCAATTAGAACCAGGAGCCATCATACGCCGGCATCAACTCTAGCGACTACCCGGGTAGAGTTAACTGGTCCAGTAAGACCTCTACCAGAGAACACGACTAGAAGAACTGAGAGGCCTACCTCTCAAACAAACAATGAACATAATCAGCACCTTAGAAAAGAATCGCCCCTATTCCCGAACCATGAGACCTCTCAAACAGATCATTCACTGGCAGTGGGGGTAGCGCCACCTAACAACCAGGAGTGGGATGAGACTGAGGATGGTGAGACAATGAGGATAGCGCCACCCAACAACCAGGAATTGGTTGAGACAGAAGACATCAGCCTTCCCACATCCCAAACCCTCGTCAGAACCATACCAACTTCGTACACACCCACACCAACAAACAAACTCACAACAACACAGGACCTATCTAACTCCAGCAACCTCCTCACACCTCACGCTAATACAACACCAGCGGCGCACAGACCCTCAACCTCTAACACGATCCTACCAATTCAGAACATATCCAGCATCAGCGACGCACCGAATGGAGACGGAATAGACAATCAAAAAGAGAAGATAAAGAAAATGGCAGCGCAACGAAGATTCGTGCCAAAAATGAGAAGAATTGAGCGGATGTACAGATCGGCCGCCCCAAAGAAACCCCACCAGAACCAGAAGGACTTTATTAAGCTTCAGAAACTTGTGAGCAAGCTAACACAAGCCACTATGAATACCGTACAGGCGATAGAAAAAATCGAAGAGAGGACGGAGAACATTCACGCCAAAGTCACGGATATCCAAAATCTCGTACAGTCCTCACACAGAAAGAGCATCGAGGCGAACATGCGTTTAATACAGAGAGACAACCGACCAGACAGGACGAAATCACTATCTAAAGAGGAAACGTTGGCCTTAATCCGAACATATGACCTATCGGACCACAAGGAGGAAGAGAGAATCCAAACAGTCCCGCTAGACGTTAACAGAACAGTGAAGAAAAACGAGAGAACTTCCAACCCCCACAATTTACAGCACATACAGCTAACATCAAACGAAGCGGAAAATGTGATCGCCAGTAAAAAAGAAAAACACCTATCCTGTCTATTACTCAACTGCCGGTCAGCTACCAAACATGCATCGGACATAGCGGACCTCATCCTCAACAAGGACATCGACCTGGCAATCCTTACAGAAACTTGGCTTACGGAATCCTCATCCCCAACCATGGATCTATTGATACCACCGCAATTCAACGTTCTCAGACTGGATAGACACGGAAAGCTAGGGGGAGGGATAGCATGCATTCATCGATCTGACATAGAGGTTAAACAAATTCAGGCCGACCCGCTGGAATCATGTGAGTATCTTGGTCTTAACATAAGATCATCCAACACTCAATGGTGCAACCTGCATACTTTCTATCACCCACCAGGAGATAACACAAAATTTATAGCAGAGTTAATGGAGATCATAACAGCCAACTCGAATGACGCTGCCAATAACATATTCCTAGGCGACTTCAACCTGCATTGGGAGAACTGCAATGACAAACTGGTCAACATGCTTAAAGGTTTCCTCACTGAACTAAACCTCAATCAAGCGTGCACACTGCCCACACATTCGAAAGGAGGGACGTTAGACTGGATAATCTCAAGAAACAAAGCTGCAACAATCCACTCCATAACTCCATGTGACTGGTCGGATCATCACGCCATAACTTTCATGATACCCGCAACGAGAAAAGGTAGAACCAGGCAACCTATCAAGACCAAAAAATGGACTCGAGACACAAAAGAAACAAATATGGAACTACTGGTCAAGAGCTGTGAAAGAGACTTAAAGCCACCCAACGATATGGAAACAGTTAACGAACTGACGGAACACTACATAACAACTGTCGAAAATATCGTTACTAACACCATGCCACTAAAATTGAAACGAATCTCAGAAAAGACTAAAAACCCATGGTTTAACGAAAGACTAAATGAAGATAGACGCAAATTGAGAATGGCCGAAAGAAAATGGAGGCAACACCCATCAACTCCTGAACTGGAAGCCCTCAGAAAAACAAGGAAACAATATAATAAAAAGATCATCAACTCAAAAAAGGAATTTATAAGAGAAGAACTGGATAATGCCAAAAACAGGCCACGAAAACTATTTGAAATCCTAAAGGAGCAATCAAACAAACAAGCCAAAACAGTGCAAGAACATTCAAAAACATCTCTAAGCTGTGATGATTTCTCCACATTTTTCATGGAAAAGGCCAAAGCACTCGAAATAGAGCTTAAAGACTCGGCATTAAACCTTCCCAACGAACCTAGGGCTACTAACGATGCCAACTCTACAACAGATTGCACTAAGGCAAAAAACAAGGCAAGCTGGGAAACATTTGAACTATACGACCAACACATGATTGCCAAGGCGCTCTCAGGAATCAAACCTAACAACCACCACCAAGACCCTCTACCGGCAAAATGCGTAAAAGAAATCAATCACATCTTGATTCCAATATGGACCGAAATAGTAAATGCGTCACTGTCACAAGGGATCCTTCCAGACTGCCTAAAAACAGGTCAAGTCGTTCCCATAATCAAAAAACCCACAGCAGATACATCAGATCCAAATAACTTTCGCCCAGTGACCAACATCCCTTTACTGGCCAAGTTGACTGAGAAATGTGTGCAGAACCAATTGTGCCAACACATCAACAAATTCTCCCTGTTAGATGAATGCCAATCAGGATTCAGAGCAGGGCACAGCACTGAAACAGCGATTCTCCACATTACTGATGACGCATTACAGGCCCTTGACCAAAATCAAGCATGCTTACTGATCCTCCTGGACTTGTCATCGGCATTTGATACGGTAAATCATGAAGCATTACTGGCCAGGCTACGGGACAGGATGGGAATATCAGGAACAGTGCTGAAATGGTTCGAGTCCTTTTTACAGAATAGAACACAGCGCTTCCTGGTTAACCAATCAATCTCCCCTCCGTGCCCTACCACAATTGGAGTCCCTCAAGGATCGACATTATCCCCAGATCTGTTTAACCTATACGTCGAGCCACTCACAGAAATTCTACAAAAATCTCAAATATCCTATCACATGTATGCAGACGACACGCAAATATACGTAAAGATCGGATCCATAAAAGAATTGGAATTAATAAATGAGACACTAAAAATGACACTTCAATGGTTAATGGCAAACCACCTGAAGCTGAATGCACATAAAACAGAGTTCCTATTAATCTCTCCACCAAAGAGGAATACAGAAATAATGGAATGGATGAAAGTCGTGACTGCGCTTAACTGTACCCCTACCCTTGTCAACTCAGCCAAATCACTAGGAATCATCTTAGACGAGAATCTAGACATGAAAGCCCACATTAACTCAATGGCGAAAAGTGCCCGATTTCACTTGAACTACCTAAGAAAATTGAAACCTTTCATCACAGAGTCAGACCTCAAATTGGCAATCCAATCCTTAGTTGTCTCAAGGATTGAATATGGATGCACCACCTTGGCTGGATTACCAAAAATGTCCACAGGACCACTAAAAGCCTGCCTTAACGCTGCAGCAAGACTTATCACCGGAACTAGGAAATATGACCATATATCCCCACACCTAAAAGCATTAAACTGGCTACCTTATGAAGCAAGAATACAAATGAAGTTAGCATGTATCACACATAAAGCATTACACGACAACACCCCAAGATATCTAGCAAAGAAAATTCAGTTGTCCGGTGGCAACCGAACATCTAGGAGTGCTGGGGAGCTGCTACTACGACCAGCATTCTTCCGAAAGAAAAAAACTTATGACAGAGCGTTCTCAGGAGCGGCCCCCAGATTATGGAACTCACTCCCTCCAAACATCAGGAAGATCCAGAATCTGGTAACATTCAAACGGGAAGTGAAGAGCCTGCTGATGAATAGATACATTACTTAATGAAGATCACGGATCATGGATTTGCTATAATACTGCCTTAGTACAGATCATGTACGCCATCAAAATAGAAGGCTCAGACAATACTATAATGGAATATGTATCCTAGGATACGGGAACAACCCAATAGCCAACAGGAATGGAGATTTAATTGAACAGAAGAACAATATCTTTCATGAACCTATACCGTGCTACCTCATACATGAACCTATACCGTGCTACCTCATATTTGTTATATATACATGTCCTGTATTTTATTTAATCATAGCATACTTACTTTTGCTATCGTCACTTGTGTTATGAATTTATATGTCATCTACCTCACTGCGATTGCTTGCTAACGATGTATACATATGTAACCTTGTTTCCTTTTTCCTACCTCATGTTAAGCGCTCTGATACCCACGGGTCTTGTTCGCGCTATACAAAACTTTATAATAAATAAATAAATAAATAATAAATAAGGAGGGCATTCCCATAGTCCAGGTGAGGTGTAATAAGAGCATGCACGATGGTTTTCCTGGCTTTGATAGGTATCAGGTCAATGATTTTTCTGAGAGTTCTTAATGTGCCGATGCATTTACCAATGATCCTGTTAACTTGGGATTTTCCTGATAGATCCGAGTCGATCATGATCCCAAGGTTCTTGACTTTCTCGACAGGTCGAGGGCATTCGCCAAGAGATGTGGGCCACCACGCTTGAGACCATAGGGAGGTTTTGTTCCCTATCACTAGCACCTCTGTTTTGTCTCCATTAAGCCGGAGGCAATTACTGTCCATCCACACGGCAACAGCAGCCATGCACTCCGAGAAGTTAGAGGCATACTTCTCCGTATCAGGAGTAAGCTTAAACATAAGCTGAGTGTCATCGGCGTAGCTAACAATGCCAACCCCAAAGTTCTCTATGATCTGAGCCAGGGGTTCCATATAGATGTTGAACAATGTAGGGCTCAAGCTTGAGCCCTGTGGAACCCCATAGCTCACGGCCCGGGAGGATGATTTAAAGGGTGGGCAATGAAGCTGGAAAGTTCTATTGGTGAGGAAGGATTTGATCCACGCCAATGCACAGTCTTTTACTCCGATATCTGAAAGACGGGACAGCAGCGTGGCATGTAGCACAGTATCGAAAGCAGCGCTTAAGTCAAGCATGACCAACGCTGCTGTTTCACCCTCGTCCACCATCTTGCGAATATATTCCGTGGAATACAAGACAGCTGTCTCCGTGGAGTAATTTGGTCTGAAACCGGATTGAGTGGGGTGAAGAATGTTTTCTTCCTCTAAAAACGCCATTAGTTGGATGTTAACTATTTTTTCAATTATTTTGGCGCATTGAGGCAGTAGAGATATAGGTCTGAGATTTTGGAATTGGGTGATCGGAACGTTAGGTTTTTTTTTCAGGGGAAGGACCTGGGCGTTTTTCCAAGCCTCCGGGACATGGCATTCTTTGAAAGAGAGGGTAATGAGTTGGCTTATTTGATCCATGAGGATATTGTCCATGATGTCTTTGCATTTATCTAACGGGCACACATCATTAGGGGAGCCAGAATGGATGCTGTTAATTATGCTGGACAGTTTTTCTTTGTCGGGAGTGTGAAAATGGGTAAGAGTGGTTTTATGAAGAAGGGGTATTGTCTTACCAGATGTGGGGGGAGTGGAGAATGTGGCATGAATTTTCTCTACTTTATTGACAAAGAAATCTGCAATTTTTTCGCATAACTCATTAGAATACGTGTCCTGCGTGTTCAGGCTAATATGTGCTGTCAGTAGTAATTTCATAGATGTCATTGTAATACCATCTGTCCTATAAGTGTGTAGTCATAAGTAATCCATTTTGATGGGTAAGTAATGTTTTGTTTCGAGTATCAACGTGGGAGTATTTGAAGAAATTCTGACCTTATGATAGGAAAAAAGAGCTTGATGAGATTATGTTTTATTCTTTACTATGAATTGTCAATACAAATACCTAATCAAACATGTCTAAGGTAGCATGAAATATTTTCTCCAGTTTGAATGGTTTTTCGTGTGAATATTTAGAGTGTTGTATGTAAAACTGAAATTCTTATATTTAGCGTGATGTGGAAAAATGAAAAAGTATGAAAGAAATACATAAATACAATACCAATTTAACGTGCATCATCTATGGCACAACATCCTCTTCTATGAGTGTTCATACTGATCACCTATCATTTAGATATTATAAATAATTTGATTCTGAACAATTGACAGAATTATTGTTCTTGATTAACAATACATTTGACATAGCTTTTTATACCATGGTATTTGGTAACAGTTGGTAGGTCTGAGGGGTTGTTTGGCTGGAAACACTTTTCTTTGATGCTAGAGATTCTTTTTATATCTTGGATATGAACGTAATACATCCTCTCTGCCTTAAGCACTTTTATAATTTAGAAACAATCACCATTAACTACAACCTGTTGACAGGCATAGTTTGGGAGTTTTTTGCATTGAGTATTATTGCACTTTATGATCTTCTCACTCATTTTCTTAGTATAAGAAAATAAAGGCATATATAGTAAATATATTATTGTTACATAAAAACACTGTTTTCTTTTCGATTTATAGCAATTCTCATAACACATTCATCTTGTTCTTCCACAAAATGTAAATTTGTACCTAACAAGAGTTTTGTAAAACAGTGTAATGTCCATCACCCTTCATTAAATATTTTGAGCAATAACAGAGTGTAAAACAATTTTGCTGCAAAGGAATTGTTAGAAATGATTTGTTATTCACCTTCAGTCAGAAGAACACAAACCTGATTTATTAAGAGAAATCTTTTTACATTGGCACTGTAAAAATGTGATAGTGATTTTAACATTCAGACATTGACTTGCACTCAGTGGTCAATCGCAATTTAATAATATGTATGTAGGGCAGGTTCACAACCATGTTTCCAAGTGGCTGTTTAATTAAAATCTACAAACTTTTGTCAGGAAATGTGTACATAATATCACCATGGCCTGTTTTGATACACATTACTAAAAATTGTACAATTGGCAACTTTGAAAGAGAAAACCCAAGCTGTCATTTTTCACTATTTGCAATCAGAATCACAACCTTAGTGCAATATTATAATTTATTTCTTACAGTAATTTTGGTTGCCATACAAGAATTTTTAAGAAAGGTGGAAAGTGCAAGTTACAGGAGCTTGATTTTAAAGACTTCCAAATAAGAGGATTTAAAGCACAAAAATTACAGCAACACAGAGAACGGAAATACAAGTTGTCACACAAACTATAGCAAGAAATATGTTCATATTGGCTAAAAAAGAAAACCTTTCCATGGAAAATTTGTCTAATTTGCATTTTTATGTGGCGTTTATGTAAAACCATTGCCAGATCAACTGGGTGCTGTGTTTCTTCATCAAAGAACATAGAGAACCACAATAAACTGAAATGCCACAAGTAACTTTGTGATATGTAAATCTTTTATAGTGACAATCACAACTTGCCATTGTATAATGAAACAAATTAAATAAAAATGTGCATATCTATCTGGGACAGGTATCTCTGCAAATCTGCACAATTTACATTTTGTGCGATTTGGGTATTATGTATGCAAATTTTATGTGGTATTGAGCATGGTATTGCCACTTGTTAACATTACAGAATGTAATATACGCTGATCAAAAACCCTGGTCTACTGAATACATTTTTATTTGATGATTGCTTGACATCAGTCTTGGCTCTCTTGTTATCATTACACAATAGACCAATATGAAAGCATAATTTAAAATAAAAAACATCTGTTTTCGTAACAATTGCTTCCTGAATCATAATCAGTGAAAACCGCTGGAGTTTGATCTTGGCAAATTCATTTTATAGTTAGTAGGTGACCATTCTGATTCAAGGCCCTATTATCCCAGTGTTGTAAAACAGAATGTAAAAATATACTATTTCAATAGCTCTTTAATATGTTCTATCTCACGCTTACACCACACACCCGTTAGCACTGATAATGTGTCCTTAAAAGACACATGTTCAATAGGAAATCATCAGTTTTGCTATACAGTGTTATGGCAAACTTTAAAGAAATTAAAAACGTAACCATGAGGTTGTTATTAAAAAGCAGCTTAAAATTCAAGAATATAATCTCCTGACGTCACTTCTTCCATGACTCCTTGTATAGAGCATATACATTACTATCTATACCAACCAGAAAAAAAAAGGAAAAATCAATTGGTGTTTCATTTACTTAAATCTATGAATATCACCAAATGGAAGACAATAATGGCAGAATATGCATTTTCCTTTTTAAAATTCCAATGACCTCAAGATTCCCACTTCAAAAAGCATATAGACTCTGAATGAAAATATTCTTTACAATAATACCCAAGTGATTATGAAAAAACAGAATACTCTCTCAATTAAAATGTGTAATACTGGATTTTCATTTATTACAATGATCATTGGAACTTTCAAATACAAATATAAAGACCTGCAAAGAATAACAACATACTTTAGATCAAATGACTTGTTTTCCATATGGGGAATGAGAATCACTTCCTTCTTTCTTTTTTTAATAACAGCTGCATTACTTGAATCCACATTTGAAGAAATAGTCACTCTTCTTTGAAGAAGTTCTAGCAAAGATAGAAAATATAGGACAGCTCTGCTGGTTCCGATGCATCCAACTGAGGTTGATTTAAAAAGGTTGTACTTTGTTTTATAATTATTCCACAGAAATAGTATTATTAAATCACAAAAGTTTTTTTTCTTTAACTTTCTGGAACTGAAGTGGCACAAAGGCTGCCTAGTAGACCAGCCACTTAGTTTAAACTTTTTTTTAAAATATTGTGCTTATAAACTATCTGTACAACTATTTAAACTTGCAGTAAAGAAAGATATTGAAATTGCTAATTTAATATATTCATCCCAGACCTAATCAGACACTCCACTGTTAGCAAACGGGAATGATTTTATACTACAATTATGTGAGACGAAAATAAACCATTTTTATCTGTCCAATAGCTGTTTTAGTGCTCTTTCTATATTCATCCTATGACCAACTCTGGTTACTCCAAGGTCTATTAGATCTTCTTTTTGAAGGTTTGGTAAATGAGTGCCTTCTATTTCATTATCCATGAAGGTCTCTTTATGTTCCCCTAGATTTAGGCTTTCCAACCAATCAGCCACATCTAACTTAGTCCACAGGTGGACAGGCTTTGTGGCAAAAGGCTTGTTTGAGATGGGTTGTTGGAGGATGGAAGGGGAGGGAGATCTGCTGCGGCCTGCGTTCAAAGTAAAAACATCAACAGCAGGCTGTGGACTAGGCAGACCAAACACATCAACCAGGTTAATTGAGGCAGCAGGAGCTGAGAGTGGAGCGGGTTTAATTTCTTTCAGTATCTCAGATGGCGAGCACACTGGACTGGGAGCTCGCCTCATTCCTGACGTCCTGTTCTCAAGGTCAGGAGGCCGATTCTGCATTGTAATTGGCTGACTAGCTCCTGGTCGGATAGTGAAGGTGACGCTTGTATTCCGTGTCCCTGAGACGGTACTCAAGGCATCAGTGCCCCTGTAATACAGAACAGATAAACAGTTAAAAAAAAACATTAACTGATGTACAAATAAACATGAAACTACAAATTCATGTTAAATATTCTGAAATTAATAGCAAACCATAAAACATCAATAATAATTACCCATCAACCAAGGCCCTATATTTGGGCAAAGATTTAGTGTTAAATGCATCTTTGTAATTTTGACAAAATAAAGGCAAACATCATTTTTATATATTTTTAAAATATTATTAGCATGGTGAGTTGCGTCTGATTAACTAGATGTGTATGCCTTCTATTCACAGGCGATAGTTCTGCAATGTTGGTAACAAGGTCCTCAGATCCTCCTAAGTTAGGTCCCCAACAACAACGCAATGTGAAAGATATTTCATAGTCATGCAAGTCTGAAATTAGACTCCACACCTAGCAACCAAAGGCTCCATCTTAAGGGAAATAGTTGAGATAGAGCTTTCGGGTGGAGAGTCCTCTTTTAAGGACCATACATTTAAAAAATCCAGAAGCAACGAGGGGAAGTGAAATATAAAAAACACACAAAATATACTAGATTAAGCATTTTAAATTTGGCTCCCAGCCTTTTAATACACATGTGTTGTCATCTAGTCCCTCAGAATTTTTGGACCATGACACCCCCCCCAAAAAAAACATACAAATTTGGACTTGCCTTCTTCTAAAAAGAAATGCATTTCAAGAAGCGATAAGAAGAGGCCAAATACAGAAATGATATTCCTAAAATGTTTTGACATGTCTGATTCTGACGTAATCATTTTAAAAATTCACTCTGTTGCCTACATTTATCAAATATGTACTTTAATTATAACTATCTGATATTCAAAATGCTTAGAATTTTGCAAGATTATATAGGATATGTAATTTTTTATATATTATACGGACAAGACAAACACCCCCATAATCAACTACACCAACTGCATAACCATGGTAACAAACTGAATGTGAATTAGCTGCCTGAAGCACAACTCCAACAAGTTGTAGGTGCTGTTTCTTCTGCAACAAGACCTACTCATGTGACTGTACCTAGTGGCTGTAAAGGTCAACCCAACACCCATACCCAGAGACCGCACAAGAAAAATAGGGATCGTCCCAGACGACAAGCTCAACATAATGGCTTAAATCAATGCATTGTGCGCCACCTGCTTCCACATCTTATGCATGATGCAAAAGTTGAACCATCATGCAAGAATTTATCACCAGCAGGCTGGATTACGGGCTCTCTACATTGGAATCTTCGAATAACTCCTACACAGAATTCAGTCCATCCAGAAAACTGCCGCAAGACTTATACTCGACCTCCTACGCTGCACCAACGTCATACCACACCTCAGAAAGCCTCACTGGCTCCCCATTCAGAAGTGTAGACAATTCAAACTGCTCACGCCCACCAGAAACCTATGCTATGTCTCACTCTTTCTTGCACACACTCCCCACATCTGCAAAACCAAAACTGGAGGTCGCTCATTATGCTACATCAAACCCAAGACATGGAATAACCTCCCTCAACACTTCAGAGCCTTCTCTTCACTTCTTGAGTTCTGCAAGAAGCTAAAGATCTAGAGCTCAGTATAACCACCTTGGGCCCACAATCCTACACATCTACACAGGCTTCTAGATACCCTGTTGGGTGATTACTGCACTATATAAATCACTGTAACATATATGGAATTAGATAATGTGGTGTTAGAATAAGACATGCTTTTGGCTCCAAAATAATTCTTCTTATTGGCTTTGCTGGATAGAACAATGAGGACTAAACACAAATGTTTTACTATTAGAAAAAAAACTAACTTTGGGAACACCAAATCCCTCTTTCATCAGCAGCATTAAAATTGGAGCTAGGTTAGCACCGTTTGTGCCTTACATACTAGCTCCTTCAAATTAGCACAGAAAATGTTGCCAATTTAAAATAGTAACGTATAAGTGGTTTGGTGCATTAAACATTTCTGCTGTAGCAACACTGACCAACCGTGCTCTAGCCCTAGCTTTTAAGCTAATATTTGTGAGTACAACCCTTCTTGTGACGTTCTAGTCATTGCACTTCTTTCTTGTTTCCTGTGTAAGGTTTTAGTAGATGATTACTACTACATGGATATGACACATTTAGCCCTGGTTTCTAGACTGTTGTATGCAGAAATAAGGAAGAATATTCTAAGACAATACCTCAAATGGAAAAATACAAGGTTCACAGTTTATATACAGATTCTTTTTGCAGTCATAAAAGTCTCTTCTCTCTTTTACACCCAATTTCCAAACACAATTCACAAATTGGTTATGGGTATTTGGGCGACTCTCATAACTCTCCGGATAGCCAATACCTTTATAAAAGTGTGCAGCCTGTCCGAAGCTGATATATTTTCGAAGAGCCAAACCACATTCTACGTTTTACAGCTGCAATGGCCAACAAGCACAGTCAATTCCTAGCAAGGTAATTGATGGTTGCCAAGTGTCATGTTTTGCTATACTAGAATAAAAAATGACATTCATGTGGTTGTTACTACTGAGCAAGCCTGTGTTGGTGCACCAAAAACTCTTCTTCAGGGTAAGTTCCAAGTATGCCAAAAAGTCCTCTTTGCATGAAGTTGAGAGAATGTCCAGTAAAATAGGTTGGTCAGGGTATTGTAACTCAAGGGCTGAGAAGGTCTAGTGCATTTCGAGTTGAACCCTGAAGTTCTAGTAATAAAGGGTGTTATTACAGGCCTGATTTCCCCGACAATTCCTCATTTTGCGCCGGATTTTCACCCCGAGTTTTCTTCTAATTTCAGAAATCAAAACCTTTGGGTGAAAGCTAAAAAAAAAATACTCGAGGCACCAATGGGGCGAGTATCTACTGTCATTAACCCTATCCAATTTAAAAGGCGACTAGGAATAAGAGCCTTGTGAGATGGTATTAGGTGACAGAGTAGTAAAACAACAGAAGCTAAGAAAGATTTTCTAATGGCAACAAGATAGAAAAGTGCTCACTGCTGACATCTGTAATCTGGAGGTCATGAGTTCAGATCCTGCATCACTGCTGACATCTGTAATCTTGAGGTCATTAGTTCAATATTGTCATGACCTCACTGCTGATAATTGTAATATGGAGGTCATAAGTTCAGACCCTGTCATAACCTCACTGCTGACATCTGTAATCTGGAGGTCATGAGTTCAAATCCTGCATGACCTCACTGCTGACATCTATAGTTTGGAGCTCATGAGTTCATATCTTGCATGACCTCACTGCTGACATCTGTAATCTAGAGGTCATGAGTTCAAATCCTGTCATCGCCTCACGGCTGAAAATTGTAATATGGAGGTCATGAGTTCAGATCCTGTCATGACTTCACTGCTAACATCAGTAATCTGTAGGTCATGAGTTCAGATCCTGTCTTGAGCCCACTGCTGAATCTTTAATCTGAAGGTCATGAGTACAGATCCTGTCATGACCTCACTGCTGAATATGTAATCTGGAGGGCATGAGTTCAGACCCTATCATAACCTCACTGCTGAAATATGTGATCTGGAGGTCATGAGTTCAGATCCTGTATGACCTCACTGCTGACATCTGTAATCTGTAGGTCACGAGTTCAAATCCTGTCACTTCAGAGCCAATCTTTCATCCACGTAATTGATACATTTGCTACCTGTTGATTACATACAGGTTGACATCAACAGAGGCTCTAGCAGCGCTTAAAAAGGGAACAGCTTAGCTTGCGCGAGTGACAAATAACAGCAGCAACTTTCCCCTCCTGAGGCGGAAGCCGGGAGGTCTCTCTCCTTTACTTTGTGATATTTGCATTCAACTGCATTTTTATTCGTGTATTTTAATCGCTTGACTTAATAAGCATTTGGAGACTTCCTTTAGCGCTTCCTTGCGCTCTGTGTCCCTTTCCCCCCTCCCTCTGCCTCGGGACCGCTCTCGGCCGAGTATCGACGCCGAGGGCTGGTTCCTGGTTCTTTGGCGGCCATATTGGGTGAGGATCAGACGGGTGACATGCTGTAGCAGCGCTTACATAAGACGGCTATGGCTCGGCGCAGCGGACGCGTACAGCGGGCGCGCCGGACCGCGCTGGAGTCGTGCCAGAGTCCTGCCCGTCTGCGCCCGTCCGCGCTCGGTCGGGGTCAGGGGCCAGGCCTTCTGGTCGACGACAGGTATTTTCTTCTAAGGACTTGCGAGATATGGATATGGGCAGGCAGATTCTGGATCCTGTTATTGTGACCAGATTAAATGATTTAAATATTCTCCGACCTTGCAGGGGTCTTTCCGGAATTGCCCCTCTTTCCTTGAAAGTAACCTGCTTAAACACTAGGTCCCTTCAAAAGCACCATCTTGAGGTATTTACTCTTCTACAGGATGATGCTATTTATATTTTAACTCTCACGGAGACATGGTTGGGTGAAAATTCCCAGCCAGACATTATAGCTGCCCTTCCCAGTAACTATGACGCGGTACGGCACAACCGCGCGGAAAATGCCCGGGGGGGTAGCAATTCTGTATAAGAAAAACCTAAAAGCTGTCAAAATAATTGCTGAAACTATAGAACTAGCTGATATACTTGGAGTGAAGATCATGCTGAATAATTCATGCTTAGTAATCCTCACCGTGTACCGTCCCCCTGACTCCACGTCAGTTTTTAATGATCTGTTTGCTCCGATCATGTCTGATTTATGCACTAGATACCAAAAAATTGTGGTGACAGGAGATTTTAACATGCATTGGGATAAAGTTCAAAAAGACCTGCCAACTAGACATCTGGAGAATACTATGTCCTCATTGGGGATCAGACAGCTTGTGGATGCCCCTACTAACGTCAAGGGGCACATCCTAGATCTCATCTGGACATCAGACCTAAGGGTAAACCTTATGGACATCTTACCTTGTATTTGGTCGGACCACTACCTGGTGAATTGTGAGATCCCGATTGAAAGCTATTTGTCCCAAAAAACCCCTAAATTGAAAAAAGTCCGGCAGTGGACAAAAGTGGATTCACAAGCCTTGACCTGTAGCCTTCCTGACCGCGTCCAAACATTAGTCTTAAAAGGAGATTTAGATCAGGACTAAAAGGATTTAATGCAGAATCTGAGTCAGGCAATCAACCAGATAGCTCCTGTGAAACTACAAAAAGTAAAAGGAATAGTAAAAGGCGCCCCATGGTTCACCCCGCTTTTGAGGGACCACAAAAAGAAACTCCGGTGTTTAGAAAGGATCTGGAGGAGAACTAAAGACGGGACAGATAGGGAACAATACAGAACCTCACTTAAGACATATAAGAAATTGATTATGGCAACAAAAGCAGATTTTTACGAAACTCGCATAAGTCAAGCGGATAATATTCAGAAGGAAACATTTAAAATCTTAACTGAGCTGAGCAAAAAACCAGAAACGTCGGAAACAACAATAACTGCCGATAGTTTTCAAAGCTGCTGTCTCGAGAAGGTGGAAACTATCCTTTCTGAGATCAAGATTAGTGCCCTGAAGAGCCCCTGCCCGTCACAGGAAGCTCAGTTTTCCCCCGAAGTATATATTTCTAAGTTTCCTGAATTAGACTCTCTAAGCCTTGAGCAGATTATGAACAACATTAAGTCAGGCTCCCCAGTGGACCTGTGTCCCCCTAGAGTCTTTCGTTTGGCGCGCCCTATCCTGGAAAACCACATTATCTCCCTTCTTAACAGCTCAATGGAGACCGGTCAATTACCATCAAGTCTCAAGGAGGCACGTGTGAGGCCTCTGTTAAAAAAGCCTGGATGAGACCCGGCCATTTTAAAAAACTATAGGCCGATTGCCCTTTCTGTCCAAGATTTTAGAGCAACATGTGCTGAGGTCCCTTTCCTCGTTCCTGGAATCACACCATCTTCTCCAGGAGCGTCAGGCGGGATTTCGTGCACATCACAGCACCGAGTTGGTGATGCTCTCGGTGCTGGATGAGCTGAGAGGTATGGCTGACAGTAAGAAACCGAGCGCCCTGATACTTTTAGACCTATCGGCGGCGTTCGATACTGTCAGCCACTCCCTGCTATTGGACAGATTGGCTGCGTTTGGGATAAGGGGTCAAGTCCATCAGTGGCTCCAATCTTTTTTGACCGGTAGGACCCAGAGGATCCAACTGGGGGATGCCATCTCTAAAGTGGGTATTCTGGAGTGCGGAGTCCCTCAGGGTTCGGCACTATCCCCACTGCTTTTCAACCTGTACCTCCAGCCGTTGATTGACTCTCTAGCTAACATGGGTTGTTGTGTATTTAACTACGCTGACGACACCCAGCTGTTGCTGAGTATTGATAATACGATCTTGGCACAAACTAGTGCCCAGAACATCCTCAGACATACGGTTGGCTGGATGACGGCCAATCTGTTGAAAATAAATCCGGAAAAAACTGAGGTATTGGTGGTCTCCACCCTAGCCTCGCCTTGGAGTGATCTCTACTGGCCCTAGGAACTAGGGCCCTCACCGACACCGAGTGACAAAGTAAAAAGTCTCGGAATCAAGATTGACAATGAGTTGTCTATGGCCAGTCAGATCTCCTCAGTAGTAGGGATGTGTACTGGCTTGATCAGACAGCTACGAAAGCTGGCCCCTCTCCTTTCCTTTTCCGCACTCCTTATGGTAGTCTCTGCCACCATTGTTTCGAGGCTAGATTATGGGAACGCCCTTTATCTAGGCCTACCTAAAATCTTGATTAATAGATTGCAGGTGGTCCTGAATGACGCGGCGCGCTTGATCTTCAAGTTACCTAGAAGATCCTATGCCTCTGCTCTACTACTCAAGTTACACTGGCTCCCCATTGAACAGAGGGTGGAGTTTAAGAGCCTGTGCACAGCCCACAAGGCCATCTATTGGCAAGCTCCTGCGTATATTAAAGAGCGCTTGGAGTTATATATCCCCAAGCGAGTCTTGCGGTCCGCCGAATCCCAGCTTTTGGTCTGCCCCCGTTATAAGTTAAAAACCAAAGGCGGCAGGTCTTTCTCGGTTTTGGTTCCGCAGATCTGGAACAATCTACCAGAATCACTTCGGAAAGAAGCGAATCTCCTGCATTTTAGGAAGTTGTTAAAAACCTTTTTATTTAGGGAGGCACTTGATCCAGCTAAATAAATTTTATTACAGATCCCTGGCTCTCTTCCTTCCTAATGCATTGTTGTTTGCTGTTTTTAAGCGCCTAGAGACCTTTTGGTGAGTTGGCGCTATAAAAGACTAAGTTAACAATAACAATAACACTGAGCGGTAATTTTAAGGCACGTTTTCAACCACTAGATACATATAATTTATGTGGAGCTAGTTTCCATGCAGTTGGGCTCTCCGCGCTGAGCTCTGCCACTGTGCACTGTCATTCCAGCTGTTTGGTGTTTCTTGCTCCTCGAGTATAAATCATTGTTTACTGTAACAAGTATTTCTTCCCTAATAACTGTGCTTTCCCCCTCATCACTGCTGGTTTTTTTCTCCATATAAATTTGATTTCTCGCCACTGTAACCAGTTTCTTCCACAATAACTTTTGCCTTCTCACCTCATAACCGCTGTTCTTTTTCCTCCATTTAACTCCGCTTTCCCTGTTCTGTAACCACCATTGTTTCCCATAACTTTAAATTGTTCCTCAAAAATTTGCAGTTTTTTCTCGCATTACCATGCCCCATTTCCTAACTAATCTTGATCTCACCACAACCACTTGCCCATATTTCCCAGCTTTCATATTCCTCACCCAGCGCCCCTCGCACTCCCAGGACCTACTTATTGGAGGCTGCACTCCAAAGGTAAGCCCTTCAGTGCCTGTCTGCCCCTGTGTCATGCCCAGCACCAAAAACCCTGGACTCTCATCCGCTGCAGCTACACTGTCTCGTACCTCCGAGCCCTGGATCGTGGGCACAAACACAAATGTTGCCACACATCCCCATGGGACACTAAATGGCTGTTAGCCCGCCAGCACTCCCACTTCACCTGCAACTACGAGACAACCACCAACACCTGGGACACAAAGTCAAAGGCATCCCCACACCCCAGAGACTTCCACAGCACTACTCCAGTACATCTTACCGAATGAACGATCACTTGGCAAAGATGCGACTGAGATCTGGGACATGATCTCATCTCTTACCCCGAATGTCGTCTTCATCACGAAGACCTGGCTGAACACCGCCTCTGCACCAGACATTGCCAACGCCACCCCAGAAGGCAACAAGACAGCCCACTGGAACTGGACCAACAAGCATGAAGGTGAAATTGCATTAATCTACAAAGGACGCCATCCACTGCACCACCTCCTCCGATGAGCCCGCCCCAATAATGGACCACCTCAACTTCCAACTCCACACAGACAGAAAAAGCACCATCAAAGGCACCCTCGCCTACAGACCGACAGGCCCTAGCACAAGCTTCTGTAATGCCATCACAGAAGTCATCGCCCTCATCGCCATCGACTCCGAACACTACTAAGAGACCTCAACTCCACGACCTCGTGGAAAGCATGAGAAACATAGGCCTAATACAATTGGTCACCAACCTAACCCACATTGCAGGATATCTTCTTGGCCCCATTTCCACATCCTCAACAGGAGCCAACACAACCATGCCTTTCAGCTCACTTGGACTGACCACTACAATGTCCACTTCACCAGATATCCCAACATTCCACACAGAAACAGAAAGAACAGACCAGTGGAACAAAGCTCTCAACTCCCACTGCCCTGGTATTGCAGCTTACCCATAACAGGCAGCAATTAACCCCTCCCAGTGGATCACAGACTGTGCTAACACAATCCCCCTCCCCCCCCCACCAACCCAGCTAAATCCAAAGTAAGGTCAACATTAGCCAGCTTGTTCTCCAGTGTGCTCAAATCCACCAGAAGCAACGGCCGGAAACTAGAAAAGAAGTGGTGCACCAGCAAGGAAATAACAGACTGCACTAACTTCAAAACAGCCCTCAAACAGTACTACCACCGCCTACTGGAATGATAGATGTGAGCCCTAGCAGACTGCATTGACCCCAACACAGACCGCAGCAAGAAACTGTTTTCCATCATGAGGGAGTTTTCCAACCCCTCAGCTGCTGTAGACAACATTACCTCCTCTTAGAAACTATGAGACTCCCGGGCAGACTTCTTCCATGAAAAGTTTACTGACATCTATCAAAATGTAAAATCCCATTCTGCCGCTCCCGACAGCATCAGACTACTTACACCCACTAGTAAAGAAGTGAGCCCCTGCTCAGCCAGTAGGAGGACCTCACAACTCATACCACCATCTCCATCATGAACTCAATACAATTGGGTGCACTTGGCGGATCCTTGCCTCCACCATGCCTTCAACCTAAGAAGCAAGTACATCGGCGATGAACTCTAGAAAGTCCTGAACATTTCCTTCACCATGGCCTCCATCCCTGGAATCTGGATACATACCAAACTAAGGCTCCTCCTGAAAAAACTTTCAGCCGACCCAACAGAACCGAAAAATTACCTGCCTATCTCTCTGCTTCCCTTTCCAGCAAACTTACGTGAAAATGGCTATCAATCAACAGCTCACCACACACCTGGAACAGTACAACCGCATGGACAACTCTAAGTCCACCTTCAGAGCAAACCACAACACCGCCCTAATTGCAGCCACAGATGACATCAGGACCCTCAAGGACATAGGTGAGACAGCAGCGCTCATTCTCCTTGACTGCTCAGTCACTTTCGACACAGTCTCCCATCACATTGTTATATTTCATATCGGTACCCTGATATAAGCCCAGAGAAAATCGTACACTTTCCCTACATCATCTCCTGGTCTTTTCATATGAATGAGCCTTATAAGGACCTTACTCCAAATAAGGACAGACTGCCTTATATGGACATAACGCCTTATAAGGGCTATAGCCTATTATGGACTAAACCTTTCACCTAGTTCCATGCCGAGGGTGTGTTTTCTTCCCAACCAATATTGCTAAGATGTCATCCTTAGCGCATATGAATAATTTATGATTACACTCTCCAGGAGGTCCACTTCACCTCTCCCATTGACACACAAGGTTTAATCCCCAACGTCAACCTCATACTGAACAATGGGGAACATACGCACATAGACTGTATAAATACGGCCCATCTTGCTATCAGTAGTCAGGAGGGAACCGAAACTACAAGGCCGACACACTGACCAGAGACGCTGCGACTCCGGCATGCCAGCGCTCCAGCTGATAGTGGTCTGGCAATCCCTTGCGAGGTGTCCAACTCAAGTCCAGAACGAAGTCCACAATTTCACTATTCAGTTTTGGGGGTTCGACTAAATCCTAGTTGGATTCTTCGCTCTAAGACTTAGGCTCTTAGACATATGCTCTTAAGCTTAGGCTCTTTAGCAGCTACTTACATGCTAGGTACTCTTAGGTACATCTAGACAGACATCTTAGGAGAACGCACTTTATTTTATAAATGCATTTTATATTTATGTATCTGTTCATGACTATTGCAAGATAGTAAAACAATACTATTTCTTTCTTTTCACTGTACTACTGGTTCTATATCTTTGCTACTGTGTTACAGAAGTAGCAACACACTCATTTTACATGAGAAGAACAACGGTACAATAAATTCTTATTATAAACACGCTTGACTGTTTCTTTTATGTGTCTCTCTGAGAGCAAGACAAAGAAGCACGAGTGACTGAGTGAAAATAGTATATTGTTTCCACAGGTGTGGAGATCTTATGTTCTGAGGTTGCCAAAACGAATCTATCTGAAACAGGAGATTCTAGTGGCACTGCGAGCTAGCTAATACGAAAACATAGGCTGACATTTTCGGTGGGGGTGTACAGAGTTAGTATACCACCAAACCCACAGTATGTGTAATCCATAAACAACGTAGGTCCTGCATGAAAGGGTACTATCGGAACTACACTACATGGCGCCCGACGTGTCAAACATGGTTTACCCAACGTGGTATATACATGGCGCACTTAGCCAACAGTAGAATCTGAGTAGCTAAGTCGTGCTTATTCTCAGAGACCCTACTTACAAAACCCAGAGACGTTTGGAGTAGGTGGGAAACATCTCCACCACAGCTGAGTAGGCAAGATATCCTATGTATTGGCTGTTGGTTAATCAAGCTTGAAGTAAATATTCCCAAAATTGTGCATAACACCTTGGCATAAAACCTTTCATAAACTTCCTTGGAAAGTTATCCTGCGTTCTAAACACAATGGTTGTACAAGAGGTAGAATTATACCATCTAACCAATGGACTTAATCAGTCTGGTGAGGAAGATACAAATGCAATACATATTACACACAAAGTAAGACAAACTATAGTTAAATTTGTCAAACATGGGCTATCACCCAGAGGAGGTGTGGTCATATTCATAATAGAGACACACAAAGATTTCAAAACAGAGGTATTCTACTCATGGGTTACATACCCAGAAGCAGATGCAGTAACAAAACGCTTTCATTATTACATGCATGACGAAGTGCCAGTGTCCTACACTTTGTTTGAGGAGATTGAGATTCTGCTTACTTTCCAGGAACATATTTTCTGGTTTAATGGCGCCCTACCCCACACAAGAACAATAGCAAGGTTTGGTCCTTTAGAAAGACCAGGAGCAAAATGGCTGATATTAGCAACCTATGCACCACATCCAGACATTGACATAATGCTACGTGATGAACGACTTGTTTAAATCAAAGAATTGATAAAACTCCAGAGAAACATGACACACTTTGTCATAAGGACACTCGTGATCCAACCTACAGTAATTACACCAGTAATGGGCAAAGTGCCCACAAAACGTGAACAAATTCCTTTCTGGGTAGTTCAGAAAATAACTCAGCTAGAAGCAGTATTCCCAAATACAACACCATTTGAAAAACACAGAATGTTAACTATCTATTTGGCCATGGGATTACCTCACACTTACAGGATTGCACCACTTGGGGTACAGTCTATGCAGCCATATATACCAGAACTCATGGCATTCCTTCATTAGCAGTAATCCCAAATGTATTAAGACAAATACAAAATGACTATGGAGCAGAACCTGCCCTAAACTTAGGGATGAAGTTATTAAATAACTACGACCAGGTATCAGCCATATTACTAGCTAAAATTAAAGGGGAAGCAGCATCAGTGGCAATCCGCCAATGACTAAAGGAGGTCCGCCCGTAACTCAGGAGGCTGAACTACCCAAAATAATTGAAACTGCATATGCAGAATTAGGCAGGGATAGTTTGGGGGAAGAGCCTTAAAACCTCAACTACAGGGCAGTCCTAAAAAGGACATTTCTAAGCAGACACCTACTTCTTCTAAAAAGAAGTGGGATAATATTAAAGAAAAGTCTAAAGACAAGAGATCTCAATCAATCAATCAATCAATCAATCAAAGCATTTATAAAGCGCACTACTCACCCAGAGGGTCTCAAGGCGCTAGGGGAGGGGGGTCTGCTTCTTCTCGAACAGCCAGGTCTTGAGTTGCTTCCTGAAGGCAAGGTGGTCCTAGGTCAGGCGGAGGTGGGTCGGGAGGGAGTTCCATGTCTTGGCGGCGAGGTAGGAGAAGGACTGTCCCCCTGTGGTGGCTCTTCGGATGCGGGGGACGGCGGCGAGGGCGTGGCCGGTTGATCGAAGCTGGCGTTTGGGAGCGTAGAAGTTGAGGCGGCTGTTGAGGTATCCTGGGCCTTGGTTGTGTAGGGCTTTGTGTGCGTGGGTGAGGAGTCGGAAGGTGATTCTCTTGTTGACCGGGAGCCAGTGCAGGTCTCTCAGGTGTCCGGAGATGTGGCTGCGATGGGGGATGTCCAGGATGAGTTGTGCTGAGGCGTTCTGGATCCGCTGGAGTCTCTTCTGGAGTTTGGCGGTGGTTCCGGCGTAGAGGGAGTTGCCGTAGTCCAGACGGCTGGTGACGAGGGCCTGGGTGACCGTCTTCCTGGTGTCGGTGGGGATCCACCAGAAGATCTTACGTAGCATGCGCAGGATGTTGAAGCACGACGAGGAGACGGTGCTGACTTGTCTGGTCATTGAGAGGGAGGAGTCCAGGATGAGGAGTCCAGGATGAAGCCCAGGTTGCGTGCGTGGTATGTTGGTTTGGGTAGGTCTCCTCCACAGGAGCCCACTGAAAGGAGGTATAACCTTAGGAATAGGGACAACATTAGGAAACCTGACAGGTATTAGGATACTGATACACGTTCCTCCCGTTCCTTTCAGGGCTCGAAGAAAAGTTCAGAAATGGAAGAACGGTCAGAAAATAGAGAGGAGCGCACACAGTCCAGAGACAAACAGAGCGCTCAAGACTTTACTCCTAAAAAGGAAGATTAGCAAAATCTCAAACCTCAATTTGAGAAAGTCAGGAGGGAACCGAGACTTCAAGGCCGACACACTGACCAGAGACGCTGCAGCTCCGGCATGCCATCGCTCCAGCTGACAGTAGTCTGACGATCCCTTGCGGGGTGTCCAGCTCAAGTTCAGGACGAAGTCCCATACTCTCTCTATTCAGGTATGGGGGTTTGACTAAATCATAGTGGGATTCTTGGCTCTTACACTTAGGCTCCTAGGCTTAGGCTCTTTCGCACCTACTCACATGCTAAGTACACTAGGTACATCAAGACAGGCATCTTAGGAGTATGCACTTTATTTTATTAATGCATTTTGTATTCATGTATGTGTTCATGACTATTGCAAAATGGTAGAACAATACTATTTCTTTCTATTCACTATACTGCTGGTTCTTTATCTTTGCTACTGTGTTACAGTTGTAGCTATGCACTTATTTTTCATGAGTAGAACAACGGTACAATACATTCTTATTGTAAACATTCTTTTTTTTTTTTTTTTAAATTTTTAAAACCTTTATTTTCAAATCAGTGCACACAGCTATTTAGCCTTACATCCCGGAGGCTAGGCAGAAGATCATTAACCAGAAGTCCAGTGTGCAAGGAGCAAGGTACCAGAACGTATCAAGGTTATAATTTTCTGTTTTTTCTATAAAAATGTAACAAAGACAGAGAAGAAAGCACCAGAACTAGTGCCGAGAAATAAGGCAATGACAACAGTTGTGCAACAAGGCCCGATCTTGGAGTCGGCTAGGCTCAATAGCCACATGTACAGACAATAAACAGTACTAATATATAAAACCATGGGGGGAAGGGAAACACAGAATAGCTATGCACCATAACGCGTGTTGGAGTTATAGGTTATGGGGTCAAACGTTCCTCCAGTGGGGCGGTATCAGGTGGCATGCAAATGTCACCCCTATACTCGTTCCAAGCCCCCTATTGTAAACATTCTTGGCTATTCTTGGCTCATCTTCTCCAACTTCTCGACTATTACTGTCCTCTCACCCCTCCCCCTCACTTGGTCCGACCACTATCTTATCCCCTTCTCCCTGGCTCTTGGCCGGAAAACTGTCCACCTGGCCCCCAGGAGGGAGTTGAGGAGAAAGTGGCACAAGGTCACATGTACCACCTTGGACCCGGTATTCCACTTCCAGACGGAGCACCTCTCCTCGGATATTGATGGAACCGTCTCTAGGCCTAATGCTGCCCTTGTCAATGCTATTGACTCCATTGCTCCCCAGAAAGTTATAGCCTCCACAAGATCTCGTCCCTCCGCCCCGTGGTTCTCTACCCCCCTCCGTGAGGAGAAAAGCAGATGCAAAGCACTCGAACGTAAGTGGAGACTCAATTACGATCCTGAAGCTAAACTTACCTATAGATCTACACTGAAAAAATTCCTCAAACAAAAAAAGATTGCTATGAAAAACCATTTTTCTTCTCAAATCACCTACGCCAAAAACTCATCTAAAACCCTCTTCACCATCGTCAAAGATTTCATTAATCCTCCTGCTAGAGCCACTCAGAACACTGCGAGTCAGGCTCTTTGCGAGGGACTCTCAGATTACTTCCTCGATAAAATAAATAAACTCTGTGTCTCCTTCCCTAAAGGGCTCATCCCCCTGCCTCTCCCCTCTAGCCCCCCTGCTTCTCCGTCTTTTCTTTCCTTCAATAAACTCAACCGGGACGAGGCTATTAGGTTACTCACCCAGTGCAAATCCGGCGCCCCCACTGACCCTGTCCCGGCGAAACTCATGGGAGAACTGGCGCCGTCGCTAGCCTGCTCCTTCCTCTCCATCTGGAACGCCTCCCTTCACCATGGCTTCTTCCCTACCACTTGGAAGGAGGCCTTGGTGATTCCAATTCTAAAAAAGGCGGATGCCGACCCCACTGTTTTCGCCAACTACCGCCCCATCTCCCTTCTCCCCAAACCCGCAAAAGTATTGGAAAAAGCCGTTCAGTTGCAACTCACGAAATATCTGGAAAACCACTCCCTACTGCACGATTCACAATCCGGATTCAGAGCGGGATTCAGCACTGAGACGGCATTACTGGAAGTATCGGAAACCATTCGGGAATGCGTGGACAGGGGCGAGGAGGCCATGCTGGTCCTCCTCGACCTGTCAGCAGCTTTCGATACGGTCTCCCACCCCATCCTCCTCGACCGACTCAAACAGATAGGCATTGGCGGCACTGCCTTCAGCTGGATCGAGTCCTTCCTTGTGGGAAGAAGTCAGAGGGTACTGCTGCGGCCTTTCAAATCGGATGAAAAACCCTTGTCCTGCGGTGTGCCACAGGGCTCTGCCCTCAGCCCCCTGTTCTTTAACGTCTACCTTGCCCCTCTGGCCGACGTTGTGGAGTCCTACGGAGTCAGGGTGGTCTCCTATGCTGACGATACTCAGCTGGTGTTTTCCTTCAGAGACCACTCGGACTCCGCATTCACCAACTTCCGCCAATGCCTCAACAATATCAGTGTCTGGATGACTGATAACCACCTCCGACTAAATGCAGACAAGACGGAGGTGCTGTTCTTCAATCAGAAAGACCCCATCCCCTCCTCTTGGTGGTGGCCCGCGGCACTTGATCCTGCTCCCTCTCCTGTTCACTCTGCACGTAACCTGGGTTTCCAGTTTGACGACTCCCTCTCATGCAAAACTCAGGTCAATAAAGTGACCTCTGCCTGCTTCCTGAAGTTGCGCATGATCAGAAAAATACTCCCCTATCTCCCTCTGGATTCCCGCCGCACAGTTACCCATGCCCTCATCACGTCCCACCTGGATTATGCTAACAGCCTCTATGCTGGTGCCCCCCAGTATCTGTTAGACCGACTTCAGATTGTCCAGAATGCGGCGGCCAGATTGATTGGTAACTTTCCCTACCGTCAATCAGTTTCCGCGTACCGTAAGGAGCTTCACTGGCTTCCAGTGGCCAGCCGTATCCAGTTTAAGATCCTTACCCTTACTTTCCGAGCCATCAACGACCTCGGTCCCAACTACCTGAAAAAACGCGTCTCTATATCTCGTTCCATCAGATCCTTGAGATCCAATGACCTCCGCCTCCTGATCTCTCCCCGTTTTAGACTATCTAGAATGGGTGGCAGAGGGTTCAGTGTCATTGCGGCAAAATGGTGGAACGCTCTGCCAATTGATCTGAGATTCTGTCCTTCCGAATCCATCTTCCGAGCCAAACTCAAAACTTGGCTCTTCTCTGGACTCTGATTTCTCCCTGCTGCTCCCCATGCTCTTTGCTCCTTATTCCCCCTTAGAGACTCAGGATCTAGCGCCGGGACACCCCTTCGGGGGTAGCTGTGCGCTCTATAAACTACATAAAATAAATAAATAAATAAATATTTCTTCTTTGTGTCTCTCTGAGAGCAAAACAAGCAAGCACGAGTGACTTTGTGAAAATAGTATATTGTTTTCATGCGTCTGAGGTTCTTATGTTCTGAGGTTGCCAAAATTAATCTCTCTAATAACAGAAGATTCTAGTGGCACTGCGAGCTAGCTAATAATACCATAAAAAGGGGGTGTTAAAGGTCAAAAATATAATCACGGCAATAACTCTGCTTCAGGTGCAAACAAGTAGAGAGGAATTTGTATGTCGTCATAATGCACTTGTACTATTTGAAAGCAAGCAAATTGCCTACCCCAAACTATTTGTCCACATGTTTTTATCAAGTAAAAGCAGGTGAAAATCATGTTGGTGGACACTGTGAAATTCTAATTTGCACACCCTAGAACAGGCTGTCACCAGAAAAGCCACTGAGGATAAGAGAAGGAGGAGCAGTCGCTAGGCATAACCAGTGACCTACAGCAGGCAGGTAATTTGGAAAAGGACCGCCATCATCATAGTACAGCATGCGGACCCGCAGTGGTGTTAGTGGTCGGACTGCCACTCTCATAATAACCCCCTGAGTTTCTGAAAGGCAGAGAGAGAGAATTAAGACAGATAGAACCAAGTGTGTGTTTATCTGTTTAAATGTGTGTGTTTGTGTGTTCCTGTGTTCCTGCACAAGTGTTAATGTGAATAATGTGCGTGTTTTTGTCTATTTGATTGTCATCTTAGGTATATGAAGACAGTTCCTGCAAGAGACAGAGTCCGTCATTCAAGAAGCATATTGACTACATTCTTCTGGGTGCATTCAGTTCTTGTAGTTGGGCCTATGATGGGGGCGATGTGTAACTTTCAATGCACTGTAGCCACTACCATGGTACAGTTTCTCAGTCAACACAAACCTGATATGGCAATTTATGCTTTCTAGCACGGTTGTGAGTTGGCATGACAATATGGAAATTGGCATATAGTTTTGTGAAGCCACATGCCACTGCAGAAACTACAATGCAAGTGTTCTGGATACAGCTTAGGAGCGATGATAGTGATGTATGCTGAGCTAGGTCAGCGTGAACATGGCAAGGCAATGAATTCTTAACTGGAGTAATATGATATGATCATGACACAATCTAGGGCAGTGTTGAACATGGCAGAGCATGGGGCGTAAAGTGGAAACCATGTGGGCAATGTGGAAAAAGCATTTTGAAGGGTTCAAATTAACATGCTAGGATATTAAAGACAACACTGGCATGCTGAAGAACCCAGCACCATGGACTTCATAGAGGCAGCACTCTGGCATATACATTTTAATATGTCACTGCCTGCCACACTGATTTTCATGAGTTATTAAATGAAAGAGGAACAATGATGTAAATAATAATCCACTGACAAAATGCTTGAAACTGGTGTCATCTTTACCAGCATAACATTCGAGGTAGGGATTTCATTCCAATGACTTAGTGTCACTTTGCATCAGGCAATGAGTCGGTGACGTGACACAAGATTTGTTCAGTTTTGTACCAAGTGCTTCTATCAAGTGCTTGGTTGGGAAAGCTTGAAGATACATAAAGGAATGTTGTCCTTCAATATAAAAAAAGTTATTATACTTTGCACTGTGGTAAAGGGAAGAGTGCCCCATATATTGAAAGGGAACAGTACCTCAAGCAGCACTATCTGTAAAATAATGGACCTTTTCTTGAAATTCTCAGATAAAGATCTTAGTCCTACTGATTGCAACCCCGTTAAAAATTACAGCTCGCTTCAATATCCTGATTATATTCTATTAGGGGTAATTAAGCCCATGAATATATGGGTGGTATATTCAATGCAAACTTTCTGAGGGAGGGTACTACCACAAGGGAAAACAATAAGGATGGAGATATATTAACAGACATAATAATATTTGTACACTTCATCTGAAGATCAAGAAGGTGGATTTAGGGGAACATCTTAGTTTAGGAGAAATGGACAATTTGGGCACCCTAATAAATAAAATAGTTAAGCGACAGGACGGCACAAGGATAGGAGCAAGTCTGAACGTTGTAGGAGGAAATCTAATTAAATTCTCGAATAATTTAGAGTAACCCTAAAATTGTATAACAGCTACAGAAACTAGTATATGAAGGCCAAGTAGTCTATCCAATTGTACAACATAAGTTTAAAATAATCAGCTATTTGTATATATTAACTATCTGAAATCACGTTTAGAATTTTTCTTTTGGTTAAACAATCACTACATTTTATTTTATTTCGAATGTTGTTTGCATGACCTCCATATACATTTCCTCAAATATTCTATTTCAAGAGTTGCAACAGCAAAATGCAATCAAATTAATCTGAGCGGGTAAGGATCACACAAATAGAGGGCTCTCATGCAAATGCATGCTAAGAGATGAATATAAAAAATAAATGGTGAAAGCGATGCTTTAAAATAGTCACTTACTTATACGCATGACATTCCTCTGTTAACTGCAAATATGACAGCAAACAAAAACAAGACAATGTAATGGAACACAAACAGTACAAGAAACACAATTAACAAGCAACAATAGCTGAAAGTTAGATGGCATGGAATGAAATTGACAGTTAACAATGAAACAAATAAAATACAACAAAGTACACAAGACACATTTCTAACAAACTTGATTGAGAGGTGCATTGTTTTAGTAGGAGTGCTTCCTTGATCTACAATCCATATGTGCAATTACTTTTTTTAATGAAGCATTAATGTTCAACTGCAGGTATCACAAGAATATTTTGTTGTATCACCCACATACTAGTATATTCAGGGAAAGAATAAATAGAATTAAGAATTAAATCATGTATTTGTCGGCTGTGAACAAATTATTTTGGAAATATGTGGTCCAAGGCACTCATTCAACATAGTAACTTGTGCCCACTTGTCAATTAGGTCACAATTTTAATTGACGCATTTACGCAAGCTAATTACTAAAAAATGTATCTGAAGTATAGGAATAGCTAGCTCCATTACTTATGACTGCCATGATATAAATTCAAAGCTAACATACTTGGGGGCATATCAGCAAGGGCTGGCGATAATTATCACTCAGCGCTCTTAGCGCGAGAATAATTATCGCCGGCTAACGCTGGATTGTATCGCTGAGATAGTGCGCTATCAGCAACGCTGATCTCAGAAGCGATACAATTCCAAGCGCAAGCATCCAATTGTGCGATTATCGCTGGAAATCCAGCGATAATCGCATAACGTTTGGAGATAGCTTGATGATAGGGCAGGGCATACTTAGCCATTATATCCACCATCCATTGGATATAATGGCTAAGTCAGGCTGAAAGCAGCCTTAAGGAAAGAAGCAATAAGCGAGGTTAGCGCTACTTTTCTTACCGCTATGGTGTTTAGCGTGCAGCTTGTTAATTAGGGAAATGTCGGTTAGTGACATCTCTCACGTTATTTAGGGGTGGAACGCCCACTTTGCATCTCATTAGAGATGCGAAGGGAGGCGTAGGAAAAAAGAGTGCTACAGTGATTATGCAAGTGAGCACCCTCTTGTTAATAGCGCAATAGCTTTCTCTCCGCTTTTTTGGCTTTTAAAGCCAAAAAAGCGGAGATAATGCCCTAGTTAATTTGCCCTTTGGTACCAAAATCATCAAGTCAATAGGCTTGTGGTCAGAGTTGCACAATTTTTCACAGATGAAAGGTTGCGTAGTCCATTTCCTTGAAAAGGTCGAAAGTGTATTACACAATTTTCAGTTTCATGATGTTTTTAGACTACTGTGTAATCAATCACTGGCTACAAGGGCGTAAGCGAATTGACTTCAAAGCTCTATCAGGCACATGCATCAAAGCATTTTGTGATCGCAAACGGTGCGAATTGCAAAAATCAGCCGTTTGCGATCTCAAAATTAGCTTTTGCGATGCATCAAGGGTCAAGTCCCTCGCAATTTGATAATTCGCAATTAATTGCGAGTTCGCAAATTGCGATTGCATTTAAGGAATTGCATTTTGCGATTCTTCAAATGCAATGCATTAAAGTTAAAAAATCTGGTTTTTCACACACAGAATACAGAAAAATTAGTTTCAAATGGGGAGCCGAGCATTGCGGGCAATGCCATGCCAGTCAGGCAGCTCATTCAAATTTGAGGTGATAAAATTTAAGGGACAGCTCTGAGTTTTTGGGACATGAGGAAGAGAAGCTTGAAACCTAAGAGAACTAGAGGCTCCCTCGCCGACAATTATATTACATCAACAGATGTGGGAAGCAGTCGAGTAATGTTCTTCCCGGATTACACGGCAACTGTACAGAGACGAAGAAGTAACTACATTGCGTTGAAGCGTCAGCTAAGGGAGCTGGAGTTGCCTTACTCCCTGCTGTTCCTGTCCCGGCTACGAGTGGTCACGAAGGAGGAGATTCGTTTTTTTGACTCCCCAAAGGAAATGTGGGACTGGTTGGAGGAGTCGGGGCAGTGGACAGGAACAAGACCTCCAGGCTCAGATGCTGTTGGGCGGCCGGAGAGGAGAACCAGGCGGGGTAGATGGCGGGGGACACACAAACTGCGAGGCCGGGCCCAGTTGCGCCCAGCCCAGAGAAAATCAGGATGTAACGCCAGGAAGCTCTTGAGGAGGTGGCAACCCTTGGGACAGTGCATAGCATTGATCATATGGAGACCAACATGCGCAGTGCCCCGGGGACCAGTGGCTCGTCATCTCCATCCACATTGATCTCGTAGGACTCGAATCTGCCTGTGGTGACTCCTCAGACTGCTGACCAAATTATGTGATATCACGCTGCTGTGTTGAGTCTGACCATGGTTAACAAACACACATAAAGTGAGACCTGCTTTGTCTTTTCATATGCCTGCACACATGCTGTTCAATTGTGCTGTACACTGGAGATGCCCTCGGAACTTAATGGGGCAAATGCGCGACGCCAGGGGACAGCTTGCTACGTGGGAGCAGGACACATGGCGCAGATGCTACACTCGCAGGCTCCCTATCACTGTGGCTCGCACCGACCTGCGCGTCAGTCTAGAACACGACACATTGCGCACCTCCCGCAAGTACAGGAGACATGAGAGGAGGAATAGTGCAGACAAGTCACCGTAACCACACGCACCCCACCGGGCAATATACTGGAATAGCTCATCACTACCAGTATTTTTCGAGGTGTGGACGAATGCCCCTCTGGGGCTACGCCCCATTAGTTACATTGTTTGCAGTTGTTATCTTGTTTGCATTGCAGCACACACCGATAAGCTTCCCACGGACCATGGCCCCGACCCCACGGTGCGGTCCCTTTGTCCCGCGCCAGGTGACTACCTGGATTCACGATGACATGCACTAACATCGTGACCTGGAACATACGTGGTATGCACACACCGTCAAAGCATTATTCCATCTTTTCCTACCTGCACCGACACTCTGTGGGTGTTGCCCTCCTGCAGGAAACCCACATGACCCAGACGGAGCTTGACAGGCTTCGCAGGCGTTGGAGAGGGCAAATATATTGTATGTCTTCTCGGCGCATGCGTGGGGTACACTGATCTGGGTGCAGGCGGGCACTCCCTTTATTTGAAGTAGTGTGGCTCACTGGTTAGAGGCGGCAGACCCGAGAGCAGAGGACGGCCCGGGACCAGGGTTCGATTCCCGACGCGGCAGGTTTCTGGACCAGGGTCAGCGGACTCGATAATTCTCTCGCCTCGGTGCCCACTCTGATCAGCGATCACACTCGGCAACTCTGGGCATTAGATTGCCTCATCTTCACTAACGGCCCCACCAGACCGCCGGGGATGCCTGGTCTCACCCTGGAGATACCCATTAAGGGACCATCTCTCAGGGAAGCCAGGAAGGGTTTCGCAGCGGTCGAAGCGCGGAGATACTTCTCCGGGAGTCGATCCTAGCGCTATATAAACTTGCAATTAATTAATTAAACTTGCAATTAATTAATTAATTAATTAATTTGTGAAGAAGTGAAGGTGGACTGAGAGGGCAGGTATATTGAATGGTCAGTAGATGTTATTGGGATCGTTGTATGCCCCTAACGTGGACCAGCCATCCTTTCTAGCGCACCCCTATGCTGGGCTCCCTTGGTTGCTAGGCGGGGATTTTAATGTGGTACTGGATGTCCAGGTGGACAGATATTCTGCCCCCTCCGTGCCACAGCGGCAGTGTCCAACGCGCAGGCGCTTAGGGATTGGCTTTCACACTGGGCGCTACAGGACTTGTGGCGCATACTCCACCCAACTGACAGAATTTATTCCTATTACTCAATAGTCCATGATTTGCATGTCCGGTTAGACAGGATAGTTGGTTCCCAGTCTTTGCTTCTGCTTATTTCACAATTGGAATACCTGGGGAGGATGCACTCCGATCATAACCCCCTGTGGTTTCAGATCAGCTGGGAGGCAGATCGTTTGCCTATGCCCACGTGGCGACTCCAGCCAAGCGCGCTGGAGAACTCAGAGTTTTGCTCGTCTCTGGGCACGGCTGTTCTCACATACTTTGATATCAACAAAGGGACGGCAAGCAATGCACTGGTAGAGTGGGGCGTCCACAAAGAGGCTGTCAGGTGGCACTGCTTGGGGGCCACGTGGAATGTAGGCAGGACGCTCTCAGCCTCCCTGGCACGCCTAGGAGCTGAGCTGCTACAATATGAGCGGGAAGGAGAGGGGGATGGAAGGCATTCACACCGGCTGGGGGATCTCCGCGCCCAACATGCGGAGCGTTTGGAGTGGCTGGGATGTCACAATTACGCGGCGCACACGGCCAGAACACACGCCAGAGCAGACAGAGCCTGCCTACTGGCAAGGTTGATAAGGCAGGAGGGGCGCTGTACCCCGATTGGAGCACTACGCACAGCGGGTGGAACGCTGGTGTTTACGCAACGCGAAATCCACTGTGCTCTAACAGATCACTATAAGCAGCTATACAGGGCCAAGGGAATTTTACCCAGACATCTCCTAGAGAGGTTCTTGGATTCTATCCAACTGCCCACAGCCTCCGAGGAGCAGTAGGAGGTGCTTAACGCGCCTTTCTCCTTAGAGGAAATTGGGGAGGTGATCCAGTCAATGGCATCTGGGAAAACGCCGGGGCTGGACGGCCTGCCCGATGAGTACTATAAAGCTTACCGTGAATCCCTGGCGCCATTACTTCATGGGTTATACATGCAGCGGTGGAGAAAGGATCATTGCCCCCTTCCATGCTGGAGGCGTTCCTGGTCTCCATTCCAAAGCCCGACAGAGACCCTACGGCTTTAAGATCATATAGACCCCTGGCAATGCTTAATGTGGATTCTAAAATCCTCACAAAAGTGCTGGAGTAACAGTTGCTGCCGGTGGTCTCCCACTTAGTCCGTGCCGACCAGAATGGGTTTGTCCCTGTGAGGTCTACGTCGTTGAATCTCAGGAGGTATTTCAGGGTGGCAACCGAGACCACGCATGAGTGTCCCAGGGAGGAATGTCTTATCCTGGACCTGGAGAAGGTGTTTGACTGCCTAGAATGGGGTGACCTGTCGGCGGTGCTGTTGCACTATGGGTTGGACATGGGGTTCCTCCATATGGTCAACCTTCTATATAAAAATCTCACAGTCTGAGTGCGACTAGGCCCCTACATCTCTGAAGCGGTACTGGTGGGCTGGGGCACCCGACAGGGGTGCCCCCTGTCCCCGTTGCTGTTCGCGCTGGCAATTGAGCCCCTAGCCGTAGGTATACGGGGGACTCTCGGTGATGGTATACCGTTGGGGGACACGGTTCATCAGGTGTCGCTCTACGTTGATGACCTGCTTGTGTTTGTATGGGACATGGGGCACATACCCGGACAGCTGGCCCAGCTGCTGCACACCTTTGCCACCATCTCGGGCTCCGAGGGAATGCGCGTAAATCCTGTCTTTATGCTTTTAGTGTGGGCAACGCGGACTCGGGATACTGTCTCGATGGTACATGAGTCCAGTGGAAATAGGATACCTTCAGATACCTGGGGATACAGATCTACCGCCACCCAACTGACCTGTGTGATGGGAACCTGGGGAGGGCATTCATGGTGCTGAAATCACAGGTACGCTTCTGGAACACACTCCCACTGGCGGCCACGGGTAGGGTGGCGCTCGCCAAAATAGTCATGCTTTCCTGCCTCCTGTACTACTTTGTTAATTTTCCACTATTTATTTCGGCACCCTTTTTTAACATGCTCAATAGGATTTTGCTGGACTTTATCTGGGGCACTGCTAGGCATAGGCTGGTGCTGGCGAAGTTCTACCTGCTGACGGACCGGGGAGGTCTGGCTGCTCCTTGTTTCGAAGACTACTACCTTGCCGCTCAGTTGCAATGGGTTGCTCGCTGGCTGGCAGATAGGGGCAGGGACGATACAGCCACAACACTGCCGACATACTCGCTAGAACAAATAACCAGACTTTTCCATCCTATTGCTGCAGTTACGAGCTCAGCGCCGCTCCTCTTGGCAGTGGCATACAAGTGCTATCGGAGGGTTCTATATCTCACACGTAAAACTGTCCCTTATGCGCCGGCAATACCTCTGGAGGGCTCGCCTAGTGGTGGAGGGGTACTTACAGCTTCTATGCTCGCGGAATGGGGGAGGCAGATATTCGTACACTCAGAGATTTATACCGGGATGGGGAGCTAATACCATACGAGACCCTGTAGACAGAGAAAGGGCTCCCGCCCGTGGGGGGTTTTAGTGCACCGCTCACTGATAGCGAGACTGACCGCAAGGTGGAGGGACATGACCACGGAGCCTCGCCAGCATTTAACCGTGCAATACCTGCAAGTCATGGGGAGAGGCAGGCACCTGGTTCGTTGGTTTGGGGCATCGTTGAGGGAGCACGCGGCTGTTAGCTTAGACCCACTTTGATGCAAATGGGTACTAGAACTGGAGCGGCCACTGGTGGATAAGGAGTGGGAAAGGGTACTTAAAAGTCCTGTGCGCATCCCCAGAAACATGCGATTCCGCCAAATCCAGCTTTTCATTGTTCACAGGGCTTACCTCACGCCTGAGCTGATTAACCGGTATTTTCACCGTAACTATGCGCTGTTCCCTAGGTGCAACGAGATGGGAGCAGGGTCCCTGCATATGCTGTGGAGCTGCCCTGAGTTGGGCACTTATTGGCGCACAATTAGTGCGTTGCTGCAAGGTTGCACAGGTCGCGTCATACCCTTTGACTAGCCCGAGTACATATTGCATCACTTCACGAGGTCCCCTAAGGATAAGGTGATGTCCTGGTTCTTGGATCCGGGGATAGTGGCAGCAAAACGCCTCCTTACAAGGAGATGGATGGCACACCACCCGCCACATGCATGGGCATGGAGTTCCTCATTTTAGGCATGGGCTAGGGCGGAGGGGACTGCCATCCGAAGAGAGGAAACATTGGGGCTATGGTAGGAACCTATAGCGGCCCACTGGGAGCAGATGCTCAGTGTGCTACAACAGTCGGACAGGGAGAGGCACACGAGCCGCACAGATGGTGCGGAAGATGATCACACGGGTGGACGCACGTCACAGGTCGCTCTATTGACGGGATAGTCTGGTAACACTTTACTCCTGCTTTACCCTGACACGAATGCAACCACACCAGCGCGGCCATAGATGAGAAGCGCACTAGTGACCCCGGGAGGGGGGGGGGGGAAGAAGGTGGGGATAGAGGGAAAGGGGAGAGGGAGTTAAAATGTGCATATGGTTTATGCTGCTACTGTTATTGTTCTTTATTTCATAAATATGTCATCTGTTTGCTTGATCAAGTTGAACGGTCAGCACTGGACCACATAGGCTACTGGGAGGTTAGCACGCTGGTGTTCAATGGTAGCCTCAGAGACTGCTACAGGACTGGCGGAGCGTAGTAAAGTTAGCTCCTGGGTGAGCACCTTTTGTTTCATTCATAGTAGAGCTCGAATGCATGTAGAGAATTGTGGAAATGTGCTAATGCATTGATAAATAACCTGTGCATGATTGTGAGCTCAAATATGAGATGCCTTTTATGTCAAAATGAAATCTTAAAACGATAAAAACAGATTTGACAAAAAAAAATGTATATTACATCAACAGACCCAGTGTCTATTATATAGTGTCCTTCCTGACAAGGTGTCAACAGGAAGTCTGAAACTGGACACAGTAGGAACTAAGGGGCATATTATCAAGGGGGTTTATCTCCGCTTTTTTGGCTTTAAAAGCCAAGAAAGCGGAGATAAAATTATCTCCCTATTACCTAGCTGTCGCTAACACCAGTTAGCGACAGCTAGTAGGAGATAGCGACCATCTTGTGCCCCGCTTTGCATGTCAGTGATATTTATCACTAATGACATGCAAAGTGGGTGTGCCAAGATGTTAGCGACTGGAAACAGTCGCTAACATCGCTATCTTCTATTACCAACTTTTGGAGATATTTGCGCTAAGCGCGAATATCTCCAAAAGCTAACAACTGCCCCCGAGCAGTTCTTAGCTATGTTATCCAATGGGAGGTGGATAACATGGCTAAGAGCATTAGCTCGGTAATGCATGAATATCGCTGACTTTTCAGCGATATTCATGCTTTGCGGCCGATTTTTATCGCAATTGCGATAAACCTTGGTAATACCAAGGTTTATCTGCGATAAAAATCGCCGCAGGTAGGCGATAAATTTTTGTCTCTAACCAAGCACTAGCGATAATTATCGCTATTGCTTGATAATATGCCCCTAAATTATTTAGATGACCTGAATGCCTAACTGAGTTACAGAGCAGCTAACAATCCAAACTGCCAATAAACAACGTGAAAACATCCATCTCCCAAATTGAGATGAAATTCGGAATCAAAGAGAAAGCAAGTAAACCAAATGTCGAAGGAAGCTCTGTGACATTAGGAATACAATCTGCATTAAGTCGCCCCAATATACGGACCAGAGCCTAGTCAGTAAGAAATCAAGAGACCATGGCCGACTTAGAACAAATCGAATCCCTCTCAACATCAATAAGTACTCGGTCTGCATAAGAAAGTATTCAGTTCACACCAAAAGCAAAATATAACACACATGACTATACACTCTCTTCCTTTATTCCTTTACAGCTGCCTAAGGAAGCCACTCACAACCTCACAACTGAGCCCCCTCAGTCAGTAGGGGTCCCGCTACGACAACGAGGCAGGATGCTGGAATCATTATAGGCTGCAACAAACAGTGAGACAGATGCTGGAATCAATGTACACCCCCCAAAGTATAGGAAGTCGCTCAACCTCCTTGTGAATATAGCAGATGCATGGAGCCAGGCACGTTTGTTTCAGACTCTAGATACCACACCAAAACCTCTTGAGTACCAATCGAATAAATTCGATATAAATATTGCTTTACTGGTATCGCTAGCACAATTCTCTGCAAGCCTTTGACTCTCGATTTGCGAATATGCACCTGACAGTAGAGGTGTTATTGAGGGAGGCCACGGATGTATCAACAGAACAAACTTTACCAGTGTTGCACTTGTAGCCTAATTATTGATAAAAATACAAGAATTTCTAACAATTCTATCCATATTGGCGGAAGAAATAAAAAGTATGAAGGCCAAATTCCCATTAAAAAAGGCTAATCATTTTTCCATACTTACAACGGACTCACCAGCTAACAAATCATTGCAAAAAAACAATTAAAAAAACAAACAGAAAAATATCCGAAAACAAAAAGAGAGAGAAATAGGAATAGGCAAAGAAATGAAAGTGTCAACTGCAAAATTCCTTCCTATTTTCAAGCAAACAAGAAGAATTGACACAATTGCAGATCAGTATAATAGCAGTCGAATCTCAAAAGCTCGCCTTATAAGCTCCAACAAGGAACCATGGGGGAAATTACCAACAACTAGCGATAATTATCGCTATGTTGGCTTAGCGGGAATATTCCTAACGCTTCACCTGTTTTTATCGATGAGATACCTTGCTATTAGCAAGGTTTATCTCAGAAGCGATAAAAAACAGGCGAAATGCTTGAATATCGCTGTCAAGACAGCGATATTCAGCGTTACCGTGACAATGCTCTTAGCCATGTTATCCACCTCCCATTGGATAACATGGCTAAGAACTGGTCAGGGCAGGCGTTGGCTTTTTGGAGATATTCGCGCTTAGCGCGAATATTTCCAAAACTAAGCCATTGTTGGTAATAGGAGATAGCGATATTAGCGACTGTTTCCAGTCGCTAACATCTAGGCACGCCCACTTTGCATGCCATTAGCAATAATTATCGCTGACATGCAATGTGGGCCCTAAGATGATCGCTATCGCCTACTAGCTGTCGTTAACTGGTGTTAGCGACAGCTTGGTAATAGGGTGATAAAATTATCACCACTTTAGCGGGAAAAAGTCCAGCTAAAGCGGCGTTAATGGCCCTTAGTAATATGCCCCCACGTTCCTCCCAGGATCTAAATGGAATTGACCTCTGCTCAACTAACCCAACCACACCTCAGCACTCTCACAAAAAAGATACAACTAGACCTAATCCAGTCATTCACACTTTATACAAGGCTCAGAGTACCAAAAGAGGAGATGACATTTCACAGACATCACAACAGGAAAAGGATGCTAAGCAAATAATTGCACACCGTAGTTTAATTCAGCTTGCGGTAGATAGCGAACTAACCTGAAATATTTCGCAATATAGATCAGCCTTCAGAAGAAACAGTGCCAAAAAAGGATAACTCTGCAAACAAGTCACCAGGTTACCCCAGTTCAAAGCATGAATAAAATGGATACACCACTACAACAATGCAGCTTTACTGGAAACCAACCTCTAACAGGCACCTATTGTGCAGGTACGCTCATGCACCCACAGGGGCCCCAAAGGAAAGACACGAAAACGGTATTTCAACCCTTAATATTTTAAATAGAACCAACATTAGCCATCCACATGTATAGAGACAATAGAATACAAGTGTGGCAATCCGTACATAGCCACTTTAGTAACTTGCGTATCATCCACAATCGCCGATCTGATTACCACAAAACACAACCTCTTTTCTCATTGAGGAATAACCGTATCAGAGGTGCCGGAGGAAAAATTCCAGCCGTATAATTAAATTATTATTATTAAAGATTGATCGAATAGATTCACTAATAAAGGGCAACACCCGAATAGAGAAGGCAAAGGCCGTCTCGCTATTGAGGAAAGCAAAAGGGGTAGGTGTCAACAGCTATTTCCCCAAAGCAATATCATTAAATCGTACACAAGAAAGTGCTAGGCTAATGCCCAGTAGTTTATATCACGACAAAACAGACTGGAATGGGTTTACCCTTACCATCAACCAAAATAAAATGGACTGACATGAGCAAAAGTGCAATAGTCTGTACAACTGCAACGGTTTCAATAGTTATGGGACCAGTAATTCACCAATACAGCAACAGACCCGGGAACAAAAATCTGTAAATTATAGAATGCCCCATGGGAAACAAGTGGGCAATGGCCCATTGCATATAACCTTGCTTTCATGGAACATTGCAGGCACAAACATGTAACTCTTAGATCCAGAATTTGCAAAGTATCCAACGAGTTTTGACATCATATGCCTGCAAGAGACGTGGAAAGAGGAGGAACTGCCATAGGGAGGGTATGCAGACATCTTCACCCCGCACAAAAAGCAAAGAAGAATGGTCATCTTAAAGGGGGTCTAACTACATATGCAGCACTAAATAAGAACTTTTACTATTCCAGTCTTTCAAATAATGTTCCATTATACAAGTAATAAAAATAAACCGCTTGAATTATGATTACTCCTCAGGCTCCATCATAATTTTAAGTATATATATTCATCAGAGCACGACTCAAAAATGAAGGAATATAATAATATTACAAAACAATCCAGTGCCTTTGGAAATGTTGCACCAAGGCATCCTATATATAGTTACAGCCAACTTCAACTCAAACATGGGTAACCACCAGGGAAGAAGTTGAAATCTAAAATGAAGAGACATGTACGGAGGAAATCTCGAATCAAACCTCAAACGTTGGTTAAATTAATAAATCAGATCATGCATTATTAGAAACAATGGAGGCTTTGGGACTCAGGCACTGACCGGCCGTACCTTAGGAGATATTCTGTGACTGCAACAAGAAAAACCAACAAGACATACTCGGTCCTGGATTACACATTTATATAAAATCTTGTTTTACAAAATTAGTGACAGGTGTGAAAGCGACCATTTGCCACAGACCATCAGCATCACGTATCATAATGCAAAGTGGCAAATGTATAAATCTATTGGATCCCAACACCCAGGCACAAACTGGAAAAAAATTAGACGGAATAGATTGTCACCATCTCACTATGAGACCTGGACACAATCTGGTTCAATGCTTACCTGGGACACAAAGGAGCTGATCCTGGCCTGTAGTCAAACACAAGCAGAACTCAAAGCTGCCTTGACAACATCAAATATTAAAATAGTCAACCCTTAATAACCTAAGTGCGAAATTTTGCATTCAAATTCTCTCAGACAACACCAAAGGGCCCTGGATAAAGAAATTAAATCTATTAAATTTCAGTCGGACCAACAGGCTCAAGAACTGCTAAGAGAACTACAGAAGTCCTCTTAAAAGGCAGTTTGGGAAGCAAAAAGAGGAAAAGCTGACCAGGATTGGGTAAATATCCCAGTCCAAGCCTTTAAAAATAATTCAAAATCTTTATGGTCATTAATAAATCATCTAGATAGCCACAGTATGCGGGCAGCTGGAAATAATGTAAAAGAAGAGGTTTGGAAGGATCAGATAGCCACTTTACACGGCATACAAGATGCCAAGTCTTTAAACACAACAAATATTTTGTGTGAAACATTGTTGTCCTTTACAGAAAGTGCAATCACAAAAAGAATTAGGAAAACGCAGGAGGAATGGGGCGCAGGCCCAAACAGGCTTCCTGTCTTATATATAAAAAAGACCAGGAGTTTTGGAGTAGTCGCTTTCTAATTTTGTTCACCTTCTGCTAAACTGCAGAAACCATTCCTGACACTTGACATGATACCATTTTATAGCCAATATGCAAAGAGGGCCCTTATTCTTCTCCAGACAGTACCAAATGATATCTTTATTGGATACAGATTCTAAAATACGCGCAGGATTCATATTGACTGAACTCGAAGAATGGGCCGAAATGAACATTTTAATTCCATACAACCAGACAGAGTTCAGACCGAAATCCAGTACTTTAGATAACTTGGTAGCTCTTAAAATGATTGTGGACAAATGTGTGTGCAAGAAACAACCTTTATAAACATGTTTTGTGGATCTCTCAATAACTTTCGACCACGTTAACCGTAATCTGTTATGGATAAATATGTGTCATTGGGATATCCCCAGAAATTTACTGCACGCATTTCAGCTTTTGTACACCAATAATTGGGCCCAGGTGAAACTCGGTTAAAATACTAACTTGACAGACAAAATTGCAATTAAGAGAGGTCTGAAGCAAGGTTGCGTCTTGATGCCAGTGCTTTTCAAATTGTTTCTGTCGGATCTTAGCACTTACTTGGTGTTAGATCAGGGGGTCTCTAGTTGGCAGAGGTAGGTACCACTTTCCAAATATGGACGCTTTGCTTCTAGTCAGGGTAAGGGGGTACACTCTTTAGATAACCCCTGCTCACCCCCTTGGTAGCTTGGCACAAGCAGTCAGGCTTATCAAAGGCAATGTGCAAAGTATTTGTACCAACACTCATAGTAACACAGTGAAAACATCACAAATGGACTCCACAACACTTTTAAAAATAGAAGTATTTAATATAAACTAAACAAGACCAAAATGACAAAAATCCAACATACACAGTTCAAGAATATGGTTTCACAAGAGTTCTTAAGGTTGCGTTAAAATAATCCACAGTTGCGTCACGTTTTAGCCAACAGTACCTTTAGATGCGACAAAAGTTCCTAGTGAAAGCTGCAGCGTTGAAAAACAAGCGATGCGTCACTCCTGAGACCCTGGGGAGGCGATGCGACAACCCCGCTGGACGCAGTGGGTGTGTTGCAATGACACCGGTCTGTATGGGGAGGGATGCGATACCTTGTATAGATTCCATTGCGCATGTTTCGTAGGAAGCATCTCACAAAAGTTACGATGCGACGATCTACGGGACGGCGCCGATCTCAGGTGCGGCGGCGATGTGTGGCGCAGCACCGATCTTCTCCTCTCGCGCCCCTCAATGCGATGACTCTGCGACGACTCTCGCAGCGACGTGATGCGGTCCGCAAGTAAGCGGTGCGACAATCTCACCTAGTGGCGACAGGATCTGCGACGATCCTCGCAGCGATAGTACTTTTCCCGCATGTGGAAGGCAGGCACAGCCCTAATCAGGCCCAGGTGCTACCCCCTCTCACCACTCTAGATGCAGATGGAGCTATTCAGCCCAGGGATGGCCCACTCAGCGTCTGGGAGCCACCCAACCCCTGTCACTCACAAACCAGACAGTCAATTCACAAACAGGCCAAGGCACACAAAAAGGTCAGACAAG
The DNA here is from genome assembly GCF_964263255.1 of Lissotriton vulgaris. NCBI lineage: Eukaryota > Metazoa > Chordata > Amphibia > Caudata > Salamandridae > Lissotriton > Lissotriton vulgaris. The sequence continues at coordinate 406,158 of NW_028241043.1, read as the reverse complement.
AGAACAGCCACGTTCTAAAAGTGCTGTACTCAAACACAGGATTTAAAAACCACCTTTCCTAAAATATGTGTTATTAAGTTCTGAGTTCAGGGATACCAGACTTTTATGTCCTATCTTGCTCCTATAGGAAGATATGCAGGTAGCCATTGTAGCCAGTATTCTCCATGATAACCTATGGGTAAGATAGCCTTACAATAGTGAAAAACAAAAGTGGCTGTAATTCACTACCAGAGCATGTCACCTGCACCAGTACATGCTCTACCTTTCACAAACACTGCACCCTGCCCAAGTGGGTACCTTGGGCCTTCCATAGGGGTGACCAATGTGTACAGAAAGGGAAGGGTTAGGCCTGGTCAATAGGGACACTAGCCAGGTTGACATGGCAGTTCACAGACTGCACATAGGCACTGCGGTGGCAGGCCTTCAGACACCATTTTAGGGCTACTGATTTTTGGGTGGCACAATCAGTGCTGCAGGCCCACTAGTAGGATTTGTATCACCAGCCCTGGCACACTCAGTGCACTTTACTAGGAACTTCTTGGTGATACAAATATGCCAATCATGGATAACCAATCACAATAACAATTCACTCAGGTAGCACTTGCACTTCGATACTGATCAGCAGTGGCAAAGTGCCCAAGGCATTTACACCAGCAAAAACGAAATACAGCACTGCATCAAAAATACATAAGGTAGAGGTAAAAAGACAGGGCATACGCCCTACTGAAGAAACCCAAGGCAGACCCGATCGACCTCAAGAACTTCCGGCCCATCTCCCTGCTTCCGTTCCCGGCGAATGTCATCGAAAAGATCGTCAACACCCAACTCACCCGATACCTGGAAGACAACAGCATCCTCGATCCCTCACAGTCAGGTTTCCGCAAGAACCACAGTATCGAGACCGCCCTCATCGCTGCCACAGACGACATCAGAATCCTACTCGACAACGGCTAGACAGCAGCCCTCATACTCCAGGACCTCTCTGCCGCCTTCGACACTGTCTGCCATCACACGCTACGCACACGCCTCCACGACGCAGGGATCCGCGACAAGGCCCTGGACTGGATCACCTCCTTCCTCTTCGACAGATCCCAAAAAGTCTGCCTCCATCCGTTCCACTCAGGAGTCACCAAGACAATCTACGGCGTCCCGAAAGGATCATCCCTCAGCCCGACACTTTTCAACATCTACATGGCACCATTCGCTCGCATCGCCATACTTCACGACCTCAACATAATCTTCTACGCCGACGACACCCAGCTGATCCTCTCCCTCACCAAGGGCCGCCTCACCGCCAAAGCCAACCTCCACTGTGGTATGAAGGCCGTCGCCGACTGGATGGAAGAGAGCCATCTCACACTGAACACGGACAAAACGGAGATCCTCATCCTCGGGTCCAACCCCTCAGCATAAGACGACTCCTGGTGGCCCACATCTCTGGGCACCGCCTCCACGCCAACGAACCACGCACGCAACCTGGGAGTCATCTTCAACTCGAAGCTCAACATGTCCAACCAAATCAATGCAGTCTCCTCAAACTGCTTCTACACCCTCTGCATGTTCCACTAGATCTACAGGGGGATCCCTACAGACACACGAAAAACCGTCACCCACGCCCTCATTAGCAGCAGACTCGACTACGGCAACGCCCTCTACTCCGGAGCCCCGCCCAAGCTCATCAGCAGACTTCAAAGAATCCAGAACGCGTCTGCGCGCCTGATCCTCGACGTCCCCTGCCGAGACCACACCACCCCCCACCTGAAAGACCTGCACTGGCTCCCCGTCGACAGAAGAATCACCTTCAAACTCCTGACCCACGCACACAAAGAACTCCACAATACCGGCCCAGAATACCTCAACAACCGACTATCATTCTACGTACCAAACAGGAAACTCCGCTCCGCTGACCTCTCACTGGCCGCCGTCCCACGAATCCGCAGAGCCACTTCCGGGGGCAGGTCCTTCTCCCACTGCGCAGCCAAGACATGGAACTGCCACCCCCTCCTCCTACGTCAGACAGAAGACCCACAGACCTTCAGGAGACTACTCAAGACCTGGGTCTTCGACCACTAGCTGCAGCCTCTCCCCCCCCAGCGCCTTGAGACCCTCGCGGGTGTGTAGCGCGATTTATACATTCTCTGATTGATTGATTGATTGATTGATTGATTGATACAACGCCAAAGATGCCAGGTCTAACACATGGACATAGCCAATTACCATCCACCAAGACTGGCAACTAGGCAAGTGGCCTTCTAATATTATGCTGGGGCATCTAAATAAGGAGGGCAGCTGGTTGCTGCTAAGCGTTTTGCTACAAGACCGAGTCACATTATTTGAATCAGAGCACACTAAAACCAAGAATCGCTTCCCTAATCTCAGCATTTCAAAGATTACAGCGAAAATTCGCCATTACTAGCTGCAACACAAGCCAAGTTCATTCCATTACTTTGTTATGGCACTGTAGCATTCCCGGGAAAGTTTGGGGCTTTTCTCAATTCAGCACAAAATAAGGTTTTTAGATTTTTATTCCAGCTACCGCTGAGCGCATCACTATTTCAGTTTCAACTGGAATTTGGGCTAATATATCAAAAACTAGCACAAACAGGCTCACTGATCAAATATATGTAATTAATTAGAAAATACACTGAGTGCTATGATATGGAAAGAAATCCAAAATAACACACATCAAATTCCGATCAACTGGACTCGAGCTTTTGACACAGCATTGAAAAATCTGAAAGCCAAAGAGTTATGGGATATTTGATAAGGCACTTCCATGCCACTCCTTATAACAAGCATTTACAATACAATGGTCTCGGCTTTGTTAAAGTTAGAGCTATTGGCATTGCAAATGGAAAAAACCTAACGTACAATTGCCATCTCAAAAGCTTTCCAAAGAAAAAAAGAGCAACTGCCTATACAATAAACGCATGTAGGCAAGAGAAATAAACCAATGGCTAGCAGTCACTCTAAGAGGAATGTCTATTGAAGCTCTAGAAGCACCTGATTCTTAGGAAAATCACTGAGAATGTATATCAGCTTTATTGACTTTACTTGCACGTCACAGGGACAACCTGACAATCTGACATGAACCCTGGCCTCTTGGGCTGACGTTTAATAACCCAGATCCAGAGTAAACGGAACAAGACATCAGAATATCGTATTATCAAATTACAGAAACGGACCAGTGACTAGATACTACAGCTCCCTCTGCACGAGCCCACGATTGCGGCAAGGGGTGAATGTCTAAATGGGGATTTTATGGATTGGATCAAAGTAGTATAAGAGAATCCGAAAAAACATCGCCATAATAAAACCAAACTCCAGAGAAGGCAATGCAAACTGAATTGTCTCATCACTTAACTACGGTTGGTGGCAATGTCAATAACTAATACATTTAAAAAGTGTACTATGTAGAGCATCTGTGTTGACCCCTAACTACAAAGGACTTCTTTGGTGTGATATTCGCTCAAAGTTTATTGTGGCTGTTCTCGGCTCCTACTACGATTGCAGAATAACTAAACATATAAATGAGTTACATTTGCATTACTTGGATGTGCTATTCAACTTATGCACTTATCCTGAAAGTCTGGCCTTAATCCAGTCATCTTGGGTCTGCGATTGATACTCTAGAGTTATAACTTTAGAGCATCACAGCAGACACCTTAACAGCACTTTGTGACTGCAGTCTCTACGTGCCGTAATTGACAAATGCAGCGATGGTTGGTTGCCACACTCCAGTCTCAGGAATGCGACCGAATACTTTCTTCACTCGTTTGACAGCGATCCAACCACGAGAGCAAGACTCACATAAATGGGAAGTACTCTTGCAGGAAATGGAAACCTCGCCTTCTGCGAGACTTCAGCATAGCATGCTCAGACCTAGGCCTCCATCATGAGATCTGCATCACCTCCCTTCATCGTGACAACGCTACCATGTGGCTATCAATGAGAACCTGTATTATTGACGTCCTCGAGCTCCCCAGACAGACCCAAATCACACTGTACCTCAAGATGCTACACTGCAAATGTTACTTAAAGCTTGCTTGCGCTGGACCTTAGGGTAAATAAAGTCGGACCCAGGTCAGCTAGGAATGACTCTGTGCTCCATTATCTATACACATCTCCTACAGACACTCGTCCCAATGGCTATCGTACTCCCATAGCACTCTGGGCACATATGGAGGACAGACTTAGTAATTTCTACTTGGCCTGAAAAGTCGCAATCAGCACAGCAGGCCTGTATTTACGTTCTTGAGAAGTGTTCTTTTGACTACAAAACAGAGTACCCTGACTCATGTGTGTGTCACACTGCTGAGGCATCACCTGACATCAGCAGATTGTCTGACTAACGTACTGCACTGAATACTAAGGCACAGCAGCCATTCTGGCGGTGACACGACTTTGATTTGGTGCCGGGGCACGAAGGTTATATACAGGGTAGGTTTCATGGTGTGCTCCAGCATACCACCTCATCGTCACCTACAAACCATTGTGTTTTCAGACCAGGGGTGTCATCGTTCTTCTGCTCGGTCTAAAATATCTTCGAAAACATTTGTTATATGGTGTTGCAACAAAGACAGGACACCAGTGCTACACATGCGTTATTTGACCATAACAACGGTAGGTGGACATGGCAAAAGTTATTGAAAAGTACACTGTAATTTGATGATATAATAGCAACCATGCCGGGGGCTTTCTCGTATAGAACTGGCTCACACCGAGGGTGGGATACCCCTGTGATGCATTACTGTACGTGTACTCTGTGGATTCAGTAACAGGTCTATTATGGATATATCTTAAGTATGAGCATGAACATTTTTGCTTTATTAGCCCACAGTAAAACAGGATTATATCGTCCATAGCATAAGACACAAGCACCCGTTTTTTTTTTTTTTTAATCCCTTTCGGCAAAAGTGGTGTCAGGTGGGCGGACACTTTCACCTAGCTCCACGGGAGGACTTACATGCTGCGCGGTCAGTATACAAACAAGGCAGCCCTCATTTACAAGAGAAAGCAAAGCAAAGGTGGCCACTCCCTAAGAACAGGCACGTCTCCTAAAGATCAGGGACGTGCCCCATAAGGAGCGACGTTCCCGCCCGGCCACAAAAAGGATTAAAACAAGTCAAGCGAGGAAAGCTTGAAATGGTTGCCTGCAGCGAGTCTGTAGTAAGACACACCTTGCATTATGCTACTACAATACTGGCAAGATCTGAGATGAAAAGGGTAAATACACAAGCATTACCCCTTCCTCCAGCGCTTCCTCCGCCTCCATTGCTGCTCGTCCTGGTTCCTCCGCAGGCGCCGATGCTCGTCCCCAACTCCCCGCGTTTCCGAAGTGGAAAGGAAAACAAAACTTAAGAAGCTCACCCGTGACGCGCGTGACCCAGGAAGAGAGCAGTCATCGCCGCGGAGGCGCTGGCGCCGTGAGCGTGCGCGCGACCAAATCCGCGCGTGACCAAGTCTTGTCTCTCCTCTCCCATTCAGAATGCTGGGAGCGTGCCCAGCTCTTGTCGGCAAAGTCTCCTTTGCCGACTGAAATGTTTACAATAGTTCTCTGCCGAGAAGGCGCTTCGTGCGTCTCTAGGCCGAGACCTAAAAAGTTATCAACAAACAAATGAGGAGGTTGTCATGGCTCGAAGACAAAGCGGAGTTCAGAAAAAGACGGCCTGGACTACAAAGGATACTTACAGGGGGCAATGTTCAAAAACCCATGGGTGGATGCCCAGGAACACCCATGCTTCACTCATGAAAAGCCTTCCCAGGGCAGAGTAACACAAGGCTGTGACTTGCATTGCCTTCAATTACCACAGATTTGCCCAGAAACACAGGGCCAAAGTAGGTGGCCTAGCACTGCTAGGTAAATCTGACTTTAGTATTACCTTACCATTGCTACACCGTTCATGAGGCAAGGGCAACACAATACTATGATAGATCTGGCCCTAAGTTCAAAGGTAAAATTTCAGACCAGGGCGTACCTGGTTTCTGTATCCTCTGCAGTCCGCCTAAACTTGCACCCAAGTACAGGTGAAGCTCAACCAGATGGCTGTGGTTGGTGCTCAAAATTTTTTGGCACTATTTTGACCAATCAAACTTCGGTTTTCCTTATTTGATTTTTGTCATTTGGGTGCAAATCTTTTTATTAAATGTTACTTAATTGTATGGGAGTTTTTTTGTTAATTTCGGTTTTCCTTATTTGATTTTTGTCATTTGGGTGCAAATCTTTTTATTAAATTTTACTTAATTGTATGGGAGTTTTTTTGTTTACTGTATTACTATTTTAGTACTGCATAAATACTTTACTCATTGCTTCCACATTTAACTGTCTCCTCTGTGCCATACCTACCAATGTTTGAGCTTGTCTTAATCTACTGACTCCACTACTTTACCCAGACAAAGGCTGTTGCTATTAACTGAGGTGGGTACTCAACTCTGCCAACTAATACCGCAATTTCTTACAGTACAGCAAAAACAGCCAAGGCACCATACCACTCAAATTCTGTAATTTTCCCCATTATGCTAGCCTCCCGTATATGCAGTCATGAGCTTGATTACAACCACATGCTCAACTAATGGACCTGCGTGGCAAAGGTGCCATATTGTGACACTCCTGCACCACACCTGTCATCACTAAGCTCATGAACATTATGTTATAAGGTTATAAGGATATTTATTGCGCGCACAATTACTCAAGAGTATCCTGGCGCGAAACATAACCACAGAGAAATCGAGAGCTGAACAGCCGAACAAGCAATTTTAATAGGCTATTTTAAAAAGATGGGTCTTAAGGAGCTTCTTAAAGCAACCAAGGTCTCTGGTGTCCCTGAGAGTGAAAGGGAGGGAGTTCCAGAGGGCAGCGGCTTTGAACGAAAAGGATTGACCGCCCAGTCTGGTTCGGCGGAAGCGGGGCACTACCATCCTTCGTTGGGAAGCCGACCTTAGGTGGCGGCTTGGGACATGAAAAGTCACTCTTTTCCTGAGGTAGGCAGGACCAGTATCATGAAGGGCACGATGCGTGAGTACCAGGGCCTTGAATTGGACTCTTTGGGCCACCGGCAGCCAGTGAAGAGTAGCCAATTGATGTCTTATGCTGTTTCGTCTAGAGATACCCAGCAGGAGTCTTGCGGCAGCATTCTGGATAAGCTGAAGTTTATTAACCAGAAAGGAAGGGGAACCCAGATACAAAGCGTTGGCATAGTCCAGGCGGGACAATATAAGGGCCCTAGCGACCGTTTCTTTAACTGGCTGGGGTAAGAGAGGAAAGAATCTACTCAGAGATCTGAGGGTCCCGAAGCAGGCACCCGTCAATCGCTTGATCTGCTCTGCAAACCTCAGATCTGCGTTAAACCACATGCCCAAGTTCTTAGCTGGGCCACCTTCAGAAAGGGGACGGGGAAAATCAGGTGGCCAAATTAATTCAGTGAATTGGCTTGGAAATTGACCGTATAGTAAAATCTCTGATTTTCCCTCATTGCATTTGAGTTTTGCATGAGCTAACCAGGTGAAAACGGCTGCCAGGCATTTTTGTGCGACATCAGTTTCTAATGTCGAGTTGCCCCATGTAAACAGGAGCTGGGTGTCATCGGCGTAGGCCATAATTTTTGCACCCAGCTCCTCGGCCAGGTAGATCAGCGGGGTCATGTAGATGTTAAAAAGAAGTGGGCTCAAAGTATCCTCTTCTCCAATTACAGTCAAGACACTTCAGGGTTCAGGTAAGTTTATCCAATAGCACATTAAATTGCATCTGCATAGGCGAGAGGCCTAGGCCAACTGGTACTCATTGGAATCCAAGTGCACATTTTGATTTAACATTCCACACTGAGATTCCTATTGGGATGCAACACATTACCCTTGTTGAACAATAAGAGCTCAAACACATAACTAAGAAAGTAACCCAGAAACCTATGCACAGCATGACAATTTGTTTAAGTACAGAAAATGACCAGAGAATTATTTTGGGTGATGTAAATTTGATATGATACAAGGTAAATCTAGCACACCGAAATATGAAGTATTTGCATGCAATTGGTCTCGCGTTTGTGAAAGTTGGAGCTATTGACGTTGTTAATGACAACGTGTTTAACTTGTTTTGTGTTTGCAAGCATTTACCAATCCTGTGCTAGCAAGAGCTGTGGTGAGAAAAAGAGAATGCTGGAAAAACAGTACTGCCTGTGAGGGTCAGGCAAAAACGTTTTATATTTTATATTACCTTCTCGGACAACAAATAACCGCGTGATCGGTAGACTGCCCCACACATTGCTGCTACTATGCATGCGACCGTGTGCAACGCGCAGCCTTATGCCTTCCCCACCCTCCTGGACTACATTCAGCCTGTGTGCGCTTCAGTTGCTGATTTCAGCAGGTGTACATTCTCTCTAATTCACTCTTTCTGCCCCTTTGACAATGTAGAAAAAAAGCAGCAGTGACAATGTTGCACCTACGATACTGCGTCTTCTTGTGGGAAGAGAGACAAGCAGACGTTGAACCAAAATAGCTAATTGCTTTTACCAACATGTACTAAGAGTCAGAGAAAGATTGGAAAGCGGTAGAAATCTTGAAAACACTGTAGCAAAAATTTAAATAAAAGCTATACATCGACTGAAGTAATAGGAAGCAATTGCGTGCCCTATAAACGTTTCTCGTAGATAAAGCTTTTATTTTAAAAGATGAAATGCTGAAGGGTCCTATTGTCACATCAGATTACATAGTGTTTACTGGCAAAAAATTTGGGTCGCCCCCCAGCCTCCTATGCGTGCTCTCTGCTTCCCAGGCGGTAGAGAGCTCTAGCGGAAAACAAAAAAGAAAATAGTGCCACAAACTAACGTACATAAAAAAAAGGAAGAACACATGTAACAGGGGCAGTTTGCTATAAGGGTCTGCAACAACAAAAGGTGGGACGAATTGACTATATTCACCAATCAGCAGCAGCGATTTACATAGGGCATTAACAGGAACCAATAGAAAACATGGGAGGTGCTACAAACCCATGTTCTCAATACAGCAGCTCGCAGAGACAGCGCATGCAGCGCATGTGCTGTCTAGGCGAGGACTAAAAAACTATACATGAACAGAGAACCAGGAAATATTTTCAGTGGCAAAATATCCAGTATATGGGGTGACCACAGTAAACAACTAATACATTTAATAATTCGTACATGTAATAGCATGTCTTAAAACATGAAATATCAAAATATCCTATCAGTGAAATCCATACCAACCGTAGCCAAAGAACTGTATTTATCCCTTTTTTCAGAACTTTTGGGCCATATGCACAGTGGCAATATCACCACTCTACTCATGCTCAACACATTACCATCATCTAACTCATCCACCTACTTGCCACCTCAAACTATCTTCAAGGGATTAGAGAATTTCGATTTACCAGCTTTGATAAATCTCCCTTTTTATACACAGACCAAATCACCTTCTTTCAGATCCTGTAACATACTTCCAGCATCCACCAACAGTGTGGTATATTAGTAACTGGGCCTACCCACGCACCAATTTGTTATTCATTTTCCACACCACCACATCCATTAATAAAAGCTGTCCTACATGGTGGTGTAGGGAATTATAACTCACTTCACAAGAGCACTAGTATTCACTTCTTCGTCTCTGCACCCTACTGCAATACCAGTTGGTCTTCCACCTGGTGTATGTCAGCATATTTAAACTAAACCCTATGAAGATGCTGTCATGTTACAGAAAGGTGGAGAATCAAGATATACCGCCTGACGCGTATGTACATGTATGAGTTTTTTTTAGAAGGATTCACAACTAAATAGACCCTGGTTACACAGGACAAGTGAGCTATTCACTCCCTCTATTGATTTTTTGCATGGACGATTGGATTCTAAAACAGATTCACACCTTCCAGAAAACTGCTTTCTTTTCTTAAATTCTACCACTTCACAACCAATCTTTTCCATTATATCCAACACACACATCTATTTTAAATAACACACAATTACTCTACCCCTCATCCTTTTAAGAGCAGCTTTTCACCAGAAACCCTAGGAGTGGTGCCATAACTCCTATGCAATTCCTTCATGTTTTGATGACTAGCTCTACGATTAACTACTGCCAAATGCAAACCTTCTTTCTAGACCCAATAACATGCTCTACGGGTAACACATAAATGTATGTATGCACCTAATGCCGAGGCTTACCAAATCGATTTCACTTCTCCCGATGTCAGCTGTACTCAATTATAGAGATACCAAAGGGGATGATGGACGGAGCGTTTGAGCAAATCAAACACTCACCCCCAGTCAACTGATCTGGGTTTAATCCATCCCCATTCTTTAGCTCACTCCACCACCCCAGTTCAGACATGGCCATATACAAATCAGTCTGACCTTGTGCCTCATGGGAACAGTCCAGCCCGATCTGCCAAGCCATGTCTTCCCTGGACCGGAAACAAGCATCCTGGGACCGGTTTTGGATTCACAATCCTCATCAGCAAGGCTATCTTGAATCCAGTGGTTGAGTGAGCCGGAGACCCACGTCTGGGAATACCCTGCCAACTTAGAGCGAACAAAGCGATACCAGAGGCTTTCTAAAATTGTTAAACCCTTAAACAAAGTTTCAGCATGTTGCTTCTTTGTGTTGCCAAAAACTAGGATATCATCATGAAAATACAAAACATTAATGTCCTGCAACAGCCTATGCAAAATCCTCTGGAAAGCATCAGCCCAAATGGCATCAATTAATAACAGTGCACTCTCCCGTGTCACAAAGGAAGTATAATGTTTGTAATCAGGATGTAAAGCAATTTGGTGATGGGCACTGGAACGGTCTAGAGTTGTCCATCTTGTCTCCACAGCCCCTTCCTCTCCCTGGCTATCACGTTAAGAAAATCTCCTCCAACCAAATGGCTCTATTGTTTCAGCCCCAGGCCTCTTTACACCTACTCAGGGAGCAGCTTGGCTTATGCTGTCAAATGCTGGCCAATCAGAAAAGGTTGCTACAGGGCTGTTTAGTTAACTTCATGATGTTAAGTTCTAAACCTACTTTCTTGTAATAGTTATAATAAATCTGACCTTGGCTAGTTCTTGGGTTTATTTAATGCTCCACCAATAAGTCAGGTTCTCCAGTAGATCTAATTTCTTCTCCCTTCTTGGAGCAAGGTTTTATGTGAATGTATCAATCTCTCTCTGTTTTCCAGGCGTGTACCCTAGCAGTGGAACCACTCCATGATGGGTCCTCTCCTAAAAAAACCTCAGTCTTCAACCCCTCTAGGACTGAAAATTATCGACTTCAATAACTGTTGCCTCTATTCTCCAAGATAACAGAGAAAAGTGTGAACAGGCAGCGCTCCAGCTATTTGGAGGACAACGCGGGATTCATTCTGGCTTCCACTCCTTTAACAGCACCGAATCAGCCTTGTAATTATCCTTCGATACAGCGCCCATCGGATCATGGACGAGTGTGGCACTGCGGCCAACCTTTTGCTGGATCTCAGTGGCCGCCTTCAACACTGTATCTCCTGATCAATCATCCTGATCAAGACTCTCCGTACTGTAGCATTTGTGGAAATGAGGTCCATAAAATGAGTACCATTGAATTGGGTAACAATAGACATCTGTTATTCAGCTACAAGATATCCATACACATGTTATGGTATAAGGCTCTTCTCAAGGTCCTCGCTATCTTCAGTTGATGATGAAACATTATGTACCTTCTGGGAACCAATGATCGGCTGAAGCAAAATGGGCTGTTGTTCCAATATAATTCAAAAGAGCCTTCTTGCACACGCAATCTGGAACTCCCTTCCTGCAGCAATTAGGCAGGCCCAATCTGAAACACTTTTCAGGAAAAAACTCAAAACCTGCCTTTTTAGTTCTGGTTGAGATATATCCTTGGGCTGGGCAACTTTATTCTCCGGAGTCAGTATCCGAGCACTGGGATACTTCGTAAGAACAAGCTATGTGCTCTATAAACCAAATAATTATTATTATTAATCATTATTTTGATACTTTGAATCATGTTACTAACTAGTTCCCATCAAGAGTTAGACTTTATTAAGTTAAATAAAGCCTTCCCTTGTTAGCCTATGGGGCAAGCAAAACTACGCAGGGGAAAAACGACTTGGTTGTCGCCACCAGGGCATATAAAAATATATTTTATAATGCCCCTGCAGTACCTAGAGCAGACCTTAGGGGTGAATTATTTGTAGTAGTTTTGGACTTTGGAAGTGCTTTTAATTCTAAAGTCGAACTTGGATACAAGGTCATCTTAAACCAGCCTGCAAGGCCTGCCTGGCTTTAAAATGACACCAGATATAACATCAGTTCACAGTTAAATGCAATAAGTCCACTGGTGTCTCTTTAACCCTACATGTCATACTGTATACTAAAGACTAATGTGTAGGCTGTCTTGCCCAATTAGAATTACACCAATTACCATATACCTTTTAAGGACAAAGCACTGGCCCTGGCCCTAGATAGCAGTGCCCAGGGCACTTTTAGAGTCAGTATTCACCAGTATGAGTCAGCAGTGGGGTGTGATCATGGCAAAACAGGATGACTTTCCTACACCTCTCATGTGCACTTGCCTCTAGTGCCGCTACATATTCTGCAGTTCCTCACGTGATGTGGTCTTGCATTGGTTATGTATGCTTGCTACATATGGTTTATGTATCATGAGCCATAAATAATTTTTCTTCTCACACTAGGTGAATTCTGATGCCGCCACTATGTTCTGTTTTCAGGAGGTGGCTACCATGCTGCCTCAGGCAGGGCCCTCACACCTACTAAGCAGACCTGTCAAAATTGACAGAGTCTTATCACAGTCGGGCTCAAGGCTTCTCCCAAACCAGCTCGCTCATCCCAGTATCATGCCCTCTTCTACAATAACAGCCAAGACACTGGGTGTGAAGGCAAGTAAAGTTTATTCCACAGCACATAAAATTGCAGTTTTATATGAGAGAAGACAAATGACCCTCATTGGAATCTCAGTAAAGTTCCACACAAAGATTACAATTGAGATGCAACACACGTGCATGTGAAGAAGTCCTCTGAGATATCAGATATGCCTCAATAGCAACTCCACAGTAAAATCCCAATGTTGTCTTCAATCGTACATTTCTTCTGGATATCAAGAATACCAGAAGCAGCTTCTAAAGACGCAGACCTACGCCCACCTTCAAACAACCAAATGCTTCGATGAATAGCAGCTGGTATCATTCTAAAATCCGAGGACAAGACCACCAATATGACATTCATAGAAGATCTGATCACCTCACTAGGCTATGGCCACCCTGCACTCTGATTCACAGGATACACATCTGAGTTGGTTGACAGCTGGGCTTTGTCTGGGTTGGGTGACAGCTGAGCTGAGCTTTGTACATTCCCTCTTGACAGTCACACAAATGGTGAAGGGCTGTGACATTGGTATCCTGATGGCCCATCCTCAGGCTGATGGGCCTTCCTGAGGTAGAGTGGGAGGCAGGAACTGGCACTTACACCTGAATAGGGCTGTGCCTGTCCCCACACAAGGAGCTGCATATCCCTCTGTAGTGAGTCTGCAGCAAGGGCAGAAAAGGTCCTTACCTTGTGATCTTCAAAGGCCTATTTAAAGATTCCCCCCCCCACTTCAGAGGCACCACTGTGTATATGTACTGGACCCCTTGCACAACCAAATCAGAACTTTGCTGGAGCCAAGGACATTCTGCCTGGATAAAGAGGTACTGTGCTGTAGGGGGCACCTCTATTTTCCTAATTGCATTGCTGTGTTTGCATGCTGCCTGCTGATTGGTGTGCTGTAGGACGGACTGCCACCATGCCACCTGCTCTGCTGTGATGGTCAGTTGCTGCTTGCCTGGGCGTGTGAAGGACTGGACCTGTACTCTACATCCTTAAACCCAGGTTTCTCCAAGGGCTTGCTGGCTTGCCTACTGTTATCTGTAGCCCCAGGGTCATAAAAGACTACATTCAATTCTGCTGGTGCTGCTGTACTCTGCCATCTGTCAGTTCTACCCTTGCCTAAGGTGCCCCCCCTGTCCTGGGCCTCAGAGTGGGTGCTGCAGCTGCTTCTAGAGAAATCAACAAAGCGTCACCACTGTGCCGATCTGAACTGCTGCATTGCCCTCCAATGCCAACACAATACTGATTCGGGGACATCCCTGCGGAGCTCAATGGTGATGCATCGATCTGACTGCAAGGTGCAATGACGATGCAGCACCGACCCGTGGTCCCGATTGCCCAGCTCAATGATGGTGTAGAGCAGATCTGAAGACACAGATGTGATGCTCGACTACAATGCATCGACTGCGTGAATCAGAACAAACACATCGAATCTTCAACGCCAACACTTGCTCCATCCAAGGTATTTTTTCAGCCGGCCCTTTGTGGGTCCTGTAGCAGGCCTACCCTCCAGAATTATGGATTTACCCCAGTCTAGAGCGACCTCAACTAACCTTTTAGCGCTAATAACTTCTAAGCACTGTTTTGGGATTTAATCTTTATAAATTCATACGTCAAGTTCTACTTGTTGATTTTTATTGTTTTGGTCTTGTTTTACTCAGAGAAATATTCTCTATTTTTCTAAAGTGGTGTGGAATTTTTGTGGTGGTTTGACTGTGTTACTGTAAGTTAAGTGTTGCACAAATACTTTACACATTGGCCCTTAAGTTAAGCCTGACTGATCTGTACCAAGCTACCAGAGGGTGAGCACAGGCTAATTTAGGTTGAGTATCTGACTTTCCCTGATTAGGAATGGGGCTCCTGCTTAGATAGGGTACATACTCTGCCAACCAGAAACCATAATTTCTAACACTCAAGCAGGAAACAAAGATAACACAAGCAATGGAAATGTAAGGGCATTAGATGAATGATCGGTGCTACTGTTGTTTGAATGGCTAACTGTCGGAGTGGACCTTTCTTACTGAAAGATGCTCTCAACAGAGAGAGGAGTGGCTCTGTCTAGTGCTCTCTGTGGGACTGCCATGCAGTCGCATCCTCTAAAGTAAGGCATGGGCTGTATGGGACGAAAAGAGGGAGACTGCACCAAGATGAAGGACAAGAATCATCCACACCCAAGGCTTGGCCAGTCAGGCCTATATCTTGTTGAGTCACTAGAGTGCAGACTCTATGAGGCTCTCTCAATGCCGAAGAGCCCACTTTTGCAAGGTGCTAAGGTCAGACAGGTCTTTTGGACCTGCCCCACCTGATTTCTTTGGGTGGATAGCAGAGTCAGAATGGGAACCCGAAGCAGTCTTGCCACATTTTGTCAGACCAGCCCCTGCAAGGTGTGCAGTGAACAAGCTCAGCAAGCGAGTCCAACCACTACAAAGGGGCCGGGGAGCGGGGGATGGGTTCAGACCAAAAGACATTCTTAGGGAGAACACAAAAAATTAAATGTCATGCATGAAACTTAAATTTAAATGTATCAAAATTGCACACCTTCATTGTTATGCACAGCCAAGAAGCTGAGAACACGATGAAAGACCAATCCGAGGGAGGTTTGCATTCTTAGGTTCTGCTGCAACAAATGATTGCAGTTCATGCTGGACTGTTCCCATTGGGAGCAGGATCAAGACTCAGTTACATATGGCTGAGTTTAAACTGAATTTGCATGGTGAGCAAAATAACACTGCATTTAGGCACAAATCTCTGTACTGGGGAGATGTTTGACATTGCTCAGCATCCTGTCCATCAAAGGTTCTTTTTGCATTTGTCACCACAAGTGGGATGGGTATACCCAGATGTGGTGCCCGTGCTCTCCATGCCACTGGAGTCAAGCTAGCTTGGATGATAAGGGGTAATACCCTGAATACTGGCTGGGTTTAAACTGGAATCGCATGTAGAGTCAAAATAATTATGGATTTAGGTCCAGATCTCCGTACTGTGGTGCATATTTGACAGTGTTCATTAACCTGTCCAACAGTTGTACTTTTAGCATTCTCTGGTTAGCATTCTCCACCCTAATAAGCAGCATGGCAGGGCAAGTTTTAGCACTGTTGGTCCCTATTGCAAAAATTATTTGGGCACCCTCCGAATGACCTCCTCCTCTACAGATTCCTTCACTATCACTCTCCAACAGGTCCCCTCATCTCCATAAATAGACAACGAATCAAATGTGTGTAAATTAGTGTATAGAAATGTTACATAAGACAGAGGGGACTACAAGGTGTAGGAATCAAATGTCATCCATACTAATGGGCATCTTTTAAGAGTGCTTGGTGTGGAAAAGGACAAACTCAGGATACGCAACATAACAATAGTTAGGGTTTACTTTACTAATAAAAATTAATAATATATTTCAACCCAAGGAACCCCTTTTTTTAGCAACTTAAGGATAATAAAAGACTGGTAAAGAATATAACTTTCAAACCTGTATCATGCAGTTTGCATGCAGCTCTTTTATGTTAGTTCATAGCTCACTGTGCTATATTAGGATTGTAACTTATGAACTGAAAGTAACAAAAGGATCTCTATGACAAAAGAAATAACCCACTGAACTACCCACATAAAATACTGTTGTGTGATCTGCATGGTACAAGTTCTTTGCGAAAGGCAGTTTTTTCCCTCTGTGCTACTTTAGATGAGCCGCACCCGCCATTAGACAATCACCAGAGTTATCTCGACATTTTTGTTGATGCCTGAAAAGTGCTGGATATAAAAGGAACTTTGCAGTGGTTGCTTTTAAACCCACAACAACTTGCAAAAAATAGTGCCTTCCAGCTCAGCCATAAAACGTCCCCCAGTAACAAAATCAGAACCCAGGAACAAAAAACAGCTCCCCACACTTCCAGCCTCCCGAGGAAACTCCTGATGCCCAGTCCGGCCATGGTAGATAGCAAGTTAGTGATGTGCAGTTAGTCCTTACTAAGGACTACCATACCCGTGAGTGGTGTAAAGAGCATTAGATGAATACGAGTGCACTAACAATTACATATCCCTAGAGTTTGACTAAGAGACAATATTCTTTACTTAGGAATTTTCTAGCAGGTGTTTTGGGCATTGCAAACCATTTAGATTTTAGTAGGACTGGTGAGAGCCTGCATTTGGGCCTGCATTTGGACTTCACATTTTGTCACCTTGTACTTGACATCTCATTGTTTATTGTGCCACTATCCCAGATTATGTGTTGGACACTTCTGGCATTAATCCAGCCCTGTGGAAGGAGCGGATTGCTACTCTGTATGAATGCTGAGGTTCCTCGTGGATATATTGACCCTGCTGGAACAGCGGTTGTAAAAAATATTTTGTTGGAGTTTGGTATGGTATGGTATTGTATGGTACCATGTCAGATATTTATATGCAATTCTTTAGTAAGTAATATGCATTCAGAAAGGTGTCCTGTACCCACAACCAGGATGGATGACCTATGTACAATTCTACTGTTTAAGTGATTTAAGGACAGGAAGTTGATAAGGATGTGGCCCCTACTACACAGGTCGCAAATGAAGAGGAGTGCATAGACGTGTCAAATCTACTGGCACTGTTAATGCTTGTTGTATTATGTGGTAGGGGTATTGATAGGTATAACTCCATCAATCAATCAATCAAGGTGTACTTATATAGACCTGCTTCTCACACAAGATGGTATCGAGGCGCTATGCTGCGGTGTAAGTCGAAGAGCCAAGTCTTGTCTCCCTTCCTGAAGTGGATCAGTGATGGTGAAGTACAGAGGTGGTGGGGAAAGGCAGTCCAGTACTTGGTGGGAAGGAGGGAGGAGGAGCATCTGTGCGAATGCGAGATGAGCGGAGCGGAGGTTCCTGGGAGGTGGGTAGAAGTTCAGGCGGTGGATCGTTGTTTGGCTCATAAGATCTTGTCGCTTTAGGCACCCGTGGGGTTGGCGGGCCTGTTAGAGTTCTACGTGCCACGGCGTCCTTTGAGATCTGCCGCCTCAGCTCTGGTTTGCACTCCGTGTGTCCTGAAAGCCAGAGCGGGTGGCCGCTCCTTCCGCAGTCTGGCTGCGCAACTTTGGAACTTGCTTCCGGTTTCCATCAGAGGGATCCAGAACCATCTTGCGGAAGTCCATAAAGACCTGGCTTTTTCAGTCTTAAACCCCGATGCTCTAGGGTTCGTGTCTTGGAGTCTGCTGTCTGCGCTGGGATGCCCCGTCACTGGGGCAGCCGTGCGCATTACAAATCCGATAAATAAATAGGCGGGTCCTTGGTCACGAGGGGCTTTGTCGGAGTGGGTCAGGAGCTTGTCTTGACATCTTTTCTGTATGCGGAGCCAGTGGAGGTCTTTCAGGTGCTGGGTGTCCTCTTTGTCAGGTTGAGGATGAGTCTGGCTGCTGCTTTCTGGTTCGTCTGGAGCCTTCTCATGCGTTCGGTGATGGTGTCTGCAAAGATTGCTTTACCGTTGTTGAGTACCCTGGTGATGTGTGCCTGCGTCACAGATTTCCTGGTGTCGATGGAGAGCCATTTGAAGGCGTTGCTGAGCATGCGGAGGGTGTGTCCTGCATCCAGCAGAGTAGGCTAAAGGTAGTAGTGGATGAGCCACAGAAAGCCTGTGCGAGGCTTGAGACAAAAGCCCAACCCTAGCTTAGCTTGAGCTCCTCTGAGAACCTCAAACCCAAAACAAGCTGTGCTTTCACGGGAGGATGGAGCAAGCTACATAGGGAACCATGATTGAACACAGGCCTCTGCTCTGCATCTTGTCAACCCTGGTAAATCACCCTGTGTTGGAAACAAAAAAGGTGTAAAGTGGTCTGTTCCTGTCTGTTTGTAGTTGAGACTCTTAGGTCCTTGGGCAAGGCATGTAGTATGTAAAACTGTCTAGTAAAATGTGGATCCTACCTGTCACCCATTCGCTAATCTCATCCCCAAGGGCAGATCATTAACCTTTATTGAGACAAAAAGGTTCCCATCTAGTGGCAGAACTGAGCAGTGAGAAGCTGGGATATATGTGGGATCCATCCTGGCTGCCTCGCTTGACTAAATTGTTTGATCCTAGGCAAATACTTTATGTTACTGAGCCTCCTTTCTGTTCATCTCTTGTATTTGATTTACTAGCCTATAACGTTGCATTCTCTCGAATAATAACATAGGCCACCGATACCAATACAAGTTAAATGTATTAACTGTTCAATTAATTAAAATCATTACAGTAAGAAAGAATAAAACTGGTGAGTAAAACAATGATCACATTAAAACTATAAAGACTGCTGGTTAAATAGATTTTTGTTCAAGATATATATCCCCGCTCCGCTGCACCCACTCGGACCGTCAGCCCCGGGTCTTTATCATAAGTCCTTGCACCAAGTTTCTTAGACAGCTTCGTAGGCCTTGGTGGTTTTCTCCTACAGAGAGCCATTGATGTGGTGCGATTTCTTTAGGGCGGATGGATAGAATCATGGCTCTTTTGAGGGGAGGCTGCCTTGATCCACTTATTGTACCACGCTGGGGGCACTGGTTTGTTTGTGATCGTTTGCTGTCTTTAAAGCCATTGTAATCAGATGAATGAATTTCCCAAGACTCGCCAAGGTCATCGAGGTTATTCTAGAAAAGCACAAGGCTGACGCTTCGCGGCATGTCTTGATTCCCTTGACGATGCAGGCTGGGCAGAGAAGACGACGGCGTTCATTCGTAAGGGAGGGGCAGCAGCATAAAAGGTGAAGCCAGGATTCTCTTGTGTAGAGGCACAGTCTGCAGCTTGTATTTTCCCCATTACGAGCCCATGTGGGGTTAAATTCAGTGATTCCTAGAGTACACAGTCTCATAGAGAGGATTTTAGTTCTGGCATGTTGTGTCAGGGCCTCATTCAGGTAGGGTTGTGCCTTGCCTACCATGTAGGAACTATTCAGTGGGTCTAGGTGGGGGCTATAGCATAGGGATTTAAGGTCCAGTTCAAATGAGATTTTCAGAACTTGTCTGTTTATGGCTTTTTTCCATGCATTTAGTGGGATTTCTGGCGTGGTATGCTCTTTTCCTC
The DNA here is from genome assembly GCF_964263255.1 of Lissotriton vulgaris. Taxonomy (NCBI): domain Eukaryota; kingdom Metazoa; phylum Chordata; class Amphibia; order Caudata; family Salamandridae; genus Lissotriton; species Lissotriton vulgaris. The sequence goes on along the minus strand of NW_028241043.1, from coordinate 386,269 downwards.
GATCTTTAGAATCTTGACCAATCTTGACCAACACGTGACAATACATGTGACAATGGACTAGTCTCATAGCACAGTAACGGCACTGCCGTCAGGCAGGAATGTTTCTCAGCGCATGCATTAAATCACTCTCTTTTAATAAATACTTATTAATGCAAAGATATAATCTGATGTACTACGGAGAAACGCTTCCTCGTGTAAAGGAATACTATTTAAAAAAAATGTTGAGCGCGCCTCATCATATCCTTACATGATGTTCGTTGCATAATTTACAAGCCAACTATTTTGAGGGCTCGCGCATGGGCTTTTAGATCTAGCGCAGAACCAAGGCTCGGCTCTTCCTATCAATTTGTTGGCTCGCATACCTCTAAAGGGTTTTTAACAGCAGGTATGGGCGCCCTCCTTTCTGTCTGCCATGTGTGCGTGTCGTGCGCGTGGCCCTGAGGGAGGGAGGGGGCCCCTTTAGTCGGAACACTGCAGCACATTCTGCTGAAACATGTGCTAAGTGGGCATTCCACAACATCTGACATCTGTTGGGCAGGATTAGACGTCCTTTGCTGCAGCAGTCACCATGGCAACCGCATCCACGCTCTTCCCACCGGCGAGCACTGCAGCGCCGAACGAGTTAACGAACTCGGAGGAGTATGATGTCATTGCCACTCCGTGCGGTGCTTTCTTCTCTCAAGCACTCCGCTCCAGTCTTTGCTAATAAGGCAAACAATATTCCCTCCATCCTCCAGGTTGCACTGATCATTACGTTGCTAAGCAACCACCCGGCTCACAATAACAGGCTGAGTACACAGTAATCTGCTAACCTTACAAAAATCTCTCGACATTCTTCTTGCTTTTGCGCTCGAGCTTCCCGGTTCGCACAGAAACATGCCGGCTTCAGTGTCTCACAACACAGGTCACAATGGAGACGGAGATGGAATGAAATCCGCGTTTAATTACTTCTCAGGGCATATTTTGATGCCCTTGATTTAATCAATGTGTTTGGACTTTAAGTAAAAATTGTTTTCAAAGCTATTAGCTTTGGGTGAGCCATGGGCAAACTATGGTTCGTGGGGGCCTTTGGGGCGCAAGCTTCTTTCTCTTGAGTCAACTGATCCTAATGTCTGGCGCTCTTATACCTTCGGGTCGAGCTCGCGCTACATAAGTTGTAGTACCGTTAATACTCAAATGATGGGAAAATATATCTATCATACATTTATTTAAAGAGTAAAAAAATTATTTCATGCAAGCATTGGTTTTCTAAATTAAAACTTTGTTCCATACATGACAAACCGTCAGTACACTGTATTTTATTGAATCGTGTTAAATATTGAGGTCACCCTTGCATCAGAACCTTTTGTTTTTTATATCCTAATATTTTCATTTTTTATAATTATGTATTACACAGTTAAAATGTTATGGTCATGTAAGCCAATGTAACGGTTTGTCATGCATGGAACATAGTTTTAACTTAGGATTCAATGCTTGCATGAGATAATTTTCATACTCTTTTAATAGATATATGATATATTTTCCCACCATTTGAGTCTTTGTGGCACTACAACTACAGACCTGTGAGGCCTTAGTATGTTTGGAATATGAGTGCATGAGTACTTTAAGAAAGGAGTGTATGATTAAAATACCGAAGGGAATGCTAATCCTTTTTAGGTCGAGCCTAGCAGCTGCGTGCATGCGCTACACACTCTGCAAGACATGCTGTATTTGGGTATGCACTAGTAGCCCAGTTCACTCTCCGCCCATATTTGTCATTGGGTTTGTGTCATTGTCTTTGTTAAATGGTGGATTCTTATTCGTAAGTGGGCTTGTTAGTCTTGCCATGGTACGCCTTGTCTCCATTTGTTCCTGCCCATAACGACTGGATCTTTTACTTGGCTCGTAACACGGCCTGCTTTATCTAGGGGGTGAGCACTAAATTTGTTATTGGCACTGATGGGGTATTGTTGGTATTTGCATAATAAGCGCGGTCTCCACTTTTGAGATACCACGCTCTGTTTAATTGTTGTCTTATTACTTTCATAGTAAGTGCAGTGCCTGCTACTGGGACACAGCGGTCTGTTTATTTTTTATTTTAACTTTAAAACTGAGCACGGAAGCCGCTCCAAGGGCACTGCGCTCGGTTTCTTTATTTTTTTTAAACTTCAAAACTGAGCGCGGCGCCCGCTTCTAGCACACCGTGCTCAGAGTTTCAGTAAAAAAAACAAAAAAAATTGAAACCGAGCACGGTGTCCTTGAAGCAGCGTTGCGTCCTGTTTTAAACTTACACAACCATTAGCAATGCAATAGGTCTTGCTTTTACACACGTTTAAGCAATTGTTGTTGTAAATGACAATGCCTTTTATTTACGTTTTAAAAAAAGAACAAAAATAATAGGCATTGCCATTTACAATGCCAATAGCTTAAACTCGTGTAAATGCATTGCAAATGCTTGTTTAGCCACCGTGTCTAAAGCCAGATGGCGAGACTAGGACACGCCTGTTGTGAGTCACATGGTGCAAGCTTGTCGTGAGTCACATGGTGCAAGCCTGTTGTGAGTCACATGGTGCTAGCATGTCGTGAGTCATATAATGCAAACTTGTCGTGAGTCACTTGTTGCTAGCCTATCTTGAGGCAACTATCACAAGCCTGTTTGGAGCAAGTTATTCTAACAATGTGTCCTTGTGTAATGTTACTAGTGCTCTTGTAAAGCTAAAGCACAACAATACCTTCGAGCCGAGTACGCGATGTATAGAAGAAAAGGGCCTATAAAAATGGATCGATATCGGTGACAAAATGGTGCGTTTTGTGAAGACAATCCCAATGTTTTAACCTCATCCGTGCGGTGCAGATTTACCCCCGGTGCTGGGCCCTAATGTAGATGGGTGTGGTCATGACGGAACGGTTCCGTCATGAGCATCGAAAGGGTTTAGAGGAAAGTGAGAGCGCAGAAAAAAATATTTGACTCCTACCCGAAATGAAGAATTTAAACCAAGGATCCGAGTTCATAAGCCTGTTGTGCAAGATGTTACGGTTAATAGTATAAGATGGTGCTGAGAGGTCCAGGCGCTATTGGGCTCCCAGAATCCAGATGACCGTCATTCTGCGTAAATCGACAAGGGCTGCAGTGGCTACGCATTCAGTGCTATGACCCAGACAAAGTCCTGCTTGCTGACAATCCCACAGAGTAGCATCCAACAAAGTCTCGCCGCTGAAAAAAACTATTTTCATAAGTTTCTTCGGGAGAGTCAGGTCCAAGTCTGGCTTCCTCAGCCATGGCTGCACAATGGCCTCTTTCCAGCATGGAGATATTGACTGTAGAAAAGCAGAGTTTGAAATTCTGCCTGACTGCAGAGATTTTAAAAGGGGCCAGTTGTTGAAAATCTTTGGATGGGCAGACATCTTATGAAGAACCTATGAGGGAAACTGTTGAATTACAGCCAGCAACTCATGTTCAGATGAGAGGGCGAAGTGATCCCAAGCACAGTAGTATCACTATTTTGCAGATAAGCGCTAGCATTTACAGAAAACCGGGGGCAGGGGGCGGGGGTGATAACATCGAGACAAGATATTCGATGAAGAGGGGTTTTATTAATTTCAACTCTTCATTTATTTATTCTGTTAGAAAAAAAACACAAGGGATGCTCAAATACCGGGCTTGACAGCTTTATCATTCAGCTGCGAATGATTTTCCATTACCTGAAGGAACCAGTGACAGAAGCTGCTGCTTTGGCAAAATCACAAAGAGAGAGAATCACGCCCAAAATGCAATTTTAACTGTGATATTTGAAAACCTATCTACAGCAGAGAATTAACCTTTTATGTAAATAGCGTATCTAATAACAGACAAAGGTCAGACCTAATTTTTCTGGCTTGTACTAAGCTAATGAACTGTAATGTAATTACATGACGCAGGGTCAAAATCTCCATATGCACACTGATGTGATTAGCTTTTCCAGACAGTGCAGTGGCTGCATCATCAATGTGTTGTGTAGAGCAGGTTATTCATATCAAGCTCCAAGGTGAGTCCACCAGGAGTCCTCTGTACAGAGAACACTCCAAAACTTAAGAGCATCTTCGGGGTTGGATTGGGATTAAAAATCAGCCCGGGCACGCATAAAAAAAAATCGGCCCACATTTGCATAATGCCTTCTTCCCTCAAGTCACTGCTTCAGCGTAATTTTACATAAAAAGGGGGGAGGGGGAATATGCATGCATCAGTTTACACTAGTGAAACACCCCTGAAAACAAGTGAGGCCACTTCTGCACAGGGCCCCTGCCCCGCTCAGTATGCCTACATTAATGGGAGGCCCAGCGAGAGAAAAGGGGTGACACCTCTACCTGTTGCTGCTATACGGGAGGTAATGACCGCCCATCTTCCTCCAGAAAGGCCACTTGGACACCCACTGGGACGCTGGCGGCATCGAACAATAGAGACACCGCCCAAATCAGCCCCCAAGCTGCTCAAAAGCAGCCCTCAGGTGGAACTCAGACCCCGGCCCCTCGGGCATTGCCCGAATTCCCCCGTTACCAGTCCGACGCTGAGCATCTCTCAAAAGCGGTACAAAAGGGGGTGGTGATGGACGGAGCATCTGAATCAATCAAACACTCACACCCAGTCAAAAGATCTGGGTTTAATCCATCACCGTTCTTTAGCCCACTCGGCCACCCCTGTTCAGACATTGCATACTTGCATTTACTAAGACAAATTGACATCTAAGACACGGAGCCCCATACCAATGCCTACAGATGTCTGCTCACTGCAACTGATGTACACAGGCGCAAAGCACTTTACACATGCATTTTCTTAGAGGAATTGACATCTAAGACACATATATATATATAATATAGATACCTACAGACATATTTCTACTAACTAGAAGTAATGTGCACAGGCACAAAGCACCTAACACATGCAATTGCTTAGAAGTACTGACCTATAAGGCATGCAGCCACATTTAGATACCTACAGACTGCTATTTACTGATCTAAACACATACACACACACACACACACACACCCGCACACACACACACACACACACACACACAGGGTTCCTCACACATACACAGACACTAATCACCTTACACAAGCATACATTTATTTGCTTAGAGGAATTAACATCTAAGACACATAGCCCCTTATAGATACATACAGAGATATTTCTACTAACTAGAAGTAATGTGCACAGGCACAAAGCACCTTACACATGCACACAGGCATTTGCTTAGAAGAACTGACCTATAAGTCACAGAGCCACATATAGATACCTACAGACTGATATTTACTGATGTACACACACTCACACAAAACGCCTCGCTCATGCACAGATACAAATCAACTTTCACATACATACATACATTTACTTAGAGGAACTGACATCTAAGTCACAGAGCTACATATAGATGCCCACAGACAGATTTCTGCTCACTAAAACAGATGTACAGACACAAATCACAATACATATACATTTATTTAGAACTCACCTATAAGACAAGTGCCACCATTTAGATACCTACAGACAGATTTCTATTAACTAGAAGTAATGTACACAGACACAAAGCACAATATGCATACATTTATATGTAACTAATACAAGGCACAAAGCCACATATAGATACCAACGGGCAGATTTCTATTCACTAGAAGTAATGCAAACACGCACAAAGCACAATAAATTTGCATTTATTTAGAAATTACCTATTACTTACTAGAACTGATGTTCAGAGATGCAAAACGCTTTTGACGGATCCATTCATTTAGAACTGACCTATAAGAGATAGAGCCCCATGTACATACCTACCGACAGATTTCTACTCACTAGCACCGATGTATTTAGGCACAGAGCACTCTACACATGCATTTATTTAGCACTGACATATAAGACACAGCGTCCCATATAGATATCTGCAGATGTCTACTCAATAGAACGTATGTACAGACACAAAACGCACTTTCACACTGGAAATTATTTAGAACTGACCTATACGACACAGAGCTACACATAGCTACCTACAAACAGAGTTCTACTCACGAGTAGCGATGTGCACAGACACAAAGCACTTTAGACATGCATTGATCTAGAACTGACATGTAAGACATAGTGCCTCATATAGAGACCTACAGACTGTTACTCACCAGCACTGATGTACACAGACACAAAGCACTTTACAAATGCATCTGCTCACAAGAATATTCCTTACAGACGTCCAGCTACATATAATAATAATATGCATCTACTCACTACATCAGTACATACACAGAGTACATATAATATCTGTTGTTGTACTCTCATATCAGAGTTAAAGCACCTGTGGTCTACAGAAACTCCATTGCTAAATACTGTTTCTGTACTGGTACCTTCTGGATAAATGGATAGGTACTAGAGACAGTGCGGACCATAGCAGTAATGTATATAAACATCTTTTTTACCTTATATCTGCTTAGTAATAAGTGACTTATACAGAGTGCTCCACAATATGTACCAAAGTAAACACAAGAAGATGATGGACAGAGCGCTGAAACCTTTTATACACTCAGCCCCAGTCACAGATCTGGGATTAATCCATCATCGTTCTTAAGCTCAGTACACCACCCCAGTTCAGACCCAGCCATATGCAAATCAGTCTTGACCCTGTACTTCATGGGAAAAGTCCATCCTGAACTACCAAGCCAGGTCTTCCCTAGACCGGAAACAAGCATCCTGGGACCGGTTACACCCCTTATCAGCCAGGCTAGCTTGAATCCAGTGGCAAAGGGCCCGATTCACAGAACTAACTTAAGACATAATCCTAAACTTACTACCATTTCGTATTCACAGACGGCACTTACTCATTTTGGTATTCACAGAAGACACTTACTCATTTCGGTATTCACAGAAGACACTTACTCATTTCGGTATTCACAGAAGTTAGGAATCCTAACTTTCGGACTCCTAAATGCCTTCTGTGAATACCGAAAGTCTTAAAATTAGGATTTTTCTCAATTTAGTAGTAGTAAAGTTAGGACTCCTAACTTTAGGACTCCTAAATGCCTTCTGTGAATACCGAAAGCCTTAAAATTAGATAGAGCTACATTTACACTACAGGTAAATGCAGTTACATTCATATCACTTTGCCATTTCAGAAAATAATACAAAAAGTTTTAGCGTTACTGAGAAATACCCAGTTCATCTCCCTCTCTTTGCTACCCTGGTGAAGTAAGGATACGTCGGCAGGGAAGCAACTGGGCACCAAAAGGGAAGGTTAGGGCTCTAAATGCTGTCCTGGGATGGATATTAGTTTCATGTAATCAGCTCTGCTTATAAGTGTGGGATCAGAAGTGGGCAAGCAAGAAAACTGTTGACCTGTGCTGCACGTCTCTCATGCACAACATTATAACCAGGGTGCGCATGAGTGACATGGCCCAGGAGACTCCCATGGCTCCTTGACTCCCAGTTCCTTGGAGACTGCTGTCCCTGGCTCACCCCAATCTACTCCCTTTAGGCATATTTCTTCACACTGAAACTGCATACAACACGCGATCGTCAAATTCACCCAGTGGGTGGCTGCCTCTGCTATCCTATGTCCTGATGTATCAAAGCTCAGCTAGGAGGAATTCCAGCAGTGGTGGCATCTACCTTTCTCTTCCCTAGAGCAGAATAAATTGTAGAACTGATGGTGGAACTGATCTCAGCGCCAGGATACCCGCTGGGTGACAGCTGCGCTTAATAAGCATTAAAATACATACATACATACATCTAACGGGAGCAGGGTGGTGGGGTGTGCGCGAGCAAGTACAATGAAAAAAATATGAATCAAACACTAATCGAGACGCACCAGATCTCTTCCTTCCTCTTCTTTTTTCCTCTGCAGCCCGCCCATCAGGAAACTTCCTTGACTAATCCTGGCGCTTCTCTTATACCATGAGAGCAGCACCCTGATTGGAGAGAGCAGCCTCACTCAGCATTCCACGGCGCTCTGGAGGCCTGCACTTGCTTTAACCCGGCTGTCTCAAGACTGCCAGCCAAAGAGACATGCACACTTTAAACAGTCCATTCAACAGCTCGCCCACCTCCCTGCTGCTGTCACTCACCAGCGGCCCCACCCCGTCCTGATGCTATTTTCAGAATGGGAGATGAAAAATAAAATGGTAATGAATTACCCTTTTATTTTCCATCTTGGGGCTTTGGGGGTGATTTAAGTGGGGTGACGCTCCTCCGCTCCAATGAAAGAGTTGCCCCTGTAGCTCAGAGCGGCTATCTCTGCAATGAACTGCAGAGTGCCTGGAGAGAGCCCACATGCTCTGGACCTAGTCAGGAGCTCTCAGCCCCCCCATGTACAGTGCCGGAGGGGGCCCGCTGGAGCTTGGGGAGCCCCCCTCATTGCAGGGGCTGCGGAGCCTATTGTTAAGCCACTGCTGCCCCATCACATATTGTAACACTTTATATGATTATTGCAAGTAACGTGGTACAGACCTGTTTACCACCACCCTCTCTTCTTAAATACTGCCCCCCAGCACACCGGTAGAGGGACAGTCTTATCACAGTCTGCAAATTCCCTGGCTACGAATTTAAACCAAACCAGAGGTAAGGCACATATTCAACATCCTGTACTGCGTACAGTCTGATGTGTCTGACACCCTCACGCTGATAGGATGGTGGTTTACAGATAACTGCCAAAGGCGAGTGAGTCAATAATAGTTAGTCTGGATAAATCCATCTTAAGATCACAATTCATCAAGAACATAAGATATAATGTCAAACATAAACAGGTGCTATAAATGGTGCCTTGCCTTATACAATCACAAAACAGTCTGACACTTTGAAAAAGCCGATGCCACACCTAAAAACAATTATTTATGAGGCCCTGCATTTCCTTACGTCCATCTACCTAACTGGAAAATTGAACATCTTGGGTGTAAAAAAAAGGGGTTCAAGAATGCGGTATCCCTGCTCCTAGAGCCTCCATCCTTCAAACGAGAGTGAAACATGAACCAATCTTTCTTGCAAAGTGCTACAACAATCTGAAACTCCCTGCCTCCAGATCTGCATGTGGCCTCTATGCTACCTTTAAAACAGACCTAAAGGCTATTCCCTTTGAAAGACACTGGGTATAGATGAATGTTCTCCCACACACTTTCAAATGTCATTTTCCTCTTTTCCTGTGCTATATCTCAAACATGTTTTGTACTGATTGTTGGCAACTGTGTTCTTGTAAAGTGTTCTCGTGTCCCTGGGCCATGTCTGCACTACCTAAAATCATAAAAATTTAAATATATGAAAATACATGGTATTTTAAATGGAGCCCCTCACCTCAGTGTCTGGATCTCCACCCTCAGGAACGCAAATAATACATTACCACTGTTTTGGTAGTTACCTTTACCCGCTATCCAGTGAAATGTCAATCCAGACGCGTTCTAAACGGACCCCACTGTGCTTTATACAATGAGACAAAGCTGAGCGATGGAACATCAGTAGACATCCTCTCCAGCCTTTCCAAAATCCCCTTTCAATGTTTGAGTCTATTATTTTACTATTTCAATTCCTGAGCTGATCTGCTGTCCTCACTGTAGCTGTGGTCTAGAAGCAGCATAGCAGTGGACAGGCAGTGCACCTGACAATGGTGCATATCAAACATGCCGAAAACTATCTTTACACGCAAAGAAATTGAAGTCAGAGCATGGAATGGCTTGCTGGAGTGCTCAAGAACTATTCCCAGTAACCAATAACACTGGACTAAACACTAAGCATGCTACCTGGAGTAAAGCACTACAACGCCCGGGCAGCTGTGTTAGGCGCTGTATAAATTAAATTACAATTTGTTTCCCTAATCTATCTCTTAATTTCAGAGCGTCGCGTAAACTGTGTAAACTGAAAAACAAAAAATAAGAGTGCAGGATCAGTAAATCAACAAATGTAGGTCTACAATTGAGAAGTACTAAAGAAAGGAAAAGAAAACGCAGAAATATTCATTTTGTCCTTTAAAAAAAAGAGCAAAATGGAAATAATTCATACCAGTTTACTATGATATCTGGTCTCAAGGGCAGATTATCCACAGTCTAGATACCCATCTCAAATAAAGAAGTATATATATATCTGGGCTAGATATGAGAATACTGTGAGCCCTAGCCATCGCTTTCTGGGTTTCCATGATGAGACAGAGTTATACATGGAGGATGTAGACTGTTTAGCACCTCTCTGGATCCCCTCCAAGCACTTTAAACATCTCTTACAGCCTAATCACCCCACAGCTCTTTGAAAAAAAAATCTATCCTCGTTAGTTTGAGTTCTTTACAAAGTTAAAACTTCTTAACATATAGATTGCGTAAAATGGGCATGATAGGTCATCCAAACAGGCAAAGCCATAAGAGTAGAGGAGCACATTTTTTCCTTTCCTTGACGTAAGGTAGCATCATATGTTATATGATGTTGAAGCGTGCAGGAATTTCAGAGTAATCCTAATTAATCTATTTACTCTACACTAAATCATTGGGAGTTGTGCTAGACAAGAACCTAGACATGCAAGACCTCATCAGAACATCGACCAAAAGAGCGAACTTCAAACTTTGCATCCTTAGAAAACTCAAACCCTACCTTCCCCAAGACGACTTGAAATCGGTGGTTCAAGCACTTGTCATTGTTAGACTTGAATACGGAAGTGCTACTCTATGTGGACTGCCGAAACTCAGTTTAATACCCATCAGAGCATCTCTAAATGCTGCTACTAGACTCATCACGGATTCTCAGAAGACCAACCACATTTCGCCAGAACGGAATTCGCTCAATTGGCTTCCCTTTGAGGCAAGAATCAAACTAAAGATCTCTTGCATGACCCACAGAGCACTACACTTCAACACACCACTCTACCTGACAAACAAGTTGGAACTATCTGGTGGCTCCAGTTCCACAAGGAGCACCGGCACACTGCTGCTCAAGCCAAGGAAATTTAATAAGCTTAAAACCTACAAGCGTTCACTCTCTGGTGACGCCCCGAGAATCTGGAACTCCCTTCCAGTGGAAACAAGACTGATTCCCTCTATACTTGCCTTCAAAAGGGAAGTGAAAGCTCTCCTAATGAAAAATGCCTTGTACTAGATGCTTTGCTCCTCCTGCCTCTAGCTTACTGTACACATATCACTTGTTGGGACCATTTGTCGCCGGTCATATTATCTGGTTTGTCTTGTTGTATATTAACCTACTTTTCGTTCTCACCCAACCTGCTTGCTATGTCTGCCTTAATTTTATCCTGCTCCTTTTGTATTTTGTCACCCCTGTTTCCTTGATTTCTCTCCACTAGCTGTTTTCCAATGTCTGCCTCAATCTTATGTAAAGCGCTCTGACACCCAATTGGGTCATGTTCGCGCCATACAAAACTCAAAATACACAAATAAATAAATAAATTGTATGAATTTGTACACTAAATTATTAAAATATGGAACTGAATTGGGCCTCTGTTGATTAAGACTAATTACAAATGCACTTTGAATGTAGTTACGCACCATCGTCTGAGAGGGGTGAGGTGTTAACATTAACAGGTACTAGGATTAAGGGTTTCCCAATTCAAACCCTTTTTTGGACATTCTGGCAGTTTAGTATTCAATACTCGTTCAATGAAATGTAATTAGTATTTTCACACTGCTCCACTGATGCTATCACTCACATAAACTAAGAGATGATTTTGGGCGCTTAGGGAATTATGGCTTGGTGACGGGGGAGGACATATTAGACAATGAATGGCAACGGATCATGGGCTATCCTAAGCTGGTGTCCAGAAACATGGGGGTCAGCTAATACAATATTATATTCTGTACCATTCATATCTGATGCCCAGTAGGCCACATAGAATGTTTCAGACTATATCAGAATGGCGTACCTGTTGTACAGGTGAGAATGTAGATTTTTCCATATGTTTTGATCATTTGCAGTGTTATCCCCCAAGTTGGAAATTAGGTAAATCGGATAAACAAGGTAACAGGGCCAGAAATTAAGGGGGGGTCCAGAGCTTTACTGCTAAGAGCGATGCCAAGGAAAAAAAACACATAAAGAGGCAGCCACGTTTGATAAGTCCTCATACCTGCCTCTGATACTGGTGGAATGAAAAACTGCAATGCTGTGGAAAAGCAGCAAATCCATGGCAGTAAATAGGTGGAGAGGTGAGCTCCGAAGTTGGGCTGAAGCAATATCAACGATTCTCCCAGATCTAGGTAAGAGGGGTGGACCTGCCTTGCAAATTATAGAGTGGGACACATTCCTGCCACATCCAAGGATGATGTTACGCCAACAGGAAAGAGCTAGGCATCGGAGACTTGGAAAAAACATTTGTATCGTAGACCTGGTAAAGTCCTAGGTATCGTAGACCTGGTAAAGACCCAGGTATCGTAGACCTGGAGAAGACCTAAGAACCGTAGACCTGGAAAAGACATAGTTATCGGCGACCTGGTAAAGTCCTAGGTGTTGTAGACCTAGGGAAGACCTAAGCATCGTAGACCTGGAAAATACATAGGTATCGGAGACCTGGTAAAGTCCTAGGTATCGTAGACCTGGTAAACACCTAGGTATCGTAGACCTGGTGTAGACCTAGGTATTGTAGACCGGGTAAAGACCAAGGTATTGTGGACCTAGGGAAGAACTCAGTATCGTAGACCTGGTAAAGTCCTAGGTATGGTAGACCTAGGGAAGACCTAAGTATCGTAGACCTAGAAAGACATAGGTATCATAGACCTGTAAAAGACCTAGGTATCGTAGACCTGGTAAATAGCTAGTATTGTAACTTGGTTAAGACCTAGGTATCAATGGCCTGAAATCCGGCTTGATCTTGTGATGCACTCTTACCTAATTTTCACATACTACTTGTTTCATATGAATGCCTATCTTATGGTTCCTGGGGGATATGTTACATGTACGTGTTGCTTGTAAAAAAACAAATCCAATTTTTTTTAAAGTTTAAAAGGAGGCTGTTTAGAAATGTGTCTTTACAAAAGAAATATTTATTCACAAGATTTTCATTTTTTTATTAAAAAATTGATTCTTCAAAACCGTTTACAGACTAAACTTTGAAATATGCACTGAGGCTTTGTGAGTAGAGATGCCCCAATGGAAGACATCTTTGCAAAGATGTCTTGCAGCCATTTCTTCAAATTTGTACTTTCTTGCTAAGTAGAAACTCACACGTATATTTGTAGAAAACCTTGTTAAATATATTTTTTTTTAAAGTAAAATTCTGTGGGCATTTGTATATTATACTGTTAAACAAGACCTGAATTTGTACCTTCACCATCAAGTTATATACCATTGGCAGAAAGGCGTGAGGTGTAGCTATTTCCTAGTAATGTTCAGGGCGATTCATACCCTTTTTGGACACTGTTCATTTTTTGTGTGTTTACAGTTCGATCAATTAATTGCAATTTTAATTTTCATACAACCCAATAACATTTTGTGTTAACTGTGTGACATTTTTTCTTTCTAAAATAATTTTGTAACAAATAATTCAAACAAATTTGAAATAGAAAACAATTCCAGTAAAAGATTAAACATTAATTTCAGACACATGTAATTCGGGGAGATGTAAAAGTTTTTTAAAGACGAATTGCCATAACTGACCCATATGAAAATGAAAGTCAGATAGCCCTGCAGGCTCATACGCACCTACAACTTTTATTTATCAAAATCTCGAAGAGCACGAGCCAGAAAAACTATGATTTGCCTGATGTCCATTAACTATATGCATTGTTCACTTTACTGCTTTCTCAAATGAGACATTCCCAGCTCCACCTTTCATTCCTGATTACAAGTGCCCTGGATTTGCGATTACGAGTGCGTGTGATGCTTAAAGCACGGAAATTGCATACATAGTAAATTGGCTATTTTTCCTACAGTACATATTACCAGATTAGCTCTTCAAAAATTACCCTAATAAAAATGTAGGGGATGGAATAATTGCGGCAAAAAGTTTAAATCAGACACCTGCACATTTACACAAATAGAAATGTGTGCAGGGATCGCACATTAAAGGGCTACTCGTAGTAAAAGGCCTAAGTATCAAAAGTTTACACAGTTGGGACGGTGACATATGAACAATTCAGAACACACATAAATGCAACGTTTTCTCCACTCATTTTACACAATCGGACCAATGTTACCATACCTTTATTTCATGTATTAAAATTGGTGAACATATATAGATCATGAACAACCAAACTTATAAAAATAGTCCTCGTCATGTGAAATTGAATTGAATTCACACATTTCTGGTTTTCTACATGCTTTTCCCCTTTTTTTCTTTTACATGACTTACGCTGCCTTATGCTGGTTTTCGAAAGGTCCACATATCACAGAAGCCTCAAAATGCCTCAAAAACTAAATAAAGCTAACATCACAGAAAACATTAAGCTAGAATATCAAGGTGGTCACAACTTTGTGCCAATTCTCCTTGCATTGTATGTGTCGATTCCTGCATGAGACAGCCGCTATCAGAATAGTCGATACATTTATTTCGCAGCCTCGTCGCCAGTGAGGCACTTTCATCTCACCATCTCATCAATGAGGAATATAGTATTAATGAACTCTTATGTACTCCTTATATGAATTCCACTATGTAGAGAGCACTAATGGGGGCAGATGGCAGGCTGGGAGTAGATGAAAAATGTATAACCAGCCATTGCTCAAAAGCGGCTGAAATTAGCGAGTATCTTTAACAGAGGTAATGGTATTTTACAGGCACCATTTATTACTCTGGCAGGCTCAACGAAACCATTCCACTGGATAAAGCAGTTAGAAATGAGCTTACTGTCCAAATGTTTTGTCTAATATTAGGAAGTGCCGAGAGGGCGCTTTTATTGAGCTTGTGAGGAGTAACAAACTGGTTTTCAGTTGCATCATTGCAGAGGCCCTCGCATTGGTCTAAATGCCACCCCTCCTCCCTTTTGCAGCTGTATAACGCCATCCCTACTCCCCTTTGCAGTTGTAGGCAGAGGGGGTTAGGAGTGGCGTGCCTTTACACTGAATTGTTTACGCCATACCTTCTCCCCTTTGCAGTAATAGGAAGAGTGGAGAAGGTGTAGCGTGCCTTTTCACTGATATTTAAAAGCCATACTTACTCCCCTTTGCAGTTATAGTAAGAGTGGAGTAGGTGTGGCGTGCCTTTGCACTGATTTTTAACGCCATACCTACTCCCCTTTACACTTATAGGAAGAGTGGAGTAGGTGTGGCGTGCCTTTGCACTGATTTTTAACGCCATACCTACTCCCCTTTACACTTATAGGAAGAGTGGAGTAGGTGTGGCGTGCCTTTGCACTGATTTTTAATGCCATACCTACTCCCCTTTGCTGTTATAGGAAGAGTGGAGTGGGTGTGGTGTGCCTTTGCACTGATTTTTAACGTCATACCTACTCCCCTTTGCGGTTATAGGAAGAGTGGAGTAGGTGTGGCTTGCCTTTGCACTGATTTTTAACGCCATACCTACTCCCCTTTGCAGTTATAGGAAGAGTGGAGTAGGTGTGGCATGCATTTGCACTGATTTTTAACGCCATACCTACTCCCCTTTGCAGTTATAGGAAGAGTGGAGTGGGTGTGGCGTGCCTTTGCACTGATTTTTAACGCCATACCTACTCCCCTTTACACTTATAGGAAGAGTGGAGTAGGTGTGGCGTGCCTTTGCACTGATTTTTAATGCCATACCTACTCCCCTTTGCTGTTATAGGAAGAGTGGAGTGGGTGTGGTGTGCCTTTGCACTGATTTTTAACGTCATACCTACTCCCCTTTGCAGTTATAGGAAGAGTGGAGTGGGTGTGGCGTGCCTTTGCACTGATTTTTAACGCCATACCTACTCCCCTTTGCAGTTATAGGAAGAGTGGAGTAGGTGTGGCGTGCCTTTTCACTGATTTTTAACGCCATACCTACTCCCCTTTACAGTTATAGGAAGAGTGGAGTAGGTGTGGCATGCATTTGCACTGATTTTTAACGTCATACTTACTCCCCTCTGCAGTTATAGAAAGAGTGGAGTAGGTGTGGCATGCATTTGCACTGATTTTTAACGTCATACTTACTCCCCTCTGCAGTTATAGAAAGAGTGGAGTAGGTGTGGCGTGCCTTTGCACTGATTTTTAACGTCATACCTACTCCCCTTTGCGGTTATAGAAAGAGTGGAGTAGGTGTGGCATGCATTTGCACTGATTTTTAACGTCATACTTACTCCCCTCTGCAGTTATAGAAAGAGTGGAGTGGGTGTGGTGTGCCTTTGCACTGATTTTTAACGTCATACCTACTCCCCTTTGCGGTTATAGGAAGAGTGGAGTAGGTGTGGCTTGCCTTTGCACTGATTTTTAACACCATACCTACTCCCCTTTGCAGTTATAGGAAGAGTGGAGTAGGTGTGGCGTGCCTTTACACTGATTTTTAATGCCATACCTACTCCCCTTTGCAGGCGTAGGAAGAGTGGAGTAGGTGTGGCGTGCCTTTGCACTGATTTTTAACACCATACCTACTCCCCTTTGCAGTTATAGGAAGAGTGGAGTAGGTGTGGCGTGCCTTTACACTGATTTTTAATGCCATACCTACTCCCCTTTGCTGTTATAGGAAGAGTGGAGTTGGTATGGCTTGCCTTTGCACTGATTTTTAACGCCATACCTACTCCCCTTTGCAGTTATAGGAAGAGTGGAGTAGGTGTGGCGTGCCTTTGCACTGATTTTTAACACAATACCTACTCCCCTTTGCAGTTATAGGAAGAGTGGAGTAGGTGTGGCGTGCCTTTACACTGATTTTTAACGGCATACCTACTCCCCTTTGCAGTTATAGAAAGAGTGGAGTGGGTGTGGTGTGCCTTTGCACTGATTTTTAACGTCATACCTACTCCCCTTTGCAGTTATAGGAAGAGTGGAGTAGGAGTGGTGTGCCTTCGCACTGATTTTTAACGCATACCTGCTCCCCTTTGCTGTTATAGGAAGAGTGGAGTAGGTGTGGCGTGCCTTTGAACATATTTTTAACGCCATACCTACTCCCCTTTGCAGTTATAGGAAGAGTGGAGTAGGTGTGGCTTGCCCGTGCACTTATTTTTGTTATGCCATCCTTACTCCCTTTGAGCTGTAGGCAAGATGAGACTGATACTGGCAATATTCCAGTGGCTGTAGGGAAGGCTTTCCCAGCAGGATGGGCCTCCTCCATGACTCCACATTTTGCTTGGCTAATAATGTGTGGTGCCGGTATGAACATTTTTGCCAGGGCTTTTTTTGTTTCGATTACGGCCCCAGCTGCAGGGACAATTTGGAGAGCTCTGATGGTGGCTCCATAGCCTGCTTTCTCTTCCTGCCTGGGCGCAGAATCGACCCAGCTTGTACGATACGTGTGATTTGCCCAAATTGACATATTTCTCAACATTAGTACCTCAGTTACCCATGTCCTGCTTTAAGGTGTCACTCATGATTGCTCCCACTCAATTGAAAAGAGGCAGACTCCAGTCATCACAGCGCTTGGTTATGTGTCTGGGCGCATCTGCTAGTGGACGATCAGATGTGGCTGGATGAAACACCATACTCCTGCATCCGCCTTCAGCAGCTCTACCATTCCTCGATCACAGCATGGTTACAGTTGTTTAATGCATTGCCTTTAGAATGGTCTATTACAATGTTCTATTTAATTAACATTCAGTCTCTCACTCAATCCACGCATTGCCACGTAGTGGCCTTTAAAATGTTGCGACTATTGTCTTCTTGCTACTTTTGACCAAGGTGCACTAATTCTCACTTCAAAATTGAGAATTAAAATACAAGAAATTATTCAATTTCTCATAGAAATTAGCAAAACATTTCAAATGCTTTGATGTGATCTTAATTACCTGGTGTTGAAATTGGTAGACTTCATTCCCGGAGGTGATTCCAACATCTCACCAGGCTTTGTGGACTTTTCTCTGTTCATTTGTTGCAGGATAGAGTTCAATTCGCTAATGACGTTTGCTTTAGGGCTTGAGAGTGCTGGGCTTTTGACCTCAGGCACATCCCCCCATAATTTTGAGGTTCTTGGCTGTAAAATTTTAGGGGTACTGGGCTGTGCAAGAATTGGAGGCGGGGGTGGGGCAGGAGGTGGAATCACAAAACTATCAACATTTTCCTCAGCCAGGGCGTCCTTGTAAAGTGCATTGCTTTTGCTAACCACAGGCTTCATTTTTGGCTTGGGAGGTACTGGAGGTTTGTCCACCAGAAATGCTTGTCCATCTGCATAGACTGTACAGGTATCCAGGGCCTCACCACCTTCTGAAGACAAGGTAGAAATGCTGGACACTGTTGAGATAGTGCTTGTTGTCTCTAAATGATGCTCGCTACTGCTCCGACTGTCCACCTCCTCGATCCCAGAGTCAGTAACACTATCAAAATGTTCAGGTGGCGGAAGGAAAGAGGCAGGCAAACAGTTTGAAAGGCTCATATGTTTTCTACTTTCTAAAGAGTTTGTAGCTAGGCTGTGGTTAAATGAAGCAGAGGCAAGGGCCCCATTTTTCCTCTGCTTCAGCAATTCTGCCAGAGTAGTAGGCCCTGAACCAGAGGCGTCTTCAACAATGTCAAAGCTGTTGGCAAATTCCAAGGGCGGGGGCAATGGCTCTGTAAAAAGGAAATCTTCATCCACGTCGACCGACAAAAATGGGGGTGGAGGGATACGAAATGGTAAAATTACTGGCTCATCGACTGAATTAATTGGCACAATCGTTTTCCCATGAGTTGCTGGTGGTACAGGAGCATTGGCTGTTGGCAAGGAATCTTCCAGTACATCATTTCTTTCTTGAAATTTAGATGCAGGGAGTTCTGAGGCCATACTTTTCTCTTTGTCCTCATTTTCGTTTGCGGAGTTGTCATCCAGCTTTGCCGAATCCACCGTATGAACCATGAGCAGACCAGCTGTCTTCTGCTGTGAGGTATCGACAATGTTTATGAGCATGTTCTTCTTTTCTTCTGGACGCTTGTCTTCCTTGTTGACATCTGGCTCATGCTTATTCTCTGTTGGCTGCCTTCGTAGCTGGCCCCGTTGGTTTGGCCTGCTGGTGGCTGTAGTAACTGGAAATGTTGCTTCTAGATTCGATCTCATTTTTGTATCGATGAAAAGGGGTTTATTAAGATCGGGTACCACTGCATCCTCTTTGCTTGGAATCTCCTCTGTTTGTTCACTAATGGCTCTGTCCCTTGCTGCAAGTGCAAGTGCTAAGGGAGAATTTGGATCAAGAACTTTGCCAGTTACTGGGTGAAGATAGTTGCCTGAATTGTTGGCGTTGGTGTTCTTTGGTGCTATACCGTTGTTATCTGTACCTTTTGTAATTTTGGGCGAATTTAATATCCTTGTGCTAGCAAGGTCAAGGGCATTATTAGATGAATTACCATTGGGATTGTTTTGAGTCACCCTACTAACAATTAAAGAAGTTGGTGCCATGAAATTCCTGAAGCTTTCATCCTTACTGAACATTCCTTCATCAATAGACTTTGAGTGTCTTAGACGCGGACTTGGAGTGGGGCTAATGTCCTCATCTCCCAAGTCTGTGGAAAGAAAAGCTGGCGAGTTCCGCCTGGCCTCCAGTCTTTTTTCTCTGTCTCGGACTGCTCCAGCGATGGCAGCTGCAAAAGGACTACTGGTGGTCAAGTTGTCATCCGGCTTTAGTTGTCCTGGTTGATCTGTGGTTTGGAGGTCAATTTCCATACTGCTTCCCTGACTGCTTTTCCCACTGCTGCTTGTGGAGGGTTCTTTTACTATGATAGTTGGGATTGGAATGGAACAGGTCTTCTCCGGACTGTCCTCGACGTTCGATTGCTTTACAAGCATTCCCTTTCGCCTGGCTGGTTTGGCAGGAACATAGACAGCCTTATTGGCCATCTTTCCAACTTCTGAGTAAGGGTTTTCCGGCATATGGCTCCTCTGTTTTCTGAAGTTTGGCTGGGGAGAAGAATTCCTGCTGTACAAATCTTCGCAGTCCAAGGAATAGCGATCGGATTCATGTCTGTAAAACATTCCTTTGTCTCTTATTAGTGTACCCATGTGGTCAGATCGGACAACAGAAGAGGAAGCTTTGGTGGCCGAGTTCTGATTGAAGGCAGGTTTGATTGTCCCGTATCCTCGCGGTGTAGGCGACTTAGGGGAATTGTAGGGTGATGGGGAAGGGCAAGGCGAAGGCGAAGGGGAGAGCGATGGCGATGGGACTGGAGGGGGCGGAGAAGGAGGCATCGTTGCTGGTGGAGGTGGAATATCTTCAGAGGTATCAGGCATGGATAAGCTTCTAGTAAATTTCAACATGGGAGGAGCTAAGAATTGCCTTTCTTCCTCAGTTATTCCTGTAAAAAACAGGGACATTTGATCAGGTTGTGCATAATTTGTGCATTGGTACAAATATATAAAGTTACAAATTACATAAAGTCAATCTCCCAAGAGCACAAACTATTCAAATACCTTTCGAGTAAAATGTTGTACATTGGAAAGCTAAGGTTAACAAAATATCAAATGCCTAAATTCCACCGATTAGGAAGTTAACACATTCCACTGCCATCGTAGGACACCTTTTAATACCAGCTCTCCATTACGTGCTGATTTAAAGAATTTTACATTCTTTAGGACATTTTCATTTTACTGCTTTTTGAGAGCACAAATTATTTCATGGGTGATACACAACTAACACCTAAGACCACAAACTGCAAGCCAGTTGTACAAGTTCTAGCGTGCTTTTTGTGCTGAGGATCATGAGTGGAGGCTGTCTTTGTAGGGTAAGAAACATTTTTCCCTAAAGGTTCGTGAAAGGGATCTGGAGGGGTTTGAATATAGTGTTTTACCTCTTCTAACTAATGAAAGTTAAATGCCATTCATCTAATTGACAGAGCTTAAGATAGCCTCTAAATTGTGGTCCTTTCAACTTAATGATGGACTGTCGTTTGCAAGAACTGTCATTCCACGTCCTAGAACATTGTTCAGCCCAACGAGCCCACACATCCAATGGAATCTCCTCGCTTCATGGGGATGCTACCACATGCTGGGCCGCAGACTTCAGCGCTGTCTGTACTGTGTGCTAGGGGGCAGGGACATGCCAAAAGGGATAAATTAAATATGATGAGTCCAAATGGAAAACAGTTACAGTGTCAGTGTGTACCCTGACTCTAACCCACGGCTCCGCAACTTGTGGACCAGGGCGTAACCAAGAGTTTAGGAACCATATCAGTTTTTCAGGATAAACTCAATGTAACCAATCTCTATTTAGACTAATCTGTAAGTGTATTTATCTTTGTGGATATCCTGATAATCTCATTTGGATGTGGCCCTTCTGGATCTACGTAGGACCGCCTTGACTGGAAGCAATGTTGGACCTTGTGTTCTGCACGCAGTCAAGTCATCATTGCATGCTACTGGTACTGGGTCACCAGGAGTGGGACCCTGACGTACAATGCCTATCTTCATAACTAAAACTGTTTCAAAGATGAGAACAGTTACATTGACAGTGTGATGTATTCTGCACCTATTATGGAAATGTTGCTTTTGGAGGAACAGGTTAAAACACTGAAGTATACACTATTAATGGTAGAGTAAGTGATCCGAAACTGTTAGTGATCCTACACTTAAAGCACATTATTGCGGTTGTGCTCCAGACAGCGTCAGTCTATCTCGGAACCAGCATTTTTCACAATGCTACACAGAGTTGGCTATCGGTCAGCCCTTCCTCATGATTGAATGGCTTTCTTGTCAGTCTTGTAGTGCTGTTTAGTAACTTGCGTTCCTAGTCTGGGTATGCCCTGCCCGAGAAGCATAGCTTGTTTACTCTTCCTTTTAGTTGGGTGTACCCTTCTATTACAAATGTCATGAAACTTTTCATTTTTACTTTCAGTTGTTGGTTAGCACTCCCTGGGAGTATATATCTTTTTCTTTTTAGATCGACCCTAGCAGAGTGGATGCGCTGCCCTGCAAGGCATGCTGTATCTCCTCTATGGGCATTGCTCACGCTTCTTGCTTCCCATTGGTACCCGTGTGTGTTTATCTAAATTCCCTTCCTCTATAGGCCATTTTCACATATGTCCCTCCTTTTGGTGGGTGGTTTCTGCCCCTGGCGACTGGCCCTGTTGCATGTATAATTGCTCATCTGTTCTATTCGGTTACACTTTTGCACTTCTTTTTCTGTTTCGTTGTGAAGGGTGGTGCACACGCCCAGCACATGCTCCCTTGCTGCTTCATCTCCTCCCCCACCCTTTCCTCTCGCTCCACCCCCCAGCAGTCCATGCTGCCGTTGGGGACAGCAGGTGAACGGTAGGCACGGGGTGCAGCGCTTCACATTTGTTTAGGTGCTCCCAGGTAGTGTTTGTAAACAAACTTTGTTGAATGTTGTGCCCCTTTTAACTACACGCCATTTTCATTGTTACCATTGCGGGTTTCATTTTTCGAATTTGGAGGGTTTCGATTTTAACTAATTGACTGCTTTTATTTTCACGATTGCGGGTTCTTATTATTTTAAGTTTTAGGCAGTGTGCCTTTTTTTAACTAGATGCCCATTTACTATAGCTCTCTCGCTCTTCCCTCCCCCGCACGAAGGCTCTGCAACGTCACCATCTCACCGCCCCACTTTTCAGACACTAGATTTCTACGCAGCAGCTATGAAACACAAACCTGAATAAGGAGCGGTCGTATATTGCTACACACTAGTAGCAAAACGGTAAGAGTACAACCGTGTACAAAGAGTACACAGCCAGCCGCTCTGGACGTTACGCCACATTTCAAAAGTAGGGTTTAGAAATTTGGCGACACCGCACAGCAGACAAGTTCAGATCCCTAATGGAGCTATGAACTCTTTTACCTTTCATAGCCCAAATCGCGCTTTTTTACTCCCCGCATCACTGACATCATGAGAGTCAATCCTTACGTTCTAGCAGATACACTGGGCTCGAGAGTCTCTCAGCTCGGGCTGCTCTTGGCTCAGTCTTTCTGCGGCTTCCAAAGAGAAGTCGTAGGGGACAGGCTGGCAGTAAACTGTCCTATCCAGCTGTTCCCTGGGTCTGTGCTGGCAGAGGTGCAGCAGATCATAGCCCAACACCCGCTCAGTGGTAGAAAACATCTCTGAGTACTGTAGGGTACTGCAAGGTACTCACACCCACCATGACCAGGTGATGGGTGCTGGCTACACTGGAGGCAGAAAAGTAGCATGCAGCGGGTCGCCGCGGACTGGCTTTGCCTCTCTTGCGTTGTGGCTTCCACAGCGCCCTGCAACAACTCTTGCAATCTCTCTGGCAGCAGGACGCGGTCGATGTTATTAGGAGCTGAAGTAGAGAGATCCCTGATCCCTGTTTTAGATGCCGTTAGCAAAGGTTGGGGCCATACAACGCATTGCAGTAGTGACAGCCATGACACCTAGCACTGCTTAGGAAAGAATGCCTGTGTGGCAACTGAATGAAGGTCAGGCAGTATTCCTTCACTTTTACTTATACCACATAAAACTATCAGCCTGATCTTAAAATGGCTGCTAATCGGGCCTAACCTCTGCCCTCATCCTCTTGTTCCGTCAGCCCTAATGTCACCCCTCCTTCCCAAACCTGCCTTAAGACTACCTTTTTCAATAGTGGCCTCGTTAACGCTAGATCCTTAGCATGTCACGCACAAGACATCCACGACCTTATCGTATCAGCTGATCTTGATGCATTATTCATTACCGAATCTTGGCTGCATGATGCCTCCAACCCTGATCTTGCAATCGCCCTTCCTCCTGATTTCACCATCATCAGGCAGGACAGACCCATTGGTCGGGGAGGCGGGCTGGCCATTATTATAAAGAATACATTCAAGTGTCATACATTCGATCTGGCCGCCTTTAAGGATTGCGAGTCCCTCGGATTTGTTATCCAAATTAGTTCTTCCTCTGCTTTCTCCGGAGGACTTGTTTACCGCCCCCCCGGTAACGCCACTTCATTCTTGGATTCCCTGGACGAAACCTTGGCAGCCCTCCTCACCCACTACCCCTCCTTCACCCTCCTAGGGGATTTCAATCTTCATTTGGAATCCTGCACCGAGTCACACTCCCTTAATTTCCACCACTCCCTCGAGATTTTTGGTCTCTCCCAATTAGTCTCCCTTCCCACTCATCGTGCCGGGCACACCCTGGACGGCATTTGTACAAACTTGGCCTTCTTAGAAGTCTCTCCCCCCCTACCACAAATATGGACAGATCACTGTCTCATTCCTTTCTCTATCCAATCCAAAACTCTGCCTCATCCCCCCACTAAAAATTCCCATACCCCCTTTCCAGTGAATTGGAAAAAGGTAGCTGAGTGCATCAAACTCAACCCCCTACCGACTGTCCCTCCCCTCCTATAACGGGTGATGTAACAGTAGACTCCACAAATTTTCATCAGTGGATTGACAGAATGGTCTCTGCTAACTCTACACCTTCCACTCAAAAACTAGCTCGTGGTAAGAAGAAGCCTAGCGCCCCCTGGTATACTCCAGCCCTCACTGACTGCCATCTCAAGTGTAGGCGTATGGAGAGAAAATGGAGAAAGACCTATGACCCTACTGCCAGAATCCTATACATCCTTCAGAGAAAACAATACCTTTCCGTTATAAAAAGGGCAAAAACTGTTTTTTTTACTCATGAAATAGACTCAGCCAACCAGAAACAGCAAACGATCTTCAACATCGTAAAATCCTTCACTCATCCTAAGGCTTTGGCACGTGAAATTCCCCCCTCACAAATTCTCTGCGACCAAATCGCCGACTTCTTCGAGGAGAAAATTCAGAATATCCATAAGGACTCCCCCCCCCCCACCCACTCCAACTTTAGAATCCGACTCAACCACGCCCCTACTCAGTCAATTCACACCAGTCTCCCTACAGCAAACGCAAAAAGCCATTTTGGCGTGTAAATCAGGTGCCCCCACGGACTCTTGCCCTCCAGTCATCCTTCATCACCTCGTCGAAGCTGTCAATCCTCTAATTAATGCCATTGTGAATCAATCTCTCCACTCCGGTACTGTTCCCTCTGACTGGAAGAAGGCCATAGTCAAGCCCCTTATGAAAAAGCAAAATAAATCCCCCACCGACTTGACTAATATGCACCCAATTTCCCTCCTCCCAGTACTAGGCAAAATCACCGAGGAATTAGTCCATGAGGAACTAAAACACTTTGTGGAAAATCTACAGATCTTGCACCCACAGCAATCCGGATTCCGCCCCGGCCATTCTACAGAAACCGCTCTGATTGAGTTATCTGACACCATCAAGTTCTTGCAAGATGAGGGCAAACAGGCTGTCCTCATCTTGCTCGACCTAACCGCGGCCTTCGACACCATCTCTCATGTTATTCTTATCAGCAGGATGCTTGGGATTGGTGTCTCGGGCTCCGCGCTTGCTTGGATAATTTCATTTCTGTCCAACCGCTCTCAAACGGTTTCCTTAGGCCCTTACCTCTCTGGTGAACGCCCCATTATCTCAGGTGTGCCTCAGGGCTCCATCTTGAGCCCTCTCTTTTTTAATGTATACATGGCCCCCCTCCTTACGTTGATTGAGTCACATGGGATTCTAGTGACATCCTATGCTGACGACACTCAACTTGTCGTCACCATTGACAAAAGAATCCCTGACGCTACCATCAGACTCCAAAATTGCCTATCAGAAGTCTTTTCCTGGCTCAACCTGAATCATCTGAAATGTAACAGTGCCAAAACCGAAATAATACCTCTCGGTAAAGGCACACTCTTTTCCCCTAAAGAGTGGTGGCCCCATAATTCTGAAGCACCACCAAGTGCGGTTGTGTCAGCCCGCAATTTGGGAGTTCAATTCGATGCTTCCCTCAGCTTCGATGAACATGTGCGTATCACTGCAGGACGCTGTTTCAGCTTAATCAGGCAACTAAAGAAATTCTTTAATTTCTTGCCTATCTCAGCCAGGAAATCAGTCGCGGTTGCGCTCATCCTTTCCCGGCTGGATTATTGTAACGGTCTCCTTGCAGGCATTAAGAAGTCCTCACTAAAAAAACTGCAGACCGTTCAACATGCAGCTGCCAGACTCGTCCTGAAACTCCCTCGTAGGTCTTCGGCCACTGCAGCCCTCAACGCACTCCATTGGCTGCCCCTCCACAAGAGAATCTTGTTTAAGCTTTTAGTCACTGTCTTTAAAGCTAACAAGTGCACGGGCCCAGCTTACCTGATCAAGCGCTTTCAGCATTATACTCCAACTCGCTGCTTGAGGTCATCAGGCGCTAATTTCATCTCTGAACCCCGAATCAAATTAAAATCAAAAGGTGGAAAGACCTTTTCATTCCTTGCTGCCAGGGCATGGAATCGCCTCCCCCCTAATCTTAGGCATGCCCCCTCAGAAAGCCTTTTCAGGAAAGCCCTGAAGACGTGGATTTACTCTCAATCTGACTCCTCAGTTCTCGCAGCTATCTGATCCATGCTATCCAAGTAGATCTGCTGTAGGTGCAGCGCCAAGATGCTCCTTCCGGAGCGATAGAAGCGCTTTACAAAAAAACCACAAATATCAAATATCAAAAATATCTGTTATCCAATAACACAGACCACAGGGTTAATACTCATACTACAGAACTCAGCATGCAGGGTGAAGCGCGGGGTTTCCAATGCTGAGGTAGCTAACGGAGCGTTTCATCCTTCTCAGGTTGATGGACTGAGCTCCGCCGATCCTTTAGCTAGTGCGAAGAGGAAGGGTCCCTACTACTATTAGTAGCAACTAAAAAGTTAATTTGTTCACATTACTACAGGAACATTTTCAAGTGAGTCACAGAGGTAGTAAAAAATAGGAAATCTATCTGTGCTGTAAGCGTACGTTTATCTTCAGCGCCTCTGTGACTCCCACATTTTTCATAGCTTTACAATATAAATGGACAATTCACCATCCATTAGCGCAAAATCCTGTCCTGTCTTTGGTCTGTGATTGGCCACACCATGATTATATGAACTGAATAGCTAAACACTTATAAGGTCCCAAAGGCGAAACCTATAGGCTATACCAATGCTCTTTCTTTTTCCTTTTAGGACAGTCACACACTTTCACTTACTGCCCCGTCTCTCACTCCACTCTCCGTTCCCACCCTCTAGTTGCTCCTGTGAATGGTCAAAAGGCCTTCCCTTCCCACCCTCCTGGTGCTCCTCTGAAGTGCCTGGAAAAGGATGGTGGTCTTGGTGATGGATGTTATTCCACTGCTGTTTCATGTACCTCTACTCACTCTTCCTTTCTTTATTTTACTCTTGGCTTTCACCTCTGCCTCTCTTAAGCACCATGCTGGTATCTGCTATTGGCTTTGCCAAAGCCGGGAGACTTTAAAGAAAACACCAGAAGAAGACATTGTTCTCTATACCTGTAAGGTGACCACTAGGATACCTGCAATGCACAACACATTGCATCACGCAACACAGCGGCCATCTTGAAAATCCGAAAACACTGTTCATGAATGTAAAAGGAGCCTCTATAGACCTCACAGTAATAAACTTTTAGGTACAGCCCGCTAAACATTTAACCTATCCTTAGGTGTCCTCAGCGGTCTGATACATTATCCTGTGGTGTGTGTGCCATAGTAAGAAAGTCGTGCAGGGGTGACCAGTCTGACATAAACATGTAATGCATCTGATTAAACTCAGTTTTTAAAGGCGTTCAGCTGTGGCATTTGCAGACAAGTCAACATGATCTACAATACCAGAGGCCGGTGATACACAGCCCCCACTGCAAGGCTGCATGGCTGGCTCTATGCATCATGGCCATCTCTTGGGGAGGCTGACATTCTGATGAGGAGACATTGTTAGCATCATTTCGTGAGGACATAAGTGTGGCGTCGGTCACTAGTGCATGGCATGTCCATGTTTATGACGATGTCAGGGAAGTTTAACTCAGAGAAACGATGAGAAGAGTGGGTAGAGAGTGGCTAGAGTGCAGAGGGAGCTGGGGATGGCTGGAATCAGACTGGTGGAAAGTGATGGGGAGGGTTGGGAAGAGCGAGAGGGCAGGAGATTGCCTATCTCCTGCCCTCTCGCTGGGCTGGGCTGGAAAAAAGGGTAACTGGGAGACTTAAGCTGGACAGCAGGTCACACAGGGGGCGGGCCAAAGAAGAGACAAAGAAGAGACAGACATACATAACTGCCAACTCACACAGTGCCACCGTGTGACACACAATATCGGTTCCCATCACACAGTCTCCCTGTGAGGAGCCGATATCACACAGTGGTAGGGACAACGAGCTGAAAACCACTGTAAATTGTCACTTTCCAGATCGTTTTCCGAGGCTTTGATCTGCTGATGTCCACTAAGTGGTGCTAAAACGCCCCAGGACATCGCCACCAGCCTTAGCAAGCTTTTCTTTGGGGAGGAGGGGTTAGGGGCAGGGTGGGGTTTAAAAGTGCTTCATAGCTGCTTCTCGGCATGAGGCCCGCCCCCTTCAAGGCACGCCCCTTTTCACACCTGTAGTTGTACTTCAAGTTGTGAGGTATGCAGATAGGGTGACCAGACGCCCCGAATTTCCCCTTTCAGTCCCAGTTTTCAGAGGAATGTGCTGGTGTCTCGGCACTTTTGTTCATTTTAAATACACGTCCCTGTTTCTGAGAGAAAGGTCCTGTCATCCTGCAAACCATAACATGCTCTCCTTCCACAGGCACCTATGAAGTCTTAATTGTAGTAATTCATCTGTTTCTGCTAGGAGGCAGTTCACCGTATGCTCCCAGTAGAGAGACAGAGTGGGGAGGAGGTCAAGTGTTAATGTCAAGGGCTTCTGTTATGTACACATATGGTGACCAGGTGTTCCGCATTTGCTGGGGCAGCCCCGCTTTTTCACCAGCTGTACAGAAGATTTTGGTTCATGTCCTAGTTTTTAGAGGGGGTCAACTGAAAACAGTGTGGGGCATATTACCAAGGGCTAGTATCGCCGCTTTCTCGGCGAATTGTGCCGAGAAAGCGGCGATACAGCTAGAGCCCTATTACCCAGGGCGCTTTAAAGCCTGGGCCGAGCCCACTTTGCATGTCGGCGATAAACATCGCTAATGACATGCTAAGTGGGCGTTCCCACGTCCAACCACATGTAAAATGTGGTTGGAGGGGGGAACACCCTATTACCAAGGCAGGCGTTGGGAGACAAAAACCTGCGGTAAACTCATTTATCACAGGTCTCCCAACGCCTGCTTTGACCAGGCGTTAGGCATTGATAACATGGGGGTGTGGATCATAAAGCTGAATCCATCCCCCCATATTATCAAGGCCCACATTAGCGCATGAAAACAACGTTTGTTTTCATGCGCTAATGTGCCATATTGCCGACTATCGCCGGATTTCTAATCGCCTGCCTGATGCGCATTGATAATTGCGCGCTAATTAGGTGATGAAATTTGCCGATAGCCGGCGATACGGAGATGTGCGTTGTGCGTTTTGCAACGCACACCTCGGTAATATGCCCCTGAGAGTTCTAAAGCTGTGCTAGTTAGCAGCTGTTGTAAGGTAGCAATTTAATGAACAGGTAGGTAGCTGGTTTTAGAAATTACATTTTATTTATTTTCTTAGTCCCTCTTATGTGTTCCTACGCTAATGAGAGCTGTCGTTCTGTGCTGCCCCATTGATGTAAAATTGTGTTCCTTCTTCCATTTTTGAAAACTGTCCCAGTTTTTGGTTCTCGACATATGGTCACCTTATGTATACGTAGTCTTTTAAATGTGTGTTTATATATATCTATATATAATCTATATCTATCTCTCTCTCTCTCTCTCTCTCTCTCTATATATTTATATATATATATATATATATATATATATATATATATATATATATATATATATATAGATATATATATATCGTAAACAACAGCTCTGGTATGAGGAAAATGCCACGCTAGCTCACGGTCGTTCCGGGTTGGGGCCACCGGTAGCCCAAAATATTTCCAACAACGTCTTCGTTATCCAACAAACGTACCCGGACACAACAGGATTGCTCTTGCAAAAAAGTGGTTTGAATGGCAGGAAACAACGCGTTTCACCTATCGGCTTGCTCACGTTTACACTTGAACAAGACCTGTAGTGTCTGGGTACGTTTGTTGGATAACGAAGACGTTGTAGGAAATATATATATATATGTGTGTGTGTGTATCGCAATGCGAGGAGAAACCAAAGAAAAGTCTCCACAAGTCCACTGATCAAGTTTTGAAGGGTATTTAATTTGGTGGCAGAGAAAGACGTGTTTTGACCACGTCCGTGGTCTTGGTCATATATAAATATGTAGGCACACATTTATAAAGCTATGTAAAAGTACGGGACTGGCCAGATATAAGAGTGAGACTAATGGTATTAGTCTTTCTTTTATGTTTTTGCTTCTGAAAATCTGGTCACCCTAGACGGAGAGGGTCTATAAGTGTTATAGTAGAGATGGAACACAGCAGCAGGAGGCTAGGAAAGTGTCAGTGCTGAGGTAAGAAAGGTATCAGAGCAGCAGCGAAGTGGAGCGTTAGAGGACAGTGATGGGGAAGTGGGGTGAGGGAGGAACGAGAGCGGCTACAAAGCAAGCTGCAAGGCACAGGCAGCTGTGTAGAAACTGAAACAGTGATGGGAAGTGAGGTGCCCCTCTTTTGCATCTGTAACAGGCAGCGAAGGGAAGTTCTCCAGCATCTGCCAATATGCATGAAAAGTTTCTGCTGCAGCATTAAGCAGTAACAAATAATTCAGATAAGAGAAGCACACGAACAACAGGATGCTTCATCTGCAAACGAGTCCCAGCGCCCCACAGATCAAAACAAAGCAGTGACACGTACCACAGAGGCTACAACAATCTGAGACACAATCACCCAACTGGATACCAATAGCAGGGACGAATGGGCTATGGAAGAAAGTAAGGCAAGACAGGAAACTACACTTCTTTCGGCATCAGAAATCACAGCAAAATAATACTAGAACAGCAGGAGTAAATTTCTATTGATATGAAGAATACGTTGAAAACAAATAATCTGATAGGAATACACCACGACAAAAAGCTAAAATAACAGACACCATCACAAGACTTCAACACAATAAAACACATAGAGGTAGTGCTCTTACATCACACACAAGCACAGTGACATCCATGCCTGGAAGAGAGGGTGAAACCCCACAGCACACATATTCCGCCAGTGTGCCTTATCCCGGCAGAAGTGGGTACTTTGGTGTTAATGGAGACACAGACCAGAGCACACACGCTTTACAAGAAGTGTAAGGTGGTAAGAGAACACCACCAGAAGAAAGATGTTTCCTGCTCATCATCGTCCGCTTGCCGTCACTGATCAACACACTACAGTACCATATACACATTCCACAAGGTGTGTTAACATTCTGCAGCAGCAACCTCATATCAGACAAGGACAGAAAGAACACATGAGGCACACAGGAAACAAAACTGGCCACTGCTGCTCCCTCTTGTAATTGACATGAAGCAAAGTGATTGAGTGGCCTCCAGCCAATGGTGTTGTGTTGGGCTCATAGCAGGACTGTTCTCCAGGGACTGACCCTGAGGCAGAGCAGGACTTCCCTATAGGCAAACTGTCTGATTCCCTAAAAAGACAAGCGACTGACAGACCAGCAGGACTTGGGGAGGTTCCGTCAGAGTCAGTAACATGGCAGTCTTCGCTGCTCCTGGTCGCCAGCATCAGCCCTCACAGTATTTTCTGGGAGTTCTCTATGAGCTAGTCGAGGAAGAAATGCATTCTACCTTGAGGAGTATTAATTCATTCTCCTAATTGCTCCTCACCTGGGAGGGCATATTATTTTGGCGCATTCCCCGTAGTACCATCAATGTTAAATCGGAGAATGCATCAAAATCCATGGGAGGTGCGTGTGGACACCAATGCAACGCCCATGTAACGCCTTTCCCAGGGCAGACAAATGAAAACAATGATTTGCGCAGTGTTGTGTTACTCCTGATTTACCATGCCACTCAGGGTCACTCAAGGTGGCCTTGCGTGGCTCAATAAATCGCATTTTAGGAGTTGCGTCATGCATACACCACGTTGCAAGGTGAAAACGCGATGAAAAACCTTGATAAATATCCCCCTTGATATATGCAGGGGAAGACTGAAGACCTGTAATCACTCCTAATGTGTTATTGAGCTAAACACCAGTAACAGGGGTAACCTTTGATGGTAATATCAGCAGAGGGTAACTGGGATACTGTGCCCACTGCCTTGGACCAAAGATAAAGGTAATACCTCTAACCCTAATGTCAGCAGGAGTTAACCAATTTTAGCAAAGACCTTTACTTGTAATTTTCTCAGGGTATTAATCAGAGGTCCATAGCTACCCAGTCGCTGCGGGCACTAATCGCGGGTGGTGCAGCGGGGGATCACGCGGAGAGGGAGGGGGTATTAATTTAATAATAAATAAAAAAACGTACCTGTCCATCGGCCCGGTCTAGCATTTTCTTGGCTCCTGCTCTCCTGCCTCTGGCAGGAAAAGGTAGCAGGCAACCTTTCTCCCCTCCACTAAGCCAATTACAACACTGCAAAGGCAGCGTTGCGATTGGTGTGGACGCCGCCTAACCAGGGGCATAGGGGGAGGCCTTGTTGTCCATGCAGGCTGCATTGCAGCTTGCATGAAGAAAGGGCAGAGTGAGCATGACTGGTTTGGGCGGCCCCAGAAGGCCGACCAAACAGTCATTGCGCCCCTAGGAGTGGGCACACCACTTTTCACCTACTCGCAAAGCAGCCTGCCAACCCGCCACCGGCAACTAAACATAAAATGATAATACCTGGAAGTTATTACCATTTTATATTTATGCTACTCGCACTGAGAGAAAGCAGTGGGGCATCGCTCCTCTGCCCTAGTGCAAGTACTGCCCCTGTAACTACCCGTAGATGGCGACAAACAACCACTAAGCAGAGGTGCATATGTGGTAGCTTTAAGTCGTTAGTACTTTCTGATATTGGTCAACTGTTGCACCAATTAGTATTTTATTCTTACGAATGGATATGCAATTGCCCTTGTTGAGAATTAATGAATGTAAATTTATCTAGTGAATAATAGTTGTGGAGATACTTAGAGAAGCCTGATAAAGTTGGTTGGTCAGCCATCGGCACGATGCCCAATGTCTGGCACAACGTGTTTAAGAATTCCAGTGCTTGGCTTCATTTGCGTCCATCTTGGGGCAACCAGTCAATGTGCACAGATCATTAACAGTCACATGTCCAGCTTTGGCACCATGTCTTTAAATAACCTAGTAATCCATCAGCTGTCCTATTAGAGTTTGGGTCAGAGGTGTACTGCCGTTGAAGATCACAATGGTGTTTTGGGGGAGTGGATGGTAGAAGGCTGTTGCATTTGTTGCAATGTTTCAAGTACTTTTCTGCAATGGACAAGAGAGGAGGCATTTTCAGGTGCAAGTGGTGGTTAGCACAAAGTGTTGGGGCTTCGTAATAGATTCCTTCATGGCTCATTACATCTATAGTTATAACAATTTTTTTAATCACTTTTTTGTACACATGCATGCACAACTGTTGAATACATTCACAAGGTATAACATTCCTTATAAAGTAACACAGTTCTATATATATATCTGTAGGCGGACACATAATGGCAGAATAACGCCAAACAAACTTGCTGGCAGGAAGATATTTAGCAGTCTGGAGCAGTCACAAAACAGTCCCATCAAACCCTTCAAAGACAACTACATTGTGCTCCGCGGTCGGAAG
Organism: Lissotriton vulgaris; assembly: GCF_964263255.1. Taxonomy (NCBI): domain Eukaryota; kingdom Metazoa; phylum Chordata; class Amphibia; order Caudata; family Salamandridae; genus Lissotriton; species Lissotriton vulgaris. The sequence goes on along the minus strand of NW_028241043.1, from coordinate 352,681 downwards.
CAGAATACCAAGCATGCGAGGGTGAGAGCAAACACAATCAAACTGTAATTATATTTCCTAAAATATGCTAAGCTACTAACCTGACAGAGTGATTCTGCTGTCTGACAGAAGGAAATCATTTGTTAATCAGGGAGAGCACAATTTCTGCAACAAGGCTGCCTTGCTACACAGCAGCAAAGTCATGTTTTTAACAGTAAGTCACTCAAAACCAACTGGTTGACAAAACCCTTCACTGCTTTGTTATTTTGTTGAATGGCAATGCATGCCTAAATATCACCACTCTCAGCTAAAGTGGTGTATTTTATTCAAATACAGCCCACTTGTTGTAGTGTGATTTTATATTTGAGAATTTATGGGGCAGATGTACTAATAGATCACACAAATACAACACAACTGCTTAGTAAATCTGCCCTTCTGTGCTTGTCTAAATAGTGGGTAACCTTACATTGTTTACAAAAGATGAACAAACTTGTACATTTTCTCTTTTGATTTGATTTTTACAGTTTACGCCCAAAATTGTGGACTTGCCACAGCCCCTTTGCAGCAGTGAAGGGATCACAGTACACCAGAGAGAACAAGCTTGCATTTCACAACGAATAAGCTTTTAACATTTACAGCTAGAAAATGGCTACTTTTAGGTCCCTGCTGAAATGAAATCTGGCAGGAGCACAGCATGTTTTACTTAGTTGATATCATTTCATTTTTCCCAAAAGAAGCCAGATTTAAGCAGATGGTGTATTCACTTCTTGCCTTGGTACTTTATACCAGTGAAGTGAGTGCCTCTGTCTGTAGGCTGTCCTATAGGGTGGAGTTTAACACATTGAAAAGCTGAAATGGACCAAGGTACATGTAGGCAGAGCAATGTAGAAAAAATACTAAGGTGAGCAAAAATACTTTTAGAGGACAGGGATGCCGAGGTTGTGTAAGCTTTCTAGCCTTTTCCAACTGCCGGAAAAGGTTATTTGCAGCTACATAGGTCTAAAAAACATGTCTGTCTGTTGTAGGCTGTTTCATGCCCTTTACAATGGAAACATCAACTTCCAAGAACATTGCGTGAGGGAAACTTACAAGGGAGTAAAATTAGCAGCACAGAGCTTAATTTAAGATAGGGAAATTTTGAACCTCACTGCAAGTCAGGCTTTGAGCAGAGAAAGTTCTAAAAACGGTTAGAAAGGAAATGAATACTCATACATTCAGCAAATCCTCTTATAAGATTGTGATAAGATCTTTGTGATAAGGTTTATGTGCTGTCTAAATACTTATGCAAATTTAAATTACACCCAGCTAATAATCTCTGGCATTTAGCTTTACACAAAAGCGTTTTCTATTTTAATATTGAGAAGTACCTCTAAAAGCATGCAAGAGATAAGTAAGGGGAGCTAACTATTTACATTTCTTACTTCCTAAAATAAAAGACTTAATTATAATTCCTGGCTAAGAACTGTTTTTTATTTCCGTAGCTGTGGTGTACTATTTCAATTGTATTTAAGATAGCTTGGCAACCTTTATTACAAGCATAAACTTGAAAACCATTAAAATGTAAAAGAATCACAATGTTACTTACAGCGCTTAGAAGAAGCAGAAGTGCTGTTTGTAGCTCTACATTAGGGCTCTCCAAAGTCGGTCTTGGAGCGCCGGATGCATGCCAGATTTTTAGCATATCTTAAAATCTGGCATGGATCTGGCTCGCCAGAACCGACTTTGGAAAACCCTGCTGTACATAAAGTAGCTAACATTATCACTATGATAAAGAAACGTATGTTCAATTTATAGAACCCCATAGGTAACTTTCACTTACACCATTAAGTTATATGCGTGTAAGTTGTAAAAAGGCCCCGTTCCAAAATGAGGTTACACTTGGTGTATTTAAACATGATCTATGGTTATAAGCGCTTTATATTCTATAGAGGAACCTGTGCTGTCTCAAAACCAAATGGAACAATTGAATTTCAATTCTCATTGTTGGTCCTATAAAATGTCTCAGCCTACAACAGACAGAACCAATTGACAGAGATCACCCACTAAGGAATGATATAGACCTGGAGTTATTTTGGGGGTTGAGAGAAAAGAAAGCATCCGTGGATCACCCACGTTGGCATAGTTGGACCAACTTTGTGCCTACATGTACCAACAGATTGAACGGGGAGTACATGTACAAGGTGCTGTTCATGTACAACACCATACATCTGTGTATATATTTGGGCCCACTGAGTGGAAAATAAATGTTTGCTGTCAAATACCAATAGAAAATGACATTGAAAGAAAACATCTGGTCAAGTTTATGCTAAGACTAGGGAACATCTGGTGTCATTTTTTGATCATGTCGGTTGGTTTAAACAGGGCAATACATGTGTGAATTCGTGAGAATACATTTCTTGGACTAAATGTGTCTTGGCAGAAGTGAAGGTATCCAGATGCTAGCTGCCATCACTATAGCAAAGTGGTTTGTTGCGAGGGTAATGGTTATAGGGCTTGGAAGTTGGGAAGAGAAGGGGTAGTAGTCCTGTATTCTCAGAAAGAAGCCTTGTCACCCTGAAACCTGCCACTGGTCTATTTCAGCCCTTCTCCTTGTGTCCATCTTGGTACAGTAAAATACACCAGCCCAACATGTATGTTCCCAGCATGGTCCCAAGTTTGCTAGTGTGTTCAGTTAACAAAACTCAAATGCACTGTTTCTAAATCCATTTAAAAAGTTGGGAAAGTGACATCGCTTATATGTAAATAAAATATACCTGAATTGGCTATGATTTTCAAAGAGCAAATCAAAGTGTTCTATGCTTATTTTGTCACAGGCAAGAAAGTTCTGGTTTATTGTAATTGCATTGAACTAACAATAGGAGATACCAATTACAGCAATTGACAGTCAATTTTCTTTTACCTAGGGACAACACCTGTTGCTCCCTCAGTTGTGCCATTACTAGAACCCACGTGAAAGATGGCTTCATACTCTCCTAGTTGCTCTGGTGGTTTAGACGTGTTTTAAGAAAAAGCATCCAAAACGGTCTGTCCAAGCATTCGCAGTCCCCTGCAGTAGTAAGTTTCATGCAACCCTTGAAATTGTTATCTTGGAAATTAGCAGGTTTGAGCTCCAAGTTAGCCGACCCTGAATGGCTTGAGTTCATGGACAATTACTATGTTTTAATGTTTCAGGACACATAGTGGACCGAACCCGCCCATAGGAAAGGCTTTACTACTAATTTCAGTAGTGCCCGCCCCTTTGCTGCTGGGTGAGCCCCTGGCATGTTGATTTTTTGGGTTAAGATATCAATGATTTGTAATATGAAATCTCTACACATCTACTCCTCAGATATTCTGTCTCGAGCTTATTTGGACCTTGTGGACTATGGGCAAATCTTTACTAAGTCTACAATCGTACTCTTCCAAGTAATATGGAGTCTATTGCCTTTTTCGATTCACTGGCGTAACGAAACTTGAGGGGGCACCCCTGCAAGGTTTGTAGAGGGGCCCCCTCCGTACTCAACATGAGCCCTCCGGTCACAGTACTGTGCTGAGGGGGCCCGGAGAGCTTGGGGGCTGCAGGGGCCTATGTTACGCCACTGCTTCGACTCTCATTGGTCTGATCACAAATCAAAGCAGTTTATTTTGATTGGTGGAGATTTTAATGTCACGTTTGAGCCGCTTGAAAGTATGCTTTGATAACGGATGAAGAAGACATAGGAAGCGGCATTCCATCGTTAGACTGCCCATTTACAACGGCTACTGTAGGGTCCATACAACTTGCTCAACTGACACTGTCTCCACACGAATCGCGGCTGCAATGGCTCGTAAAATTCTGATCTAGCTGGACTACATACTTTTTTTTACAAGAGGGAAGTACAAACGTAAGAAAGAATATTTTCTTTTGAAAACAGGTCTATGGGATAGGGTGCTCGACTTTATAGTGATTATCGGTATGGAAAGTAACTATTGTGCATTACAGCGTATCATAACTTCTACCCTTATTTCAGACTATACTGGGAAAAGTGGTCCAAATCATACAGAGCCTCTAAATAATACAACCATAGGTCAAACATGTGGCTGAAGGTGAGAGCCAATCAGGAAGTTCAAATCAAGATTTACGATTCCTTCTATTCGGTTCTTGAATCTCATGCTGACCTCATGCAGCAGGAAATCCCGATTACTGAGATCCATCAACGCTAATTCGACAAATTGGGGGACCTTTTCTAAAAGCAGATCACTCAGAGGTATTGCATTTACCAAAAGTTAATTTTTAATCCAGGTTACGTGTTTCGCATGCAAAGCAAGCTTGGCCACACACTGTATTGTGGGTAGAGACTTGCAATACATAGAGAGAGTAGAAATCAGAGGAGGCCATAGGGGTACATGAGCCACTTGATTTCAAAAACAGCAACCAATTTGTAACATGCAAAATGTGCCTAAACTGTATTACAATTCATACAGGTTTATCCTTCTTACAGTTATACACTGCATTCAAACGGAATCAATTTTGTACCAATCGAAATTTACTTGAGCTGTATTGTAATTCATACAGATATTCCCTCATTGTTGTAATACAAATCACATGTTAACCAACAAAGCACTATTCGTAAAGGATGGTTTTACAGTGTGTTCGGATGCAGAAGAGGAAAGGAAACAAATATTTTGAAAAGATGGTATTGGCATTGTGCCGGAATCTATCAACTACTTCCGTATAAGTAGCTGTGATTACATTACAACCGAGAAATAAATGAACTGTATTAAAAATCCATACAGGCATGTCTCCAAAGGTTGTGTGTGTCCCCATGAAAAAAAATATATATGCAGTGTATATATATTCTTCACACAATGTGTTTCTGCCAATTTTATCCATGTTGGAGGTGAATAACTCCATAGGCCTGAAAAAAGTTCCAAGATGCCCTATCATCAGTAAAGGGTCTTAAAGAAGGAACTACTTTATATTTTCGGCACAGTGTCTGTAAATTAAGTATCTTACTGCTCAATGCGGATCTCAGTGCTTTTGGTATAGTGCCCTCATGTCTATTACCAACTATAGTTCCTTTGTGTTTTAATATAGTACATTTATTTCTCGGTTGTAATGTAATCACAGCCAGTGATACGGAAGTAGTTGATAGATTCCGGCACGCTGCCAATACCATCTTTTCAAAATATTTGTTTCCTTTCCTCTTCTGTATCCGAACACACTGTAAAACCATAATTTACAAGTAGTACTCTGTTGGTTAACATGTGATTTATATAACAACAATGAGGGAATATCTGTTTGAATTACAAAACAGCTCAATTTTTGATTGGTACAAAATTTACTCCGTTTGTATACAGTGTATTACCGTAATAAGGATAAACCTGTATGAATTGTAGTACAGTTTAAGAAAATTTTGCATGTTACAAAATGGATGCCATTTTTGAAAGTGGCCCATGTACTCCTTTGATTTCTACTTTCCCTATGTATTGCAAGTCTCTACCCACAATACATGTGTGACCAAGCTTGCTTTGCTAGCAAAACGCGTAACATGGATTAAAAGACAACTTTTGGTAAATGCAACACCTCTGAGTGATCTCTTTATTGGACTGAATAATATATATATATATATATATATATATATATATATATATATATATATATATATCGATTCAGATCTACTATCGATCAATGATACACAGGTAGTCGAATCTTTCAACACTTTCTCCAGGGGAGTTAGCCCTACGTGGATCTTTCCTTTAAAGGGCCTGTGGGGTTTCAAGGCCATGTATTTTGTTTTTGATATAGTCATTTCTAGGTCCTTATGATCACAATAGACTTTAAACTTGTCCAAAAGAGTTTTCAACCTAATAGCAGTTTTATCTGGAAGTAGGATGTCAGTTGCGGAACATTGGGCAGGTGTAAACAAGGCATTTAGTTTGTGCTAGACATAAATGCAGTCCAAGAGAGTGACCCAAATATATATATATATTTGGGTCACTCTCTTGGACTGCATTTATGTCTAGCACAAACTAAATGCCTTGTTTACACCTGCCCAATGTTCCGCAACTGACATCCTACTTCCAGATAAAACTGCTATTAGGTTGAAAACTCTTTTGGACAAGTTTAAAGTCTATTGTGATCATAAGGACCTAGAAATGACTATATCAAAAACAAAATACATGGCCTTGAAACCCCACAGGCCCTTTAAAGGAAAGATCCACGTAGGGCTAACTCCCCTGGAGAAAGTGTTGAAAGATTCGACTACCTGTGTATCATTGATCGATAGTAGATCATCTTGGGCACCTTAAACAGAGAAGAGTGCATATATTCTAAAACCCAGGGCAGGTGCACCCTGAATGTTCCAATGCACAAACGTTTCTAGATCTGTTTTTCCAGCTCTAGAAGGTATATAAAGTCAAAGCACAGTCTTGGGATTATGCAGATATATCAATATTGGCTGTAGCAGGAAATGTCTTGGTCAGATCTATTTTTAATCCTCCATGTAGCACACATTCAATCCCTTTGTTTTTTGACATTGGATTATGCTGAATTGTGCACTTGACCATCTTGAGACCCCTTTGATACTCTGTCCGAATATGGCTAACTGAAGAACGCCAATATGTCTCACACATTTCCCTGGCTTCACCATGTAAAATCTTGGCTAGGTATTCTAGGACTCGAAAACTGGTGGACGGATCACACATCCTTACCAGCTATCCCCAAAGCCACTCTAAAAATATCCCGTGAGACTGTTTAGTGGACCAGATACAGTACAAGCCAGTGAGGGCATCTTACAGCTAAATACTTTAAATTTAAACCTTTAACCTCGCTACAGGTTTTTGTAGACAAAATGTATCCACTTCTATCAAGATTGAGGTATCGGTTTGGAATCCTCCACCTTAAAAGTTTTACTACCGATTGGTCCACTTCCTTATCTCCCAGCACGCTTTGTTCGCTCTGTAATTGACAGAAAGCAGAGAACATTTACTATTTTTCTGTCTGGTCCGTCTTGCACATAGATGAATTCCCTTTATTTGCTTTTATTTGGACCTGGCCTTGATTTGCCCACTTTAGGAATGTTCCAAATTGACACTGCTTGTCGCATTGTGGTCTCCTTAAGCAGGTATTTACATTGTGTGTGGGTTACTGGGAAACTGCTAGGCCTGCCGCTTTCAGTTTCCCAGAATTTCTGTACGGTTAAATGCTAGCTATCATATCCCCAAACTAAGCCCCCAAACTAAGAATGCTGAGCATGATACAGAATGAAAAACGTGTATCATTCTTATTTGTTCCTTTTAAATATTAAGGGTAAACATGTTTTATGCACTATTTTACGATTTGTATTTATTAAACAATACACTTTTTATTGTACTTTGTTTTTGCTTGTATGGTTTTATGCGAAATTGTCCGAGAAATAAATTTGTGGATAATGACTGTCTAATTAGTATTAACTGTGAAAGACACTTCATCTATCAAATGTCTCAGGTAATACAATATTGTGTCTTTTAATGTTATTGTTTAGATTAGAGTGCACATGACAGCACTTCAGCTGCCCTATGATTTTGGTGAAATTATATCACAATAGCAGTCACAAACCATGTTTTAGGGAACAAGGAAAAGCAGTGATGAAACCACAAGCACAATTCCTGTAACCAAGGTAGTCATCCCGCTTTGCAGCGGATAATCTACCGCTGACTCTAGCCCAAATCCAGAAAGGCCAGGGCAGGTGGGAGAGAAAACGGACACTGTCAGTCTGCGCGAGGCTAGGAGTTACTAAGCCCCATCTTCTAGTAAGTGGAAGAGCAGAGAAGTCCTGCTACAGGGCAGAGCTAGGATATTTTAGTTTATTGATCTGATCCAAAGCATAATAGATTGATGGGGTACAGGCGGTAAACGGAGGCACCCAGATACACCTCCCTACCCAATCAACTGACAGGTGAATGCAGTTGTACATTACCAGCCCACTCAGGTTTATATAAATACAGTACAATGAGCATAAGCACAGTACAGCATAAGGAACCCTCAGAAAAAAACTACCTGAGCTAAGCGAGACTTGCTCAGACTTTTCCTCTCATGAGTTGACCTAATATTACTCATCTATGGATGTCGTCCACCCTAGATGGTAAAGGTGATGATTACTCCTGGATTGACAAAGTTTCTTATCCAGCTCCTTCAGGCAGAGCAGACACTTCCTTGTCCTAGATTGTATTCCATTTTTTTTGTTAAATACACTATTTTGGACACAGAAAATCAAAACCTGCCTGATGTATCTCATCAACAATACCACTGAACAAAGGAACTTTACCTTTGCACTAATCACTCAAATATGACATAGTGGAAAATATTTCTATTCCACATATTGCCTACAGACCTATAAAAAGGCCCCGTTGCAATTTCACAGTCTAAATAATTATCAGTCATATGGGTGATCTCACACCTATTCAAGAAATATATTAGACTGGAAACAGGACATTTGTTTTTAGCATGGCTGAAGCACCTTTAGGCAGCGTAATGATTAAAATGTGCAATGTCAGTCTTGGTTCTCACTACCTAAGTGCCAGGGAAAGTCATAAGACTCACTTATTGTGGCTGGATCCCATTTGCCATATGTATGACGTTTGTGACATTTATGGCATTCATTATAATGATCACACACTTTATGAAGACATGAAACTACTTGAAAAAGGATGTGTATACTTTGTGTGAAGCAGCATTTAGAAGAGAACTGGGCTGGTAGGAAGCCTTCCAAATTCTGGACATGCGAATGTGTATAGACATATGCATGCCAGTGACGTTAGAACTTCAAGCTTTACCACTCAAATAGTATAGAACCCAGGTTCACTGATACTGGTGACACTATATATACTGGAATTATTTTACGTTCAGTAGTACAACTGGTATCTAATTCAGAGCAGAATTTATTCTAAAACACTTGATGCACGAACCAGTTCAGGAGACATGTAGGGAAGCGGGAGGCTCGCCGAGATTTGAAGAGTTAAGATCTCAAATTACCACAAAAAAATTATAGTTCACTTTTGAAAAGAGGCCTTAAAAAATATGCCTTGGTTCAAAATTCTATAAAGTTAAATACAGGTGCTATGGAAATGAGAATTTGAAATTTCGAGCAACATCATTACGTCTCGATTCAGAGCTAAGGAATTTATCGTGTAAGTGGGGAAATCCGCAAGAATGAAGATAGTGACACATAGGAGGCAGAATCGAGGGAGTTCCTGCCAGGAGAACTCGGGAAATTAGAGAGAATTAAATGACTCGTCATTATCTAGGCGAAAGACTGTCTACAGTGTGCTTTTGAAGTTTTACTTTAAAAGTACATTTTGTATAGAATTTTTGTAGAAAGAGCACCTGACCCGGATCACTGTAAGTAAACATTACTGAAGTATTAAACAAATACAATATTTAATAAAGGTTCATGGACAGGGATACGTTTTCTATATTCAATTTACGGATCCAAATATTATTTGGTATTTGATCCTTTAGAGAGTACTGTAGACAGTTTCTGCATATTTTGAGATCTATAGTGATCATATTAACAAGTTTGAAATGTAAAACTACTGTAAGGGTATTGATGAGAGACTATTTTGAATAGGCTATATGCATAGAAAAAAACTGTCATAAAGGTTAAAATATTGATAATGATTGGATACCACCAAAGGTATGTAGGTAATTTAAAGCCATACTGTCCTTCATAAAAAGGCACTGAAATGCGGCAAAAGTCTTGGTGGAGTGCGTCACATTTATCAGTAAACAATAATCGCCTGGGATTTGCATAGTTCTTCATGTTTTTTTGTGGATAGCAATTATTTCTTGTGAAAGTGTATTAGTCCAAGTTGCACCTGCATTTGCCTTTAGGTATTTTGCAAGCAATGCGACACGTTCACAGACACCACTGATCAGTTGCTGACACGTTGGCTCATAACATAAGCGAAGCACACATGCAAAACTCACAGACCACATTGCGTCTTACCTATGGATTTCTGCCTTCTCATAGTGCCTCGAGGAATGCCCAGAAAAGGACCTTGGGGACTACCCGGGACTGTGGGTGGCATTACTGGAATACCCTGTCTATCATACATTGACTACAAAAAAAGAAAACAAAATAGGCAGACAGGATTAAAATGACAAGAGATCAATCAATAAAAGAACAGCATCAATACAATCAAATTAATTTTGAGCGATTGTCAGCTCGTTACTCCAACTAAGCGAATACACAAAGACCACGTATTCCTATCTATTCCATGTACTTACTTGTTCATCTCTGCACTGTGACCAAAGCTCTCAATAGATGTTGTTACTCTATGTTTTTTAAGCTTGATAGAGGAAATGTTTTATTTTTCTTCTGTGACATTGAGAAGTGATCACAGAGCACATAATAGATAATCACCTGACGTTTCCCTGTAGGGGACATATAAGTGGAATCCTAGCGATCATTATTATAATCGGATCTATGACAGAATATCGACCACAAAAATATCGACCTACAAGAATATCGAGTCAACAATATCGAGGGCAAAAATATCGACATCCTATCTACAACATGGTAAGTACAAAAATATCGAAAAAATAATATCGTTGTAAAAAATATCGATGTTAAAAATATCGATTTTTTTTTATATATATAAATGTAAAAGTAAGTATATAACACTAATAAATAAAATAAACATATTTAAAAGTATCTAATAATGTTTAAAATTAATAAATAAAAATATATACAGTAAAGATATAATATATATGTACTAAACAATAAGTATTAATAATTAATTTACTAAAAATACCCCTTTACCCAAAAACTGAAAACTGACCCAGAACCCTAAAAATACCCCTTTACCCAAGAACTGAAAACTGACCCTGAACCCTAAAAATACCCCTTTACCCATGAACTGAAAACTGACCCTGAACCCTAAAAATACCCCTTTCCCCATGAACTGAAAACTGACCCTGAACCCTAAAAATACCCCTTTACCCATGAACTGAAAACTGACCCTGAACCCTAAAAATACCCCTTTACCCATGAACTGAAAACTGACCCTGAACCCTAAAAATACCCCTTTACCCAAAAACTGAAAACTGACCCTGAACCCTAAAAATACCCCTTTACCCATGAACTGAAAACTGACCCTGAACCCTAAAAATACCCCTTTCCCCATGAACTGAAAACTGACCCTGAACCCTAAAAATACCCCTTTACCCAAGAACTGAAAACTGACCCTGAACCCTAAAAATACCCCTTTACCCAAGAACTGAAAACTGACCCTGAACCCTAAAAATACCCCTTTACCCAAAAACTGAAAACTGACCCTGAACCCTAAAAATACCCCTTTACCCATGAACTGAAAACTGACCCTGAACACTAAAAATACCCCTTTACCCATGAACTGAAAACTGACCCTGAACACTAAAAATACCCCTTTACCCATGAACTGAAAACTGACCCTGAACCCTAAAAATACCCCTTTACCCAAAAACTGAAAACTGACCCTGAACCCTAAAAACACCCCTTTACCCAAAAACTGAAAACTGCCCCTAAACACTCAAAATACCCCTTTACCCAAAAACCCAAAAATGACCCTGAACCCTAAAAATACTCCTTAACCCAAAGTTAAATAATATTATTTAATTAGCAATTAATAATTAATTAACAATAACAATAAAGTAAATATATTAGCACATAAGCTGTAATTAATATAATTTAATAATTATTATCATTTTTCCCCAATTAATTAATTAACAGTAACTAAAAATTATATATAAATAAATTACTCTAATAATGTAATTAACTAACTAATATTATTTAATTACCAATTAATTACTAATTTAAAATATGTACCAAATTATATAAATTAATTAACTAATTAATATTAATTATTTGCCAATTAATTAGTTATAAATATTTAAAAACATATATTAATTAATTAATTATTATTAAATTACTCCCCACCCTATTCCCCTATAAACCCACATCCCGCTACAGAAAATATATATCAATTAATCAATTAATTATTTCCCAATTAATCAATATTAATTAGCAAATAATTATAATTAATTAATTAATCCTACTAATTATTAATCAACTTACCATAATTAAATTACTTCCCACCCTATTCCCCTATAAACCCACAACCCGCTCCGGTACTAAACATCAAATTTACTTATAAATTTCTATATTATTATAGAAAATGTATACACATATAATAGTAATTATTTTAAATACTTAAATTAAACATATAACACATACATAATAAAAAACTATAAAATAATACAAATATCGATATTAGTGTCATCGAAATTATTAACATCGATATATATGCTATCGATATTACTGACTTCGATATTACTTACATCGATATTAAGTATTTCGATATTACTTACCTTGGGTCGATATTCTGTCCTACGATATTCTTGCCTTCGATATTATGCTCCTTCGATATTACAGACTCGATATTATGGTAAGTCGATATTTACAACTCGATATTTTGACTGTCTACCATTATAATCTTCTTAGCTCGCATTACAGATGATAGGTATATAGATGGTATATAGATGAACTCAAAGACTGATGCATTTACTACAATACCTATCAGAAAATGCATTCTTTTATCAACAGAAATATAGCAGTGAAAGTATGCATGGACTCCACACAAACTGAGAAACACAAGATGCAGTGAATATGTTTAATTGCATAAAACTTGAATCCTGACGGCTTACACCTATTTTATCCCTATTGTTTCTTTGCATATTTTAACTTCCAATTTAAAAAAACACCTTGATTGTTCTCCTCCTCTATCACAATGATATATATTTTAATATGGTTAACTAAAGAAAAGGGCAGTGTGCCTTCAAACCTTTAACAGGGTTAACAGAGGAAAAGGGCAGTACGTCTTCATTCCTCCTACGCTATATATCATGACATTTATCAATTTGTCTTCATTTTATAAAACTCTTACTGTACTGCAGATCTATCCCATGTACTTAATGACTTGCATATAGTTACTCTTTTTGTTTGTACGACTCTCAAATGCCACAAGATTACTCATTTCTTGGAGCCAAACATCTATTTCCACTTCAAATTCGAATTTCGATTTTCGCAAGTTTACTCTTTTATTTTACCATGATTAGTGATCTGTGGTTTTACATCCTGTACTAACATGCACTTTCAGCAGTAGTAGGTGGTACACAATTGCATTGATAAAAAAAAGCCCAATAGGGAAAAGCCCTTCTAAATACACAACCATTTTTGTGCTGTGGACACTGATCTCTCAAGCATCTTTATTTTTAATATAATATAATAGAAAGTCTTGGAATTATGCCACCTGAGATTTGTAGTCCTCGTCAAATGTAAACCACTGGCACTGCAACATCCACTCCTACCAACCAATAGTACAGCAACATTCTCGCCGACCTACACAAATCTGTACCTAATCTCTATTAAGTCATCAGATAGGTTTCTGTACATTTTCCTGTAGGATCCATGTCCTATATCCACATATGCCTCAAAAAAGTATTGAGAGTTCAAAAATTTATAGCCTAAATCCTATTACAAGGCGTACCCACACGTACACTAGTGGAGCAGGTAAAGAAGACACACTGGCATAGGTATATGTACCAAGACAAAGGATCTGCCTCACATGCTATAACTACAAAGGCCAAGTGGGTTGAAGCAGGAGTGAATGTTGAATGAGGGATCCATAACTCAGCCTAAAATAATCACTCAAAACATGACAGTCACAGAGGGAGTCGTAAACTGTAGTAATGTCTTTAAACAATGGTAGGCTAGATAATCTCCCCCTGAGAAGCAGTAAATAGTCTTTTTGTGGATGCCTGTGTTTTTACTGACATGTCTGACATGTTTCAGTCGAATTGCCGTTTACTGGAAAAGAAGTGGTTGACATGGGTACCTTCATATGGCTATCCCTGAAAGGTGTTGAACGCAGGCAGGGGAATGTAGATATAATATGAGACTTCCCTTTAAAGCTAACCTCAGTAAGTCTGACGAAGAGGTCACACTTCCCTTTAGCTCTTATTAATTACTACCTTGGAACAGAACACTGGCTCAGGACTTCTTCAGGATGTGGTGATTTAATATTTTAACACATATAAGAGTCTGAAGAAGAATCTCATTGCCTGAAAAGAAGGTAAAATACTCCACTGAACACCATTGATATCCCAATACAGGAGGGAGCCATGTTATCTTAGCTACAGTTATTCCATTGGCTAATGCGAAGTCACGGGCTGAAGCCTCATCAGGTGTGAGTCAACTCAATATGGGATGTTCAAGGATGTGAACTATTGGTTCTAGCCGTGAATGACCATGCACTGAATCAACATAAATTCTAAGTACCCAAGGCTGTATGTATGTTTATCAATAACAACCTCTAACGTGGCACAATGTCATGTCAATCAGGAGCAGGCTAGGATTTATTTTGTGGTGCAGCCTCATAAAATCATTCATAAAATGCACAGATAATCTGAGAAGCCACACTTGCAGATCCATAATAAGACCAAATCAAAATGTAAGCACAGATTATCCCAATTATAGCGCACGACGATTATTCTAGAAGCCGTAATCTCCTTTTCCCTCCATAAAACACTGTGTGGACACTACCATCTTGTGAACATCTCCTCCAAACAACTATTTTGTGAAACACAGCAATTAAACTAACTAAAAGGCACTGTGAGTATGTTTAGCAAAAGACACAAGAACCCTGGTTTCTGAGCTGTCCATCGTGAAAGGAGATGGCCTACGTCCTTTTGATACAGAGACGGGCATTGATCTAGGTACAGCTGAATTCACATTCTTTCACGGTTCGATTCAAACTGCACATTTTCACATCCACAAGGACTATCATAAACCAGCAGAAGGACATGTTGTTGATAGATCACTGTGGGACTGGCTTTTGCTTCTTGTAGCTGATTGCTGCTTTTTTGAATTGGGGGGGCTAGTGTGAGAGGGGTGAGATGCAGCTTGATATCACATACTTTTAGCAGGGGCTCTGCAGTCACCGCGGGTTCTCTGCATTCATGTGGGATCCCAGCAATGAGAAAATGCAATGCGGAAATTCCACCACGAGTTTAGAAATCCTGCAACGACCACGGATCCTCCACCACAAGTGCGGAGGCTCCTTGCGAATCAGGTCCTCAGTATATAAATAAGATTAGATCAATATATTAAAAAATCAAAATCATTTTATAGGATGCTGCAAAGCATCGGTAACTTGTGTGAGGGGTGCAGTACAGCCTCAATGTAACTAGATTGGTTTGTCACTCACTTGGCTGGCACAGAATAGCAGTACAGTCCAGTTCCCATTCAGCTGCGGCCCACTGGGATGTCCCATGCAGGCTACCAGGAGCAAATCATTTGCCGTCATCAGCTCATCTCATGTAGTAGCACAAATGATCTACACAGAGTCTGGAATGTCACTTGTAGATGAGATGCCTGGTAGCTGAGTAACATCTTCATTGCTCAATTAGGGTCAGGCTGCTCTTTTATAGAAGGGGAAAGACTACCTTCAGGAATGGTTTGAGAATCCACAGCCCTCTAATTAAAAGAGAATCTTTCTAGTGAGAGCACTTCCTCTACTTGAAAAAAGGCTAGATTTGTCCTTTGTTCAATTATTAGGTCCTACCTCACTTCATGACAGCAAAGGCCTGACTATTTTCGATATGGTTGCTCCCTGTCTCGTAATGACACAGCTCTTCTAATGAAAATGATAGCACGGGGATCCTAGGCCATGCCCTCAGAACTTCGGAAGCATGGCTACAATCACCCTCAGTGCCACTTTCAGTACTTTAGTGGCCCAACTTTCGGAAGTCACAGCTGTGAGTACATTACTGGATGAGCATGTACTCTACACTACCTCCAACCTACTTTAGCAGGGTTGATATTAGCTGTCTTGTTCCACTAAGAAGCACTCCCAATCCCACCCCTCCCAATGTTCTAATGAAGTTGACCAAATCTTCCCGTTCTAGTTCAACACGCATGGGTGTCCATAGACCCTTTAACTTATATTTCCAAATTTGTGTTCTGCTTGTCAGTGATTGTTTGTCCTGCTAATTTGCCTTATTAGTTTTCCATGCGCCTCAGTGGTTGTCGCCTTACCTGTCCATCCAGGAGGGAACCAGTGACTCAGGAAGGTCAGAGTAATTGGGCGAGGCAGGCAGATGTTCAAAAGCACAGTCAATGTACCAGAGCAGATTTTCCTGTACATGAATCACTAATAAACAGTCTTCATGCACACTCTGTTGTTTCTCAGAGACTGAAAGGGCCAGTACCTGGACACGTAGTTTTGCTCCAGAAAGTAGGGCTGGCTCAACATTTTCTAGGCTTCAAAACATTTTTTAATGGGTTTGTAGCATTATAGTGGCTATATTTATTAATTTGAGTCATAGAAATAATTAAACATTAAAAAGTAGTAAAGCTTTGTAAGAATGTGACTTATTATATGGCGTAGTTGTGCAACGTAACTGCGTAATAATGTCATTATTCAGTTTCAGGTGCATTCACCTTAGTTTGCAAAACCTAAGCTCAGTCCTGGGTTGCTGGGGAGTGACTAAACATTAAGAAGTACCAAGTACAACAAATAAGAAGAAAACCACCCTTTTCTCCCTTTATGTTAACGATATTGCAGCCTATATGGAGAATTGTGATAATGACTCGCCTCGATTGGGGGGGGAACGAGTAGCGTCCCTCCTCTTCGCGGACGACACAATCCTCATTTCACATACACCACGGGGCCTCCAGACCTTATTAGACAGGTTCCGGCAATATTGCATCTCAAAAGGGTTAGAAATTAACATAAAAAAACAAAATATATGGCACTAAACCCGCACAAAAGTTTTAAAAGAAATTTAATGCTAAACGGCCAAAAACTAGATTACGAACATAGCTTTACCTATTTGGGGGTTCTACTAGATTCGTCAATGGGATGGAGTCCACAGCTAGAAAAATCAAAACTGGTGTTTAAACAAAATTGTCTTCCAATATTACAAAGACACAATAAAAGTGTGAACAAGGCAGTTACCCCAGCAATAGAGATTTTTAGGTTTTAGGTACAAGGTTCAATCAGCCGCCCTGTATGGGGCAGAATTATGGGGTCCAGTATGTAGGAAGACCTTCGAAATACAGGAGAATAAGTTTATCAGGGGACTATTAAAAGTACCTAACAATACTCCACTGATAGCTTTATTCCTAGATTTAAATATTAAACATACTGACCATCATGTAACGCTGAGACCACTATTACTATGGGTTAGACTATGGATAACCCCCGAACTGATTGACTACAAAAATGGCCTGAATGAAGTCCTGGATCTAGACAGTGGCAGTAAAATCTTTTGGTTTAAACACGTAAAAGCTTGGCTAACCAAGATAGGACTAACCCATTTTTGGAATGAGCCGGAGTCTTTAACTACGGCTTCTAAGAAAATTGTCAAACTGTAATTTTGGTCCTATGTGAGCCATGAGTCTGTGTACACAAGAACTCATGGCCCCCTAACCGAAACATTTTTAATGGCCAAAAATGAGGCTTCTTTTGAACCATTTCTCGATGAGATCCAGCCACCTTTGGCCAAAACACTGTACTTAAAATACAGATATGGAACTCTGAGGACAAAGGCCACTGAGAAAAGTTGGGGGAAGACAAACAGCGATTACTGCACCTTGTGTACAAATAACCAAAGGGGGGACGTTTTACATATACTGTTTTTTTTGTCCCAGTTATGGTAATGCAAGGAAAAATGGATAGTCCCTCTGTGTCACAACATTGGTTCTACCTCCCATAAGGAAGCCGGCAGAATCTTAAGTACGGATACCAGCCAAGTAATTGTGTTCGGAATCAGTAAATTCTTATTGGCTGTAAATTTTATTAGACAGAAAGTGTCTCTTTCTTTTTAAAATGCTTATCTTATGGACTTGCTTAAACCACGAGTCATGTCCAGTTAAGTTGTGCGAATTTAAACTTTCTCTTGCCTTGGCCGTTATAAACTCAATTTAATGAATTTTTTATCTGAATTTTAAACTTTTATACATATTTATTCAATTTCTGTGATAAATTCCAACCATAAATAGTGTGTCTTAATATGATGAAATGTAGTATTGATATCAGGGTGTCCTATTATGATGAAATGTAGTATTGATTATTGATTCCTGATGTGATATTTTGTATTTTATTGTATATCTTTTATGTTGCAAAGCAACAAAATAAAGATTGATTGAATTGAATTGAATTGAAGAAGAAAACACAGCAAAATAAAAATCTGACATCAATGTATAAAAATACATTACATTTTTATCTTTCAACAGACACCTAAACAACAAGAATGTAGTGATCTGGAGATATGAATTTTAAAAAAGAAGCAATAAATCCCTACTTTTTCACTCAGCACAAGAAATCCTTGTAATTGGCTGTGATAGAGGCTTAGGATTCCAACAACTGCCAAGTTGAAAATAACTATATTGGAACTCTTGGGGGTGCCACCTCCGAAAGAGGTCGAGTCACGCAGACCAAACATATCCAGGGGGGCAGTTACCTGTCACTGTTAGTTGTCTCCCGTCCAGTACCAAATCCTTAGGAAGCACCACTATTGAAGTCAACGAAGTGGTCCTGATGCAAGCCGAACATGATGCTAAATATGCAAGGGATACTTGGACGGTGCAATAGGCCCTTCTGTAGCCACCTCATTGGTACTCAAGCTTGGGTGGTTGTCTTTCCCTCAGGGGTCAATATCTGACACAAACAGTTTAACCTTTAGTTGGCAATAACTTTCTTCCAGGGTGATCAAACTGCACTTTGATGGCCTTCACTGGTCCTGCGAACTCGGGGCTACCTAGTGAGATTCATGGCTGCTTCTTGACATCCAGCAGGGCTCAGGATTCTGGGCACTGGTTTCTCAGGAGGGCATGTTTCTCAGCTTTATGGCTCTTTGGCTGTAACTCTGGAAGTTACCCCTTATGTCTGGTACTTGTAGGCAACTCTTCCACAAGCGTGGATCTGCATGCACAGGCCTCTCTTTGCCGGGCCTCATTAGCAGCAGGTGCAGTCCAGAAAAAACTCCAACGCATCCAGAACGCATCAGCGAGACTCATATTAGACCTCCCTCGCCAGGATCACATCACCGAACACCTAAGAGACCTCCACTGGCTTCCCGTCAACAAAAGAATTACATTCCGCCTTCTCACCCACGCAC
This sequence comes from Lissotriton vulgaris, assembly GCF_964263255.1. NCBI lineage: Eukaryota > Metazoa > Chordata > Amphibia > Caudata > Salamandridae > Lissotriton > Lissotriton vulgaris. The sequence goes on along the minus strand of NW_028241043.1, from coordinate 333,540 downwards.
ACAAGGCCCTCTACAATCTAGGACCCGAATGCCTCAACACTCGCCTGTCCTTCTACAAACCCACCCGCCAACTAAGATCGTCCAATCAAGCCCTTGCCGCGGTCCCGCGCATCCGTAAATCCACCATGGGCGGCAGATCCTTCTCCTTCCTTGCCGCCAAGACCTGGAACTCACTCCCCACTCACCTCCGTCTTACCCAAAACCACAGCTCCTTCAGAAAAGATCTTAAAACTTGGCTGTTCGACAAATAATGAACCCCTTCCCCAAGCGCCTTGAGACCCTCTGGGTGAGCAGTGCGCTATACAAATGCTTGAACTTGAACTTGGTGCAGTCTATCTTTGCAGGGTCCAGGGAGCAGTAGGGCAGTCATTCTTCGGTCCTCTTTCTTAGACATTAGTGATCTGAGATGTGTGTGCCTCCTTTATGCCCACTACATGCCTAGGGAGCGGTGGCATCCAAATAGCCCATGGTCTGCTATGTTTTTTCTACCTGATGACTACTTCCAGGGTAGTGTGGCATCTATCTATCCCATTGCGCACTATTCTGCCTACTCCCAACATGGTGAGACCTTTCTCTCTATGTGGAGCTTTCTAGGTCTGGCTACCTGGGGACTTTACCCCCTTGTAAAACCAGTTTGACACAGGTATTCCCTCTATGCCTGGAATGCCAACCTGTCTGCCTAAGCAGCTTCTTCCTAGCGTGGCTACCATTTGCCTTTCAAAGGCAGATTGCCAATAAAACATATACGTCTAAGGGTCAGAGTACGGAGCCTGGCTGGCTGGTCCCAGTGTAATTTCAGAGTTGAAAAACCAACAGTAAATGTTTGGGGTGATCAGGCAAAAGTAGGCATTTCCTTTCGAGCCTAAATATATTTGTAAACCTTTTGTACAAAATGCAATTATGAAATAACGTGCTATACAAAGGAATAGATAGTATACAATTCTATAAAATTCCCCATTCAAAGGACATATATTCGTTTGATCAGGCTCTATAATCTAGGCTTCACAGCCTGTATGTAAACACACATGTCTTACTCTTTTCTTAAATATAGCCTTTACAAGCTAATCCTCATATAGTCTTTTCATCACACCACGCTAAAAAAGTGGTAATTTGGATGTTCTGTTCTCCTTTAACAGCGGTATTCATAAGTTATTCCTAGGTATTTTATAGTAGTATTAAACTTCGGCCATTAAAAGAAAATAAAACTGTGTGTTCTTCCTGTTTTAATCCACTCAGACAGAGGCTGGCTAAGGCTAGCCCAGACCATGCTTTGGGTTTGTTATCAAAGGGAGTGCATTTAAACACCATCTATTATCAGGATTCTGCACACGGGACAATATTTAAATATGGCTCCCTTCCCAGCAGCAGACATGGGGCACCTCTGCACTCTGGCAACAGCTGTCAGCCTCTGGGTGAGCATCTTTAGCTCTCTTCAGTCCAGGCCACTAAGACCACGAACACATGCTCTCCACTTATTTCATAAATTCCTTCTTCACTGTACACCTTCTATTGAATTCTCCAGGAGCATCTAAGGGAATGACACTGTATACAAGGAACTTAAATAAAAACGGATATTTGAGCAACTAACTGTGTACCAGTACAGGGAAGATATTCACTGTCTACATAGAGCCTCTAGTGAGTAACAATTACCCCCAGGGTTTCTAATACACTCCTGAAGTATGTTTAAATGAGTGTTGGGAAATTCTCCCAAACTTTCAAACTACTGTTGGGAAGCTTTCTATGAGTAATCACTACTGAAAGCATTTACATATGTGTAATTATGCATGGTCTACATTTACCCATGTGCGTTTGGTTATTGTAACTTTCAAAGTTATACAAAGCGCTACATTCCTTCTTTTAGCTACATCAGAGCACTAGCCACAGGGGCAAATATACACAATATAAGAGGTGGAATTGAAGCTCAGGCAAGTCAGCTGTGCTTGAAACAGTTCAGTTGTCATACATTTCCTGAAAAGCTTGCAGTTGGGTTAGAATCTCAGGATGAAGCTGAGGCTATTCCAGTCTAGATCCTTGAATGCGCAATGATCCTCTTCCCAGTTATATTCCCTTGCTGCTCCGAGGAGCGCCTATTGATGGAAAAGCTGAGTTGGCATGCATTGAGTACCAGCTTCAGCAGAAATATAGGGCCTCTGCCCCAGGATGCTTTGTGGACCCTTAAAAGCTTTACATTTCATCTTGGTACCAAGAAGAAACCAGTGTGGCAGGATTAAGAAGGTTGAGGGCAAGTTTGGCAGCCTGCTTCTGAAACGTCCCCCCCATTGGTACACAATTTTCACCACAGAACAAAATTATTTTTACTTTAAGTAGGCTGGAAAATGAATTAAGACTTTTATTTGCAGGTTTAACTTGGCTTTAGGCTATTTATTTTTACAGGGTCCAGTAGCTCAGCAGATAAACAGTAGCTGTTTTCCTTGAAGCATAGTTAATGTAGAACCATTTTCATCATGTTAAATAAGTTGTCCTGCATAAATTGTTGCAAAAGTCCTTATTTCCATACAGTAATTTGTTATCTTAGAAACATATTCTGGTACAATATATCTTACTCTTGCGGACAGAGCTAAATCAGCATTTTTAAAATCTTTTTCCAGCTATTAAAAAAAGATAGTTAATTTCCTACTCTGCATACTTCAATTCATTCCTTGGCAAGAATATTTCAGAAGTCTTAGTTACGGGGCATCATCACTTGTCCGTCACTTAATGTCCACCTTCAGTGATGGTGTTACGCTTTGAAAGGTAAGAATAGTACCTTGAGTCGATATGGGCTTTCCTGCTTGTAGCATTCCTTACCACTGTTTCTAACTGAAATGAACTACTTTATAATGTACTATGCCCTTCACTGCAAGTTGTGGGCAAATCAGATTGGAATTTCTACATCCCATCAGGTAATTACTCATTCTGTGGGAACATAATTCCCTTCAGATCATGTATTTTGACACTTGGAATGAGGGATAATCATGAGAACAAGTTTTTCCACTCGGATTTCTGGGGTTTTACCCTCATTCCGGACACTTTCCCCATTCCAACAGCTTTTCCCTGGCAAAATGTGAAGTGGGAAAGTATTCGATGTTTGGGTTTCCCTGCACAGTTTGTAATCCTAATTCAGCAGAACCTCTTGTTCCCTCCTAACTTGGTATTACAATTCTACTAATAATGAACTCAATATCTCTACTTATTAAAAGCCCACACCTTTGTTCAGATTCACATGTACAGGCACAAAAATATAAGTCTCGATTTTTTCATATTTAGTTGGCAAGATTTATTTAATTTTCAGACTAAGAACATCAGACTGGTGAAGGAACTCTTCCCTTTCACAGAAGACATTAGTGCTCCCTATTAATTGTTAAATATTACTTCGACACCATTACGTCTGCTTATCCTATTAATTGAACTGTCATTACTTTGAATCCGTCACTTTGCACCACCTATTAGGAATTCGACGGTAAGCAAATTAACATTTTATAAGTTAGGTTAATAGTAGCAGATAAAAAGTTTACCAATACACTTGTAAAACATTTTAAAACCTTATTTTTAAAAAGTATCAACAAAGAACTTGAACAACAGAGTTAATTTAATTTAAAATCAGGTAATGGAAGGACTTGCTCTCATTAATGCAAAATAAATTGCCAAATCATAATTGAAAGTAAACTAGCAAAATAAATCAATAAGAACATTAATTAATTTAGGGTTGAGTTTCAGCGTCCTTAGTATTCAATATTTGATTAAATAATAAAATTACATTTAAAACACATAATTAACTACAATATAAAAACTTTTAAAATTAATTTACAGAATTATGACAAAAATAAGTAATACTAAATTATAATCTCAGTGAAAAACTGGAAAAACATATAAACAAAATTATTACAAGGGTTTAAAGTAACCACTTGGAGAGACATTCCTATTTTTATATATTTCAAAAGAAGTAAAACAAATGCCACTATGAAATATTTGCAAAGACAGCAGTAGGCATTACCTAAAATTTTGGGACTCGAGTTATAGTAATGATTATTGCTATAATTAGGTACAGTGACAGCTTAAGGTTACAACAAACTAAGTTTCACACCTAGGGTAAAGATTAAGTAAAGTGAGAAACAAGTGAAGTAATAGTACGAATCCGATTACTGAGTGAATGGAATGAATTAAATCTATACTATTAAGCACAGAAAGTTAAATTAATGAAGGAGAAGGAATGCATTATATGTAATGTGATTTAAACTGATGATGTATTATAGGTATTTCGATGGAGAGATTTACTAAAATACTGTTGTTATTGCTGTCTAGATGGCTCAGTGAGTAAACACTCACTGTTAACATCTGATGTGGTCCACAAGTCTAAATCCAGACAAGGCCTACATAGCATTTTATCTTTCAGATGTTGGCAACTTGAGTACGGTTACAGTGGGTAAAAAAAATACTCATTATTTACAGCACTTCAGTGCATCACGAGAGGTATATATATTTTCCTTTATGTCATCTACCGTACCCTATAAAAAATGGCATTCATTTTTTATACTTACCTTGCATTGTAGTTACACAGTGATATAGTAATTGAAATATAATTCAGAGGAGGTATATAATGTAGCACTGCATGAAAAAGTAGTTAATATCTATGAGTGTCACTGTACCTTGAAGCTATGATTAGGATTTTAGAAATCTGGTTACCAAAAACGTGGTCACCAGTGACCTCGGTTGTGGTGCTAAGTCTGTAGAAACAAGGCAGATAAATCAAATACCTCAGAGAGAAAAGATTAACTCCTAGAAACATTAGAGGTTATAATGGGAAATAAGAAATATATTAGGGAAAATAATTGGCATTTATGAGGGTGTCATATCAGAGGCAAACAAATTAGAAATAGGCGCTCTGAAATAGTGTGATTGGCTACAGTAGAGTGTCTGTCACCAGTGGGTAGTCTGAGAGAAATACCACTCTCTGACGTGTTAGGGTCTCTCTGTGAATGGCACGTGCCCTCAGCACAGCTCAGGGTGCAAAGGTGAATTTATGGATTGTCCTTGAAGGGCACAACACTGAAGCCTATTGCCACACGTAAACATAAGGTGCACTTCAAATCGGATGCTTTGGATTTCAAAACTTTTAAGCTCAAAAAGCAATGCTCTCAAACTAAAGAGCTTTTAAGAAATACACACATATATTACAGGTGAGCAGATATGCTCACAGGAGTGAGTAGCAGGCTTTCCAGGGCGGTGATGCCTTAAAAAGTATGTGAACACCTGTAACCTTGCGAGAAGGTGGTATCCACAGCCCTGTGCAAAGCATCTTTCCACCCGCACACAGGCACACATTTACTCCTTTTAATGGGAGCAGCAGAGGTTATCCGGCAGGAAATAAACCCCCATCCACCTCAAAAAAGTAATTGTCATGGGCCTACGAGAAGGGGCCTCTTCCGATACATTTTTTTCAAATGCACTCGCACCAGCATAAACCAAATGCACACCTCTTTCAGTTACACAATTAAATAAGCACTCTCATAGAAAGAACTAGAATTCATAAAATAATTTTACAGATACTCCTGTATTCTAGAAATACACCCGAAGACTTTGTAAATTAAAAAAAAAGCCAGAAATGTATTCTAAAGCATAAAGTAGTAAACTTCTGCCCGGTCGGGCATGTTTATATTCTGCCCTACACTGGTCTACTAGAGTGTCAATTCAAAAATGAGCAACATGTCCAGAAAAAAATATCATACATTTCTAGGAAAAATGCAATGCTATAGGATATTCAGCCGGGGCAATACTATTTCAACTCCTGCAGGGATGTCACTGATTTATTCTGGCTATTCCAATTAAACAGATCATTCCGGCAGCAAAACTTCTGAAAGTCCCAAGAAAGCGTCTGGATTACTCAAGATCTGAGGCAAGATGGCAATCAAGGGTCTGCAACAAGCTTCCAGGGTCAAGGAAGCAGATTTAGGCAGACTCAGGCTGACGAGAGTCAGAATCCATGGTGGTGAGGATGGAAGCAGGGTCAGGCAGACCATGGAGTTGGATAGGGGAAAGGTGAAAAAGGTGGTACCTGTACTCACCGTTAATGCCGCAATCCTAGGCACCTCTGTTCTGCACTTATTGAGACGGGAACTGTCCCTGGCCAGAATGGTGCGGGCTCAGAGATACCCTTGAGACCTTTGTGTATTTTAAATTTTCTAACAAAATCACGGACCACACCCCTAACTAATTTAAGACCTACATTAAAGTAAATACACTTAAAGGGAAAGGATAGAGTGACTCGCATCTTCTAGCTGAAATGTGCTTCTGCACAGCAGATCATTAAACTAGTATCGACTATGGAGGGGTGACCTGTGGAATCTGGTGATAAGGTGAATTAGTTGTGCATAGAATAAATAAATATATTGAAATAAACCCCCGGTTGAGTCTACATTTGGTAGTGAGGATGAGATCCATTGACCACACGTCAGAGATATATCAAAAACTATTTCTTCACAGAAGCCGAGGTTGTCCAGCGGCCTCCTGTGGGGGAGAAGCTGATGATAACAAGAACATGGGTTGTGTTGGTCCACCACATGAACAGAGGGAATGCTGGGGGTGGTGACCCAAACAGCCTTTCCAGGAGCAGTTGTAAACATTGAACATGCATGAACATGTTAGCCTTAACCTTCAGTGGTCGACCATGCCTGTGTTGACAAAGCCTGCGCTCCTCCGCCACACTGTGCCAAACGGCCCAAGATGGCCGCCTGCCTGTGCGACGGCCCACCTCCAGCCACATACTCACGTTCATGTCTGTCGTGGAGGGGAAGCATCTGCTGGTGGGACGCTGCTTGATGGTGGCCACTCTGGAGTCCACAGTTACATTCTCCAAAGGCTTTAAGGGCTTGGAGCCTGGAGCATTGTCATCTGCTTTATCTGTAAGACAATTGAAACAGCACTTCAGTACTCATGGTTTGCTGCTCTAGCCGTCCAAAGCAACTGCGCTAGCGGAGAATGGTCAATGGAACAAAATGCAAAAGAAATATTTTGGGCGGTGTGTTGTGCCAGGCAAGGCTTGAGCAGGGCTTCCAAGGGCATGCAAGCAGAGCACTTGCTGATGCTTTTGCATACCATGCATGCTTTCAAGATTTATACTCTCATGCAGTTTCTGTTTACTTAGTTTGATTCGAAAAACAATCCTCCTCTTCCAACCCTCAACATGTAAAGCGAGCATATCTATGTAGAAACGGAGAGAAAATCTTTTAGAAACGGTGTGCCAGTCCAGGACTCGTTCACATCTTGATTACAAAAAATAGCTTTTTCGTTAGATGTGGTACATTGCACACAGACGCTCCATGTCATATCCTATAAGTATCAGCGATCACCAATATGTATGTTACTATGACTCAAAGATATAGTCCACTGTTGGGGCTGTACCCGTTATTAAAGGCCCTGAACCAGAGTTATTGACCGAGTTATAGACCGAGTTATAGACCCGAGCCGCAGAATATGGCCTATAACGAGGGAAAGGGCCTTTAACAACCAGTGTAGCCCGAAGTAGAATGGCTATAGGCTATTAGAGCATTGGAATGTTGGGAGCTCAATTGAAAACAATGGAGTGCTCTGGGCTTCTAATGACCGGTAGAAGGCTGGAGAATAAACATTCTAATGTTGAACAAAGGTCTCACGGAGCCCGAGGGGATTTCAACCCCCTTGTGCTCTGTGAGGCCTTGATTTTATAAATTGGAACATTCTGTCCTTAAGGGGCGGAATGTTCTAATAGCCTTGGAACTCTCTGTAGCGGGCTCTACCGGCCATTAAAGGCCCACTCCCTTGTAAAAGGTTTTACGCTGGAGTGGGCATTTAATGGGAGGTAGAGCCCACTACGGAGGGTTCTAAGGATATAATAGAACCCTTTCACTTCTATAATAGAACCCTTTCACTGGTGGCAGGGCAGGGTACAAATAGCACAATCAATATTCATTCACTATCACTGTAATTACACTCCTGATGCAGGGGACAGCAGCCTATGAAAAGTGTTAAATATTTTTTATTTGTCTACTTATCATTAAGGTATTAAGGGACCCATGCTCGCTGACTGATGAACACATTTCTGCAGCAAACAAGCCATTTATAATGCATAAAAGCAAGCGTGACTTATGAATTTTCATGTAATACCATCTAACATTTCTCTGCACTGGAAATGGCTAAAGGTAAGTAGCCTGCTGAAGGTTGGGAGAATGGAATAGTGGAGTCAATTCCAGTGTTTCGGGCAACCCCTTACGAAAGTGGACGGCCCGCTTCCATTTTGTAAATGCCTGAAGCTACCCAGGGGTAGGGAATCACAGAGCCGTACGCAGTTGTGTGCAGTGTTTTCCCGTAGGTGTGCAAAAAGCATCATCTACAAGCGCCAAAAACGGATACTGTTTGATGAATATTAAAGCTCAGAGTTCGGGCTCGCTTATGCAGGAAACTGTCAGAGATTTTCTACAGACATAATGTAAGACGTAGGAGCAGGAAGTCTTGAATTAAGATTTACTTTCCTGCGCAAATCTCGATTTGCTCTGGTAAGTAGCGATGAAGTAGTGGCAAGATACACTCTAGGAGGGATGCTTATCCAAATGTAGTAAGTCAATCTTCTTTCAATTTGTGGAATCATCAAATATTAAGAAGAATGTTCTATGCAATGTTCATGTTCACATAAAATCAGTAGTTAATGCCACTACCATTAAAATGTGTAACCTGTAACACCCATACCAGCCGTCTTATACCAGTAACAAGCACCACTTTCTATACTAACACCTGTGTAATGTTACGTACCAAGACCTACATTGTCATCCAACCCAAATGAACAACCATCTCATTTAACATACCAAGTACATAAATAGTAAGTTGGTTCAGAAATTACCTATCAACACATATCAAACTTGTCGAAGACACGAAAGTCAGTGGCAAAGGCTACCTACAACACTTTCATAATAGGTTGCAAGTCTGTCCACACATGTAAATATTCACAAAGGAAATAAATTACATTTGGCAACAAAATGATCAGCAGACAGAATTCTTAGGGCCCGATGTAGGAGCCCTAATACCGGTCGGAAACGGCCGAATTTGGCCGTTTCCCACCGATATTACGTTTTACAGATGTAGGGCATGCATTTACAGAATCGGTATTTTACCGATTCTGTATTTACCGATTCGGTAAAATTACCGATTCGGTAAATACAGACTCGGTAAAATACAGATTCTGTAAATGCAGATGTAGCTGGCACATGTCAGAGTGCCACAGGGCTTTAAGATTCGGTATTTTACCACTCAATCCAATAGGGTGGTAAAATACCGAATCCAGGTGTGCGTGCACATCTGTGCATGCACACCTGTGCAATGTGACACACAGACATGCCCTTAGGGCATGTCTGTGTGCCACATGGCACACAAGTCCGGAATTGGGGTGCTAGAGGGTGTCAAAGTGACACCCCCTGCACCCTTGCAGAAATCGGTAATTACCGAATCGGTAAATACCGATTCGGTAATGACCATTGATTCCTATGGGCTTCAATGGGCTTTACCGATTCGGTATTTACAGAATCGGTAAATACCGAATCTTAACGATTCGGTATTTACCGAATCTGAAATACCTACATCCCCCCCCCCTCCATTTTACCACTTCCTAAATACCGAATCGGTATGATTCGGTATTTAAGAAGTGGTAAATTGGAGTTTACCTACATCGGAGTTATACGTGAATACCACTTCTGAAATTTCTATCTGTAAACCCTGCAGAAATTATTTGATAAGTATTCGATAGACAACATGCAACCAGCAAGAAATGTGTGATGTCCCATTTGATTTATAAGTTTCATTGCAGCCATGAGACTTTTACTGTGCAAAAAAAGCTATGCCACCAGCAATGCCTGGTAGGGTTAAGCAAGAAATGTATAGTGTATCGTTGATATTGACCTCTTTCAATTCCCTTTGATCTACAGAATGGATGAAACTGTACCTACAAGCTTTATGCAATGAAGAAAATGTTTGCTTTCAACCAGGTGAAGATACACATAAGTAGGCCGAAGTTGAAACAATAGTTCAATAAGCTACTGCAACGTTCCAATAAAATTGCTCAAATACTGAAACACATAAATCTGAGCCCACCTACAAACAGTGCAAAAACTATCCTTTCCCTGTGTGACTTTGAAGTAAAAGCCAGAAAAAAACTGAACAAGGGATGGTTCCGGCATCAAAACATTTTCAACAAAAGCAAATGCTAGCGGTAGGAAAAACTAAAACATCAGCTTGATGGATCTAGCCTACCTCTTCCCTCATTTGTATCTGATAAAGTTGCGTCTTCTTCCCATATTTCATTGGTTCTTGCACCAGCTTTTAAAACAAAAAAATAACTCTCTGCTCTGCTATTACGCTACCCCCTAGGCTCCTGTCACCCGCCAGGGCTGACTTCCTTCTCTCCCCCTACTAAGCACTCTTCCTTTACTCCGCTACCTCTCCTGGCTGTGTAATTTTAAAAATAATTTTGGGAGAGCCCTGCCATTGTTGCTGGCCACTCGTTTTTTACCAGATGCTTTTGTTTACTGCTCTATAATAGGGGCCTGCCATCTTGAAAGAAAAGAAAATGGCGGTTTCATCGTGTGTACAGCGCATGCGCATTCGGTGATGCATGCATGTGTATACGTCATCTCACTCTGCCGCCCTAGCATCATGCATCATAACAAATATGTGGGTATGTGTGTGGATCCATGCAAGTGCATTTATCATAACAATTGCTTTCTTTTTCTTTCGCTGATGCTATTTAGCACCGTTCAACACGCATTTTTTCTTTTCGTCAATGTGGAACAGCATCAGCAAACAGCATTGTTAAAGCCAATAGGTCAACGTTGCGTTTAAAAGGCGAGATCTATTAGCTTTGTCAATGCTTGTTCTTCTTGAGTCTTACATGAATATTACTGCATTCCATAGATTTCCTATTAGAATGTGAACAATAGGAAAAGTATATGCTAGACAACTGAAAGGATATATAGTTCTTAATAGAAACTTTTTTTTACATTTTTCAGGTTAACATTAATCTCTTTGCCTTTTACAGTAAGAGACTGGACACAAAGAGCTGCATTGATCTCCCAAGGAGATGGAACAAGTCCCACAAAATAACTCTCCCACGTAAACAATAGAAGCTATGAATGGTAGTTAGTTCGACAACCCATTGTAGTCCCGGTATTTTTTCTAGCCTCTATCATATTTGCAGGGGAACCCCCTGGCTACATAAATCATCTCCTCTAGTTTAAACACCAATCCATCCCCTTTGTACACACCTCTAGCGAAGGGGCCACAGAGGACTTGCAATAGGGCGCAATGTTGAGTTCAGCCAGCAAAGTGCCCAGGCTGACCAAAGTCCTGCCACACAACATGGAAAAATCCTTTTCTGGGTTCTCGCACCTATGATATGCCAGGGTATCTGTCACACAGTTAGAGAGGGGTTATGTAGGCCTGATGGGGGTATTTAAATTCGATAAAGCAGACTTTGGCTGAGTTAGCTAGGGTGCGATGAGCCATGTAGACGTCACACCAGTCTGCTTCATCGAGAGGCCCTATCCAACCCTCCCACCATTCTACCAGCCAACGTAGTGAGGTTGGTGAGTGTATCACAAGGGATCTATAAATCTGGGATATCCTACCCTTACCCAAGTGGCCTGTGATGATTTTGTTTTCCAGGGTCTGTATTTTGGGAGATGCTGAAGCTCATCACTGTGAGCATGTAGTGCGTGCCTGAGATGTAGATAACAACATAATTTGGAGAATGACATCTGAAATTCCATCTGGAGTTCTTGGAAGGATTTCCTATGGTGACCACCCCAAACGAAACCAAGACGTGACAACCCAATAAAGTCCCACCCTTTGAATTCCCCCCAAGGAGGAGACCTGAGACAATCATCTACTCACCCAGAGTGGGATTTCCCTAGTAAGTTTGCAATCCCATCCCTACCACCGAGGGTCACCCTCCCATGCTTCCTGGGGGACCTCCGGGACACCAGGGGGAATTGAGCCTCCAGATGAGACGTGAAGATCCCTGTCCAGACCCAGCAGGGCCAACTTACCTCTGTAGGCTGGATCATCCCTTCCCCCATGCAGCCAGTCATAAATGGGTAGTAGATGCGCCACCCATTGAGGGGTACCCTTAGTGGTATGTCCGCCATGGCGTTCTCTCCGTTGTACATTGCTCGATTGCACTACCCAAAAACAAACTTGTGTGCCCCTCAAGCCCAAACAAATCTGCGACCCATGGCCAGGAATGAATCAAACTATGTTTATAGAATGTGAATGGGGAAGTATTGGAATGCATAGAGGAATCTGAGCAAAATCCTCATTTTGCACAACGCTATCCTACCCATGGGGTGGAGCGGGACATGAAACAATAGGGAGAGGTCCACATAAGTTCTGCGCATCACAGGGGCGATATTCAGGCTCAATACCAAATCCTGTTCCCATGATATATGTACTCCGAAGTAGTGGCAGCAAACTCGCCACACCAGAATTATGGATTGCCGTGCTACATTCCAATGGTCCTCTTTTATTGGTACTTATAGAGATTTACACCCCAGTTTACCTAAAGCCCTGTGAGCTTCGCAAAACCATTAAGGAGTTGTTAGTATTCTAGGATCCGTTGCAGCTGGTTTGGACAAACATAAGAGGACATCAACCACATATAAAGCTATTCAATCTTCCATTGCTAGCATCCAGTCGAATCCCCACACCTGAGCGTCACACGGAATCCACACCATCAGGGGCTCGATGGCAAGGTCATACAAAAGAGGGGACAATGGGCACCCCTGCTGAGGGCCTCTCCACACAGGAGAGGGTGTACAATAGGACACCATTGACCCATACCCAGGCTTGAATGCCCGCGAAGAGTACTCTGATGTATGCCCGAAAACGAGGTCTGAGACTCATACCACCAAGCAATTCATCAATATAAGTTTAATCAATCACATTGAAAGGTTTTTCAAAATCTAGTAGCAGGAGAGCCATAGGGCCTTCAAGTGTACTGAAACAGGAGTGTGGTATATGTACTTGACGTATGCAGTGTCTGGTACAACATCAGGGAATTCGTAAGGGGTGGACCATGACATGGAGGATCTTCAGCAGTCAATTAGCTAGAATCTTACATTCAGTTTTAGCACGCTGTTAATGAAGGATATGGGCTGAAAATCGGCATTAGTGGTTGGAGTGTGATCCAGTTTAGGGAAATAATGGTCTGGTCAATCTCAGGTTAGAACTGGCCTTGCATTATTGCCTTGGTGTATAATTTGAGGAGAAGTAGGACAAAATGGGAGCCAAGCTTGCGATAAAACTCCACAGGAAAGCGGCTTGGTCCCAGAATTTTCCCTGGGTTGAGATCTACTAATGCATCCAGAATTTCTTCTGCAGTGATATCTCGGTCCACAGCAGTTTTATCCTGAGAAGATAGATGGCGTAGAGGGAACTCATCCACCAAAGGATTGCTGTGACGGCATTGGTGTATGGTTTATGAGCGTGTAGCACCTTATACTCCTGTGCAAAAACCTCTTAAATCCCCTATGAGTCTAACACCCATGCCCCGGAGCTCCCTGTAAAACGGGGTGTCATCCTGTTTTCTGCTTGGTGCATGGCAAGCTAATATAACAGCTTACTCAACGTATCACCCCATTCATATACCCGGCGCGTAGATGCCATCCAACATTTGCGTGCTTCATCCAGACACAGCTGGTGTAGTGATGTCCTGTTGAGTTCCACCAAGTGTCGCTCCAAGGCTGTAATCGCTCTTGGGTCTCTGTGGTCTACACACGTTATTGTGGTATCAAGCTTGACCATTTGGTGATGCTTTTTGCGATCTCCTCCCTGGATGAAGGAGTGAGCTACACCCTTTATATATGCCTTGCCCGCCTCCCATAAGGTCTTGGCAGAGTCAACAGAGCGCCAGTTAGCCTTGTGGAAGGTTTGAAATTCGGCCGACAGGCAGTCAGTGTACTTCTCATCCCGCGGAACCATATGTTAAGACGCCAGACAACGGGGGCACGACTGGGGCACAGACCTAATTGAAGCAGTAAACCCCTGCATGTTCTGCTATCCCCCTAAGCAGGATCAGAAATCAAGTCTTCTATGCAGGCGAAGGAGCCGTGAGCAGCCAAAGCATGAGTGATTCTTGATTCTCTAGGGGTACCCCACCCACCACGAATCACTTTGTCCAGTCCCTCGAACCCCGGCTATGTCTGGTAATAAGGCCATTAGGCTCATTCCAGTCATTTGGGTCAATAATATCGTTAAAGACAGCTGTGGCCAGCGGCTGCAGGTAAGAACAGTGGGGCGGTGAGTATGGCTGGGGGCAAGTTTCGAGAGAGGACCACAAGGACACATTTCAGAAAAAATTAAATCAACCCCGCCCGCCGGCCCCAACGCTATTACCTGCAGCGGCTGGTTGAAGATATCCCTCTAATACCGTTATTGCCTGAGAGGAGGTCCCCAAGAGTCTTCAGCGAGGTTGGATGCATGGTGAGGACAGATGGATGCAGAAGCAAATAATATTGTACTGGATACGTTCCAGTGAGCTCTCCAGCACGATGCACCTGCCCTGAGTGTTGTGTGTGACATTGGTCACTGCCGCCGGTAGGCAGTTGTGAAGAAGAAACACAACCCCCCTGGATTCCCTGGTGAATCTGGGATGAAAACTTAAAGGATAACTTTACTGTAATCTTTTAAGGATTTCCTATTTGAAAGTAGCATGCCCTACAAAGACAGTATAAGACATCAAGGCTAAAAGTAAGGAATCCTAAAGCCACCTGACATTTAGCCAAGTATCCTACAGGAAATTAGAGAACAAATATTTAATAGTTTCCTATAAGATTTTCTTTTTGCTTAGATAATTTCCCCCCTCCCCCACATTTGGAGTAAGTTTGAAAACAGCTGTGTGGTTGGACTGCTTTCCTTCTTAATATCCTGTAGATTAGAACTGTATACCTGAGCCCACTTGATATCTGCCTACACCAGCCATCACATGTGTCACCCCCCCTAAAAAAATCTTTATAGGTTCTGGGTCCTTAGATTTAGGGCATAAAGGCTGTGTGTCAGCACTGCATGCATCTTTTGATACATAGTGGTTTTCAAAGAATCAGCAAAAGGCTAGAGCTGGAGGAGCGTGCCGCACGCTGCACGTCGGCGTGACCACGCCCACCATATGAACCAATTAAATTCACCTGAATGTCATCCTTAGACTAGCAAGGAGCTCGTTACATCATGACATGAGAGGCGTGTGCGTGCAGTTACCCTCTTTCTGAATAAACTCCAGAACAAATCAATTATTAATTGATGAGGCATCGGCTCATGAATATGTTATTCGTCATTCATATTTAATATTTGATTCAAATAGAAGGCAGACACTTGGTTTTCATGACTTTGCTGCAGTGGAAGAGGGACGACAATGGTTTGTTCTCTCAAGTCAGACATGAGCAATGGTGCAAAATCAGAGAACTATTTAAAAATTAATTGAGAAGGGAAATAGTCTTCTGGTAAGAGCAGAGATCTGGATCAAGGGCCGGATGAGCAAACACGTGAATCATGAATGCAAGGTCTGTTATAATTCACAAAAGGTTAATGGAATAAGTCACAGAGTCTATGACTACGAAACTTTGCCAAAGTAGGAGTCACTTGTGCACGTCATAAGCGAAAATGAGATCAGTAGACATCGGCATTCTGAGGGGAGTGACGGGGACATGGTCATGAAAATGCAATTCTAGCAGAGTAAACTCTCACACGTGCCTGCTGAAGCAATATAAGAAAGGGAAAACATTTCTGGGTAAAATGTTTCAAGGTATTAATAGGTAAATACAAATATGGTAGAGTGTCAGTACTTTATAGACTAGTGACACATGGCATTAGGGGAAACAGAAATACGAAATAAAGGTTACACACAATGTAAATTTTTTTAAAATGTTCTAGGTGGAAATGTACATCTCCATAGCACGTGCTTGTAAGTTTTGTGAAGCTTTTGGGGATACAAACTACACATTTCTAAATGTTCTTCCTCCATGTCAGGAGTTGTGTCTTATTTTGTGAATCAGACCCAAAGCATGTCTGGCTCTGTCTCACTACTGAATGGGGTCTTGAGGAAACACCATTGTTTCTTCTTCCACCCTCCTCTCTTCATAGGCATGAGTGTGTTTCATGGGATGCGGCGCACTGTCAGTCCGACTCACAGCAACTACTGACAACAAGAGGCATACAGACGGGCAATTACTGACCTATCATAGTTTCAGGCCAAGACATTGAGGCGCTCAGATAATCCTGCACCAACTCGCACACACCGGGGAGCGTCACCAAAGAACACCTATTATTTAATGAGCTGCACTGAACGCACTTCACTAACAAGCTGCACGACCATCACTCCCCAGAAAAGATGTATTGAAGGATAGAATCACTGCACAGACTCCCGCCACACTCACCCAGAATGGTGCTGGTCTCGGCTCAGCAGCACTGTGCAAGCTCAAGGTTATTCTCACACCCTGGTGTGGGGGGACCTGGGACTTAGTAGCCCCACTTGCTTCTGCTAAGGCTGGTGAAACAGAGATATTAACAATATGAAGGGGAGTGTAATAGTGACAGCTATCACTAATTGCGTTGAAGGGCTACGTGGGAACTGCTAGCATCATCTGCAGCGACGGAATGTGTGGGGGACTGCTAACAATTTGATTCAGTGGGGTATGTGTGAGCTGCTAGCATCGTTTACAGCTGCGGTATGTGCAGGGGTTGTTGCCATTTACAGCGTCGGGGTATACAGGGTCGTCTGGCACCATTTGAAAATTAGGCTACTAGCACCGTCTGCAACGGTGCTTTGTTTAGCAGGTATTTGTTGCAACAGTGGGCAGTGTAGTGGCTACTGGCACCATCTGAAGAGGTTACTAATGGGCTGCTGGTGCCGTGCACAGCGGGGATATTTTCAGATGGAGATATCGCTTGTAATGGTGTACAATATACAGGGCTGTTCGAAATAAATGCAGCTAGAGAGATGTAGTGGCCCGCTTGTATGATTAGCAGCAAGGGTGGTAGCACGATTTCCAGGGGTGTTGTATTTGCTTGCTAGCATCACTTGGCCTCTTAGTTTGACGAGTTGCTGTCTTGCGATGCTGTCTAACTGCGGGGATGGACAGGCTGACGGGTCTCTGATCGGCTGAGCTTGCTGTCTGAACGCACTGGAGAGACGCCCGAGAGCCGGGAACAAAGGACTGACCCACTCAATAGCACCCCCTGCCAGGAACCCTGTCCGAGGCTCACAACAATGCACTCCCTGGAGACCCCTCTATTAAAGATAAACCTCCCTCCATCTCCGGCCCTAACACCGCTTTGTCACAGGTCCCTCTGCAACCCATCCTAGTCTCAAGCTGCACCCGATAATCACGGCGCGCACCCGCTGCATCAAACTCTCCCTCTACACTTTGCAAAACGATCCCCGGTGGTGTTACTCACCCGCACGCCCGGTATAGGCTCGGGATGCTGCGCTGGGGGCGGGCGGGGGGAGACGCCCCGGGCAGCTGACTCCCTTGGAGGGCAACACGCCATATCTAGGCATAGGGATGCAGGGGTTTTGAGGTAGAGAGGTTGTAAGTGATGTAGATGATCTGGAAGAGGATTTAGGACTGTTTGCAGGGCAGTTACTGTAGAGCCGCCAGCGTGCAGGTGTGGTGGTTGGACGTCTTCAGCCCCATGTTGACACGTTGCTGCTGCGTGAATGACGCTTTTCAGAGGGTTGAGGGGGGTCTCTAGTTGCTGCCTGGGAGAGGAGGACTAGGCTTTGAAGTCTCCTTTTGAAGTCTTCTGGGAGATAGGGGTTCACCCCTTTCAAGAGAGTGCGAAACAGGCTGTTTTCATAATGTGTTCTTGAGTGACAGGTTCACGTCACGCATGCGCCCGGCAGATTTGGCCTGTTCCATCAGTTCGGGTCTGAAGCCTGTTAGGGTTTATTTGGGGAGCCATGACTGTATAAGACAAGGTAGCGGAGTACAGTAACGTGATCCAAGGGTTAACAAGCATTATCAAAGCCATCAGGCTCACTGGTACACACTAACATGCACCAACTCGCACACTAGAATTGCTTTGCCAATGCTTGTGTCTAGCTACCAGCTGAGCCTCCGATCAAGGGCTGCGTCTGAAAGGAACCGGCCAGCCGCAGGCATTTTGGAAATAAAGTGACACTTCGCTGGGAATGTGAACGCTCAGTGGCATTACAAATAATGTCACTTTTCACGGCGGTAAAACTGTTAATATTACATTGGACGATGGCGATTTCCTAAAGCGATAGGGAGTTTTTTCGTTGCTTCGCTGTGTTATTATTAATGAAAAGTACGGCATTTGGTTAGACAACAAAAAACGCCAAGAGGCAAGTAATCACCAAGCACCACTGTATTATGAACAAGCAACAACAAGCAAACTCACCGCCACAGCCCGGCTTTAACAGGAAGCCAGGCAACCTTTGTTGGGACGGGGGCGGGGCCAGACAAAAACAGGAAGCAGGCGCTCCTGTGCCCGCCGGAGGATTTCCATGTTAGCTAGCGGGGCTCCCGTGCTCGTGGAGAGACCCGCGGCCCCCGCCTGTTAACCTGAATGACACGCTGGCTGCCGAGGGACACAAGAAGAACCTGCTGAGTGGGGTGTGAGGGGGATGTGTGCGCGTGCGTGTGTGTGCGACGGCGGGGGTGTCTCTGTATGCGTGTGTGTATGTGCGCTCGTGTGTGTGTCTCTGGTGAGGTAAGGGGGGGAGCGTGTGTGTATGCAGTGTGTGTGTGTGTGTATGCGACGGCAGGGGTGGGTTCTCTGTATGTATGGGTGCGTGCATGGGCGCTTGTGTGTCTGTGTATGCGCATGCGTGTGTGGTGCCGTGCGCGCCCTCGAGGAGGAATCTGAGACAGCGATGCTCGTGCTTGAGCTCTGTCTCACATTCCTCCTAACACGCCAACAAAAGATGTCTCGCAGACAGCAGGCTTCGCCTGCTTTTTACGTCTGCGAGACCTAACTAGGATACCAGGGCAGAAGATATCTCTTTAAAAAAAAAATCCTATCCACACAAAAACCTTTATTGGTATATTTCATGACAAAAATGATGACCCAATTATGAGAAATGATGTACTTTTTTTTTTATAACCTTTCAGACATATATTTTGGGGAAGTCTACTGTTAATACTCTCTAATTATAATGTGCATATTGTAATTCTATAGGTCATAGTTTTTTTCTCAAATTATGATAGCAAGATTTAAAAGCGCAATTGTATCTCTTGCAAAGCACTCTAGCCTATTGATAAGTATCTCAATGGTACTTCTTGAAAACAATTCATGCACTTTTTTCTAAGTCCCAACAATCTGCTTGGTGCCTTATAAGTTTAATATTAATAAAATTTACGGATCATATTTGGATATTCAGAACCCAATTACTATTGATGACAAATCATGGACTGCTGTCCTATTACAGGTTGAAAAAAACCTTAAAAAATGGTTTGAAACTATGTTTTAGATTTTTGGGAGGACGTCTCTGGTAAGCAATGTATTGGGGTGGGGATGGTTTTTCACAAGTAATCAAAAGTGAGTACTGATAAATTGATTCAGGTATGACATTTTAATGATGCGTTATGGAACCAGGCAAAGAAACCCACTCTTGCCTTCAAGGTTCAGACTTGCACTGGGACTATCACCTACGGCAAGACTGAGCAACATGGACATAGCTGGTATAAAATAATTTGGTGTAGAGTTTGAATAAATTAAATATGAGGAAAAAACTAGGCCATCGCCCTTGGGCGGATTGGCCGATGCGAGGAGTTAAAAGTTAAAGAGGACTAGACTCAGCTTTTATCATGGTGTGCAATAATGCATCCTTTGCAAACGAGCCTCTCAGGCTAATGACAGAGTAATTCAGGTATTTGAAAACTGCGCTTCCTAAAGAATATAAAGCAATGACTAAACATTATACAGATACAAACATGTCTCCGATAATCTTAGCTTAGTTTAGTATTATGTCACTTACGAAGTATCTGCTTTTACCAGCACAAATAAGGATATTAGAATCGGTAGACAGTCAAAATATCGAGTTGTAAATATCGACTTACCATAATATCGAGTCTGTAATATCGAAGGAGCATAATATCGAAGGCAAGAATATCGTAGGACAGAATATCGACCCAAGGTAAGTAATATCGAAATACTTAATATCGATGTAAGTAATATCGAAGTTAGTAATATCGATAGCATATATATCGATGTTAATAATTTCGATGACACTAATATCGATATTTGTATTATTTTATAGTTTTTTATTATGTATGTGTTATATGTTTAATTTAAGTATTTAAAATAATTACTATTATATGTGTATACATTTTCTATAATAATATAGAAATTTATAAGTAAATTTGATGTTTAGTACCGGAGCGGGTTGTGGGTTTATAGGGGAATAGGGTGGGAAGTAATTTAATTATGGTAAGTTGATTAATAATTAGTAGGATTAATTAATTAATTATAATTATTTGCTAATTAATATTGATTAATTGGGAAATAATTAATTGATTAATTGATATATATTTTCTGTAGCGGGATGTGGGTTTATAGGGGAATAGGGTGGGGAGTAATTTAATAATAATTAATTAATTAATATATGTTTTTAAATATTTATAACTAATTAATTGGCAAATAATTAATATTAATTAGTTAATTAATTTATATAATTTGGTACATATTTTAAATTAGTAATTAATTGGTAATTAAATAATATTAGTTAGTTAATTACATTATTAGAGTAATTTATTTATATATAATTTTTAGTTACTGTTAATTAATTAATTGGGGAAAAATGATAATAATTATTAAATTATATTAATTACAGCTTATGTGCTAATATATTTACTTTATTGTTATTGTTAATTAATTATTAATTGCTAATTAAATAATATTATTTAACTTTGGGTTAAGGAGTATTTTTAGGGTTCAGGGTCATTTTTGGGTTTTTGGGTAAAGGGGTATTTTGAGTGTTTAGGGGCAGTTTTCAGTTTTTGGGTAAAGGGGTGTTTTTAGGGTTCAGGGTCAGTTTTCAGTTTTTGGGTAAAGGGGTATTTTTAGGGTTCAGGGTCAGTTTTCAGTTCATGGGTAAAGGGGTATTTTTAGTGTTCAGGGTCAGTTTTCAGTTCATGGGTAAAGGGGTATTTTTAGTGTTCAGGGTCAGTTTTCAGTTCATGGGTAAAGGGGTATTTTTAGGGTTCAGGGTCAGTTTTCAGTTTTTGGGTAAAGGGGTATTTTTAGGGTTCAGGGTCAGTTTTCAGTTCTTGGGTAAAGGGGTATTTTTAGGGT
Organism: Lissotriton vulgaris; assembly: GCF_964263255.1. Taxonomy (NCBI): domain Eukaryota; kingdom Metazoa; phylum Chordata; class Amphibia; order Caudata; family Salamandridae; genus Lissotriton; species Lissotriton vulgaris. The sequence goes on along the minus strand of NW_028241043.1, from coordinate 312,216 downwards.
TCAGGGTCAGTTTTCAGTTCTTGGGTAAAGGGGTATTTTTAGGGTTCAGGGTCAGTTTTCAGTTCATGGGGAAAGGGGTATTTTTAGGGTTCAGGGTCAGTTTTCAGTTCATGGGTAAAGGGGTATTTTTAGGGTTCAGGGTCAGTTTTCAGTTCATGGGTAAAGGGGTATTTTTAGGGTTCAGGGTCAGTTTTCAGTTCATGGGTAAAGGGGTATTTTTAGGGTTCAGGGTCAGTTTTCAGTTCATGGGTAAAGGGGTATTTTTAGGGTTCAGGGTCAGTTTTCAGTTCATGGGGAAAGGGGTATTTTTAGGGTTCAGGGTCAGTTTTCAGTTCATGGGTAAAGGGGTATTTTTAGGGTTCAGGGTCAGTTTTCAGTTTTTGGGTAAAGGGGTATTTTTAGGGTTCAGGGTCAGTTTTCAGTTCTTGGGTAAAGGGGTATTTTTAGGGTTCAGGGTCAGTTTTCAGTTCTTGGGTAAAGGGGTATTTTTAGGGTTCTGGGTCAGTTTTCAGTTTTTGGGTAAAGGGGTATTTTTAGTAAATTAATTATTAATACTTATTGTTTAGTACATATATATTATATCTTTACTGTATATATTTTTATTTATTAATTTTAAACATTATTAGATACTTTTAAATATGTTTATTTTATTTATTAGTGTTATATACTTACTTTTACATTTATATATATAAAAAAAAAATCGATATTTTTAACATCGATATTTTTTACAACGATATTATTTTTTCGATATTTTTGTACTTACCATGTTGTAGATAGGATGTCGATATTTTTGCCCTCGATATTGTTGACTCGATATTCTTGTAGGTCGATATTTTTGTGGTCGATATTCTGTCATAGATCCATTAGAATCATATTGAAAATATATTTTATATAGAGATATTTTAATATAAGGTGGCAGTAATACCCCTTTCTATAAAATAGTTAATCATTAATGTTCATCCTGTCGCATTTAATCTTTCAAACGAGAAGTGATATCACAGTTAGAAGTCATTTTGGCAGGTAATTCAATGGGCGTGCAGGATAAAGGCACCTCCACCCCCCATTTGTGGGTTTAATGTAGAATAAATTCAATGGGTGAACATTTACGATTACCATGTAGATTTAACTTAGCAGGCTAAAAAGAATGAAGTAGGTAATAAATTGCAACATTAGTAAAAATGTGTCTGATTCTAAGCAGGTCTTTCAAATATATATATATTGTGATTGTTCACAATCTCTGAACTCAGGAGGTGTTGTTTCCCAGATGTGCCTCTATATAAAAAGGTTATTTTCTTCCTCCCATAAGCTGTTCTTGGTTAACTACACCAATAGGACATTATCCCACGGACTGTGCCACGTGTCAGGGTGGTGATGTTGTTTTCTTCATTTGTTCATCCAAGTAGAGACCTGCTTTCAGTCAGCCATTTGTCTCTCGCGAGAGGAGAGGTATCCTGTGTCCATTACCAACAGCTGAGAGCCCCCTAATATTTTTGCTTTTGTCATCTCAAGCACACACATCAGTGTGTGTCGAAGGTGAAATTTGAGACCAAGACAAGTTCAGTTTTCTCCTCACCCGCCTTCCCTTTACATGTCTTCTCTTCTCCCTGCCCCTTCCTTGTGGTTTATGGCTTAATGCAGCAATTTAACAAACACGTATTGTCTTATGAAGTTAAAGGGCTCAAACCCAAGCATGGCTCCCCTGGTGGGTACTGGAGGGTTGTAATGGAGAATCTGCCGTGAATTTAGCGTAAATTTCCATCATCACTCCTACCAGCATACTCATTCTATTAAGGGTAAAGCACACACCCAACTAGCAGAAATACAACTTGCCCCTTTCACTGTTCAGAGACTTTAGCCACAAATAATGGTTGCTCAGCACTTGAGGTAAAGTGGCCAGTCTACCACCAAGTCTGGCAAAATTATTTTTGTGCAAGATAATTTCTCAAAAAGATGAGTTTAGAGATTTTAACATATTGGCAAATGTACATTTAAAGAAACAACTGACATGGACATCACAGGTGTATTCTACCACATCTTGTACGCTTCAGCATCAGATGCACTCACTGCCTAACAGTAATATGATAGCAACCAGACTATGGCTTACGGCCTTCCAATGTGTTTTAAATGCTTAGGTAATGCCCTTGACAACACACATCAGCATCTTAGCAGCAGGTACATGGTTTTAAGCTAGTGTTACTATTATTTACCATTACCATTACAGATATTCTTTATTTCGAATGTTACCCATAAAAGAGCAAACACAAATATATATAAACAGATTAAAATGGTTAAAAATGTTAAAAAGAGATAAAACAGTTCATATGAAAAGTTACTTTTAGATTGGAAAGATGGTGAGAGAGTCAGTCACAACCCAGTCCTTGGTTTTGTATTTTGAGGTAATTCCTCCCTGGCCCACCACATGGAATTTAAAAAACGTAAGACCGCATCAACTATATGGGAATCATTATTATATTTTAAAAGTCCAAATGTTTCCATGCAATGGGTTGTGCCTAGTTTTTTACATAACTGTACCAACCATCTTAATCTTATTGAGTGATAACCCGGGCAAAAAAAGAGCACATGGAGTTCAGACTCAACGAACATGTTGTAGGCGGGGCACCCACTTGGATTTCCACCCACCATTTGCACGTAAGAGCACGCAAGAGGAGACAGCAGTGCCGCTACTGCACATAGAGTTTCCTGCCTAATGCTGGGCGGATTTAGTCAAGGCATACTATAATTTACTAATGAGACCCGCCAATGTCTGCATTTAGGACCAAACAACTGACATTTAACAAATCAAGCAAAAGCTAAAGAGCACTTACTGCCAACTACCTAAACATTCTGTGGTACTCCCGCAACATTTTTTCCAGACATTACTCTTCCTACTGAACTTTATATACAAATACACTTATTTTCCACTGTTTTTGTACACTGCGCCATCAATAAGTCTTTGAATTTATTGCATACCCTGTATAATATATAATCAATTATCATATCAATTTAATACATAAGTTAGCATGGGCTACCCATGTGTTGGAGGGCGTTTTATCCTGGGTGCAGTAGTTCATAATCAGTGTTTGAGTACCATTTGAAATATAAGATATTTCTCTGCAGTAATATTTATAAATAGGATTTTTGTTTTTTGTACCTTATTTTTTGGTATTTTACTAATTAGCGAATTATTGGAACCAAATGCGTTTACTGTTTCAGTGACCCAGGTTGCCCAGTTGTTTCACAATTACAAAATAGGTCCAGCATGTTTAAAAAACTAGATATGTGGCACCCAAACAACTATCACTACGGGGGTACTTTTCAACCCCCACGTGGTAGTGGAATTTTCAACATCTGACATGGCACTGCATATTCCCTGGTCGGGTTGGCTGCTGACAAAAAGGATACAGCAAATTTGGTGAGGTAACTCTGTTGGCATTGGTAAACAATTCCACCAGCACCACCTTGAGGGAGAGGAGAAATATGCCTTAATGGTGCATGGAAAATACACCTTCCAAATGCAGTTTTTAATATTTTTTGTATCTAGTGATTTCATTTGTAAACTGTTAGTGGCATTTATCTTCTTTTTTATTTCAGTATTTGTATGGAGTATAAGGGCCGGATCTAGTGGCATGCTAGAAAGTGACTCTTGTCAAGAACAAGTGTGAGGGATTTCCTGAGAGTTACTCAGGAGCCTAATGCACTGCGCTATATGCTCAAATTGTAAAATTGTAATTATGTATGATTAATATACGATTAGTTGGTTACACACTTACCTTTTACACTCATTAGAGTGAATAGCGCAGTGCATTAGGCTCCTGAGTAACTCTCAGGAAATCCCTCACACTTATCAGAATAAAAGGTTTAGCAGGAACTTTCACCTTTTGCACGCATGAAAAAATGTTTATTGACAAAGAATCACATTTGTTTTAAAGAATAGATAATCCATTTCACTGAGTGCACCCGCTGCTGCATAATCCTCTTGTCAAGAACAGACAGAGAGCCTTTCTACTCCTTGCTGCATGCCTGCTTCCTACGGAAAGTGGTGGAAACATTTTCGGAGCCTTTTTCAGGTCTGCCACCATTCAATGTGGAGTGGACATACCATATTTTTCAACAATGGCATGATCTTTGCAACCTTTCTAGGTAAACCCTACTGGTTTGATGTGAGATAGTGAAGAATGGAGAGAGCTGTGAGTTCCCAGCACTTTATTTGTTAGAAACTGGAGCACTTAGGGTCAATGGAGAAATTTGTGCAACAAACGTCTCTCAGCACCAATCACTCTAACTACCAAATACCATCTCCATTGTATCTCACCCTACATTCCACTTTTCAACAGTAAACACTTCACACTGTCCATAGACACAGCATTCCATAAAAACATACACACCACAGCAGCCTTGCGCGTAAATGTCGTGATACGCAGCTGATATCCGTCAGAAAACTGAGAGCACTTCAGGGCATGTTATATAGAGGGATCAGACATATAACCTCAAATGAGTACATTATTACTACCCACATTTGTTCCAGGCGGTGATGGAGGAAGGGAAGTTGGAATTAGAGCTCGGTATGGAACAGAAGGTATGGATTATGGAGGTGACAACAGAAATAGCTAGAGTCAACAGGACTGGCGTATGAAAGCATAGTCACAAGCGTTGCGTCATCAGGGTGGTGAGATGACAGGTACAGTCAGCAGCAGACAGTCAAGTTATTCAACTGCAATAACTTCCTCCATATGAGCAAGAGTCACTCACAAAAACAGTTCTCAAAATGGCTGCATAGACAGAATGTGGTGGAATATTATATGCCGGCTAGGTTGAGGATTCACTCCACCATAAATCAGTCACCAAATCTCAATTCATGTCTTAACTATACTGCACTGCCTAACCTTTGAGATTGACCAAGTAGCTATTAATTGAGTCAAGCTTATGCCAAGTACCTTGTGGCTAGTTCGGTCTGTAAATAGCGTAATGAGGTTCCTGTAAAGGCTTGGGAAGTGAGTATCAAACCTCTAATCTGAGAGGTGGCTGCCACACAGCACCTTAAATTTACTGCAAAGAGGAGTTAGCACGGGGCGCTCACCTACTAAACTCTCTGTCATTTGGCCAAGTATCTGACTTCCTAGAAATGTTTGTTGTCAAGGCACTTGGCGGATGACCTTTGGAATGCATTGAAATGTGAAGTACATAATAGCTTCTTAACAGCATGGCATGACATTTAAACCTCCACACACTTCAGCATTCCAGGCATATCACACAAGTTGCAGCTCAACTTCCTCTTGGTCTGAACCGTAAAAACACTTGCTTTGCCTGCAATATATCTCTAGCTAGAATGCCAGGAAAAAGGTTTCCCTTCTCAGCCTTTCCTTCTCTTCTCAGTCCTTCTACCTGCTTTTGCTTGGTCTCCAATCCCTTCCATACAGACATGAAACCGTACAAAGCTTGTGTCACCACAGAAAAATTTCATCAGAACACGTTTTTCTTGGTAGACTGATCAAACTTAGGTATCTCAGGCAGCTGGCGTCTTTTATTTCTGTTCACTGTTAGGGAAACTTTTCTTAACCCCTTCGGCGCTTATGACGGAACCGTTCCGGCACGCGCCTCGGGTGAGCTGTGCTAGTGACGGAACGGTTCCGTCACGTCCCGCTCGACACGCCTACGCGGCGCGTTCTATTGAGCAGGCGCGTACGTGACGGAACCGTTCCGTCACAAGCACAGCTCACCCGAGGCGCATGACGGAGCGGTTCCGTCACAAGCGCAGGTGAGCCGTGCGACCCCCCCCCCCCCCCCCACCCCCTAGCACTGCGGCGGAATTGCCGCCGCAGTGAAGGGGTTAACCTTAGTTGCACACATTAGGTTGTTAGTTCATAGATAACGTATAGGCCTGGGGGCGGGGCAAAATGGTTGCTCCTGGTTGTATATCAGAATATCCTAGTCTGAAATACTTTCTGACAAAATACTGCCTGCCTGCCAAATATAATGTAGAAAATATTACTTAATTAGGAGTAGAGTTTATATTATTATCTGTAAGGAGGAGATATTTTTGTAAAAAATACTTAGGGTACTGTATTTGTAAGTTCAGTATTCTCGGACTTGTCAACTCACACTGAGGGGCCGATAACACACGGTGTGCACACAATTAAGTGAACACCCCTACAGGGAGCAGGCTTCCAGCTAAATTGTTAGTGGATCGGAGCAGGCAATTGCTAGTGGTGTTTTGTTTATCTACAACGTCCTAGTATTTCCACCCCTCACCCAACTGTCTGTGTAATCCCCCAGACTGTGTTAATGTATGGTGCTAGTGAAATGGTCAGATTGTGCACTGAAGGCTGAGAACCATGTTTTCACTCCTAGACATTTTGTTAGAAGCCATTCTAATAGTGTGCAGTAATATAGCCTTATCGCCTGCTGCACAGGGCTATACGGGTTGTTAAAGTCCCTAAACTTGAGTTATAGGCCTGAGACACAAGCGAGGGCCTATAACAAGACTGAGGGCCTTTAACAACAGGTATAGCCTGATGCAGAAGGGCTATTAGAACACTCCACCCACTGAGGGTAGGATGTTCTAAATTAAAAAGGGAGAAACAGAGACAAACGTTTGAATGTAGGAGCTCCGGGCTTCTACTAGCATTATCTTCAGTGGAGCTCTCAACATTCCAGTGTTCTAATATGACTGAATCAACTGAGCTGTGCAAGAATGCAACAGGCAGGTGGTTGTAATGTGTAACCCTGCAGATGTAGAGCTCTCAGTGTGGACTATAAACAGCAGAAACTGTTTACCTGGTAATTACCGGATAAACCATTCCTTATCATGTTTTTGCAACAAACCTACATTTTTAAAGAAAAATGTGAGAGAAATTAAGACTGGCACAGGTCCATGGGGGAATCGCCTAATTAGTGGTTCACAACACTATTTTCATTTAATACTTAACATGTGGGTTTATTTGCACCTTTTATTTTTGTCAATGCTGCTTAGGTGTAGCCAGAGTTTAGCTAGTGCACAGAGCTAGTCTGTTTACCCAGTCAGAACTAGACTGTCAAACAATTTGTTAGATGTGCCTATCGACAGCATACTCTAGCAAGTTACATTAGCCACACCAAGAGGCAGATTTATCACAACTGCAACACGGGAAAGTGTCGCAAAGCGACAAACCGTCCTGAAAAAGTATTTACTTTCCAGGACAAAACTCTAATTGTGTTGGAAAGTTGCCCTAAAATATGACAGTGTTTGTGCTACTTTGCACAACTTTGCATCATGGATGTTTTTCATTGATCACATTCCAATACACCACCCATGGTTTTCGATGCAAAGTCAGATCTAGACTGTTAGACCTGTCTGTGCATCAAAAAATAATGCCCCCTTGAGGCAGACACAGAGGGACTAATGTATTAGTCGGCATAGTGTTCCCTTCCCGCCACATAGTGGTCCGCCCACCAGATTTAATGCTATTTTGTGTAATCACGGTGGAGACTTCTCTATCCCAGCTGTAATTACATCTCTTGAATGGCTCTGCAGAGTAGACCTTTAATTTCTCCCACCTGATTTAGATGGGCGGACTTAAAGGTCAGATTTACTGCCCATCACCGCCAGGAAAACTCCTGTGGTAAGTGGCAGTGAAAAACTGCTTAATACTCTCCTCGCCATGGGAGCACTCCCATGGTGAGGGTAACATTTTATTTTTTACTTTCAAAAAGAAAATCCCACTTCAGGATTTAAAAAAAAGACAAAAAACAGTTTGGTGCACGGTCATGTTGACAGAACCCTGCATCAAACTACAAAAAGCATTGACAGGAAACACAGAGACAGCAGATCCGGCCAACATATAAATAATGACCGCCATCATGGCATTCATTTCCAAATTAGGCGGGCAGCATCTCTGTCGGGCCGATAGAGTCATTTACTCCGGTGCCATGGCAGAGAAAATATATAGAGAAAATATTATTCTCTTATACATTGCACACTACAATTGTTTAAATCCATAGGATTGGTATCAAAAATGCATGGAGACGTGAAATATAATATAATTCAAAGAAAATTATAAATTCATGCTTTTCTTTTCTGCTCCTCTAATGAAATTGTCTTTTTAGAGATGTATTTTAATGACTGCACTTGCACTTTTTCATAAAATTCGATCATTTTTTGTAACATAGTGACCCAGTATGAACATGTTGTAAGATGGCCGCCATAGTGGCATTGACGCTAGCAGTCCACTTTCACTGTTTAACTGGGTGTCCATGTAACCACACGAAATATAATGGTCGATTTTCCTAGCACACGCCAACACTGATGAAGCCGTGAGGCGAAACGCGTCTGTTTGAGGGCTAGGGGGTCTGTAATTAAACACTTTGGAATCGGAGACCTGCGTGCTTTCCTTTTTAACATCGGAATGGATGATAATGTGTTTGAAATATATATATATATATATATTACCTACTGGCCGTCGCCAGTAGGTAGTTATAGTTAGGATTATTTTCAATACAAAATCTCAACATTCTATTGTGAATAACTTTGGCGCCGGTTGAGGAATCTGCCTGAAAATGTCCTCAAATTTGCCTCGTGGCACCCCGGATTTGTCAAGCGGGGGCCGAGATAAAAGGGGGGTCCCAAAAAGTGTTTTCCCCATGTTAATTTCCATAGGGCGGTCAACCTCACTTTTAGCCTGAACGGCTGAATGGATTTCCACCAAACTTGGCAAAATTGTAGGGACTGGTAGCCCGATGTGTCTTTGCTATGTCTCAAGATATGTGCTCCAGTGGATTTTGAGTAATTTAGGTTAAAAAAAATATATATAACTATAAGCGCTCCACGGTACGCGCACCGGGGCGCTAACCAGCGCGCTACGCGAGTTCGCACGCGGAAAGCTGATTGGCTCTCAGGTGTCTGTCAACATTCCAAACAGTCCGGAGCGGCTGCCATCTTGTGTCTCGGTAGGATCGAGACACAAGAGGTGGCAAAAACAAAGGGGGAAATGACCATACGGGGGCAGAGTAGACCCCTCTTGACCCCCTAGGTTTGATGTGGGGGCTAATTGTTGGTATTATTTAACTGTCTAAATGCCCCTCTAATGTAATCCTTGGTGTCCAATTCGTCTATCATGGAAAGACTACCTAAAGTGAGAAACACCAATCAGAGAGAAAATCTGACCACAAAGGAAAAGAATGCAGTCAAGAAAGTGGCAGAAAATGGAGAAATTATGATAAAGTCCGCCGACAAAGGGGGAAATATCGTTATTATGGACACCAAGGATTACATTAGAGAGGCATTAAGATAGTTAAATGATACCAACAACTACTGTAGATTGAAAAATAATCCAATTGATAAAATGACGAAATAATTGAAAGAAAAGCTGCAAGGCTGGTATGAAGAACAGCTAATCAGTGAGAAGGAACGAAAATTTATGTCCATAGACTTTCCAGTGATACCATGTATCTACTTCCTCCCAAAGATTCATAAGACCTTGCTTGATCCTCCGGAGAGGCCCTTAGTCTCCTCTTGCAGTTCATTATATGAAAATGTATCTAAATATGTGGACACATTCCTGGCCCCAATTGCCCAAAATATGAGTTTATATTTGAAGGACACAGGAGACTTCCTGAGGATACTTACAGGAATAAAAGGATTTTTGTTTGATATGACTTTCGGTTTTTCAATTAGAATTTCCGCACTGGTTTTCTGGTCGATTCTCTTTTTAGAATTGTTAAGTGTCCGTTCATTATAACCTCTGGATACGAACCTCTCCATGCTTTCCTGAAGTTTTTTCTTCGTCATCTGTTTCCTTTGAACAATTCCTTTTCATTCTTGTGAATTCCCCATAGGGGATGCTGTTTACCAGTGGCCTTGGGTGGAAGCTAGTTCGGTGGAGAACACTGTTCGTTGCGGTCTTCTTTCTGAAAATTGTTGAATGGATCTAACCATTTTCTATAAAGATCTTTGTATCCAGAAAGTCAATTTGTTTTTTGTTTGTAGTACAGGTAAATTGCAGACCGACTACATTCTAATTTAATTTCGAGAAGTAGTTACGAAATTCACGATCTGTTCCATTCCAGATAAGGTATTGTATTGAAAAAGCTTTATTCGAGTTATACACTCATAAAAGCACACACATATAAATTCATACATTTTTTTTTTAAACTTCAAACATTCTGTTACAATAAATTTATAATTGAAAATACATAATACATAAGCATTAAAATTATTGCCAATTAGGATAAAATAAGCTTTTTCATAATATGCGAAAACTAGATGCATGTTGAGGTATAGAGACCTCCGCGTTACGGACCATTCCCAAAGTTTATACAATAAAAACTCATACCATACATATTAGCCGCATTTTGTAGTTAAAATTCATATATATCTCCCAGTAGATGTTTGCAAGGATAAGTCAAACAATGGAAAATGTAAAATTCAAAACACATTAGAGGATAGAGCCCTCCTCCTTATGGACCATGCCCACCCCAGATATTTTGCTGTTCCAACTACGATGGACATTTCAGTGGATGAACAAATAATTCTCAACCCCTCAACACCGCTTAGGACACCAAGGTTCCTACAGACTGGAGCCAACCAAGATTTTCTTGGATTTACATAAGCCTCGCATAAAAAAAGAAAACGTGCGATGCTTTCATTGGGGGCCCCACATGACGGGCAGCACAAACTACTACTAGTTCTCCAACTGGACGTCAAACACCTCAGGGGGAGAGAGCCTGCCCTTAACTGGAAAAATAATTTCCTGTCTAATGGGACAGTTATACTGTCCCAATACTTTTCTAGGGATGGTCTTTGTTTAATTTCCATAAATCTACCCCCCATGGATTCCGAGGTTACGTTCCTCCAAAGTTTCTGATCAATGTGGTCCCAATATATTTCTTTGATACTGGATTTACTAGGGAATACTTCCCCGAGGGGGTTTTCCCATAGTTTGGAGAGCCCAAGCTCGGCAAGGACGTCCCTTAGCATTTTTAGCCATTTAATTTTACGAAAAGCATCTGATTTGGCTAATGCTAAGAACCCCTCAGCGTAGTGTCTTATTTCCACGGTTGTCCATAGCCGTCTCCAATAGAGGATAGGCCTCAGTCGGGCACGGTCACTAAGCGATCTTCTGCCTAGATCAAGGCCAAGCGGTATTAATGGGGTACTTTGGGGAAGACTAGTTATCCCTCTCACAAACCTGTTCTCAGATCTTTGAAGGGTGGTAAGACTCTCAAAGCCCCAGACTTCAGCCCCATAAAGGGTTGCGCCCAAGGCTTTTGCGTCATAAACCATAAGAACAGGTTTTATAGGCCTGGTTTTGGATTTTACTTGCTCGACCCTGAGGACTCCTGAAATCTGCTGGTGTTTCAACACCGCCTTCTCTATGTGTCTTGACCAACCAAGTTTACTTGATATCTCCACCCCGAGGTATGTAAAAACATTTACTAACTCTAATTTGATATTGTTCAAGAATACCTTGGGTTGAGATTGGCGCTTTTGCCCAAAGGCCATCAACTTGGTTTTATTTACATTAACCTCGAGACCCCGTTCTTTGCAAAATGCGTCAAATATGTTCAGGGCTCGCTGGAGACCCGACGGGGTCTTGGACACAATCAAGGTGTCGTCGGCGAACATCAGAATTGGAACTCTGATGCCCGCTAACGAAGGTGCGTCAACCATTGCGTCCAATATCCTATCTACAATGCCATTAATGAACAGGGAGAACAGCAGGGGTGCCATTGCACATCCCTGCCGTACCCCCCGCTCAACTGGAAAGTTGGTAGTGGATTCCCCATTCCTCCCCCACTGAACCTTGGCATAGTTGGCATAGTTGCTTTCGTGAAGACGCATTATCAGCGTGAGCAAATCAAGTGGGACCCCTATTTTGGACAGAACCTCCCACAGCGTGCACCTGGGCACCAGGTCAAAGGCAGCCCTTAGATCTACAAATGCTACATAGAGGCTGCCTTTACCCAGGAGTACAGTCCCCCACCGTAGCATGGTGAAGCGAAAAATTTGATCGACCGTACTGGTTGCGCGTCTGAATCCTGCCTGGAAGGGGGATAAGGCATTGTTGTCATCTACCCAGGCCATAAGTTTGTCAACCAGCATCTTCCCCACTACTTTTTGCATAGTAGCCAGCAAACTTATTGGTCTATAGTTTGCCGGGAGTGACCGGTCGCCTTTCTTAAAAATCGGTATTATTATTGCCCCCTTCCATATATTGGGGATTTTTGCCCCTTTGGCCAAGCCGTTTCCCAACAAGGTCGCATATTTTGCCCACTGGACCTTGTCGTGTTTGAAAATGTCTGAAGGGATTCCATCTAGCCCAGGGGCTTTTCCCCCCTGCAGAGTTGAAATTACGAGTTCCGCGTCCTTAGTTAGGAATAGATCACCCTTGCAAAAAACCATAGGGATTGATTCTATGGCCACTATATCCCTACACTCAGCATACTGGGGTTTAAAATACTCGACCCAGATAAGGAACAGGTTGTCGATTTAACAAACCCATAAAATGACCCGCTCCATCTCCATTTGGTTTTCAGTGTTCCACACAATGGTCCACTCCCACCATCCCATAGTGATAGTGGCGTAATTCGGGGAAAATGAAATTCCCATTGCTGTTCCGCATTCTTGTTTAAACAGCTCTTTGTTAAAAGGGAAGATATTGTTAGTCAGGCAGATGTTTTATCATAGCCAAGAGCATTGTAGTATGGTTCAATTCGGTTATATTGCGTTGCGTTGCTTTAGGAAATATTGGCATGCTGTTATTCCAATATTATGTCTGATTGACGTGTACAGCGACACAACATCAATAGTGACCAACAGGTATCCTGGGTTCCATGCTATTCCTGTAAGAATCCTCAGGAAGTCTCCTTCAACGTTGTCCTTCAAATATGAACTCATATTTTGGGCAATTGGGGCCAGGAATTTGTCCACATATTAGGGTAAATTTTCATATAACGAACTGCAAGAGGAGACTATGGGATTCCCCGGAGGATCAATCAAGGTCTTATGAATCTTTGGGTGGAAGTAGATACATGTTATCACTGGAAAGTCTATGGACATAAATTTTCGTTCCTCCTCACTGATTAGCTGTTCTTCATACCAGCCTTGCAGCTTTTCTTTCAATTCTTTCGTCATTTTTTCAATTGGATTATTTTTCAATCTACAGTAGTTGTTGGTATCATTTAACTGTCTAAATGCCTCTCTAATGTAATCCTTGGTGTCCAATTCGTCTATCATGGAAAGACTACCTACAGTGAGAAACACCAATCAGAGAGAAAATCTGACCACAAAGGAAAAGAATGCAGTCAAGAAAGTGGCAGAAAATGGAGAAATTACGATAAAGCCCGCCGACAAAGGGGGAAATATCGTTATTATGGACACCAAGGATTACATTAGAGAGGCATTAAGATAGTTAAATGATACCAACAACTACTGTAGATTGAAAAATAATCCAATTGATAAAATGACGAAATAATTGAAAGAAAAACTGCAAGGCTGGTATGAAGAACAGCTAATCAGTGAGAAGGAACGAAAATTTATGTCCATAGACTTTCCAGTGATACCATGTATCTACTTCCTCCCAAAGATTCATAAGACCTTGATTGATCCTTTGGGGGGGCCCATAGTCCCCTCTTGCAGTTCATTATATGAAAATGTATGTAAATATGTGGACACATTCCTGGTCCCAATTGCCCAAAATATGAGTTTATATTTGAAGGACACAGGAGACTTCCTGAGGATACTTACAGGAATAGCATGGAACTCAGGATACCCGTTGGTCACTATTGATGTTGTGTCGCTGTACACGTCAATCAGACATAATATTTGAATAACAGCATGCCAATATTTTCTAAAGCAACGCAATATTCTATTCTATTCTATTCTAGGTTTGGTGAAGCGCAACAGCTACCCCAGCAATGGGGCGTCCCGGCGCTGAGAGACAAACACACACCTTACAGGACGGGGGGGGGGATTTAGAGAAGTGCACTAGGGGGCAGGGAAGAGGAAGGTCTTGATTGCCTTGCGAAAGACAGAGAGACATTCTATGGAGCATATGCTGAGAGGAAGATCGTTCCATATTTTGGGACCGAGAACCCTAAAGGATCGGCCTCCAGTACGACAGAGCTTTGTTCTGGGTACTTTCAGAAGAAGTTGGCTAGAGGAGCGTAGTTCACGGCCAGGGACATAGGGGCGGGCCAGGTTTCGCAGCAAAGGGGGGTTTCCCTGTTTGACAATTTTAAAGATCGTAATGAGAGCTTTAAATTTAACTCTGTGTTCCACAGGCAGCCAGTGGAGTTTGCGGATGGTGGCTCTGGCTGAGCATCTGCGCGGGAGACCGACCAGCGTTCTAGCCGCCGCATTCTGGATTCGTTGGAACCTAGCCGCTTCTGCTTTGTTTGCTCCCAGGAGAAGGACGTTCGCATAGTCCAGGCGTGACAAGATGGTTGCCTGGACAATCAGCTGGCGAACCTTTGAATCAAAGAATCCGAGTATAGGCCTGAGGTTTCTTAGGAGACCTATACAGGTGGCTGCCACCTTTTTCGTGTGTGTCTGGAAGCTGAGGTTAGCATCCATCCAAACTCCCAAGTTTTTTACACAGTTTTTAGGGAGTGGGGTGGTACCAAGGGATGACGGCCACCAGTGCTCGTTCCATAGGCTGGTGTTTCTGCCAAGGAGGAGCACCTCAGTTTTTCCGGCGTTAAGTTGGAGGTAGTTATCCGTCATCCATTGTGCCACTGCTGCCATGCCCTCTCTGAACTTGGATGCTGCGATGGACGGGCTTTCAGTGAGGGTGACGACCAACTGGGTGTCGTCTGCGTACGATACCAGCGTGAGCCCCCACTCTTTGGCCACAACCGCAAGCGGCTGGACATATAGGTTGAAGAGGGAGGGGCTCAACGCTGAGCCCTGGGGGACTCCTTGTGCGATCGGATGGGATTTTGAGAGAAATGGGGGGGCTGATACCCTGAAGGATCTGTCCTTAAGAAAGGAGTGGAACCAGGCTAGCGCAAGGCCAGACACACCGGCCATCTCCAGACGTTTCAGAAGAATGTCATGAGATACCGTGTCAAAGGCTGCGCTGAGATCTAAAAGAATCAGCGCAGCACTTTGACCGGAGTCTAAAATCGTCCGGAGATGTTCGGTGGTGGCCAGTAGAGCAGATTCGGTGCTGTGGCCCGCTCTGAAGCCATTTTGAGATGGGTCCAGGATTCCAATAAGGTCCACATTTTTAGAGAGAATGCCATTGACGTGAGCTTCTGCTATTTTAGATATCCAGGGGAGGAGGGATATTGGCCGGAAGTTTTCCGGCTTCGAAGGGTCCAGGGTGGGTTTTTTGATTATTGGTGATACCCAAGCTTGCTTCCAAGCTATGGGTACAGAAGCAGAGGTGAAGGAAAGATTGAGAATATCCATCATGGGGGTAGGAAGAAGTCAATCGAATCCAAAAAGTGAGAGGGGCTCATAGGGTCCGCCGGGGAGCCAGATTTCACTTTCTTGCAAAGTTTAATCAGGTCAGTGGCCGTGATGGCAGGGATTCGGGTAAGTGGGGTGATGGTGGAGGTTGGGTCCTTGAGTTCCCCAGAATGAGGAGAGTTCTGCAGAAAAGTTGCGTAGATGTTTTGAACTTTCTCAACAAAGTATGTGGCCAGCTGTTCGCATTGTTCATTGGAAGTAATTTTGGGAGAGGGTGACCTGGGGTTTTGTAGTTCTTTGACAAGTTTGAAGATCAATTTTGAGGGGTTCGGGTTGGAACTGATTTTGTCAGCATAGAAAGCTGCGCGGGTGGTGCTGATGGCTTTGTGATAGGTTTTAAGCTTGGATAAATAGTTAGCCTTATCCTGACTGTCATAGTTTTTCCTCCATTGACGCTCGGCTCTTTTACAGCCCTTACGCATGGCTTTAAGGGTATCATCGTACCAGGGATTAGAAGGTGTGATTCGTCCTTTAGTTAGCTTGGCTGGGATGAGAGTATCAAGCCCACCTGTGATCCAGGTAGTGAAAGAGGTATAGGTCGTATCTATATCCTGATTGGCTTCACAGTGAAATCCTCCTAGGGTTTCATGACGAGTAGGGGTGGAGAGTTTGTGCCAAGGTCTTTTTAAGCGACGGTTGGATTCAGTTTTGTACTGTCGTCCTGGGGCTGGGACCGTTAGCTTGATGAGGTAGTGGTCCGTCCATCCCATAGGGGTGGGGACCTCTGTGACTGCCTCTTGGATATTGGTGAAGACCGGGTCTAGGGTATGGCCAGCTGTATGGGTGGGAACATGAATGAGAGAATTAAGCTGCAAAGCCGAGAGATCGGTGAGGAGATTAGCAATAGTGTGGTCGTTAGTTAGATCAAAATGCAGGTTGAGGTCGCCCAGAATCGTGAAGTTGGCAGATTTGGTAATGAGCGCCGTAGACGTCTCGAGAAGGGCGTCAATGAACCTGGAAGCAGGGCCTGGTGGGCGGTAGACGTATAGACCCGACATAGTGAACTGAGGGCTAGTGCTAATTTTAAATTGGGCGCATTCACAGTCAGGGAGAGTTTCTTTAATAAAAGAGCAGGTGAAGTGCTTTTTATAAATTACTGCGATGCCACCGCCTCGAGTTTCGCGGTTTATGGTAGCCAGGTGAAACTCATCTGGGAGCGTAAGGTTAGGGATGGTAGAAATGCCGTCTCGTAGCCATGTTTCGCAGAGGAAGAGGATGTCCGGATTTTCATCCAGTAAGAGCGAGTTTACCTCTAGGTGGTGTTTAGAGAGGGATCTGACATTGAGCTGCAGTATCGTCAGAGGCGGGGTTGTGGTTCTGTCGCGGTATCCCCGAACGCGAGTTGGAGTGTCGGTAGAAAAATGGCAGCGGTTGCAATGGAGTTGCGAGTGGCCAAGGGAACCTGTAGCATCAGAACATCTTTGACTAAGATTCATGGCAGGGAGTTCCTCACGGTCATACCGTATGGGCATGTGGGACCTGGTTGGACCAGGGGGACTGGCGACTGGCGATGTCGTGGCGATGACGGGGGCAGACGGGCTTGCCTTAGGCGCGCCTTCGGCGCGCAAACGGCGCTCCTGCTGCGCTTCCGGTGACAGCACATGATGTAGGGGGTAGGGGGGTGTGGCCTTCAGGGGGGCGTGGCCTCCGTCCTCCCCGAGATTGGCGTTTTTGTTCAAGATTTGTTTGCCTACGAGTCAGCTCTAGATTCGCTGCTCGCTATGCTTAGATGCAGGTGAGTGCCCTGGTGCTTAGCTAGCGCGTGGTGAAATTGTTAAAAACACAAGTTATTCAAGTGACACAGGTGAAATATTAGCAGTTCTAAAAGGCTCCCGGCTTCCGCCTCAGGAGTGCGCGATAGTTAGACTTAGGTGCTGGAATTCAGCGCTTTAAGTACAGCGACAGGGGGGGCGTGGCCTTCAGGGGGGCGTGGCCTCCGTCCTCGCCGAGATTGGCGTTTTTGTTCAAGATTTGTTTGCCTACGAGTCAGCGTTAGATCCGCTGCTCGCTATGCTTAGATGCAGGTGAGTGCCCTGGCGCTTAGCTAGCGCGTGGTGAAATTGTTAAAAACACAAGTTATTCAAGTGACACAGGTGCAATATTAGCAGTTCTAAAAGGCTCCCGGCTTCCGCCTCAGGAGTGCGCGATAGTCAGACTTAGGCGCTCGAATTCAGCACTTTAAGTACAGCGACAGGGGGGGCGTGGCCTTCAAGGGGCGTGGCCTCCGTCCTCGCCGAGATTGGCATTTTTGTTCAAGATTTGTTTGCCTACGAGTCAGCGCTAGATCCGCTGCTCGCTATGCTTAGATGCAGGTGAGTGCCCTGGCGCTTAGCTAGCGCGTGGTGAAATTGTTAAAAACACTGGTTATTCAAGTGACACAGGTGAAATATTAGCAGTTCGAAAAGGCTCCCGGCTTCCGCCTCAGGAGTGCGCGATATAACCGAATTGAACCATACTACAATGCTCTTGGCTATGATAAACCTCTGCCTGACTAACAATATCTTCCTTTTTAACAAAGAGCTGTTTAAACAAGAATGCGGAACAGCAATGGGAATTTCATTTTTCCAGAATTACGCCAATATCACTATGGGATGGTGGTAGCGGACCATTGCGTGGAACACTGAAAACCAAAGGGAGATGGAGCGGGTCATTTTATGGGTTCGTTACATCGACGACCTGTTCCTTATCTGGAATGGAACAGATCGTGAATTTCGTAACTACTTCTCGAAATTAAATCAGAATGAAGTCGGTCTGCAAGTTACCTGTACTACAAACAAAAAACAAATTGACTTTCTGGACACAAAGATCTTTATAGAAAATGGTAAGATCGAATCAACAATCTTCAGAAAGAAGACCGCAACGAACAGTGTTCTCCACGGAACTAGCTTCCACCCCAGGCCACTAGTAAACAGCATCCCCTATGGGGAATTCACAAGAATGAAAAGGAATTGCTCAAAGGAAACAGATGCCGAAGAAAAAATTCAGGAAAACATGGAGAGGTTCAAATCAAGAGGTTATAATGAACGGACACTTAACAAATGTAAAAAGAGAATCGACCAGAAAACCAGAGCGGAAATTCAAATTGAAAAACCTAAAGTCATATCAAACAAAGATCCACCTCGGTTCATACCCACGTACAGCAAGGAGAATGGAAGCATCGTGAACAAAATGAAGAAATACTGGCACCTGATCTCAGGGGATCCTGATATTGGGGAACTAGTAGGGAACAAACCAACTGTGACGTATCGAAAAAATTTCTTCCTTAGAGATATGTTAGTAAAAAGCCACTTTCAAGTGAAACAAAAACAGATTGCCTTACTAATCAAAGAAAAGGATTCAAACCATGCAGATCGTGTAAAGCCTGCAAAATAGGCAAAAGTGTGATAAACATTCAAGAACAAGATGGAAAATCAATGATAATTGAAGAAAATATAACATGCACATCGAAGTTTGTCATGTACATGATAGAGTGCAAATGTGGTCTGAAATATATCGGAAGCACAACGTGCATGTTGAAAAAACAAATCCTCGAACATATACGAGCAGTGAAAAATGCCAACATGGCATATGCAACAGCCAAACACATGAGTACATGTCAAAAGGGAGATTGGAGAGCGATGTGTTTCTATGGAATAAAGATGATGCCACAAGGAGATCGAGGTCGAAATCATGTCCGAAAGCTGCGTCAAATTGAATCACGTCTGATCATAAAATTCAAGACAAAATACCCTGGCGGCATTTATAATGACAAAGAAGTTTATGTTCATTTGGAATAAATTTTCTATCCTTTAGGACAGTCCTCAAGAATTCTTTTGAAATCTAATGTTGCTATAAAATATACATCGAGAAAGAGGATACTACACCCGGAACGATGATATATTGACAATAGCCTCATACATGTATGAAAAGTCGCTGGGTACTAAACCAGAAGTTAACAAAATACATGAGTAACATGAGGATGAATGTATATAATAATGACAAAAGGCGCAACTGTCTTCCTGTAAAAAGTGTAAAGTTGTTTGAAACTGTGATAAACTACATATCCCACAATGCCACTTAGAAGCAGATGTAGGTAAATAAGTGGAAAGTAAAGAAGGACTTACTAACCGTGAAAAAAGCCTGTTGGGGCTGAAATGCGTTGGTGGGGGAGAGCTTATCAATAAAATAAGCTAAAACCATTTTGGAGTGCCGCATCCTTTGTTAAAAATTGATTTTGGACCTGGAACTGGTCCCTATGCAGAGCACCGGCTGTTGAGCGCCCCTGTAGCAAAGGATAACTTTGGAGGCAATATATATATATATATATATATATATTCACTGAAAAAAAACATAGGTTAGACACCAGTTATAGTTAGCTGGAAATTTTACTGACATAAAACCATTGAAATGGGACCATGTCATGAGTGATGTAATATGTGACGTCATCAGCAGTGCATTGCAGGCGCGCAAGTTATAGTGAGTCCAACTAACTATAACATGGGAATTTCAATGGTTTTATGTCAGTAAAATTTCCAACTAACTATAACTGGTGTCAAACCTATGTTTTTTTCAGTGAATTTAATAGGTTTTTTAAATGCTAATTCCTAACTATAACTGGTGTGAAACCTATGGTTTTTTCTGTGAATTTCATAGGTTTTGTAAATGCTAATTCCTAACTATATACAGGGCCTCAAACCTATGTTTTTTTCAGTGAATTTCAAAGCTTTTTATTAGAAAATTTCTATTGCTATGAAATATAATATTTTTTATAATGAATCCTATATTGTATATTTATGTAATACTATTTTTTTATGTTTATTCTTCATTTTTTTTATTTTTATTTTTATTTTTTTTGCCCTGGAGCGCTCCCGGTGCACGTACCGGTGAGCGCACCGGTACGCGCAGTCTTGCGGCGCCCCCCGGTGCGCGTACCAGTGAGCATCCTGTTTGCGCTATTGCCGCAAACGAAAACACCATTGTGACGTATCGCGTTGCCGCGTCTGCGTGATAAACACGGCGTAAGCGCACCCGGCGCATACGATCGCGCTACGTAAGCGCCGCGGGGCCCACCCCGGGGCGCATAGTGTAAGCGCGTCGGGTCATGTGACCTGAAAATAACACTTTTCATTGGTTCAGAACAGAACAGAACAGTTTTTTTTTCCTCATTCTCACTTTGTACTTTGACTGAGGAAGACCTGTTTGCAGACCTATTTGTAGTGATAAATGGCTACAGTAGCAGCAGCAGCAGGAGCATCTCAACCACCACCACCACAAGGACCACCACAACACCACAGTGGTGGAGAAGAATAAGAGGAGGAGGAGGAGGAGGAGAGGCGGTTCCTGCCTGAAGATAATACCCCCTATAAACCAAGGGAGCACATTGTCTGGGAGTTTTTTAAAATCCCAAGGTGCCTGAAGAAAGGTAATGCTCCCAAAGTTACATGTCTGATCTGTGGCACTGTACTTTCCAGGGGGAACCCTGCCAAAAAGTATTCTTTTGGCAACAATACTATGACTCGCCACATGCAACGCCGGCAACCAAACAACTATGCTGCGGCAGAGGTCAGAGAACTGACCAGAAACCCTCCCCAATCTTCTCCCACCCCCTCCCAAATTAAACAACCCACTCCATCGGGTCCAGAGACAAGGGAGATAGTCCCAAATATCCAACCCCAGTTTGGAGATTTTAAAATAATTTGTAAATTTTGCGGGACTACAATTTGCTATGGAGAGCAAAGTATTAAACTGATTAACCGTGCTGGAGACAACCACAAGTGCAAAAACAAACCTTAATTTTTTCCTGATTTTTTTTGCTCCAGTTGCGCCGTTTACAATTCCCTGTTTTTTGTTTGTCCCCATAAAAATTACAAAAAAAATATAAAATTGTTCATAAAAGCCAAAAAAAGTAAAAAATGTTCCAAAAAACAATAAAAAAATATAAAACAAAAACAATAAAAAAAAACAGTTCTTTTTAGAACTACCTCCAATTTATAAAAAAATGCTACATTTTTTAAAAACTCTGTCATTCTTTTTTCCCCATGGTACGCTCCCCGCGCAAATCGAAAAAAAAAAGATTCTTTTTTGCCCCGCGGGGCCCCTTTATGGCCCCCACATCAAACCTAGGGGGTCAGGGGGGGTCTACCCTGCCCCCTTTTGGTCATTTCCCCCTCTTGTGTCTCGATCCTACCGAGACACAAGATGGCGGCCGCTCCGGACTGTTTGGAATGTTGACAGACACCCGAGAGCCAATCAGCTTTCCGCTTGCGAACTCGCGTAGCGCGCTGGAGCGCGCGCTTATAGATATATATATTTTTTTTAACCTAAATTACTCAAAATCCACTGGAGCACATATCTTGAGACATAGCAAAGGCACATCGGGCTACCAGTCCCTACAATTTTGCCAAGTTTTGTGGAAATCCATTCAGCCGTTCGGGCTAAAAGTGAGTCCAACCGCCCTACGGAAATTAACATGGGGAAAACACGTTTTGGGACCCCCCTTTTATCTTGGACCCCGCTAGATGAATCCCCCCCAAAACTTTCAGGGAAGGAGCGGAGCGCAGCGAGGCAAATTTAAGGAAAATTACAGGCAGATCCCTAAATCGGCGCCAAAGTTATTCCCAATAGAATGTTGCGGATTTGCTATGGAAAACAATCCTAACTATAATTATGTACTGGCGACCGCCAGTAGGTAATATATATATATATATATATATATATATATATATATATATATATATATATATATATATATATATATATATATATATATATATATATATATATATATATATATATATATATATATATATATATATATATATATATATATATATATAACATTTCTTCACAAACATTTGTATATGTATATGTACAGTTATAATTTTCAATATTTTAACCCAAACTTTTTTTCACAGGGGAAAAGGAAGGGGCCCACCTATCACTTTTGGGCACTTCATGGGCCACCTACCCTTTTCTTCGTCACCACTATGATTGCACCACCAGAAGCATAGATAAGACTTCAATTTAATTTTCCTCACTATTTTATCACTATTTTAAGCCTTGTTTTTGGACAGGAACTGGTACTTCTTTGAAAGTCTGCCACGTGGCGTCAGCATTGGATTCTTTTTCGTACAGTTAACGCAGCCTGGTTTTGTATAACTCACTTACAGGTCACCACTGAGCCACTAGAGCTGAAGCATGCGATCGCTATGCACATTACCGTTACCATTACGCTCATACGCCGTAAACGGTCTCTGAACATACAGTAGAACAAAATTCTGTATAACCACTGCAGGGTATCATTAGCCCCCTTTTACCATACCGGGCCATAATGCTGACTAGTATGAGATACGATGCCTTTGCTTTGCAGTATTTACACAGATGCACCATTTAGGCAACAAGGAAATATATGTACTTCATGTTAAATTGTATTTGCATACAGGCATCTCCCCACCAATATCATTACATGAATGCGCTTAATTTTTATGCTGTAACCTTATTGTGCATTATATGAATCAGCACACGTGTGCAACAATGTATTGAATTTTCACTGTTTATATGTACATATGTTACCTTTTGTACTACGACATGTACGAATGCATTTTGTTTTATAATATGCCCTTTCAAAGATGGCCGCTGACTACAGACGTGGTAGTCTGCTCTTCATTACCAGTACTGTTACTATGTAAACCACAGCGCTGCTTGGGTTCCTCGTGTGAACAAGGACGTCCGCTACCGAAACGAGTAACTTTGTTTAAATTCCTTTGAGCAAAGACTTCTGAGAGCGCGCATTATTGGATTACTGTTTGGATTTACTTGCTGCTCTGTGCACCACCGGCGATTGTCGCGCCACCAGCAACCTCCTCTTTGTGGCCTCTACTGCAGTACTGAGACCTTAGGCAGGGTGGTAACCATTATGCTATTTGGTGAACACCTTGTTGGCGCTCCTTGTGTTGCCTGGTCTCTCCCAGCCAGTGGCAACTCTGGATATCAGACCACAACATGCATATAGCCCCTTCTGCAGCTTGGGCACCTCGAGTCCACACTAAAAGCAGTCATGGGCATACCTTATAAAGTAGCTGCCATGTGGGCCAATTTCATGTGAGCCACCTTACCCAACTGTGGCAAAGAATGCTTAACTTTTTTTGCCAGGTGCAGTCGTTAACACACGACGCTGCATATGTGACTGTCAACATGGGTGCACTAGACAGCAAAACCCACAACAGGGCCCTGAGGTCAGACGTGGATGCAGAGTTTATCAGTGTTACATCTATCCGCAGTATTCAAAGCCAGAACCATGATGTCTTTCAAAGAAAGCATTTCTGCCTTTAATGCTACACTCTTTCAACTGTCTCATCAGTTCAGGAACGTGCAATACCCAGACTGCGCCTGCAGAAACGGAAGATGAGTGACTGTCTGATCACCCTCACAATAAACAGGCACCAGAGGCTTAGCAATCACTTTCATCCTGAGTCAAACAGAGTTGGCTTGGGGGCATTTCCAAGAATCTCTACATTATTTCCTGTTTTTTGAGTGGCTGTGAGGCAGGGGAGTGGTTGCCACTTGCAAAAAACTGTAGGTCGTGCAGAAGAGCATCTGAGCACAATTTGCAGTAGAACTATTTGCGATGAATTACCAGTCCTTGGGAATGAGGTGGGATATCCAATGAGATTGTGTACTGTCTCGATAAGAGGCTATCTTCAGAGAATGGGGTCCTTCCATGATGGTGTCTGGTCTAGAGGAGGATACCATGGAGGGGAGCCTAGTATGGGGGTGTGAACAACCTCAGCCTTGAGGAAGTAGCTATTCATGGTGGCTAAGCAGGCCTAGGGGGTCTTTGCTGGAGGTGAGGTGACCGGGTACTAACTATGCAAGCACCCTGGCTCTAGCAAGCTTTATGGAAAAAGGCAACAGACATTTCGGGACAAGTGGGCTGAAGGCTCTATACTGCACCCTATCATCATAGTTTAACTTGTAGCAGGAAAGGCACTACGTATGTATATAGACTGCCACACAACATTCTCCCTTTTTTTAATGCATCTCTCGCCCCATATCCCTTCTTCCCTGTCTGTACAACTTATTGGAGGCACATGTGGCCAGATGCCTATCTAATTTTGTGGAACAAACAGAATACCTGGAGCCAAATCAAGCAGGCTTTCTGCCAGCCCATTCAACAGAGGCGGTAGTTCTGGCCGTCCTGGATACTCTAAGAGCTAAATGAGACAGGGGAATTCCTCAGGCCTTGTTGCTTTTGGATTTGTCTGCAGCGTTGGACACGGTTGACCATAACACTCTGTTGAACCGTGTCGAACAAGCAGGCATCCAAGGTCCTGCCTACAACTGGGTTAAATCATTTTTAACTGGCAGAACGCAAGCAGTGCGACTGGGCACTTTTACTGCCCCCACAGTGACCACAGGGCTCGTCTCTGTCGCCACTATTGTTTGACCTCTACCTGAGGCCTCTGCTCTATACTTTAAAGAATTGGAAGGTCACCATTTTTAACTATGCAGATGACCTCCAGTTGATTTTCCCCCTAGATGACCCTAATGCTGCTGTGGAATTTCAAACCACCAAGCTTCACATTAAACACTGGATGCACAGCAACCAACTGAAACTCAACCCGGGTAAGACGGAATTGGTGCTGTATGGGAAGACAAAGGACTGCACACTTTTGGCCTGGTGAACTGGGTCCTCCCCCTGCTCCGTCCTTGTCTGTAAAAAGCTTAGGGGTAGTAATTAATGCGGATCTCTCACTGAGAGGACAGGTGGGTGCAGTGATCTCCACCAGTCTCTATCAGCTACGCAAAATCAGGAAAATTGCTCATTTGCTGACCCACTCAGCTCTGATCCAAGTGATGATAGCGCTGGTTCTATCACGCCTATATTTTGCAAACTCCCTCTATATCGGCCTGCCTCAGTACCTATTAAAACGTCTGCAAATGGTTCAGAAGCAGGCGGCCAGACTAATACACAGACAGCCAAAATGGCACTCTGCCAGGTCCTTGTTGATCAAGCTCCACTGGCTTCCCGTGGAGCAACGTGCGGCAGTTAAGACTGGGTGTCTGGCCTTTACAGCACTGCAAGGCAACCGTCCAAAATTCATCACGGCCATGATCAAAAAACATGTCTCCCGGCGCAACCTGCGCTCATCCCATTTCCATCTGTCCCAACTATAAAACTCAAACGGGTTGGCGGCTGCAGATTTTCTTATCTGGCACCTACCTTCTGGAATTTCCCTTCCGGTAACAATGAGAAGCAGCGACAAACTTCTTGGCTTTCGAAAGGCACTTAAAACTTGGCTGTTTGGGCTAGCCTACTAATCAGGTCTGATGCAACAACTTAAGCAGGAGTACCGCCATGAAACCTTGGGGTGACCGTGCGCTTTATAAGTAAGTGATAACATAGACTGTTATTACTAGAGGAAGTGGTCCATGTGCGTGAAATGTTTGTATTTCAGGCCATAGAGTTGAGTTGACATGTTTTGTGGTGTATAATACACATTCAAACAACTGCAACTTTAGTACGGTAGTAGATTTGCAGGTGTACAGAGAACAAGAACATAGAGACATTGTTACGGTTTAACCCTTTGTTCTGGGGTCAGGCAATTACATATGCTAACAGGCTGTTATAAAAGATCAAAAGTAATTTCACACAAAGGTATACTTTTTATGTGTGTACAATACTTTCATATGATTTAATTAGAAAAGCTTTATGATTTATTAAACATAGAGCTTTTCTAATTAAATCGTATGATTTATAATGCCACTCTAAAGACCACAAATCCAATAAAAAACATTCACTCCATGCCTCCTTTTCACTGCAGGGGTAGAGATGTAATGCAATTCTGCGCTATTTCACGGTAGGAGCATCATAGCCCTCAGCCTGTTAGAGCTGGAATTAGTGCCCTCTGACGAGGAAATTAAGAGCCAGTTTCCTACCAGTGAAATATATCGGACTAAATGAACATTGGACATGGGAGAAAAAATGGTTACTGATTCTCCAGTAAAGGTATATGCTATACTGGACCAGTATAAAAAATCAAACACTTCAAGACTGTATTCTTTTTATTACACTAACAAAGAATAGAGTGCAACGATGGCCGAAAGTTTTTTCATTGACTGTTCCGGGGGACACGCCTGCAGATCGCTGGGCGTGGAGAATCGCAGAAGACTGGTACAAATTCCGCACTTGAAATAAGCAATCGATAAACCGATAAGTCTTGCTTTTGGCTAGACAACTTGATTGATTATCACTGGGTAGATTGATATGTTTTTGCCTCAGCTTTCTTAGGAAGAAAAACAAACAATGAAGAAATATCTTGAGTTTGGACCCAGCCTAAGTGGTAAGTTTATGCCGAGACGTGGGTCCTTTGCTCACTGTGTCACAGGAGCCAAGTTACCTGGCTGATCAGTCAATGACAAGGACGAAACAGGTCCGAGGTTGATTGCATTGCCGTTCAGGGAGGACATGGCTTGGCAGTCCGGGTTGGATTGTTCTTATGAGGAGCAGAGTCAAGACTGATTTATTTGCATATGGTTGGGTCCAACTGAGTTTCATAGGTGGGCAAAAGAATGATGGGTTGGAATGCTATCCCAAGGGAAGCCAGTGGTTTGTTTTATTGCAAGTATTTCTCCCATCACCTTTTGTGTGTTTATTATTTTCAGGAAAAAAACTCCAGCTTTAGAGGTCTGATTCACAAAAACAGCAAACATGGTTCCCACGTAGAAAAGTTCAGTGTCTTCAGTGGAACTCCAACACTTGCATCTCAGCTGTAGGCACAGAGACCCTGGTCTGCCTGACGGGGAAGTCTGAATCTGACAAGCAGCCCTGCACCGGGGGTGAAAAGGCGTTGACCTCCACTGACCGTGTGGACTTACTGATCCATAAATATCTTACATTGGTGTTAAAGAGAGGACACTGACATAATAGTGCTATTCATCATTCTGTGAATACAAGTAAGCTCAGAAGCTGGCAGGGTCTTCTGTAGGAGCATTATTGACACACTTCACTGAATACCCTATAGGTGATCTTGGTGAAGCACAGACGTGAAACATACAATGGGTAAGCAACTGATTTCAAGGGCTATCGACTCCCAAAACTAAGTACACAATAGTTACCCTTCAGCTGTTGATTCACAGAGCACAAGGTACACGTACACTCAGACTACTTCAATAACATTCTATACGCAGTCAGTATGAGCAGAGACTTCACTGCAGTGAATGAATTAAGGGATTTAAAACTGAACAATACAGCCTCAATTCAGGAGAAACCATAATAAACACACCCAAAAAGTAGGAAAAAACACATGTAGTATTATAGCAAATACTGCATGGGACATATTCGAGTACAATAGACAAAATATTTCATGAAACATGTCTTGGTGCAGCTATGATTCCAAAGAGGGGAGCAGATCACAAAGTAGTCCTTACCCACCGGTGGATCACATTATTATGAGTCTCTTTCACACTACTTCTAACATGTACATACTAAGAACATACGAACCTTGATTTATGTCTACACATAAAATGGTCGTAAAAGTTGAACGAATGCACTGAAAAAACACACAGTTACATAGCGAAGTAAGCGATTGGTATGCGCTGTAGTATCCTTCCAACACTTGACAAACCACCAGTTACATTAAAAAATGTGCCTACTAGCAACAATAAGTAACACCAACACCCAAAGCCCTCCTCTTTTCAGTAACAAAAACACTACAGAGTATTACCAGTGTCCACCACATAACAACATGAAAAAGATCACACAAAACATATCAACGTTCTCCCCTTACCCTTCTTCTTCCGTACTGAAGCTTGGAAAAAGAAATGGAATGAGCTGTCAATCAAGTTCAGAGGTAAGCTGATAGAATATATGTCTCAGGGGCACTTGCTTCTGTGGCTTGATACAGCTGACTAATTACAGTAGGGCTTATTGTATCCCACATGTCATTGTTCTCACCAACTTCCACTGTGGATCGCTGCCTGCCAACAGACCACTGCACTTGTTACTTATTTGGAGTACAGCTAGCCAACTATTTTTCCAATTTCAGTTTATTTGTGGTATCTTTCACTTAAACTATGAGCCCACAAGTAATATAACATAATGAAGTATGTAGTAGTATATGAGATTTTAGTTCACAATTGAAATCCAAATGTTCATTTTAAATGCTGTGCACCGTGCACCATGACATCATATATGGTCCAGTACCCAAATATTGATTTTCTTATATCCACAATCGGTATATGGTCTAACTTATAGATATGTCGGTAAGTAAAGATTTAGTAACTGAATGGTGTACGTATCTTATGAAGGTAATAGTTAAAAATATTAAATTTATATTTACTACACAGACAAATTCTTAAACTTCCATTAAAATTTAATGCTATATGATATCCTACAGTTGATGTAGTGAATGCTTTTGTAGATCTATGGTTGTCACCAAGATAATTTGTCATAAAATTCTCTAACAAGAATCGCATGCCTAGAATATCATCTCATGTATGACTAAGGTTGCGCTTTCGGTAACAGACTATATCCTGGTGAGATCCGACTATTCAATTCATTCAAGGGAAATGCTGCAAATAGACATTTTTCACAACTTTTTTTAAAGTAATATAGAGGTAAATTCACAATCCATATTGTACACAAACATCTGCCTTGAGTGTGAGATATGGCAAGATCAGTACACATTTCACAGATAAAACAAAGACTGAATACACAGGCTAAAAATGTAATCAAAGAGGTCATAGGATTTGATCATCAGTATTGACGAGGTGGCAGAAGTGTACAAAATATACTCTTTAATGGCTGCATGTTACTCTTAGTTCTCCATGGTGATTACAAGCCTTGAAGGAATGGATACTTTTTTGATACTCCCAGAGTCTTTCATATATGCCACAAAAATAATAATTTATCGTAAATATATCTGGTAATGGTATCTGCATGCGCGTCACTGCGTAAAACATGCACTGCATCTAAGCATTAGGAAGCGCTGGTTGTACATGTGGAGGTTTATAGTGATAAAAAGAGTTTTTGAGAAGTTTTCCCTCTAGATATCTTTAGAGCACATAAGAACCGAATGTTGAAAAATGTAAGGTCACTTACTTTACATAACAAAATATGAAATAAATCATTCACAATTGAGTTAGGACTTGAAGACAGGTTCAAAGAAAAGACAATCAAGAAGAGATTACATTTCCCAAAAATAAGATGGAGCCAGGAGGGAAGTCTCTCGAAATTATCTCTAAATAGAGCGAAAATCTAAAATCTACCCAATGCAGTGATGCACTGTTATTTTGCTGATGGCCCTGTATTACACCACGTGTACCCCTGTGAGCTGTGACAAATTTCAATATGCACTGATAATTTCTGCAGAGGTATTATTAACTCAAACAAGACATCTATGTTTCTGGCTCAGAATACGGGGTTGATGTACAGGTTCTGCAAATCAGCAAAACCGCTAACTGAATCTGCAATCAGAATTTTCTCCACCGTAGAGATTGTACAATGCTGAAAATTCTAATCATGTCTTATGCTCCAGAGTTAAGACTTCCACTCCAAATCAGAAGATTTTGCTTCATCGCTCAGTTATACATCTGACTCCATGTTGGTAAAAGTGGCTTATAGAACTCACTGCCTACTCAGGAAGAGGTAGTGAGGCGTGGAGGAAAATACAGGCACCTAGCAACAGTTTTGATTAACAAAAAGGCACTATCATGTAACAGTGATTCAGACTTCAAGGCCCCTTTCCTTAAACTAATATGTTCTGATAAAAATAGTCAGCCTTTCAATCTGAATCAATACATATTACAGGTGACTTTGTATCAACACAATAATATGTTTGTCAGCGTGGTGGGCATGTAAAGGTAGAATTTTGATCTTTCTAGATTAAACTTTACTGTGTACCCCGTCCATTTCTTTCCATTTGCATGTATACATACACATAATCACTTACACTACTTATTAATACACATATAGCTGCCTTTTCCCTAATTGATTTCGAAACACGTAGGGCAACAAAGCACAGGAAGGAGGTGTTTTGAAGCTGCAGCCTTCACCATGGAGGCACTTTGCTGGCAGAGTGCGCCATCCCACAAGAGGGTAGAATGTTTGGTGAATATTAGCGGCCATGCCTTGGTCGCGGGATGGCCCGCTGCACGTGTGCGGCCCTGGAGTGTCTTCCGGCACGTTTTGCAGGACTGTCAGTGTGCCCGAAGGTGATGGAATAAAGCAGCGTTCCCAACCATGCCCCTTTCCATCCACTTGGATTTAATTTTGGTGGCAAGGCTCACGGCGACACCCACTGGGGTATTATTTACGGGCTGCATTTACCAGCAATCACTGGGACCATCAAGACACGCCCACTTGGGCACGCTAGTCAAATAAAAGCAGTTTAAATTTACCAGTTGCTGTTTCCTCATCACTAGCTGGGCCCGTGAACAAGGAAGTTATTCTGAAACGCATAGGGCAACAAAGCACAGGAAGGAGGT
Source organism: Lissotriton vulgaris (assembly GCF_964263255.1). Taxonomy (NCBI): domain Eukaryota; kingdom Metazoa; phylum Chordata; class Amphibia; order Caudata; family Salamandridae; genus Lissotriton; species Lissotriton vulgaris. The sequence goes on along the minus strand of NW_028241043.1, from coordinate 281,303 downwards.
GTTTTGAAGCTGCAGCCTTCACCATGGAGGCACTTTGCTGGCAGAGTGCGCCATCCCACAAGAGGGTAGAATGTTTGGTGAATATATATATATATATATATATACACATATACATATATATATATATATATATATATATATATATATATATATATATATAAATCTATATCCACACGAGTTCTCACAAAGCAGCGCCGTCAGAAAACAGGAGACCCAGTATTTTCCGTGAGTAAATTAATTTATTCTGCAACACACGGACAGCATAACGTTTCGGCCTCCCAGAGGCCTTGGTCACATGTATATATATATATATATATATATATATATATTAAATGTCATGGGACTTTAACACAATAATAACTTCCTCAACACTTTCAAGCACTATACTAGTGATATTTACTGTACCTTTCTATAATTTGCAATGCATGAATTTTTAAGTATATGACAACTGTACCATTGATTCAACCATTTAGTTTATTTGGACGCTATTAGTATACACAAATAAAATAGCTAACATTTGAAACATATTTCTTATGTTCTGCTATTGATTTGCACAAATACGTAATTGTTTAGCACACTAGCCAACAGAGGACTGACTGTCTGGCATTAAGATAGTGCACTGCTAGGTGTGTTTGACCGTGTGTTGTGTGTAGGTATATATATATATATATATATATATATATATATATATATATATATATATATATATATATATATATATATATATATATATATATATATATATATATATATATATATATATATATATATATATATATATATATATATATATATATATATATATATATATATATATATATATATATATCATCATACTCCTTAAGGCAACCACCTGCTTAGAACAGCAAAAGAAACCCACATAGTAGCAGGATATGAGGATAGGGGCAGCCAGAGCTTGCCACCCTGAACGCTTATCAGTTAATAGCATCACCATCTCCTAATTTTATAACTGACACACTTATTGTTTTGTGAGATTACTGGACAGTGGCAGTAGAAGGTGCTGGAATTCCTTTGAAGTGGATTGGACTGAGCTGGTTAGCGATGGGGAGAGCTGGAGAAGACGTGTGCTACTAGGCCACAGTGGAGTTTAATATGCAGATGGGAATGTAAGGATTGGGGTGCCACGTGGAACACTCCTATACTAGGAAATACATTACACCAATGAATGTGAAAGTTCAGAATATATGAACTTTAAAATTGTGGATTAAGATACTATACAAATCTAATTCTAGTTTTATTTTTAAGAACTCATGCTTTACCCACTGCCTTACAATAAGACCAGCCTGGAAAAAAAAGGAAAGTAAGAAAACTTCCTTTCCTGATCTGCCAAAGGGAGCCCCGCCTGCCCACAGCAGGACAACTGGAAGTGCTGTTCCTACCTCTACCTACATTGCTGTCATCTATGACCTGTAGTGAAGACAGGGGAGATCTATGTTTTGACATAGTCTACTAAGGGGCACATGCCAGCTGGGGAATATGGGTTGGAAAAGGTCAAATACCAGAAGATGTGGCCTAATACACAGAATACCACTTAATTGGCGTCCTTCTGGGATGACCCCGGGAAACCCGGAGCTTATTGTGGGTAGCCTCCTGAAACAGGTTCAAGTGGATTTGATCTTCTGAAAACAGCCCAAAAGGAATAGTAGCGAGTTATATTTTGTGCAGCTACGCCTACTGTTTTGACTTGTAGCCTATTGCACCTGTTGGAGTGACAGTCTGCACATCTGAGAGCCAGCCTGTAGCACTCAGATAGCTACTTCTCCCTCAGTTCTACCTTCTTCCATAAATGCTGTCGAGCTGAGACTCCCTAGTACATATTACTAGGCCGTTACTGCAATCTAAAAACATTATAAATACGTGTTTCTTTGGATTGTAGCTTTTTAAAGTAAATAATATTTTTACATAACATTTGAGCTCTTTAGCCATTTTTCACCACGTTTGTTATATGTGTATTATTAAACATTTTTACTACTAATCTGTGTAAATATTAAATTTTTTATTTATTTAGTTCTAATAGTATTTTGTAGGTCTGTTACCCACAGGACCTTATGCATTATCCATGTGGATCCACTTGCTGCCCAAACCAAGCTACCAAAGGTGAGATAAGATTTTATTATTAAAATCAGTGTATATTTGTCGAATCCTCTAGAAAAAGACAGTGTGAGATCTCAGCCACAGCTCATATGACAACCAATAGCAGACACTCCTACGGACACATCTGAACGACTAATGCCTTCTTCAGGTTGTTTCAATTCTACCTGAATGAACCAAAGACTTTGGACTTCATTTAGAGTTTGGGGGAAGGGTTACTCCGTCACAAAAGCGGTGGATGTCCTGTCTGCTTTATAACAAGTGGAATTAAAGACTATTGCACTTGTAATATGGTGTGCTTTCTATCTACCACGTTTTGAATAACCCAGTGCTATACTGAAAATAGCGACTTTTGTCTCTAACGCACAGATATTGCCCGTGCAACAATCTAAGATGTTAAAATACCTTTGTATTACTTCATTGATATTTTCTTTCGCTGGATGGGTGATAGTTTCTTGTTAAAGGTAGGTAAATAGTTGATTTCAAAAAGCGGGTCAATATAATTAGCCTAAGACCTAGTCCAAAGACCAGTATAATAAGTTTGAACAACATATCTGAAATTGCAGGAACAAGGTTGTGAATTTTTGTTACATATCTCGACTCACGTACCCACCAACACCAAAGGTGACTACATTATGTGTACTGTTTTTATAAAATCACCTAGCACACAAGGTCAAGACATTCTACGTGCTTGATAGGTGGTAGAAACAAAAAAGTTAAATAGAGCAAATTGTACGTTGTAATAAGAAAAAACAATCATAACTTTTGTTAACTACTTTTAAAGTCCCTAAGAACCCAAAAGTATAAAACCCTGGGTTGAGGTGTGCTACGGTTTAAACCCAGATGTCTGAGTGTGGTAAGGAGGAGAAACAATGTCTGAATGTCATACAAACAGCCAGGAAAGGAAGCCGTCTCCCTAGTTGGTCAGCATCATAATATATAAAGTACGCTGTAGTAAAGCAGCACTGAAGGTAAATCAAGGAGATACTCCATTAAACAGGAATTCCTGAAAGAGTACCATAGGAACCATCGGAGAAGGGTGTAATTCCCAAACGTCCTCTGGATTTTTAGGGAAAAGGACATATCCTAAGAATGGTGTTGAACATTGCCTGATTAGCGAGCCATAACCACTAAAATCCAGAGGATGGTGCGTTAGCTACCTTGCTCATAACACCACCGCGTTCAGAGCTGCAATAGGTTGGACCAGTAACAAACGCCATGATATTTCCACCCAAGTGTTTCCACGAGGCTCTTCATCAACTAACAAGTAAGGTACTGTAGCAGAAGCGCACACACCTGTTGTTGAAGCTTTACTACCCGCCTACATAAAGGAGGAAGGGGGGATTTATTCCAAGTTACACTTCAAGTGAAAGAAACGCATCCACCCTTGGCAACCTAGCGAAAACTGCTTTTACAGCATGTGCAACCCACTTATCGAGAATTCAAAGCCCCAGCCAATTTACAGAATCCCCTGCATGTTCTCCTCCCCCTGGAGCGTAGCAATTAGCACAATTATGCAGACAGCTTCAACATACAGCACCGCACACTGAACTCAAATGAACTGTGAGAATAAGGTGTGTGTCAACCAGGTTCGCGCTTGCGGCTTCGGCGTGCTTACCTTTGTCCACTATGGAGAGTCCACAGCAATTTTAAAACAAAACAACATAAGATTAAGTCAAACGTCATTGGTTTAAGGGAAAACATAACAATTGTGCTTTGCTATTTCAGTAGCCAGGTGGGATGCGCAGATCATATTCTGGTAGCTCTCTTGGCAGAGAGGAACATGCACAATTTTTTTTTTTAAGGGAGGTCCATGCAAGCCATGCACATGCCGTCGTTGCCTTGCGATGCAGCTGATTACCTGCGCCTCAGATGGGACAGGCTGCAGCCCAATGTTAAATACTAGTTATGTTTGCGTTGTCTATATTAGCTGAGCATGCTGGGTAATAAATGAATTCTTACCAAGCTCTTCAAGTTCTGAGGTCATTGACTTAGACCGTAAGGAAAGTGCTGTTGTTGGAGCCCGCTTCGGAGGTGGAGGGGCTTTGCGTTAAATAGAAGGACATATAAAAGCAGGTCAGTATACATTGTCACAGAGATGACTGCGAACACGCGAAATCATACGATGCAGCCATTTGTTAAATATATAGCTTCTAACGAACATCATTGCGTAGACCATAGGCGCCCAAAACAAAGATGGATGACCTGCTTTGTAAACTGTGCCCCCACCATTGTTACTCACTAGCTAGTTTTGCGCTTTACACCTGTACTTACATGCAAACTTTCTTGAAAGGTACATACTTGCTTTATCTATGCCAGGCCTTTTCTGAAAAATCTTCTAGCTAAGACAGCTCTTTGGTGCTTACTAATTTGCAATTTACACATAGCGGGCGTCAGTAATGACTGATCTGATGTGCAAGAAGGAAGGGCGGCCAGTAAGTTGTGAAAAAAGAGTCAGGGTTTACTGATCAAACAAATGAACTGATGGTTTGAGAAGCTTATAGATTGCTAGATATGCTGCCTAGGTGATCTCATTGTGCGTGTTAATGGACAGCCAGACTTGTGAGGGCGTGTTGGTGGTAGTCCCCCGACCGCCCTATTACGATATGGGCGGTGGTACCGTCACAGGCCTGCTGCAGCGGCCAGGGACCCGGCAAGCCCTGGCACTATTACAGCGGTCAGAAGGCAGTAATATGCTTGGCGGGACCACTGTGGTACCACCAAGTATATAACAAGTTTCTTCTCCCCCACAGTTTCATGGTAATTCCACCACCATGAAAACCGTGGCAGAGAGGAAACAAAGGGAGCCCTCTAGGTCTCCCTGGTACACAACGCTCTGTTGATACACACAGGGGGAGCACACCATGTGCCCCCTGTACACACACACACAACAGTTCCTGCATGGCATGGACTTTTCAACCCGTTCCTTGGAAGAACAGATTTTGGCGTTCCCATTGCGGTGCCCATTTCAGGACTCCACCATGGGAACTTCAAAAACAAAGTCCGCCAGACAGGAGGAAACTCCTAATTTGGGGGGCGGTCAGGCCACGGCTTTGGTGGTACGGTTGTATGGTGGACCTGGTGCAGCACCGCCAAAGTCGTAATCAGGCCCAAAGTGTGGGCCAACTAGTACATTAGAGTTTTAAATAGTCCATTAAATCAAGGGGAATCAACGGGACTATGGCACACAGGTCAAACAGAAATCCAGAGCTGAGCTACCTGAACAGAGAAGATACGACAACCAAAAGGACATTTTCATGGTAAATGGACAGTTAGCAGGATTTTAGACGCTGACAAGAAAAAAAGACACACAACTTTATTGTTAAAGATTGTGGAGGTTTGCTGACATAGTGTGTTGGTGGACTACAGAGAGTAACTTGAAATGTGCTCAACGCAAGATGTGGCGTGCTCAAAGAATAAGTGACACAAAAATATCAATTGATAGCAGATGCACGTTAGCATTTTTTTAATGCATTAAAGTTTTGAGAAGGTAATACAGCATACCTGAAATTATGCATTTCCATAGTTTTACTTACAGGAGACTATAGCATATACCAATAACCCTAGACTTTAAGAAGACATCCATTTCTACAGGAGCCTGCAGAAAAACTAGCAGATTGAAAAGTATTCCTAAATCTTGCCTGCTGAAATCGCCAGAGTTCAACCCTCTACCTCACACTCTTCCAAATATACCCGACCATGGAATCCCACACCATTGAGGTTACAGCATGTGCTCTTACGTGTATGCAGTTGACGCCAATGTTCGTCTACACTTCAAAGAGGAATCTAGGAACATCCTATGTGGCCTGCTTGAAACATATACAGCATTTCAGGCACTACTCTTTGGCTCAATGACCTAAAGACTGCAAATCTACTCCTAAATTGGGTGAACTGTGTCTGCCCTTTGATTGGCTGTACTCTTTGGTTTGCATTCCCAAGCTGGCAAGTAATGTGAGTCTCTTTGTAACAGCAATCTCTCTTTTGCCCCAAAAAAGGTTGCATGAGTTGTGCAAGGTTCTCCTCCTTCTCTTCCTGGTTCTAGGAATGCCTTCTTGGATTACAGCAATATTCCAGAAAGATACTTTGAGGTTCCGACAGTTGCGATACCCGTGGTAGTCTACTATTAGGCTTTCAATGTCACAGACATATAACACAACGGGTCAACGCCCTTAATTCACTGCATACTAAGGATACTTGCAGCTCAAGATATTGGGCTATTTCCAGCAGGAAAGCAATTCAAAACAACTACACACCTATTTTTCTTCTAAGACATCTCATCTGGCCCTATATGTCTATTGCTCTTCCTACATGTTAACTGCTTGTTATTACTGAATCGCAATCTACACATCTGGCCTTCATATTACAAATTTATGCCTCTAGATACATAGCTACCATAGAACGTACATGTATCCCATTAAGCTGTTACGGATGCATGTACAAACACACACAGACACACATACACTTTCCCTGCCTCCTACCATGACCTCTCCTACCTTTAAAAACCTCAAAATACCTCAATACATGGGCTAATTTACTAAAATTGTTACCACTCTTTTTACGTATATACATCTGTTCATACATATCTAAATATGCTAACCTAGCTACATATCTGTGAACAAGGGTATAACCTGTTTTACTATATATATATATATATATATATATATATCTGTTCCAACTCCTACTTCTCGGCAAAAGTGCAGAGTCGATATATATATATATATTACCTACTGGCGGTCGCCAGTAGGTAGTTATAGTTAGGATTTTTTTCAATGTTAATTCTCAAAATTCTATTTGGAATAACTTTGGCGCCGGTTGCCGAATCTGCCTGAAAATTTCCTCAAAATGGCCTTGCGGCGCCCCGGTCATTTCTTGAAAGTTTGGGGGGGATATGTCAAGCGGGGGGCGAGAAAAAAGGGGGGTCCGAAAACGCGTTTTCCCGATGTTAATTTCCATAGGGGGGCCGATTTCACTTTTAGCCCGAACGGTTGAATGGATTTACACCAAACTTGGCAAAATTGTAGGGACTGGTAGCCCGATGTGCCTTTGCTATGTCTCAAGATATGTGCTCCAGTGGATTTTGAGTAATTTAGGTTCAAAAAAATATATATATCTATAGCCGCGCCCCGGTAGGCGCCCCGGGGAGCGCCCCGGGCGCGACACGCGAGGTGCGCACGGAAAGCTGATTGGCTCTCAGGTGTCTGTAAACATTCGAAACAGTCCGGAGCGGCCGCCATCTTGTGTCTCGGTAAAATCAAGACACAAGAGGTGGCTAAAACAAAGGGGGAAATGACCATAAGGCGTCAGGGATAGACTCCCTTTGACCCCCTAGGTTTGATGTGGGGGCAATTAAAGGGTCCAGCGGGGTATTTAAAATATATTTTTGTTTTCGTTTTGCGCGGGGGGAGCGCCGGGTACGCGCACCGGGGAGCGGACCGGGGAGCGTACTATGAGGAAAAAAGATGACAGAGTTTTTAAAAAAGGAAGCCTTTTTTTAGAAATTGGAGGTAGTTCTAAAAAGAACTTTTTTTTTTCTTCTTTTTGTTGTTTTATATTTTTTTGTGTTTTTGAACATTTTGTACTTTTTTTGGCTTTTCAAAACAGTTTTATATTTTTTTTGTATTTTTTTAGGGGGAGAAACAAAAAAAAGGGAATTGAAACTTGCTCAACTGGAGCAAAAAAACAAAAAACCCAAAAAATTACTTCTTTTTGGGGCACTTGTGATTGTCACCTGCAAGGACGGTGAGCTTTACGCTCTTTTCACCATAGGCCATAAGCTTGCCACATGCAGAACAAGTGATTCTAAAATCAGCAAAACGTTGCTGAATACAAGGCATCATCTCTGATGTTTCTGGTCCCGAAGAAGTGGGATCATTTCTTTGGGAGGTGGTCCTTGAAGAATGGGGAATGTTACTGGCCAGTTTCCTGAGCTCTGCACGAGAATAGTTGTTAGGGTGCTTTCTGGTCATATGACGAATCATGGTATAGTTACCAAATGAATATTTTTTGTTTGGGGTGCCCCTTGAGAGTTCTTCATTGCAGATTAGGCAAGTTACCTTGGCCGCATTCACTTTTTTCTTGCCCTCTGGGAGTGAAAAAAACTCCCATACAATGTGTGGTTTGGGCTTGTATGGGGTATTTTCTTCAGGCAGCCATCTTCTCCTCCCCTCCTCCTCTTCCTCTTCCTCCTCCTCCTATTCTTGACCACCAATATAATCTGGAGCTGGTCCTGTTGGTGGTGGTGGTGGTGGTGGTGGTGGGGCAGATGCACCAGCTGCTGCTGCTACTGAAGCCATTATTAAGATCAAAAAGGTACAGAGATGTACAAACAGGTCTTCCTCAGTCAAAGGACAAAGTCAGAATAAGGAAAAAAGGTGGGGTCTTTCATCATTTCGAAAAAAAAACTGTCCTGAACCAATGAGAAGTGCTATTTTCAGGTCACAAGACCTGGGGCTTCATCATTATGAAACCAAAACTGTTATAAACCAATGAAAAGTGTTATTTTCAGGTCACATGACCCGACGAGCTTACGCTACGTGCCCCGGGGCGCGCCCGGGTGCGCGCCCCGGGTCGCGTAGCGTAAGCGCGTCGGATGTTTACGTTGCGCGATCGTATTCGCTCGAGTACTTCCGGGTGCGCTTACGCCGTGCGTATCACGCGGACGCGGCTACGCGATACGTCATGATCATGTTTTCGTTCGCGACATTGGCGCTAACGGGACGCTCCCCGGTTCGCGCACCGGGGCGCTTCAAAAAATTACGCTTTCCGGGGCGTTCACCGGGGCGCGCACCGGGAGCGCTCCCCCCCCCCCCGAAAAAAAAAATATATAAATAAAAAAAAAGGGAAAAATTGTATGGACTGGTAGCCCTATTCTTAAGTGGGTTTAACGAAAATTAACTTTGAAAAAATATATATTGGGCTATATATATGTTAGAGCCCAAATGTAGCCCAATGTAGCCCAATATAGCCCAATGTAGGCCAAAGATGGCCACCAGAGATTGAAAAAAAAAAATAGAGCGCTAACAGTCTTACTTATAAAGTGAGACTTATAGTTAGGAATTAGCATTAAAAAAAACTATGAAATTCACAGAAAAAACCATAGGTTTCACACCAGTTATAGTTAGGAATTAGCATTAAAAAAACCTATTAAATTCACAAAAAAAACCATAGGTTTCACACCAGTTATAGTTAGCTGGAAATTTTACTGACATAAAACCATTGAAATTTCCACGTTATAGTTAGTTGGACTCACTATAACTTGCGCGTGTAATGCACTGCTGATGACGTCACATATTACATCACTCATGACATGGTCAGTGACATCACTCATGACATCACTGATGACATCATCCTTGTGAGAGAGTGACAGACCTCCTATCACTGTAATGTAACCCATGAAACACATATTAAAAAATATAAATTAAAATTTTAAATAAAATGGAGATACCCATACCAGTTACAACAACCAGTTTCAATAATACCACCAACTATATACACATCCACTCATTCACCAACAGTTCTATATAGTCACTCATACATATATACACTCATCATATGTAGTGATACACCTATAAATCCTGTTACACAGTGACAGTCATCCAAAAGTTACTCACACACATACTCACACATGCAAATAAACAATTGAACGACCATATATTTGCATATACAGCTATACACACACTACCACCTTACTTCTAAGGAAACTTACACATACATACTCTCTTAAACAATCACTTATAGAAACACATACTTAATTAAACAGGAACTCTTACAAACTCACATATACTCACTTATAAACATCAATACTCGCATATACTAGATTAAAACATATGTCGTTACTGATAAAGACACTAGTGAGACAGTCATTCACTCACTAACACACACATATACACACTCATCCACCCATACAGTCCTGCACATATGCTGTCTTCAAAACACATACAAACAGTGAGTCAGTCATTGATGCATCTATGTGCTAAGTAATACCCCTACCAAACCATAGACACTCAGAATGATACTAAAAAAAACATCTAATAACCCATATACACACACATGTAGCTACTCACCAACCCATGCAGCCAATTATACACAAAGTGAAACACTGATACATATAATAAAATATTGAAACAAAACTCGCTAATATATGTATTCACTAAGTACACTTAATAAGCCAGTTAACCAATCAATTAAAAAAAAATAATCCTTTTACATATACATATATAAAACATTTATTTTTCAAAAAGACACAAATTCACTGGATGGTGTCATCAGTGATGTCATGAGTGATGTCACTGACCATGTCATGAGTGATGTAATATGTGACGTCATCAGCAGTGCATTACACGCGCAAGTTATAGTGAGTCCAACTAACTAGAACGTGGAAATTTCAATGGTTTTATGTCAGTAAAATTTCCAGCTAACTATAACTGGTGTGAAACTTATGTTTTTTTTAGTGAATATGTATATCTATACTACTATTATAAAGAGAGAACTCAACCCTTTTGGCAAGGTAAACTCGGGAACCACAGCGCCAATCCAAACACCCGATACATCGTTGTAATTGGCAGGGTCTGTAGACGGACATAGGCTATATAAAATAAAAAAATATACGTTATTTAAAATATTTACTTTAAAAAAAAAGTAGTCCCTTGGAAGTAGCGCCGGCCGGCCGCGACGTGCGTGCTGACATCAGGAGCCAGGGAGCTGCTGCTGCTGCTTCCTCCGCCTTCTTCTCTCGCCCTGGCCGGGCCACGCTCCCCCGCCTCCCTCTGGACAGGGCTCCGGCTCCTCACACTTCCATTTCAGGCCTGAGGCTGGTGGTGACAAGTTCCTCAGCCAGAGCCTCCCTCACACGCAGACACTTCCCCACACACCGTGTCTCCAGCGATGGTCCCTGCGTCTGTCTCTGCGCTCACACAGTGCTCCGCTGTCCCACGGAGGCGCTGTGTCTCTGATCACCGGTTGCGTCTTCCTTATGCATCTCTGTCTGGAGTGCACCGAAACGTTAGGAGGAAACCGGGAAACCTTCACCTGTATTGGGCCTCTGTTTGTTGTTATAAATATAATGGGCTGCTCCATGCTCATTTTTTAGAGGCTGCCCTGAAGGGTCGGGGGCTCCAGTAACTGGAGATGCTGTGTTTTGTAATTTACGAGGGGCATGACCCACGAACACACCCAGCCTACTTGGGAGATGCTAAAGGGTGAAATCAACTGCGTGCGTTTGGAAGGAATTAAAAAATGGATTATTTCATTCTTTGAACGTGCTGGTGAAATGGAGTTTTAAACAGACTTAAAAAAAAAAACGAAGCAATGTGCTACGAGGAATACTCACCTGGCTGCCCCGAATGTACTATTCCACACCAACAACAGTGCACCACTTCAAAGGTATGAACTTAAAGGGTCGTTATTTACTAAAATGAGAACTTTGTTTGCATATTAACAACATGAGTGGTGCACTTTGGGAGTTGTAATATTTACATGCAGCCACGTGACTCTACAAACTTTAAAAACACCACAGGAGCACAATGGGGCCTTGAACGTCATGTCTCCCACCTGTGAGCAAGGCCAGGAGGCTGAAACGTTAGGAGGAAACCGGGAGAATGCAGTGGTGCTGTAAAGACTGAATAAAGCAGGAGCGGTGAGCGGAGGATGAGGTAGGTGAAATACAAAAGCTACAGGCGGGCAGGAGCGGTGAGCGTAGGTGAAATACAGGCGGGGAGGAGCGGTGAGCGTAGGTGAAATACAGGCGGGGAGGAGCGGTGAGCATAGGTGAAATACAGGCAGGGAGGAGCGGTGAGCGTAGGTGAAATACAGGCGAGGAGGAGCGGTGAGCGTAGGTGAAATACAGGCGAGGAGGAGCGGTGAGCGTAGGTGAAATACAGGCAGGGAGGAGCGGTGAGCGTAGGTGAAATACAGGCAGGGAGGAGCGGTGAGCGTAGGTGAAATACAGGCGGGGAGGAGCGGTGAGCTTAGGTGAAATACAGGCGGGGAGGAGCGGTGAGCATAGGTGAAATACAGGCGAGGAGGAGCGGTGAGCGTAGGTGAAATACAGGCAGGGAGGAGCGGTGAGCGTAGGTGAAATACAGGCAGGGAGGAGCGGTGAGCGTAGGTGAAATACAGGCGAGGAGGAGCGGTGAGCGTAGGTGAAATACAGGCGGGGAGGAGCGGTGAGCGTAGGTGAAACGGTGAGCATAGGTGAAATTCAGGCGAGAAGGAGCGGTGAGCGTAGGTGAAATACAGGCAGGGAGGAGCGGTGAGCGTAGGTGAAATACAGGCAGGGAGGACCGGTGAGCGTAGGCGAAATACAGGCGAGGAGGAGCGGTGAGCGTAGGTGAAATACAGGCGGGGAGGAGCGGTGAGCGTAGGTGAAATACAGGCAGGTAGGAGCGGTGAGCGTAGGTGAAATACAGGCGGGGTGGAGCAGTGAGCTTAGGTGAAATACAGGCAGGGAGGAGCGGTGAGCATTAAATGAAGCAAAAGAGGTAGCAAACGGTGCATTACAAAAGTGAGTGCATTACAAAAGTGAGAATTGTGAGCCAACAAATACAAGAGGTAGCAAGTGACGTGTGCAGGTTACAAAAGCGTACAAAGGAAACATAGAGGAATAATACTGCAATATATGGAGGAAGGCTCCGGGGGACCCACGGACAACGTTGGGGCGAGCGGGGGCCCTGAAGCCTGTTTGCTCCCGGACAACGTCGGGACGGGCTGCTAGTATATATATATATATATATATATATATATATATATATATATATATATATATATATATATATACAAATATATATATATATATATTTGCTAATCCAAGGAAAGGGTCCTTCCGGGATCGTTCTCCCGTCGTCAGTTGGCGCGTTTTTTCGGCAGACCCAAACGCCGAACTTATTTCAATGTCCAAACAAAATGCCCATAAGCAATACGCGCACTCAAGAGTATGGATGCTGTCTTCTTTATTCCTTAGGAAACGTTACGCGTTTCGGCACCAGTTGTGCCTTGATCACACGTTAACCGAAAAGACATATTGGCACATTAAATAAAGTTCAGTGAAACCAATGTAAACATAGACGAGGTGACAATGCTATGTAGATCACATTAGTAAGTACATGCGTCGGCCATTTTGGAGTGGTAAACAGTACATGGCAAACAGTATATAGCAGATAGTATTGTAAGGTAGTTGACTTCTTTTCACAATTTTAACTTAACCCCTTCACTGCGGCGGCTATTCCGCCGCAGTGCTAAGGGAGCGGGGCGGCCACGCGGCGGCCGCATGCTGGTGACGGAACCGCTCCGTCACCAGCGTCGGTTGCGCTGTGCTTATGACGGAGCGGTTCCGTCATGGCCCACCCCGCTCAATAGAACGCTCAGCGCAGGCGCGGAATTCGCGCCGCGCAGGAGCGCCGAGCGGGCCATGACGGAACCTCTCCGTTATCAGCACAGCACCACCGCAGCTGATGACGGAGCGGTTCCGTCATCAGCAGGGAAAGGGTTAAACAATACATAGCCAAAATTAACAATTTCATTTAGTTGTCAGAAATCGGCTATATGGCAAAGAGATCGTGCCCTACTGCACTACAATAATACCTCGGGTCAAACAAAATATAATGGTTACCCATCAAAGACAATCCATTTTGGCCTGCAGATACTGCAAAAAATAAGTGTTTGACCAGATCAAAATAAATGTGTATGTCATGAGACCCAAAATGTTCTAGTGGGTGCTCCAAATAAATGTGTATGTCATGAGACCGAAAATGTTCTAGTGGGTGCTCCAATGGTAGCCTTGATTAAGGTTGCTAAATTTCATTCGGTCTTTTTTTTTTCCCTACCCTTTTCTTCGAGGATTTAAAAGAAGATCACTGCACTATTTAGAGATAAGATTTTCACTTATTTGCAATTTGGACATTTTTTGGCTCTATGAAGTACTTATTTTGTGAGGTGAATTAGGTTCACTTTTGTCGGTCACTTCTGTTGCATGGTATACCCAGTGGTTTATTATATGACCAGAATTAGGTTATGAACATTACCTTACTTACCAGTATGGTTGTCTTTAGAGAAGCTGTTTAATTGGGCACTAGATCGAATGAAATTTAGCAACCTTAATCAAGGCTACCATTGGAGCACCCACTAGAACATTTTCGGTCTCATGACATACACATTTATTTTGATCTGATCAAACACTTATTTTTTGCAGTATCTGCAGGCCAAACTGGATTGTCTTTGATGGGTAACCATTATATTTTGTTTGACCCAAGGTATTATCGTATTGCAGTAGGGCACGATCTCTTCGCCATATAGCCGATTTCTGACAACTAAATGAAATTGTTAATTTTGGCTATGTATTGTTTAAGTTAAAATTGTGAAAAAAGTCAACTACCTTACAATACTATCTGCTATATACTGTTTGCCTTGTACTGTTTACCACTCCAAAATGGCCGACGCATGTACTTACTAATGTGATCTACATAGCATTGTCACCTCCTCTATGTTTACATTGGTTTCACGGAACTTTATTTAATGTGCCAATATGTCTTTTCGGTTAACGTGTGATCAAGGCACAACTGGTGCCGAAACGCGTAACGTTTCCTAAGAAATAAAGAAGACAGCATCCATACTCTTGAGTGCGCGTATTGCTTATGGGCATTTTGTTTGGATAAATATATATATATATATATATATATATATATATATATATATATATATATATATATATATATATATATATATATATATATATATATTTAGCTCTCCACCTACACACCTAAATATCTCGTGTTTTTGTTGCTAATAGTCGTTTGCCTTTATTTATAAAGATCTCTAAATATATATTATGCACATTGATCTACCTACCTACCTCTTTCCATACAGTCTTACATATCTGCCTAAACACAGACATGCACATGAATGCATATATATCTATCTATATATCTATCTATCTATCTATCTATCTATCTATCTATCTATCTATCTATCTATCTATCTATCTATCTATCTATCTATTATACAATGCTGCTAAGACCATTGTAGTCAACTGCATCATACTACCTCTTGTGCTCATCTCTCTGATTTACCGTCGTATGTTACCGCCCAGTAACCTCAGAGCCTGCCCTTCTGATGCTGTCAAAAATGATTTCCATAGGGCTAGCCGTCCAATGGGTACAACTTCCTATTTGCGAATTCTGTTACCACCTTCTTTGAGGAGTCAGTAACATCTAAATGTTTTGAGACCGCAACTGGAAACCACTTAAACATCTCATTGAGATTTACAACCAATTGTGCAATTCGAAAAGGCCTTTCTGAATCACAAACAGGAGAAGATACATTTGGAAATGTAAATTTCCTGTCGCAAAACCTGTAATTTTGGAAATTAAAGTGTTTACGACTTGTAAATCCTTAAATTCATTGGGCCCTCCATTCTGCACAGTAATGAAAGGCTCAATAAATGCTACTCATGTGAGAATCCAAGAAGATGGCACACTTCCCATCGAGGGACTGATATGATGGCAAGGAGATACCTCCTCGCTGCCAAGACCTGGAACATCCTCCACTGAGCCTACAACAGACCCAAGACCTGCTGACCTTCAGGAGGATACTCAAGACCTGGCTGTTTGACCAATAGCAGCCCCCCCCCCTTCCCAGCACCTTAAGACCCTCGCGGGTATGTAGTGCGCTCTACAAATGACTGATTGATTGATTGATAGAATGGCAGGGGTTTAGAGGACACAGCCATTTTCTGTATATTTTATTGGGAGTAAAAGAAGGAACCCTGAATTTGCATAAGGGTGTTGTTATACGCAGTATAACTGACATTCTAGCGTATGAATGTGTCCATTTGTTCATGATTCCAGGAACCCTCAAAGATGTCAGGGCTTAGGAAGAAGATTAGTCCGGTGGAATTCTTCATGTGTGTGTACCGGTTTCCCAGCGGTAGCTACCTGCTGACAGGAGTTTGGTCCAAGCTCATTGTATCAAAGGATTAAACAGGAAGTTGGGTGTCCAATGGGCTGAAGTTAGAGTAGCGCTTCCAACACCTGACATAAACATGGCATCTAGCTCTATAGTGATATTTCAGCTCTGAAAAATCAGCAAATATTGACTGGTGATACGAAGTCTAACTACTTTAATGATAGCATGGTAGTTCACCAGTGCCTCTGGTGGTAGGTACACTATTGTGTGTAGAGATGAGTCAATTACATACTGCAAGTTGCTTATTATTGTGTAGATTGTGTAGATTGCAATGTACAGAGTTGACAACAGAAATGACACGAGGTCAAGTAGATTGCAGTATATGTTGCACTAATTCCTCTATTTATTTTTGTCAAAATTGGTAAATATTTTTTTTTTAAATGAGTCATGGGGTCTTAACCCCTTCGATGCGGCCGCGATTGCCCTGGTGTGCTATAAACAGCACGAACAGGGGCGGGCCGTGACGAACCCCAGCCGTCATCAGCACACGAGCACTGTAGTGCATGACGGCTGGGGTTCGTCATCAGCATGGAAGGAGTTAATGTCTCAATCTCCTTTCTATTAGTCCATATGTCAACATCATCATCTTAGCACCCTTTACTAATGCGTTGTATGCTATAAATCAACTATCCGTGACTCGTGCAGGTAAGAGCGGTGTGGCCGTATTGGGGGGGGATTCGACAGACGACCATGAAGAAAACTTGAATAAATAATTAATTTTCCCTTTACGTCGTCTGTCGTAATACCCCTCCACCCCCACCTAGCCCTACCACCCCACTGCCATAACCTGCATGGGCCGCGGCTGAATCCATCCCTAGAAGGCAATGTAAGCTCATATACACACATTACCTACTGCTACAGTGCATGTAAATTCTGAAACATTTTCGGTTGGCGATTCTGGCTGGTAATACCATAGGAGGCGATGGCTGCATCAGAAGGCCACCCTTATCCATGTATCCAACTGGACCATTGTCTCTGGCCAGTGGAGGGGGCGTCCGATGCTTCCCTCTGCCAGAACCAATATTCTTCTGCCCTACCCCGTAAGTTCACCCCCTACGTAACAAGGAAGCCACTGCACACATTTACCACCCTCTCAGAGCAGGTGGCAAAGGTATGCAATATAGACCTTGATGAAGGGGATACTGTGCAGAATACTGCATGGTAATTCGGTGTGAACATAGTTATTCCCCATTTTGAACGTTTTATTCATAATTGCTTGGAACTGGTGGAGTATTACCCCACAGTCAAGGCAATTGCGTGTATAGTGTTTGTACCCCACCAGGTCAGTGCAACTCATAACCAGGAGCAGCCTGTTTTCCCGGTGAAGAAACCAGAGACCCAATTTTACTGGCTAGAATTTCTGGTAGGCACTGGCTGCAGTAGCATCAAACATCCTCCCCTGGTCTCCAACAGGCCTTTTCTATGGCAGGGGGGAGTATGCAAGTGGGAAGAGTAGCCTCACTACTTTGTTGTGCATTCCTCACTGTGATACACCGTCTTCCTGGGTGTGTGTTTTAAGCCTACAGAACAGTCTCTTTCTTTGGGTTTGAATCTTCAGGCTCATTCTCTCACTCAATATGAAACTCATGTTTTCAAATACAGTCTCACAACTTGTTTTTAAATGTCCCTTCCAGGAGCTCAGGGCCACTCATTTAGTGTGAGTGCCAATCCATGGTGCAAAGTCTCACTCGTGTTTTAATAACACACGTTGGCACACAGTCCTCTTTAGGCACAATGCCACTCATTGTGGGTGTAACAGCTTGAAGCACAGTCTCACTCACCATGTTTGAGCACCATGTGTTGGTGAAAAGTTTTACTCACTGGATGAGTCTTGGACCTCACTCTCACTCTTGACCATTCTCAAACGTCAGTGACTGCAACAGAATTATGCACCAAGGATTTTATTCCTACCATATCCTATGTCTTGGACTTGCTGATTGGGTGGGAGTCTGATTCATTTGCTGTCAATCACACACCTTAGAGTAGGTTCCCAGTCACTGCGTGTGAGTCACTCTCTGCGGAACAAAGATTCACTCTCTGCGGAACAAAGATTCACTCTTTGCAGAACAAAGATTCACTCTTTGCGGAACAAAGATTCACTCTCTGCGGAACAAAGGTTCACTCTCTGCGGAACAAAGGTTCACTCTCTGCGGAACAAAGGTTCACTCTCTGCGGAACAAAGGTTCACTCTCTGCAGAAGAAAGGTTCACTCTCTGCGGAACAAAGGTTCACTTTCTGCGGAACAAAGGTTCACTCTCTGCAGAACAAAGGTTCACTCTCTGCGGAACAAAGGTTCACTCTCTGCGGAACAAAGGTTCATTCTCTGCGGAACAAAGGTTCACTCTGTGCGGAACAAATATTCACTCTTTGCGGAACAAAGATTCATTCTCTGCAGAACAAAGGTTCACTCTCTGCGGAACAAAGGCTCACTCTGTGCGGAACAAAGATTCACTCTCTGCGGAAAAAAGGTACACTCTTTGCGGAACAAAGGCTCACTCTGTGCGGAACAAAGATTCACCCTCTGCGGAACAAAGGTTCACTCTCTGCGGAACAAAGATTCACTCTCTGCGAAACAAAGATACACTCTTTGCGGAACAAAGATTCACTCTCTGCGAAACAAAGATTCACTCTCTGCGGAACAAAGGTACACTCTTTGCGGTACACAAAGGTTCACTCTCTGCGGAACAAAGGTTCACTCTCTGCGGAACAAATTTTCACTCTCTGCGGAACAAAGGTTCACTCTTGGGCATTCTCAATGGTGTCGCTGACTCTAGACGGTAGTACACCAGGAACATTGATCTGACACCTCTCAGTCCTCTTCCCTAGGGGAAGACTGAGGTGAGAAGTATGCAAGGAAACAGTCAGGAAGTACAGAGGGGACAGAAAAGAATCATATCGTCTTAATGCTGCACCACACGGAGGCCCCAAGCCTACAAATGAACAGCCATGATTAAATCCCAAAAGTAGGCACTACAGTAAACACAAAAGTGTCCCAAAAGCACCTGAATGACAGGTTGGTCAGGTACAGATGCGGACAGACAAGTGGTAGGAGACAGACAGAGGTGCTGGCGCCAGCAGTGTTTCCTCACTGTAGTGCGGCCTGTAGAAGTTGCAAATGAAGAGCGTCTACAGGAAAAGGGAACTTTCTACCTATGTAGTGAACACTTCCACATGCAAAACTGGCATCGTTAATTCATTATAGGTGTTCCGATTATTTCTGATGAATTAATTTAGGGTTCTACATAAACTTGCCAGTTGGGGATGTGAGAAGCCTTGGCAGGAGACACATTTGCTGTAATGCCTTTCTTTAGTAAAAATAACTTTCTGATATTAAGCTCTTTACCTTCGCCCCTGCCTTACCACCCTAGGGGAAGTACAGAGAGAATGTGGACTACTGTCACTACGTGGAGGTTGGCATGCATGGACGGGATGCTGAAAGCTTATAAACAACCCCCCACTTTGAGGCATTCTATCAATAGTTTATATTTGGCATGCTTTGGGTTGGTGGTGCGGGGTATGACCAAAGCACGGTGGGGTTTACCTTCGAACATCATGGTGACTAATTACCAATTAAGTCAAAGATCTAGTAAGGGAGACCACCCTCCAATGTTGTAAATTATATGCATCCTCGGAGCATCTTATACTTCTTGCCTCTGTTAATGTTTTAGTAAAAAAAATCAAGCTGTAATTGGCAAGATAAGGCAGTAAACTGAAAAAGTAACCGTATTCACAATTTGAAAAGAGCAGATCAACCCGTTATTGAAATGGGAAGGAATTTCAATTCTGTAGAAGAACTGACCCTTTTCTAATTCCCCTACACACTCACTAACCTTTCTATGAGAATTCAGTAGAATATAGCACTTACCTGGCCAAAGGGCATAGAAGTGTTTTACATCAGCACCAGATTGCATTATACAAGGTCAATTATTTTTTTTAAAAGCATAGGAAGATTAAGTGATCCACCGAGAACCAGAGGATGTTGAGCCTACGCCGGGACTCGAACTCAGCAGCTCTGGCCGTTAGGCCACAGGCCACAGTCCACCAACTAATACCTATATCCTATCTATGATGCTGGTGGTACTGCTTCAAGCCAGGAACTGAAAAAAAAACCTAAATTTTTCCTCATTCACTTTATAGCCACCAAAATGTGTAAGAATTTGTGTTTGCTCAAAAGCCTTACTAATGTCTATTCTTTTTTACTTTAACAGAGCATATTGTCTGCATATAGTGTCTGCCCAGCTGCTACACAGCTGGAGCAACAGAATTAGGAATGTCCAAAACACCAGGTTATGATGAGTAAAATGTAAGCCTGGCTGTTACTCCCACTTAATCAGTTGTAATTTGGCAATTCATCAAATCAGGCAGTAACACCATGTAAAAGATAAATGTGGATGCACGGGAACAACACACAATCAGAACTTGTGTGACTGTCGTTTACGCCCCTTGTGTTCTATTTTTTTGTTTTGTTTTCTTATTGCAAAAATAGATGCAAGAAAGAATTTCACACAAAAATATTGCGCTCAATATTGGTTGTTCATTTTTTGGAATTTCGCATTCTTTTTGTGGAATTTTGTGGGATTACATGAAACGAATTACGCGAAATTCTCACGCCCCTAGTAATATTTAGAAGAATTATGTTCAGATGATTTGTATTTTATATAACATAACTTCCTGACATTTCGTGACTACAGATACTACGGGGCATATTACCAAGTGGGGCGATCGGCAATTATCGCCGGTTTAGCGGCCGTTTTCGGCCGCTAAGCGGCGATAATTCTATCGTTATATTAGCAAGCTGTCGCTAACTGATGTTAGCAACAGCTATTAGGCGATAGCGAGTGGTTTGGGGCCCGCTTTGTATGTCAGCGATATTTATCGCTAATGACATGCAAAGTTGGCGTACCCAACCTGTTAGCGACTGAAAGCAGTCGCTAAAAACGCTATCGCCTATTAGCAAGGCGGGCGTGGCGATGGAAATATTCCCGCTATCAACAAAAACTAACGCCTGCTCAGACCAGTTCTTAGCCATGTTATCCAATGGGAGGTGGATAACATGGCTAAGAGCATTTCGTTGCTAATGCGTGAATATTGCTGTATTCTCAGCGATATTCATGCTATCGCCGGAAAAATTATCGCTTTGAAGATAAACGTTGCTAATAGCAGGTTATCTCAGCGATAATTTCCGGCGATGCTTAGCGATAAAAAAATCGTTGCTAAGCCTAGTAAGCGATAAATATCACTACTGGTTGGTAATATGCCCCTACGTCTTTTAAGTTTCTTAATAGTAATACACCGATTTTAAACAGTGCTACAATCCACAGTGAACATTCCTAAGCACTGTAGATAGCAGCTGTTACTATTAGTTCATTTATTGATACTGAACCTACTGACGATGTTGTTCCTGTTGGGAAACCAACTTGTGAGACAAATCAAAGAGTTGTCAGCAGTGACTCTAACCTCATGAGCCATCTTGTCTGCCTGGGAAAATATGCTGCAGTCTAAATGTATAAAGACCTTTACACTTACTAAAAATCGTGTTTGCTCCAAGCCCTCTGATTGGCTTAGATGAGTAGATGGCCAAAGACTAAGTGATTGCTGATGTTTCTGGCAGACGGGGCTTCCATTCACAGCTGCAGCACGGATCCTAAAGAGGGGAGACACAAGGCTTCCATTCACAGCTGGAGCACGGCTCCTAAAGAGGGGAGACACAGAGCTTCCATTCACAGCTGCAGCACAGATCCTAAAGAGGGGAGACACAAGGCTTCCATTCACAGCTGCAGCACGGATCCTAAAGAGGGGAGACACAAGGCTTCCATTCACAGCTGGAGCACGGATCCTAAAGAGGGGAGACACAAGGCTTCCATTCACAGCTGGAGCACGGATCCTAAAGAGGGGAGACACAGGGCTTCCATTCACAGCTGGAGCACAGCTCCTAAAGAGGGGAGACACAGGGCTTCCATTCACAGCTGCAGCACAGATCCTAAAGAGGGGAGACACAAGGCTTCCATTCACAGCTGCAGCACGGATCCTAAAGAGGGGAGACACAAGGCTTCCATTCACAGCTGGAGCACGGATCCTAAAGAGGGGAGACACAAGGCTTCCATTCACAGCTGGAGCACGGATCCTAAAGAGGGGAGACACAGGGCTTCCATTCACAGCTGGAGCACAGCTCCTAAAGAGGGGAGACACAGGGCTTCCATTCACAGCTGGAGCACGGATCCTAAAGAGGGGAGACACAGAGCTTCAATTCATAGCTGCTGCACGGATCCTAAAGAGGGGAGACACAAGGCTTCCATTCACAGCTGGAGCACAGCTCCTAAAGAGGGGAGACACAAGGCTTCCATTCACAGCTGCAGCACGGATCCTAAAGAGGGGAGACACGGAGCTTCCATTCACAGCTGCTCCATGGATCCTAAAGAGGGGAGACACAGGGCTTCCATTCACAGCTGCAGCACGGATCCTAAAGAGGAGAGACACAGGGCTTCCATTCACAGCTGCTGCACGGATCCTAAAGAGGGGAGACACAGGGCTTCCATTCACAGCTGCTGCACGGATCCTAAAGAGGGGAGACACAGGGCTTCCATTCACAGCTGCAGCACGGATCCTAAAGAGGGGAGACACAGGGCTTCCATTCACAGCTGCTCCACGGATCCTAAAGAGGGGAGACACAGGGCTTCCATTCACAGCTGCAGCACGGATCCTAAAGAGGGGAGACACAGAGCTTCCATTCACAGCTGCAGCACGGATCCCAAAGAGGGGAGACACAGGGCTTCCATTCACAGCTGCTGCACGGATCCTAAAGAGGGGAGACACAGGGCTTCCATTCACAGCTGCTGCACGGATCCTAAAGAGGGGAGACACAGGGCTTCCATTCACAGCTGCAGCACGGATCCTAAAGAGGAGAGACACAGGGCTTCCATTCACAGCTGCAGCAAGGATCCTAAAGATGGGAGACACGGAGCTTCCATTCACAGCTGCAGCACGGATCCCAAAGAGGGGAGACACAGGGCTTCCATTCACAGCTGGAGCACGGCTCCTAAAGAGGGGAGACACAGGGCTTCCATTCACAGCTGCAGCACGGATCCTAAAGAGGAGAGACACAGGGCTTCCATTCACAGCTGCAGCAAGGATCCTAAAGATGGGAGACACGGAGCTTCCATTCACAGCTGCAGCACGGATCCCAAAGAGGGGAGACACAGGGCTTCCATTCACAGCTGCTGCACGGATCCTAAAGAGGGGAGACACAGGGCTTCCATTCACAGCTGCTGCACGGATCCTAAAGAGGGGAGACACAGGGCTTCCATTCAGAGCTGCAGCACGGATCCTAAAGAGGAGAGACACAGGGCTTCCATTCACAGCTGCAGCAAGGATCCTAAAGAGGGGAGACACGGAGCTTCCATTCACAGCTGCAGCACGGATCCTAAAGAGGAGAGACACAGGGCTTCCATTCACAGCTGCAGCAAGGATCCTAAAGAGGGGAGACACGGAGCTTCCATTCACAGCTGCAGCACGGATCCTAAAGAGGAGAGACACAGGGCTTCCATTCACAGCTGCAGCAAGGATCCTAAAGAGGGGAGACACGGAGCTTCCATTCACAGCTGCAGCACGGATCCCAAAGAGGGGAGACACAGGGCTTCCATTCACAGCTGGAGCACAGCTCCTAAAGAGGGGAGACACAGGGCTTCCATTCACAGCTGGAGCACGGATCCTAAAGAGGGGAGACACAGAGCTTCAATTCATAGCTGCTGCACGGATCCTAAAGAGGGGAGACACAAGGCTTCCATTCACAGCTGCAGCACGGATCCTAAAGAGGGGAGACACAAGGCTTCCATTCACAGCTGCAGCACGGATCCTAAAGAGGGGAGACACAGGGCTTCCATTCACAGCTGGAGCACGGATCCTAAAGAGGGGAGACACAGAGCTTCCATTCACAGCTGCAGCACGGATCCTAAAGAGGGGAGACACAGGGCTTCCATTCACAGCTGGAGCACAGCTCCTAAAGAGGGGAGACACAGAGCTTCCATTCACAGCTGCAGCACGGATCCCAAAAGAGGGGAGAAACAGGCCTTCCATTCAAAGCTGGAACACAGCTCCTAAAGAGGGGAGACACAAGGCTTCCATTCACAGCTGCAGCACGGATCCTAAAGAGGGGAGACACAGGGCTTCCATTCACAGCTGGAGCACGGATCCTAAAGAGGGGAGACACAGAGCTTCCATTCACAGCTGCAGCACGGATCCTAAAGAGGGGAGACACAGGGCTTCCATTCACAGCTGGAGCACAGCTCCTAAAGAGGGGAGACACAGAGCTTCCATTCACAGCTGCAGTAAGGATCCTAAAGAGGGGAGACACGGAGCTTCCATTCACAGCTGCAGCACGGATCCTAAAGAGGAGAGACACAGGGCTTCCATTCACAGCTGCAGCACGGATCCCAAAGAGGGGAGACACAGGGCTTCCATTCACAGCTGCAGCACAGATCCTAAAGAGGAGAGACACAGAGCTTCCATTCACAGCTGCAGCACGGATCCCAAAGAGGGGAGACACAGGGCTTCCATTCACAGCTGCAGCACAGATCCTAAAGAGGAGAGACACAGAGCTTCCATTCACAGCTGCAGCACGGATCCTAAAGAGGAGAGACACAGGGCTTCCATTCACAGCTGCAACACAGATCCTAAAGAGGAGAGACACAGAGCTTCCATTCACAGCTGCAGCACGGATCCCAAAGAGGGGAGACACAGGGCTTCCATTCACAGCTGCAGCACAGATCCTAAAGAGGAGAGACACAGAGCTTCCATTCACAGCTGCAGCACAGATCCTAAAGAGGAGAGACACAGAGCTTCCATTCACAGCTGCAGCACGGATCCCAAAAGAGGGGAGAAACAGGCCTTCCATTCAAAGCTGGAACACTGATCCCAAAAAGGGGACACCCAGGGCTTCCACTCAGAGCTGGAGCACTGATCCCAAAAAGGGGAGATTAAGGGCTTCCATTCACAGCCGCACTACTGATCCCAAAAAGTGAAGTCAATGCCCACTTGTAAATATATGGATCAGCAAACTGGGATAGGTTTTTGGGGCACCAGTTTGATTCTAGGAGGTAGTCAGTGGGAGTTCCTGAAGGAATCTTAGGAAAATCTGACAGCAAATTGGAGTATAGCCTGTCAAGACTTTCAGGGAGGATATTTAGCTGAGGTTGTGCTAATTATGACCAATGGAGTGAAATTGTATTTTTCTGGTGGCAAAGTTGGTGGACGTTTGATGCGGAATGGAGAAGCAGGTCGATGTAAACCGCTATCCCTTGAAGTAATTAGAGTTCTGATAGGTTTCACTTTTCGTTGCTCTCCCCATCTCCATTCACATATGCAAGGTAGCATCATGTGTCTAACTGATGAAGTATACACTTATGCTCTTACGTTATTTTTACTCCTTATGTGATTATTCATTTATATGTGTGAAGATATTTAGTTTCCTTAGCTTAGCTCATGTGCCTCCATTTTGTGTATTCCTCTGTGTCTGCGAGTCACACTCGCTCATTTACCCCTCCCGTAGGAATAGGAAAATCACTAATGCAGCAGTTTTCGTTTCTCAGCTAACTGTGGCCGAAACTAACAAGTTTCTTATCAGTAGTGTTCTCATGCCCCAGAGACGCTGAGGCTCGGCTCCGCGGCCTTGGGCAAAGATAGCTAATGTATCCCTCGCAGGTGCAGATGCCTCTTGTATGATGCCATTGTTCCTCTCTCTGGGGTTCAGTAATTTTCCAGAAGGGGCGTGTTTCATTTCACTGTACCATGTTATAATGTATTGCTGTGATGATATGAGTTAGAACTCTCGGCACACTCTTAGGGGTGAGGTCGGACAGGGCCCTCTCATATGGGAGTTTGTGGCCTAATAAATTTACCTTGTTTATTCTTCTCCACTGTCCGGTTGATTTCTTACTGATTAACTATAGGTGAGTGTGGTAAGTCACTCGGGTGGATTTGAGCCACGCTTATCAGTACAAATGTCTCTTAAGCTGAACTTGAGCAATGCCTTATGCATGTATTTAACCTGTAAATATGCAAAAAAGCAGGTTGTGACACCTTGCTAAACCCCAAAGAGCTGGAACAAATGAAACAGGGTGCAGACAAAAGTGATGTGGAGAATTCAAAAATATTCTGAGCATGTTGAATCTATGTGAGGTGTTCTTAAACCATGTCCTGAGCCAAGGCCAATGTAGGCTCCTTTACACACATTAAAGACCACTCACTATCCACTGACCTTCACCTCTTACAGAGCAGGAAAACTTTGTACTTTATGCCCATAATCATAATAACAATAATATATGTTCACATTTGCTTTCACTATAAGGAGGCTGTTTTCGTGATCTGTGAAAGACAGGATGGGTCATCAGCAGCTCTACCGGAGCCACCTAAGGAAGTTTGGACGGGGTACCCGATCCTGCTGCGCGTGCTTGTACAGGAACGTACTGATTCGCTAGCATGGTTGGATCATGTGCTGCCACTATTTCATGCAGTATGCCAAAGATATTGTCTTTGTGAATTTTGACTAAAATTAGTTGCAAAAAAATGACAGCTGCATGGAAGTTGAAGGAAAGAGCAGCAAAGACAAAGAGGATAATTATGGGTATGCCCAAATTGGACTAATCTCTCACCATATATGTTTAGCAGTTGCCATATCCTTCATAAATGGCAGTCAAGATAAGACTGGAATGTTGAAGAGGCTTTTTGCTCTGTGAACAGCTTGGATAAATAAGGAGGGTGATCTTAGTTGAGGTTTGTTAAACCTGCCATACTTGGCGTTGTATTCCCTCAGACCTTTCATCTTCACTCCCTTACTTGCTACACTAATTTTTGTTGGCTTTAGTTCTATGTGCTAACCAATGCTAAAGAGCGTGCACTCTTTTCCAAAAATGTGGTAAAATTGGCCAACACCTAAATGGAATATTTAATTTATGTGTAAGTCCCTAGTGCATCTGAAACCAGGGCCTGTAAATTAAATGCTATACATAGGTCTGCAGCACTCATTGTGCCACGCACTAACATAGCCTTTTAAAACATCTTACAGACCTGCCCAAACAGCCAACAAAGTGTCCAATGGAAACAGAATGGTCCACATCCCTAAAGACCTGGTGCCAAGTTATTTGGTGGGGACTGATATTGACAAGGCGTTTGTTGCATATGGGGAAGCCCTGTGCATGCATAAGGTCTCACTAGAAGCAGTCGAGCAGATGTACCACATTCCCATGAAGGCAGCCCTTGTCACCAAAGTACTGATTAAAAATTAGGGAAAGCCAGAAATTGCCTAACCAGTGTTTTTAGGATGTTTGTGGAATACTGAAAGGTTAGGTGAGGGGCAGCAATGTGAGTAATATATATGACTGGTATCACCTGATTTCAAGAGAGCAGATGCTCGGTAGTTGCTCTACAGAATTGTGCTAACAACTGATCAATACTATGCTAACTGTATCATAGGAGCTTGCAAATGAGGTGGACGTCTGGGCCAGTACCAGAGTGTTCAAAAAGGTATCTAGGGGACCACCAAAAAGGTGGATAGGATCCCCACCAGATGAAAGAGTAGGGAGATAGAAAAAAATCTAAATAATTCTCTGAAGGCCCCCAAAAGAATTATCAGTGGAAGGATACCTACCTGCTACAGGCGTTGACACGCTAAAGGGAAATCCTGCTCTCCAAAAAGGCAGAATCCCTCCACTGGTGGGCAGGCCCGTCTGTAGGAAGTGTAGTGCTCAGGGAGGAGGTTGTCCCACTTAGTGGTGGTGGTAGTGCAGAGGTTACCCTAGTGTCTCTGGGTGACAGATATATGGTACCCAAGACTCACATGCCAAAGAACATTACAAAGTATAGACATTGGGTCTTCTTTAATGGTGTGAAGTCGGATTTTAAGTTACATTTTTGAGAATGCCACTTTTAGAAAGTTGGCATTTTCTTGACGAAACAAACTGTATCTTTATGTCAGTGGCCTGGTTCATGACTATGAATGCTCTGCTCTTGAGGCATGTTTATTGCTTCCATACAGTGAGACAAAGGGGGCTTAGTTGTGGACAGGATGGGTCATTCTGCCATGATGGCTGGGAAGGGGCTGTACCCAGGCCCACTTACACCTCAAAGTGCTTTACCTACAGCACACACAAAGGAACTGGACACTAGGCCTGTCCTGCCTTATGTCACCCTAAACAGTTTGCAGCAAAACTCACGGTAGGGAAAAGAACTGACCAGAACCAGTTTTGGGGGTAGGTCAGGGTATTTCCCCACACAAAGGCTGGCACCAGGTATAAAAGTAAGACCCTCAGAACCACTCATCAGAACACTGCTGGGCCTGCAGAAGATGCAGTAGAAGAACTACCTTGCTGCTTGTAGGCCTGCCTTGCAGTCTGTAGAAGGAAGATTGGATCTGCTTGACTTAATCTCAGGCATCCTAAAAGTGCCTCCAAAGGTCAGTTAACTGACCTCCTGTTTGACCTACAAGGAGAATAACAGGCCTCCCTGCAACTGCCTAGCAGACTAGCAATAGCTGGACTTGCCTGGACCTGCCTGAGCTCTGCTGCCGGCCTCTGCTGGTCTGAGTTCTGTTTATCAAGCTGGCACATTACATAAAATATAGTAGAACATGCCGAATGCAATAAAGTAATTGCGTTAAAGGGCAATGCTATACAATTATGCAAATCTGCTGCTCAGATAAGAAATATACTCTGTTAATTTGATATAGCGCGTGCTTTATTTTTAAATTGCTATTTCAGAAAATGTGTATTTTACATACATTATGTATGAATGTTAATGGTGAGCTTGTAGATATGTGGATGGTTTACATAAATGGGCAAACCACAAATTATCAAACACAGCACTACAAATCCAATGGGTGATTGTGTGTGGTACGTTCTCATATTATACCTGGGCCCGTAGGAGCAGGAAGTTAACACATGCATTGTAAATGGTGTCACGCAAAGTTTCTGTTAATAGATACTTCAGCAGGCGAAGTCTGCACTCCCTGTACATTGAGTATGCCACACTTTAATGCTGAGATGTTATGTTAGCTTTTTTACTTTCAAATGTATTATCCATGCCATCATGATTTTTTTAAGTACTAGCTTGCTTGGTTACCAGGTGTTTGTCCAGCTGAATAATCTGAGGACCAGGATGCTTGTTTCCGTTCAGGGACGACCTGGCTTGGCAGTTCGGGCTGGACTGTTCCCATGAGGCTCAGGGTCAAGATTGATTTGCATATAGCTGGGTCTGAACTGATGTGGCAAAGTGATCTAAAGAATGATGATGGATTCAACTCAGTTCTGTGACTGGGGTTAGTGTCTGAAAAGTTTCAGCGCTCCGTCCATCACCTCCTTGTGTTTGCTATATTTGCCCTAATTGGCACCGGCTGAGCAGCAAACAAGCATCTTAGGACCGGTTTCTGGGTAACACCCCTGATCAGCCAGGCTGGCATGAATCCAGTGGCAAAGAAAGCAAGGGATCCAAGTCTCCTTGAGTCCCTTGCTCTCTTTGCCACTGGATTCATGCTATCCTGGCTGATGAGGGTTGTTACCCCGAAACCAGTCCTAGGATACTTGTTTCCAGTTCAGGGAAGACCTGGCTTGGCAGTTCAGGCTGAACTGTTCCGATGAGGCACAGGGTCAAGACTGATTTGCATATAGCTGGGTCTGAACTAAGGTGGAAAAGTGAGCTAAAGAACGATGATGGATTCAACCCAGATCTGTGACAGGGGGTGAGTGTCTGAAAAGTTTCAGCGCTCCATCCATTATCCCCTTGCGCTTGCGCCAATCATATTACAGCACGTCTAAGCAAGCAAAGTTTAAAAAGGCGTGAGACATTCTTTCTTGCAATACTTATGAAAAGCACAAAATATGCTCCTGCAGGTTATTGTGCATCCCAGATGCCAACCCTTGATGGGTGATTAGAGACGTGAAAGGTGCAGTGAAGCAGATGGAGGAAGAAGGTGTGAAAATACAGATAAGGGAGCCGCAGCCTCCTTTCAAACGTCAACCTTGGAAAATGGAGCAATTTAATGTAGCAATTTGATGCTACTCTTTAAGGAGCACCACGTCACAATTCAGCATCAGTAATGTAATGTAATGTAAACAGAATTTCTAAACCCCACTGGTATCCTGGCGCTGACTGACAGTGATTCCTCTACATGTACTTATTTACCCACTGGCTGAAAAAAACCTACACTACCTCCTAGGTAAAAGGAACATTTAACATTTTTCCCGAACTGAAGGTATTCTTCTGCATGTCTGATATCGGGTGGGAGAATATTCCAGAGGTGGGAAGCCGCCCAGCTGAGGCATTCCCCTCGAACCTGGAGGTTCTTATTCTGGCGGTACCAACCAGGTGAGCCTTGGTAGAGTGCAGTGATTTAAACTGGATTCTCTGAGCAAGAGGGAGACAGTGCAGATCACTAAGGTTAGAAGATGCAGAGCCGCCTCGGGTCCTCTTTAAGGCCAGCTTGGAGGCAATAGCTGTATTCTTTGTAATTTCAGAATGAGGAAATTGGCAAACCGAGGAGCAGGGCGTTGCAGAAGTCCAACTAGCTTAAAATAATACTTCTGACAAAGGAAACATGGGGAGAATTTTCCGCATGGCTTTTATGAGTGAGTAGCAGGTCCCAACTGTCTTGTTCACATGTCTTTCCAAGCTAAACTTATTGTCAAAGACTACACCCAAATTGCGTACTACAGACGCTAGCATAGGAGGCGTGTCTGCCTGAATGGGCCAGAAGTTGTCTGGGAGCGGACATGGGATTTTCTTTGCGGTGCAGTGTAAGATTTCTGTCTTCCCACCATTAAACTGCAAACAGTTATCCATTAACCATCTAGCAGTCTTCTGCTTGCATTCATGGAAGTTGCTAAGTGAAATCCGCTCTCTGCCTTCTAATGACAAGATGAGCTGCTTGTCATCAGTGTAGTTCACCAGCTTGATGTTATAAGATTTAATAATGAGTATTAGTGGTCTCAGATAAATATTAAAAAGGATCGGGCTAATGGATGAACCCTGAGGAACCGCATTCTTGACCGTTCTAAATTTAGTTTGAAAAGGGGAGGAGGGCCACCGCTTAATGCCTATTCTCCAGATATGACTGTAGCCAGTAAAAGGCCATTCCCTCCATCCCCAGGTCAGCAAGCAGCCTCAGTAATATTTTATGGTCAACCGTATCCAATGCGGCAGACATATCTAAGATGAGCAATACGATCGACTGGCCATTGTCTGCGTGCATTCTGAACTTGTCTAATATGACTACTAGGGCTGTCTCCGTCCCATGGCCAGGTCTAAAACCAAATTGCACATCTTCCAGTCCCCTGTTGGTTTCCAAAAATTGGGATAGGGTTTTACTGACCATGTGTTCAAGAATTTTTACCGGGTATGGGAGGAGAGAATTGGTTGATAATTATTAGGGTATTGTGGGTCGAGGGTGGGTTGTTTCAGCAGTGGTGTCACCATCACCTGTTTTTAGCAGGAAGGAACTATCCCGCTGTTCAAAGATTGGTTACAGATCTGATGGAGCTGAGGGAATAGTTCCCTGCCACACTCTTTCCAGACCCAGATTTAGTACTCATGGCAAGGATTTAAAACTCTTCTCCCGAAGGCAAACTAAACTGGCTAAGAGTAGCTAGTTTAGTCTCATGAGTCCCATTCTCTGTATGATAGGCTACTGGCTGTGTACATGCCTCAGATACAGAGTCACAAGAGTTTTCCTGACTTTATGATAACCCAATGATATTTTTTTTAATTTCCTCCTCAAAGAAAGAGGCTAGGCTTTTAAATAGTTCTTGGTTCCCGAGGGTTTTGTTTTTTGAACAATCAAGATTGGTTAGGTCATCTACAATCTTGAAGGCCCTCCAGATTTTGTTGGAAGCCTCAAGAATTGAGTTGGCATAAAACTCTTCTCTGGCTTTTAAGATTTCACTTTTATATTTGCTCCTAGCAGTCTTCAGAGCACCTTTATTAGCTATATCATAGCTCTTCCTCCATTTCCTTTCTGCCAATTTATAGGTCTTTTAAATCATTTTTTGCTTCTCATTAGTCCAAGGGGCAGAAGGCTTACGTTTACTCTTCAAACTTTTTACCGGAATGGTTGCATTAAGGGCCTTAGTGATCTGGTCAAAGAATTCCTGATAGCTTGTTTCCACTGGTTTGTTTACATCAAACATATTAGTACCAGTAAATATAGGTGCAGCTTTGGCAATACTAGGCAGTTTACTACATTTTCTGCCTTGGCGACGGCGAGGCATGGCAGTCTGGTCTGGGTTTTTCCTAAGGATGGACAGTGTTAAAGTATTGAGGAAATGGTCCATCCAGCAAAGAAGTAAGATGGCCTCTATTTTGGAAGTCTTATCCTCGGCGAAAATAAGATCCAAGATATGACCACTCTGGTGAGTATGATCCAATACCAATTTCTGTAGATTCAAACTCTCACAAGATTGCAGGAGAACATTAAGTGTCAACCCAGTGCTCCCATTGGTCCAAAGATTAAAATCTCCCAAAATAACCATACGTGAATGGGTGAGAGCAAAATTAAATAAAATATTAATACAATTCTGAAAAGAAGGGCTGACCGCACCGCGGGGACGGTAGCATAACATGCTCAAGAGCAGGTGTCCACTGGGGCACGTCAGGGAAAACCTCATGAGCTCCAGGCCCTCAATATTGTCAACAGAAAGTTGTACAAAGTTCAAACTATCTTTGAAAATCATAACCATTCATCCGCAGTTTGTGAAACACCTTATACCCTACTGTACAGGCTATTCCCAATTCCACCTCAGAGTTAGGACGAGTCCAAGTTTCTGTAAGAAATAGAGCATTCAGTTTGAGGGAATCAATCAGTAAGTATATTTCTTGATGGTGTTTTAAGAGAGACCTTACATTAATCAAGCCACATATGAGACCATTCATTTTGTTAATCTCCAGTGGTACTTTCGCCTGCAAGGGAAAGGTGCGGATGTGATCAATACCCTTACCTTCCCTTAGCCTTAGGAGTTGTTCCCTTGTATATATATGGTGTAAAATTCCCCCAGTTTGAGAGGCAAAACCAGCTGCATGGCTGACACTGTGCGCGGCCAGTGCGCGGACGGGCGCAGACGGGCTTGCCTTTAGCGTGTCTGCTTCCCCGCTGCGCTGCGGCCGTGCTTTTCAAGCCCCAGTCCCTGTGCATCTAGAGCGCTGACTGGGAGTTCGTGAACGCTACCGTCGCTCACCGGAAGTACGGAGGACTGAGCCCCAGGGAGAGAAAGCGTTTTCACTGCCGCTTTCAATTCGATAAGCAAATCACAATTTAATTAAGATAGTCGTAGCAAATGCAAAATTGAAAGTAATCTAAAAGTTTAAAAGTTGAACACCATTTAAAACAGTTACACGATTTTAATACAATTTTTAAAAACAGCAGCGCGGCAAATAGTATCTGTCTCTTATCACTGGCGGTATCCTAGCCTTTGACCCTGTGCGGTGCTCCGCTGTCTTTTCAGGGAGGTACGTGCTACACAAATACCACTTAAATAAATATATACATTGCTGATCAGTTTTTTTTAAGTGTCCCTCGATCATTAAGCACTCGATAATGAATATCTTTTTGAATTTGTACTTTCTAGTATTTTTGTTATTTCTAATGCCCCTCCCTGTCTTCGGACGTACAAATTGAGATTATAGATTACATTCCAACAATTTGGGAAAAAACGGATTACAAAATAAAGCAGCAAGGGGCACTGGAGAGCGCAACAGGTGAGAAATAGTGAGAGACAGTATGAAAGACAGAGAGAAAAAGACAGCTGGAGAGATATAGAAAGGAAAGTGAGTGATATAGAAAGAGAGGAGAGAGTGACATAGAATGCGCGAGAGAGAGAGAGAGAGAGAGAGAGAGAGAGAAAAAGAGCGATGTAGGGAGGGAGTACATACATTTATAAAACTCTAGATCCCTTACAATAACCTTTAGCTGGTTTCACATAACTCCGCCTGTTTCCTCTCCCTCATCCCTTTAACTACCTACCCATCTGTTTTCTTTTTCATTGTGGTGCAGTTTTGATCTAAACTTTGATGTCCCTTGTATTTTGTCTTACATGCATCCTGGGTGTCTGGTCCTTGAAGATACAATTACTATAGCTTCTTACCTATCTTTCCACAATATGAGTTCCCTCATTCTCACTCTGGTATTTGCCCTCTTTACTATTTGTCTATGACCGCACTCTGGTTTTTCTCCTCCTCCATTACTCTTTGATGCACCTATGTGTCTCCTCTTAAAATTCTAATTTCTCTGGTCACATCTCTAACTCTTGCTGGCTTTGCTACTCTGTAGGCCTCTACTGTCCGCTCCTGGAAGTACTAGAGAAGCACATGGCCACGGTCTCACTTCTCCATATTCAATGATTCTTCATCTATCGTCTTCTTCTGTCTATGGTGTCTACAAACTCTCACCCTCACCCCCATCCCCTCCAGGTGCATCCCATCCTTCATCTTTAATCTTTCAAACTGATGAAGTTTAAAACAGTTTGCCTTGTAGTTTTATTTACTAGTAACCTTTAAAATGCCTCTGCTTCCTTCTCTTTTGAAATATAAATTATATCCTGAAAGTTGTACTATTTGTAAATTATTTTGAGATATCCTGGAAAAAGTTTTAGGATTATATTGTGATTCGACCATGAAGACACAAATAGTAATAGTCCTTTACAAGTAATATTCTTGTCGCAGTGGATGCAAAAGTATTGTCTGACTACCAATACTATCACATTTAAGATTGCAATTGAGTAAAATCAAGTAGGCCTAGGCTATAGCCGGCATGACCCATCACAAATCATGCTTGCGGCATTAGGTCACGTACCTTTCTTTCTGGCCGTGTCGTCAGGATCGAGATTCCTGGTGACAGTGACCACCTTGATCACCAGGTGGTTCCCGCCATGCCGGATCATGTTCACCACCTGTCTGTGTCCCACTTTCACCACGTTCTCATTGTTCACCTACGAGGAAAAGACGAGAGTGGATCACATGGACAAAGCAATGAGCATCTCTTCCTGTTCTATTAACATTTTACAAATACATGTGGAAATGACAATGATATTGGTTAAAAGCAAATATGTATGTGAACAATTTCATTTGGAAGAGATTAACACTTGGGAACATCACATGTCTCAAGAAGGGGTATCCAACCCTATGCTACCTGCACAAGATCCGTGAATGATGTTTAGGATAGAGTAAATTTGCATTCAATCAATCTAGATTATTTCCATATTAGTAAATATCCTGAAACTCGTTTAGATTGCACCTTGGTGCACCAATCTGGACCCCCGCTACTAAAGCATTTGGCAAAATACTTCCAGATTAAAATAACATCTGAAATACACATTTTTGTAAAGCAGATGTGTATCTTTCTAATAGAATGTGGCCAGATATGAAATCATACAAAGATTAAGTATTAGCAAGATAACCAATCAAGTAGTCCTATGTTCACAGTCCCAGATTGCAGAAGGACATCAGCTATCCCATCTTGTGTTATCACACTGATACACTAGTTAGATTGCTCCCAGCTCTGTATCATCAGCCCTCGTCTCGCCTCCCATAATTTCCCAGCTTATATCAGCTTTTCGAGGCTCAGCCTTCACAAGTTTCCTGCAACGATGAGTAGAGGCCGTACCAGACACCCTGACACTTAAACAGATTTTTCAGGCCACTTTAAGTCCAAATGTGTTCCTCACACATAGGCTCTTACAGTTTCTTTGGATCAATAACATTTAAAAGTTTAATGGGCATATTTATGAGATTGTGACACAGGGAAAAGGAAGGAAAGTGCTGCATTTAAAAGAATTCCTTGCACTCCTGCTCTAGTCCCTGTGCTGGTGCCGTTTAGGCTGCCTACCGCCAATGCAGGCGCACGTGCACCATGGCGCAAGGGTGCCTCGGTTGAATGTAGGATTGTTTTTGTGCTGGGAGAGGCACCTTACTACACAAAAATAATCCTGGGAGGAATATTCCTCTTTCTATGTGTACTGCAGAATGCAGCACACAAAAGTAACAAGGATAAATAAAAATGGCTCTCCTTGTTACGCCTCCCCTAGAAAGGCGAATCTTTTTGGTGCATTCTCATGTCTACCACCTTTGGTAAGTCTGGGAATGCATGAAAGTCCATGGGGGTTGCATGGAAACGCCCATGGAAAGCCTCCCTAGGGCAGAGTAATGCAAGACAGTGATTTGCACTATGTAGCGTTACTCCAGATTGATGGAGCCACTTAGGGCACGCAAAGTGGCCTTGCGTGGCTTCAAAAATCTCATTTGGAGTCTAAATTCCTGCAAAGTCTCAGGATGCTTACATTCAGAAAGAGTTGCTATGTGAGCGCGCACCTTTAACTGCTGCCATCTTAACCGAATAATCACATTCTAGACCCTCTCCTCTTCTATCCTTTCATTCTCCTTCTCAGTCCAACTATCAGACTCACAAATCCACCGCTTATATTAATTCCAGATTTCCCTATACTAATTCACCACTAATCCTGTTTGAGTTCTGGAGTAGCCTGCTACTCGGCAAAAAGCGCTTCAACACCTTATCTTTCACACTACCTCTATATCACCACTCATATTATTAGTCTATGATTAATCTCACATAAATGGTTCATTATTATCCTACGTGTCAATTTCATGATACCATTAGTACCCCTGGTTCATCACTGCCTCTGCATATAATCAGTTATTTTTCAGTTCCCTAGCCCTACCTCACAAAGAACTCCATATCACCTCATGATCACTCTCGTCACATTAACTAATTAAACAAGTGATACACACATCACTACTACTGTACAGCATAACAACATGTCATTTAGAACTTCATGGCCATTAGTTTATTATTAGCAGAAGAACAACCTATCACCATCATTTCCAACATAACCACCCCATATCTGGTTATTAACCGGTCGTCAATGGTTTATCAAATATCATACAAATCAACTTGTCAATACGCCGGGTCCCAGCAGATCATCGCTGGTCTGCAGGTCCTCAGCTCTTCCTGTGTTTTTTACAAACCTTTTGATGATAATACATGACCATGAAGTCATGAGGTGGATACGTTTGAACATATCCCCCTAATGACTTCATGGTCATGTATTATCAGCAAAATGTTGAAAAATCTCTAGAAGACTCGATAAACACAGCTCATTTCCAAGGCTAGATCAACTGTACATTACTATCCTGACATCATTCTAATAATGGCATCATATCATCAGGTCATTGTTTATTTCTTTTCTTGTTATTACCTATTCATGGTGATTTTATATTGCACCAGGCATGCTGCCTCTTTGTCGCCTCGAAGCTCTATTACAAAGCTTTGGTTTGATGCCTTGAGCCTTCATTTCACATTAATCGGATAGGATATTACTATCGCTCAAGGAGGCAGCTTCCAGGGTTTCCATCTCAGCTACTGGACAGAATACTTCAGAGTGTGTGCTGCAGTTGGTCCTTAGTGGGGGAGGGGAGGGATGCTGCAGCCAGGAAGCGATGGGGCAGATGCAGTAAGATTCTGGCTGGTCCACAGACGCTCTCCGGCTCAGAAGAAGGCGAGTCTGAATCGTTTTTTATTTAGCTTATTCCTAAAGAGAGGATAGTGTAGTCATGTTCTGGTCCCTATGCACCTGGCTCCCTATTCGCTGCCACATAGCCTATGAGCTGCTCTTGCTAGCGGTACAGATGTGATCTGCCTTCTGCAGTTATCCCAGCCCTGAAGGAAGGGCGCACAGGACTATGAATAGGAATAAGGATTCCACAGGCAGTGACAATGTGATTATTTCAGTAACATACCTAACAAAACGCACTCTCTAGTAATATTACAGAGAGAATTCACCCATTAATCATTTCAAAATATCATCTCATATATAATGTGTGTATTATCAGTTCAAAGTATTTCACCTCATCAGCTGATGCTCGCAGGACCAAGCTAACATTCTGTGCCTTCCCCTTTCTTGCAGTTTTACGATAGCTTCTGCTCCTGGGTACACAGCTCTTGTATGCAAAGTACCTGGCCCTCACATTTGGGTCTCAATGCAAATGAGGGCCATGCACAGACTGGGTGAAATGTGCCATGGGTGCAAAAATCTATGTCCTTTTTATAGCACACATTGCACAACGTGAACGATTCTAGGCACTTCTCGAGAGGGCAAAATGTCTCAGAATACACTACAATGGGCACACCCATGCACTGATACCTTCCGCCGGGTTAGGGTCCCTGGCAGGTGCAGTAGGCAGCACAGGTTTCTCTCAGAAGCGTGCACAACTCGGTGGAATGTAGAGTCCTCACACCCAACATTTTCAGACCCTTCAAGTCATCACAGAGAGGTTTGAGAACATACCTTTCTGCAGTACCTTGTAATATATGGAGCCCTCGTCCTGAAATGCCTAGGTCCACCTCTATACTATTACATAGTTGTCTAAGCTAATTTTGTTGTGAAAGTATGAAGACAGGGTTAACACCAGACGTGGAACAGGTGTGTTATCAATTTTACCCAAAGTTCATAATGTTGTTGGATGCTGCTCCCCGAGACAGCCCAGAAAGACGTCTGAAGTACCGACCGGAAGTGCGGGGCTCCATTTACCTGAGCTGTGGCCAGGTGGGGTGGAGCGGTTCTCTCCTCTTAACTAGTGAGGAGAATGAAGATCCACTAAACACCCAGGTGATATTTTTTTTTCACCTTTTTATTGAGCAGTCGCGATCATGGTCCTGAAGAAAGCAGCAGGATACCTTTGAGGCTCCACTTTAAGTCTGCAGAAACATATTGACCGTATCTAAAGATTAGTGGTTATAGGTTCAAGCCACTATTATCGCACGCATTTTATTGACTTGGGAGTATTAAGGTGTCTAATAAAGTTTCTTATCCTTTCTACTACCCAATTTTATTTGTTCATATCACAATTTCACTTTTTTCTCACCTTTCACTTGCACTGCTCTACAGTTGTCTCTTCACACCCCAGTATATGATAACACCTACTGGGTTCCACTGTTTAGACATAGGTGTGAGCTCTTGCTGTCTACAGTGGACATTACAAAAAACTTACCTTCCCGATGTGAAGGAACCCAAATGATGAACAGGGCGTCCAGGATCGACAACTGATGGGTATCTTTCTACACATGAAAGATACTCACTTTGAGATAGCATCACAACGTATAGTTGAGACTTGACTCACTATTTTTTGTGGGGTGTCCCTCTTTTCAGATACATAATTTGAGCTAACTAATTAACTAATGATCCACTGCTACTCTTTGTTGGTATATTGGATGCTGGAGGTCACCTCACCGCATAAGTGGGACCCTGTGACTAAGGCCACCCTCTGCTTCACTTCCGGGGTGGTGCTAGCAGCCCTTCAGATTGTCTCGAGACTACTACTTCTATACAGCTCTCATGTACGTTTGAAAAACTGCGTTAACAGGATGTAGAACTGGTAAACATAAACACGACTTTTCGAATAGCTCAGTGTTACCAAGGTTCAAGGATAATCCTTTAAAAATGAATTAGTAAGCCAAGGATAAAAGAGAGTGTTCTAGTTATCAATCGGCATTTAAAGTCCAAAAGTAATAAAAAGTAAAAATGTTGCTTTGTAAAAGGTAGTGTGTATATGTTTTCAACACAAAAAATCATATTTGTTACTAATAAAAAGTACACATTTTGCTTTGTAAAGGTATGTTTGCCAAAATAGCATACAAAAAATACATTAAAAAAATACATCACGAAAAACAACTAAAATCATGAAATGAAATCATAAATAAATAAAAGGTTAACCTTCTATCATAGGCACCACAGTGGACTAGATTTTAGACAGATATGCACATGTGCACAAAAATACCATTACTCAAGTGAAGAGAGGCAATGACTGATGAGAGCTAACCAGTGATTAATTTGTAAAAAACATAAGTGCCAGGGCTCTCGTCAGGAGGCCAATGCAGCTTGCACCACACATACCCCTGCTAAGTAACCAAAGATAGTAACAACACAACTGCTAACCATCCACTTCTACAAGTGTGACAATCCGGACTATTTCAGGCCCCCAAAGCTAAAAAAATGGATCGGACAGTAGTCATTTTGAATGTATATTGAATTCATAATTAACTGTTGTTGTGGTCAACTTTAAATTAGCCAGATACTGTCACAACTGTGGTACTGAACATTAAGTGTTGGTTTAGTAGCACCAGAAACCACCGGTTTAAATTAAGCACTGGTACTCATTGCCCTATACTATAAGCTGTGGTAGGCGGTAGAAAAATGCAAGTGATGCTAGACCAACCTAGTGAATGTAGAGATCTGACCAAAAGTGCCCTAAAAGATAAATGGATGGATAGATAGATAGATAGATAGATAGATAGATAGATAGATAGAAAGATCAATAGATTGATAGATAGATAGACAGACAGACAGACAGCCAGCCAGCCAGCCAGCCAGAGGCAGGCAGGCAGATAGACAGATCAATAGTTAGATAGACAGAGAGACAGACAGATAGACAGAGACAGGCAGGCAGATAGACAGATCAATAAATGAATGGACAGACAGACAGACAGACAGACAGACAGATAGATAGATAGATAGATAGATAGATAGATAGATAGATAGATAGATAGATAGCCAGCCAGACAGACAGACAGACAGAGGCAGGCAGATAGACAGATCAATAGATAGTTAGACAGACAGACAGACAGGCAGGCAGGCAGGCAGACAGGTAGGTAGGTAGGTAGGTAGATAGATAGATAGATAGATAGATAGTTAGATAGATAGATAGATAGATAGATAGATAGATAGATAGATAGATAGATAGATAGATAGATAGATAGATAGATAGATA
Organism: Lissotriton vulgaris; assembly: GCF_964263255.1. Taxonomy (NCBI): domain Eukaryota; kingdom Metazoa; phylum Chordata; class Amphibia; order Caudata; family Salamandridae; genus Lissotriton; species Lissotriton vulgaris. The sequence continues at coordinate 240,422 of NW_028241043.1, read as the reverse complement.
GATAGATAGATAGATAGATAGATAGATAGATGCATTTATTATCCTTGATTATTTCCTGACATTCGAAGGGAGACATTTTATAAGTAAATATCTGTTAAAGATGGCCGGTTTACCCAGATGAAGCTGAGGCCGATGGTACAAATAAAGCGTTTTTATGACAACGAAATATCTGTGTCTGCCAGTAGAGCACTTTAATTTGTTTCCAAGAATAAATGAGGTGTCAAGCATGACAAGACATCCAGGCCTACTGCTGCCGGAGGCCCACTCCATGTATGAAAGCAGGATAGAACCACAGGCGTCACCCCTCAGGACACACCATGCACAGGGCAGAGAGACAGAAGCACACATCACATGTACAAACTGGCTCTGAGGAAGAGGCGGCCCGTATGGGGATAGAGAGTGGTCCTTTACATGTTGATACATGGGGCCCTCTCGTCCTCAGGGGTACAGCCCCTACCCGCTTTAAATTTAGTGAAGTGCTGAAGGCATACCTCTAGGGCCATATTACACAACCCCCTGCCACTTCAGAGCCAAGCACAGCTGCCAGAGGCAGGCTGCCTTTGATTGTATCTATTCCTTCCACCCTATGGAGCGCTATTTTAGCCAGCTTCAGGATATATAAATATTACATATATACGTTCTAAGGTCAGATGTTCGCTATAGAATTAGAAACCCGCAATTAAAAAAAATGTAATTCTCAATCTCTTTTCTTTTCACGTTCATCTGTTTTTGTGTAAAACTATCATCCTTTTTGTCTTCCTAAAATTCTTTTATCAGTCAGTCATAAGCTTTTATTCGATATGCAGAGATATCTTATAAGCACATTCATAATACAATCAATACAGTATACAAAAAATGTATGCCATAAGAAGTCAGTAAGAAATATAAAAATATTAAAAAGTAATAAAAGGATATAAAGTCCGTTAATAAATTAGCTAAAACAAGGATTAAGCAGCTACTGACAATCTCTTAGATCGAATGAGCCAAAACTGCTTTAAAAATTTAGCTATTCCACAGACTATGGGGGGGGAAAGTGTCCGTACTTAGGATACGCAAGGCTACCAAATGACTGCGTGTGCCCATGTTACGGCAAAGTGGTTTCAGCCAAGAGCTCCTAGGCCTTGCATAGTCCGGGCATTCAAATAAAACGTGCGCAATAGACTCAATCTTACTCGGGCAACATGCACAGTTGGGAGAAGTGCGATCCGCTGTTGACCATTTCGATACCAGGGCACCTAGCGGGAGGGAACCAACTCTAAATTTAAAGTAAAGAGCACGGTCAAAGGGGAGAGTAATCAAGTCCAAGTAAGGTTCAATGGCCACAGTGTCTTTAATTTGTAAAAAGGTGGCAGTGGACCTGCAGTGATTGGAGCTAGAGATTAGACGCTCAGCAGTCCATTTCCAAAAAAGCGCCTTGACAACTTCTTTTGGAGGGGCTGAGCGGGATGACCAACAATCCCCTAGTCCTATATTCTCCAACAGCTTTTTGGTATCCTTTAACCATTTTATCTTGGCCCAACCCCCCTGGCTCATTTATCACTTTCTCATTTTTATTCAACCTTTCTTTCTTCACCCCTGTCCTACGTCTTGTCAGTAGCTCTGTCACACTGGTTCTTCACAACAGTGGATCTCTGGAACCACTCACTCGGCCTGTGTAACGTTGCTTTAAATGTATGGTTATTTCTGTGATGAAGCTTGTCTTATGCAAGGTATGAATTGAAAGTGCTTCAGGTTTAAAGGCAGAACTGGCTGAAGATGTCACAATACACAATTTGGAATGGAATTTAAACAGCCATTGTAATTCATTGCAAAAAAAGCACAAACAATGGTTGCAATAGGTTAGACAACTTTGCAATTTATTAATGCAAAAATGAAATCTGTTTCAGATTTTATTCACTTGTTTTTATCGATGGAGACAAATAAAATCAAGTGTGGGAGAGGGTGGACTTTCACATGTCACTAGTACCTGGTCAACCATTAACACTCTAAGAAACACTCACTTTCCATGCAAACGGTTACCAATTAATCAATCCAAGCTAGTATTCACAGCACAATTTATTTGCGTGAGTGTGTAGGGGTGTAAAACACCTTAACCACTCATGGTGGCTTCAGAGCGCTTTGGACAAATGTATCCGGAGTGACGAATATCTATATAAAGAGACTAGAGCCTGCAATCCCGGTATAAAAGCCTGTCTCCTCTTACGGTATTCGGGTTGTGGCATCCCTGGTCACCTGTTACAACACAATGATGTAGCTGCTGAACTGTAATTAGAGTGAAGATGGAATGTCTTCATAATTCTACACAATGTTGGCTACAGCAATTTTATTTATTCGAGATGATTTGCATCAAACTAATACTAATATCGTTTTTGTAAGTAATCACTAAATACTGTATGGAGTGTTTATTTTTGGCACTCGGACTAGGATTCTACTATTATTTTTCATATTTGCAACAAGGCTTCTTTTTTATGCGCAATATCCTTACAAAGAAAGGCAGGGGTTAGTTAATGACATATATATCAAAACTGCAGAGTAAAAAGCAAGGATCACAAGAAAATACTAGATAACCAGAATTATAAGCCGAGAGTTGTGAGACTGGATGGGGAAACATATTATGAATGTTGGTTCTACCGGCCCCCCTAAAAGCAGAGGTGTCACTTTCAGTCTCTCCCCCTCCATTGCTGACACAACCTGCACTCAGAGCTACGCAAGGATACATCATGCTCTGGTCTTGTAAAATATTGGATTGATGAAGATGCAATTTTAGCTTAGCCCATGTATAAATTTTGCGTTATCACTATGTATTTTGATTTTTCTTTTCATATTTCACACGTTTTTCAAATATTTTTCACTGTATATCCATCGAGTTGAATGTGGATAGTCCTTTCTTTTATCGCACCAAATGTGAACGTTTTAAAAAAGTTTGTGTTCAATCATTACAAAAACAAATTTGAGGTCATGATTATTGAATCAAATGTACCTCATGCATTAGTAAAGATGTGTTTAAATCTCACAACCACCTGATTTTGTTTTCTGTATACAATTATCTAAGGCCCAAAGTGGTTGTAGGTAAGGGCCACACCCCCCAATTCACACAGATAGTTGGCATTTTCTTGTTCTAACCACTTGGTGCCTGGATCCTGTTTCCTGGGTCACATGACTAGGTGTAGCTGACAGTTGGTCTTTGTGTATTGCTCCCAGAGAGTGAGACAGAGGGAATAGGTGCTGGCAGGATGGACCCTGACTTAATAAAATATCCGGCGATAGCGGCGAAATGCATGGATATCGCTGGAAATTCAGCGATATTCAGGCATTATAGCTAATATGGACTTAACCTGAATATCCACCTCCCATTGGATATACAGGCTAAGAAGAGGTCTGAGCAGGCGTTAGGATTTGGCGATATTCGAGGTTATCGTGAATATTTTAATCGCTACGCCTGCGTTGATAATACGTGATAGTGCTGTTAGCGACTGCTTTCAGTCGCCTACAGGTTGGGTACCCTACTTTGCATGTCATTAGCGATAAATATCGCTGACATGCAAAGCGGGTCCCAAACCGCTCGCTGTCACCTAAAAGCTGTCGCTAACTGATGTTAGCGACAGCTTGCGAATAGGGCGATGAAATTATCGCCGCTTTGCAGCCGAAAACAGCCGTAAAAGCGGCGATAATTTCAATCCGCCTGCCTTGGTAATATGCGCCCCAGAGTACTCATGACGGGTTACTCCTGGAATCACAAAGTAAGCCAGGAGTATCAGAAGAGGGTGCAACTCTGTGAATTAGCCATTGTACTGACATGAGCGACCTACAATAAAACCTTTAAGAGAATATTAATTTTACTTCCCTTGGCCTTTTAATCTGCCTCCTGTTCTTTTGCCGAAAGCCACCTTATTAACTGCAGCTAGAGTAAGGCGTGTGCTACCTGAAGAGCGCAATTTCGAATCCTGGTAGGGCCTACCAGACTCTCATCAGTCCCTGGCTGATAAAATGTGGCAGTTTATTACAGCAGGTTCCGCCGGGAGATTCATTATTTTGTAACTTAATCAATAATGGTGTGTAATTACACTTGTGAAGGACCGCGGCTATTTCCCAAAAGCTAAAAAGAGAATTATCTATTTGCAGATCAAATCTACAAAAGTACAGAGACTGGATTAAACAGACTGCTGGATTAGTGGAAAACTGCGCTGAATGCTCATTTGCACCAGATCACACATTGCAATACTGGAACAGTGCGCAGTGTTCCTCCTTTCCATTTTGCGACAAGGACAGCTGCTTTCTGGCAGCAAAGATGAATGTTCGTGTTTAGTTACGGACACCGAATACATAAAGGAGGGATGCGGGCGCTGACAAGGAGCGTCCGTCGGCCAGAAAACCTCCGCGGTCCGCGGGGAGCCAAGGTTGCCAGAGTGAGGGATCACTCAGAAATGAATCAACGCTACAAAACGGTATTTGTCAGCAATGAAGCGTCAGCCACTGGCCGAGATTTACAGCACTGGCAGCACCGCTGTGCTCCCGTAATGCAGGAGTCAATGGCACGTTTATTGCTCCCGCGTTCATTAAATGCAAGTAAAGAGGGAAGACTGAGCGCCGCGGAGAGAGGGTGAATACCTCCTGCCACGCACATCCGAACCCAACTTGCGCTGCAATATAATTTAATTAAATGACCATCTGTATCTGCACGGGTATGCGTCACAGCTCACCTGCACACTCCAACTCAAACTCACATGTGTTTGAAATTGCTTTAAACCGGTGGAACCAATCAACAGCATCAAAAAACGTCAAACCTGACATCACGCGGATTTTATCTACTTTTTTAAGACACGTCTCTCATGCTATGAGACGTCACCAGCCATCCATCCATCCACCCACCCACCCACGCAGGCAGCCACTCTTTCGGTTTTATTCTTGGTGGCATTGCGCTTGAAGCTTATGTTGTAAGTAGTTAATGTTGTGCTTTTGTTTTTATTTATTCTGCGCCTTGTAGCTAGGATCTCCTGGTGCTTATGTCTGCATTGTAAATTGATAAAATAAACTAAAAACACTGAGAGAGCGCAATTTGAATGAAAATTATGTCCGCATCATATTTACAAGCCTGCAGCGTAAAGTTAGCTTATGTAACTTAAGAAGTGAGAATATGTATCTGTATTTACTCTAGAGTGTAGTAGAATTAGAAAGGCCCGTATACATGGTGGGCTGATGTAGAAATGTGTGAAATGCTTAAGAACATTTGAACGTGCTAAACGGAATCTATGTATGCAGTTACTAAACGGAGAAAGAGATGAAATGTAAAATGAAGAAACGTGCAGACCACATGGCACTGTGTAAGAACGAAAGGGTGCCATTGTATCTTTTATGTGACATGGATTCGATATTATTCAATGATTTGCTCATTATATATATGTGTGTGTTAGAAGCCATATCTTATAGAAGAGTTTTGTATAATTATAAAATGGTATTAACATGTTATTCTAAGCTAAAGAAGAGTTCACAAAGTGCAGTCCACTGCATATAATTTAGTGGGCTTGGAGAGATAGGGGAGAGCTTTGATCTGCACGTGCGAGCCAGGAGTCAAAAGTCTCGTTAAATTAAATTGCCAATGCTGGTCGAAGTTTTATGGCCTAGTGAGATAAGGGATGCTTGGAATTTGGGGCCCTGTTTCGAAGTGTCTGTTTCCAGGTGCGAGGGGGGGGTACCAATCACAAATGTAATGAATATTTGTTTGAGGAGATAGGCTCTGGTCTGGAGGAGTCGACCGGAATGTCATGGGGGTACCAGCACGGTGGAGACGGCGCCTGGGAAGCAAGGTCAACTTAACAGACGATTCGAAGAAACGAAACTGTGGAAAAAACCAGAAGCAGGACCACGTGAAATGTGTACGTGGTGGGCGTCTCAAAGGGGCGTTCCACCCATACTGTGATTTTGTATTAGGGATAGCACCCCGGGGAGAAGGCAGAGCAGATGGCCTGAGGACTCTTAGAGAGCGGATGGGTAGGCAGAAAGGGTACTGCTACGCGACATAGGTTTCCATCAGAGTCTAAGAGGGTTTGAACTTCTTCGGAAGTCAAACGGCTGACACCTTTTTAGGTAAAGATTCGCTAAGTAGGGATGTCATCTAGCATAGAGTAGGGACAGTTTAACCTGTTTCATTTTTTTCTGTAAATGACGCTTCAGATCCACTTAGTGTCAATGATATTCAACTTGTTGATTTTTGAATTAGTTTTGATTGTTTTCTTCTGTAGATTGAGATTTCTGAGGGAATTCATGTTCCTTCTTGTACCTGTATACCTGTTGAACCTTATATTGAGGTGCTTGTACTTGCAACTGATTTTGGTTTTATAATAAACCTTTAAACTTTTACCGTTGTAAGTGGTTCTTTAGAGTTGCGTCAGTCTATGGGGTTGATTTAACCTATGTGGGTTTGCCTTTTACTCAATGACAGTCAATAACCGATCCAAAAAAGGGATTCAATGAGATAGGTATCTAGGTGATCAGATAAGAGATCAAAATCTCATTTCCCACAACACCCAACCGACCTAATCCATCCATCCAGCCACCCGTCAGTCAGTCCGTCCGTCCATCCATCCATGAACCTACCCACATCCATCCACCCATCTACCAATCCACCCATCCATCCATCCGTCCGTCCACCCACATATCCGCCAGTCCAGCCATCCACCTGTCAGTGCTACATCCAGCCACCGTCCGTCCTTCCGTCCATCCATCCATGAACCCACCCACCGATATCTATCCATCCGATTGCATTAAGACAGCTCGGTACGTACAGCGCCAGCTATTGTGACTCGCCTGCAGAGTAACTCGTCGGTTTAGATCCTTAGAGGCCGGAATCAGCGTTTCATCCTTACCTGGTCGGTACAATAAGCCCAATCAAACTAGAAAACTGGGTTACAGTAAGAGCGCGTGCGTGTACACGTGGGCCATGCTGTTACTTACGGTGATATACAAATCCAGTGGACCCATTGTGGGCATGCTTCACCCTTAATACACTGTTAATGCCCTGAAAGTGTCTCGAGCGAACATTAGTAGGTATAGTACAATAAAGCCCAGCGAGCTGTCCGATGGACTGTGTTTCTAACAACCGACACCCGCTCATATCGACAACGGTAAAGATAATACCAATGTTTCTAATAATATCGATAGATAAAATAATAGAAAACATAGCTTTAACAATTAATATTAAGATTATTGAACTGGTCGCCGCCGTCTTAGGTGTTTCAGTCAATGGTATTATTAACCTTACAAACGAGGACAGATTGAACCAATAGAAACTGATCTCCGATGACACAACCCATCGGGTAGGTCATTAGTGCGAGGCTCACGGGTTCCTCTGCCTCTTTTCCACCTGCAGGTTGTGGCTGGCGGCAGGCGTGCGTGGCTCTCAGCACTTCATGCGTGGACTTGGAGACGCCTCTGTCAGGCGGGGCCTGTTCTCGGGGCGGTCCGTGGTTATCGACAGCCGTGCATTTGTGGTGGGTGTTCTCTTGTACCACTGGTGTTGCCAGGACCTAGGCCACAGGCCCTGCTAGTCTCCTATTGGATAGTCAGGTGACGTCTTCAGCACAAGTGACTCTCCGAGGGCCGGTGCAATGGTCAGTCAAAAGGCTTCCTAGGAGCAGGCAGCAGATTGGACGCAAGTACAGGAGTCTCACGTGACTGTCAATGTTCAGTCTGCAAACAGGCCTGCTGAGCACAACTGGTGTGTGTGATTTAATTGTATTAATAAGATAGATTACAGTAATATCCAAGAGATAAGAGCATTATGCTGCATTATATGTTTAAGAGCATTATAGGCTATCTTGTCGCCCTGTGCCTGTTTGAAGCATTATTTGGAACAGTTGTCTGTACACTGTGATATTCCAGACATGTCTGCAGTCCTTTCTGCGCCCCCGTCTCTAATATCCTTTGCAGGTGCACAGGTAAGGATTACCAGATAGGCAGAGTAGGCACCGGGCTAAGGGTCCCACTCCTTTTAGGGGCATCACGAGACCTGATCAAAATAACATTGATTTGATATTGAAAGAAAATTACATTCAAACTTTCTTAACTATCGTTTTCAATAGATAGAAAAAAATGAATCAACTCAATAAAACTAAAACTTTACATTATAGACCCTATAGGAAAAATACTGTATAAATGTAATGTACTCATTAACTTAAAGTACATAAACCAGAGACATCAGATTCACTTTGTCTCTCAAAAGCTTGTCTTCTGGCAGCTGTCCATTTGTAAAAAAATCTGGTTCTTTGGGTATTAGGAGATCATTTGGGAGGGGGGGGGGCGAAATTATGACTACCTAAGGCCTCCACATGGTTTAATTTGATTGGGCACCCCGCCTGATGTGCACATTGGGCACACAGGGAGGTGTGCCAACCTAGGTTTTGAACTCATTCACTATTATGGGCATCTTTCTCTGTTTACAAATAGGAAAGAGGGGGCAGATAAAACCACGAGGACTTAGCTAACTCGGGAAAGCTTCGGTCGCACCCCTATGCTCCTCCTCAAGTGAACATAGGTGACTTATGGATTATTTAAAATATTTCTGGCAAGACGTGATACACCACTGTGGCCGCTCAGAAACCACTAGTACAAAGTAGGAACAACTGAGAAGCTGCCAAAATGTCACACACGGATACGTTTCAGCCACCCACAAAAACTGATCACTTGAAGGAAAAAATAGCCCAATTGTTGCTTAGGAAAAAATAGCCCAAGTGGTGCTTTGCCTTAGAATTGAATTAACAAAAGATAAAACAAATAAGCACACCCCCATATGAAGACAATATAAATGGTTTTCTGTGGAATGCCTAAAGAAAAAGAGAGAGATAAGAAAAATAACCAGAAGTATTAAAGTAAAAAATGATGGGATAAGACAAATCTATCTTAATAAACTGAAAAGAGAATATAAAAGGCTAATTACCACGGCTAAAAGAGTGTATAAGGATAAATGCTGGGCAAATCTTCTGGAAGCCATTGAAACTAAGAATTTTCGTGAGTTTTGGAAGCTGGTTAGAACAGGCTCCGACCACATGGTGGGGGCAATGAACTGTGTGGTAGAGGAAGCAGCATGGGAGAAATATTAAAGGAACTATATAGCCCTCGTAGAGAACCTGACAAAGGAAGGCCTCAGCCCTGGCAAGGGCTAATGGAAGAATTAAAGGCAGACTTCACAGAAAACAATGTAAGAAATACAATAGTGAACCTAAAGCTATCCAGAGCAGCAGGCCCAGATAATCTTCCTGCAATAATAATAAAAACTGAGCTAAATTGGTGGGCGAGTTTCTTTTCCCACATGTTTCTTGTGATCCTTGAGTCAGGCAACATACCAAATAATTGGAAAGGGGCAATAATAAGACCCGTGCACAAAAAGGGCAATATGAATGCACCACAAAACTATAGATTAATTAACCTATTGGATATAGGTGAAAAGGTGTTTTCAAAAATAGTGCTGCAAAGACAGAATGACTGGGTGGAACAGTATTCGATTGTACCAGTGGAACAGGGGGGTTTTAAAGAAGGCCACTCTACGATCGATCACTGCTTCGCCCTCTGGGCATTGGCTCATAGGTCAGTTGAACAAAACTGTAAATTGTGCTGCTGTTTTGTAGATTTTAGAGCCTGACAGTTCCTGTCAGTTGACAGGAACTGCCTCTGGCAGACATTACTAAAGAAAAACATCCCAGAGTACTGGCTGGCCATCATAAAAGAACTACATAATGGGAACTGGGCGCAGGTAATCAGAGACACAGAGGTTCACTGATGCCAAAAATAGCAATTGGAAATCGGCTCAGGCAGGGCTGTGTGCTGGCCCCCCTGCTTTTTGCAATCTTTTTGGCGGATTTACCGGCAACTCTAGAAATTGAGAGAAGTGCCAGTCCGAGAATGGACGGTAAGAAAGTGTCCTGTCTCCTGTACGCAGACGACCTGGTGATCATGGATCAGACTGAAATTGGTCTCCAGAGGAAGCTAGATGCTTTTAGAGAGTATTACGAAGGGAAATTTTAACTATAAATATGGACAAAACCAAAATCCTGTGCTTTGGGAAAAAGGCAACTAGTTTTACATGGTTCTTAGGAGACCTGCAATTGGAAACAGTCAAGGAATATCGGTACCTTGGACTGTGGTTTGATAGGTCTCTTAAGTGGGGCACTCACCTAGAACCACAGAATGCAAAAGCATTTGCATCAATCTGCGGGTTGAAAAAATGTAATCATGACTATGGAGACATGTCTCAGAAACCGGTACTAAAAGCATTTAACACGATGATCCCGCCACAAGTCCTGTACGGAGCAGAAATTCTCTTTTTAAGCGGGAAACGTGACTGCGATCTAGAGGAAGGGAAGTGCTTGAAAAAACTGCTTTCCCTACCCCGTACATCAACGATCCAGGCGGTAAGAACCGAGTTAGGCTCAACTGCCTGGACCATACAGTCTCAAATGCTTTTAAACCGTTTCTGGAAACAGTTAGACACAGAATCAGTCCATAAGGTATCTCAATGGTGTAGAAAGGAGATAGAATCCAGCAGCCTAAGATGGGCTAGGCGGGCAAGAAAAAATGTATTATTGACTAGTGATCATCTAAGGGTGCCAATCTGCCAACTATCGTTAAAGGTAGATTTTACCAAGAGGGATATTAGAAACCAAGGACAAGAAGTGTCTAAAAATGCAGATTTAGAATATCTGAATAAGGAAAAATCTGTTCAATTTTTAAGAGAATCATGGCTACAGGGAAACTGTTTTCCTTATTTGGATATCCTACCTAATCCAGGTCTCAGACAGGAGATTTTAAGATTAAGAACGGGCATTAATCCTTGGCTGATTGATGAAGAAGTAAAGGCACAAATGCTATCTAGTGACGGATTATGTAAATGTGCGCTGGGAACTAAAGGTGATATAATGCACATTTTACTAGACTGCCGAACTCTACTAGACCTCCGTAAACAGTACCTATACCCAATATTTTTTAAATATGATACAAGGCTACGGCTACATGCGGCAGCACTATTAATGGAACTACCAAATATAGAGATAGCAATTGCATTGGGCAATTACATAAAGGCAATTAAAAGTCCCCAAGAATGGTTTAGTCAGCCTTAAGAGTTTTATAAATTGCTTTTGAGTTTTATGTCAGGTTTTATGAATTTTATATAAACAGGAATTGATTGGGTTTTAGAGTTGTATTAAGCCGGGTATAAATTGTATATGTGTGCCCTGTTTTTATTGGATAATTGGTATTTATTTATTATTGAGGGTGTTCTAAGCTCCTTGGTGCTCCGAGAATGTACAAATTGCACAGGAGTAATAAGTGTAATAAGCTTTGCTATTTGTTTAAAGACTATGGTCTAAATAAACGATGTCTTTGACTTGACTTGACTTGAAGTCAACTGACACAAAGGGGATGGTTTTGATTAGAAAGAACTGGTCCAAAGTCAGAGTTTCCGCATGCTGGCTCTGTTGGTAGAGAAGGAGCACAGAGAGCATAAATCAAAGGGGGAGGGGGCACTTGCTACTCCTACAAGTACCCGAGTCAGAAGCAAAGGTACTCAAGGAGTTGTAAAGACACAGTTCTACCCCATTAATTAAAAAACACAGGGTTCTATGTTGTGTTTGACACTATACGAGTATTATTTCATGAGGTTTGCCGTGTCTATTGCAATGCACCTCATGCTACTGCATAATTCATTACATGTTGGATTTATATATTAGATTGTATATTAAACTGAAAATACATTTTATACGGAATTGCATTGTCATATGTATTACAAAGTGCAATGCATTGTTGTGTACACTGTACAACACTGTATCATCCGTTGTTGTGCACAATGTGATTGATGCATTGTGCAGTGTAACGGAACATGTCCCATAGTTTGTAATATCATATTTTAAAGTATGCTGTACACTCCTTTATGTATTGCACTGTGCATTCGTTTATGCATTATCTTGTGTTTTTTTTTTACATAGGCGAAGCACTCTATTTATTTCCAGTCCTTCTGAATAATCATAACCAACGCCTATCTCTTTAAACAGTCGTTTTAAGCCTGCTACACGTCGGTGTGCAGAAGGAGCTGAGCCTTGGTCTGGTTCGTCAGGGGGTCGGCTGTGGCGGCCAGCATGCTGCACATTTGTAACTACAGTGGTCAGTGCCTGTGATGAGATGTTTGCTTCTGCAGCACACAAGGCCGTCAATTACTGTCAAACACCACCACACAGGCCTGTGCTCCTCCTGCCTGTGGCTACTTGAGTGAGCAGGGTTTACCCCATCAGCAGACTTCCTCTTTTATTTGCTTTTCGAGTGGAGCAGTAAAAAAAAAGCACATAATCCAATTTGCGAGCCAGCTTCAAATGAATACAATTACAGGCAGCTTCTTCCTGCTGGGGCGCGCGCAGTCCTGGACATCACACAACGTCACGCGCAGCAAAACACCCCCTGTTCCACCCAACAAGGCCATGAAGCGCAAGAGACAACCTAGCAGAGCCCGACGGGAGCAGGGGGCGGGGCCAAGAGCTGTGCGCGCGTGCGTTGAGGGGGGAGGGCTCGGCTTGTGGGGACGCCTGTGTGGGGGCGGCTAGTGCTGCCTGCGTGGGCGCGTGGCTATTAAAAGCAGCCTCTCTTGTCGTTTTACTTTCTCGTTCACGTTTATGTCCAACACGAGAAAAACTGTGACAAACACAACAGGAATAAAAAAAAGATCAACTTTCAATCCACCAAGGGCAGTTCTGCCGGGAGAAAGGATTTGTCACGGCTCTCTCTGACTGATGCAGGGTGTGACCTGCTGCCGAGTGTCATAGGCCTCTATATAAGGTGCCTGTGCGCGAGCCGAGCTCATAGAACCGAGTTACCCTTTAGTGTTCCTGTTTTACTGTCGAATGCTCCAGCAGCTGAACGGTGTGGCATCCGCCTGGAGTGACACGGGTTCTTTTATTGTGCATTGACCACAGAGATGAAGCTATTGTGACAAACTAATAGGTGCACAATGAGTCATGCTTTTCTTGAACGATCACAATGGACTGTATCTTTTGCGTGAGATTCTACATCAGTAACGACAACAAAGGCAATAGTTTGAGCTCGTACAATAAAATCTTTTCTCAGGGTCACCAGCCACATAAACAGATCACTTGCAGATCGGCAGCAGCAGTGCACGCGTCCTTTAAACATAGGAAAGTACTAGCACACGCACGGGGAACCCAAGTGGAACCAAAAAAAGCTTGGGTCTGGTTACTGCCTGGCCTAGACCACTCGAACTGGATAAACAACAAAAATGGCCAGGTTAATACATTCAAAATATTGACACCACACCTAGCCAATAATCCTAAGCGGGCAACGTTTTCATTCTGATCGTTTTTACTTATTTACACATTTTTTCAATTCAAAATGTGTGATAAGAAACACTGTTGTCAAACACAGTAAACACCATCAATCCAGACACACATTACAAACAAGGAAAAATGAAAAACATTCATATAGACACCATATATAAACACAAGGGGAGATGCCTCCAAATATTGCATTTATGGGGCTCCAGTCCTAATATCATATGTACAAACTAGTGGCCAATCAATATTTTCTAAAGGCCTGCCTGTCAGCTACACTGGAAACTGTTTTTTATCAGGGTCTCATTTGCAGGAAAGGATTATTTAAAGTGAATTTCTGCAACACCCATTGTAATTCATGTTCCAGCGTAGAGTCTACGCTGGAACATGAGTCGCACATTTTGAATTGAAAAAATATGTACTGGGAACCCAAAGCAACTCTGGCAATGTTGACAGACCCGCCCTCCTGCCGCATTTGAAGCCTTTGCAGATACCAACAATCAACACAAAATCTAGTATTGTATAAATGGCCCCTTATTTTCACTTATTTTCCACTTCCTAACTAAATCTCTATATTTCCCTTGAAACATCACTGGGTGGATTTAAGACTACAACCCTGCATATTCTTTTCTCTTCAGACCTCATCAGCAGCGCCTCTATGATAATGTTGCCAAATTGTGGAACACAGAATTGTTTACACACACCTAATTTAAAAAATGATCAACATTCATTCATAAAGATTGTAGAGGCGTAAAACGATAGTCATGATTGATTGAGCGACTGCTCCTGTGTAAAGGATACAGCGAAAACCTCAAAGTGCTTGTAAGAAGCAGTGCTTCGAAAGAGAATGATATGACCAGGAGAAAGAAGGCAGTGGAATAGCCTTTAAGTGTGTGAGAAGAGCAAGCACTTCTTCTTTTTTGGAAACCACGCATGGCAGTAATAAGTGGTTTATCAACAAACAAGAATGGATTAGCACTTTCTCCCTGGAGTTTGGGGCTATGCTGCCATTGGGAAGCTACAGGTAGCCGAAAATAGTTTTTTTATGTATCCTTTTAGAAATCCCCAAATCTACCTCAAATCTCATCTCTCATTTAGAACTGGGCATTGGATTTGGGGAGGGCCAAATTAAAATCGCGCATCTATTATTGTGGTTAAAGTTATGGCTCAACCCTAGAGCAGAATTTTTCAGACAAGTGCTAATGGACTGCCTTAGTCTAGAAAATGATGCCAAGTCCATGGTTAATTTATGTCAGAGATACCTTTTAATTCTTGGGTCTTAGTCATCTGTTCAATACACCGGAAAGCATTGCTACTAAGTCTAAAGAAAATAGTTTAACAGAGTTTCGAATCACATAGAGAGGACATGAGACTTGGATGAATACTTGACATGAGTTCAGTCACTAGGTATCAGGAAATTGTTACAACTGTAGGTGTGGAACCTTATTTGCCCTGGGTTGTTAGTCCAGTGCAGAGACTCTACTTGACTAGGTTAAGACTGAATACAAATAATTTTTTTGTAGCTTTCCCTTTATTTGGTACATGGTCTCAATCTCTCCTGTGTTCCTGCGATAGTACATCTGCACACTTTTTACTCTTCTGCTAGACAGAGTTTTGAATGGCCTATTCTAATGTAAAAGCACTTTACTACGTATAAAGGGGGATTAGTATTATTCACTGAGAAGTAATAGAGTGAGAGTCAGTGAAAACGTGCTGGGAAATAGAGCATGTGGGAGAAACAAGCAGGAATTTCGACAGCAGGATGAAAGAAAGCGTTTAGACTAGAAGATATGTGAAAGGAAGATGAGAACAAGGAGTGTGTGCTCAGCTTGAGGGAATGAGAATGACAGAGCAGAGCATTTGAGGATGGACAAAAACAGGGGTGCAAATTAAATGCAGAAAAGCGTGAAAGAGGAAGGGAGGTGGACCATTGAGAAGAGAAAGTGTGTGGCTCATGCATTTAAGAAAAAGTAGGGGGATTAATGATAAAAAAAAGAGTACAAGTGAGTAGCTGTGAGAAGAGAGGGCAGCGTGAGGCATACTAAGCAGGGTTTTTTTTGGATGCCTACGGTACCATCCTAAAAGGTGAAATCTGCACTATCAAGGAAAATGCGCTGTATTAGGATAATGCGCTGCCCCCGGGCCAGCACATTCATGTGTAAAACGGAGCGGCTGCTTTGAAGCCACTCTATGCATCAGAGTGCAGGCTGCAACCCGCCTGCCCTTTTAAAGGGGATTATAGATATCCTTGCATATAGGTGCAGTGAGTGACTGCACCCGCCTGCAAGGGGATGTGTCCATGGGGCCAACGCTCACCCACTAGAGGGCTGCTATTAGGGGCGCACAGAGAGTGCAACACTTTTCAGGTTGCACACTGTCAATGCGCCTCCTGACACCATGTTTGCCTCTGCACCCGTGTCTGTAAAGCGGCGTGAGCACAGAGGCAAAGGGATTCCATGTTTGCATGGGGCAACACCTCCATGAAATGAGGAAACACACTCTGATAATAGCGCTGGTGCTTTATGTGCGCCCGAGCTATCGGTATTACAGAAGGGGACGCACAAGCATCTGCGCCCCTTCTATAATACCTAAGTGCGCGAGAAAAGCGGGCTCAAATGCTCATTGCACTCTCGGGGGCACTACGCTGATTCGGACCCAGGAGTGACAGTATTGACTAGAGGTCTCCAAGTAGCTACACAGGACTTTCTGGATGCTGATGTGCAATATCACATAAGTGAGAATTGTTTCAGAACCTGTATATTCGGACACTCACCCACCTGCATATTCCTCTAGGTGAGTTACGCAGCCCCTCCAGAGATCTCTCTGTTACCTACATGCCTCTTAGATCTTAACTGTGCATGTTCTGTGAGTGAAGAAAGCTTGTACTAGTCTGCAGGGCATTTATGACTGTTCTTGCTTCCTTCTGTGAGAGAAGGAACCTTACGTTGCTAAAACAATATTGCGCCTGCTCTGTGAGGATGTAAAGCCTGCACTGTTGCTGCCTGATTTGTATGTGTCCAGTGATGGGGGAAGCTTGTCCTCCTCTAGATGTATCTGTCCTCCGAAGGATAGAGGTGTTTATATCCAAGATGTGCCTATTCTACGAAGAAGGGTTGTTTACACTCCTGTTGCCCTTAAGTATAGTCCAAGGGTATACTGAATGCACTTGCATACCATGGCCCATGAATCCGAGACTTTTTAACAGTAGTTGATATGAGATACTAAAACTTGTAGTTTTTAGGTAGGCACCTGACACCACACCGGTAATAATCAAGAACTGAAACAGGGTGACAAAAAAGAGAAGCAACATGCATACCTTGGCCCTCCTGTTTTTATCTTGTAGGGAGACACCAGTACAAAACCATTTTATGTCACTAACAGACACTTTTAATATAGGTCTGATTGCAACAAAGGGAGCACATAAATGTAAAGGTGAAGAAAGTAACCTCACCCAAACTAGGGAACCCATGACAAATAACGCACAACCAGAAGTTCTCTTGGATGCTTCCCAATGCTAGATGAGACCCCACAGGTAAAGCATACCACGCGAGGCACGTGATGATTCATCATATGATGAGTGTACATGGACGTAGGGGAATTCCATGAGAGGATTGGCTGTTTCTTCCATACTGTTGTTCTACTTCTTTGTTTATGTCTGTATACGGTCAGTGGTCATTTAACTCGCCTCACTCCCTCGTCAGTGTGTTAGCCATCTGTATTGTACCTGTACATGTCTGAGAAAATCATGTGACCTGCTACCTGTTTTCGACTTATTGTGTGTGTTAGGGGAGGTTTCTCTTCTGCTGCTACAGTTTTTTGTTTTTACGTTTTGGCTCCAGATTTTAGTTTTGTGTTGTGCCAAACTATAATCTGAGTTGCTCCACATTGAAAGTATTTACTTTTGTAGTTTACTGTAATGCTATCCAAGCCCTTGGTGGAACTTAACCCCTTGGGTGTGGCCGCGATTCTGCGCCTGTGCGGCAGAATCGCGAGTGGGCGGGTTCATGCAGACCCCCAGCCGTCATCAGCACACGAGCACCGTAATGCATGATGGCTGGGGGCCGTCATCAGCACCGAAGGGGTTAAAGGGATATACATGAACTGGGATGAACCACACAAAGGTACATAAACTAATACATATTGTACACAAACACACAAATGCTCACTTATATCACGCTATTGTCAGTAAACCAGTCCCGGAAGCATGCACAGCACTGACCATACTATTTGTCTGGTTTTGGTTGTATACCTGTGTTTTCACATTTTGCACATAAAAATGATACAATGTAATACGTTGTTTCTCCACAGGCAACACTTTTGAAAGTAAAGGCACGATAACCCATATATCTAACCCAATATATGATATTTATATAATACAATAAATGTATTGATATGAAGGCCCATGTTTCACAGAAAAACAGTAGTGAAATAAGGAAAATAGTTCACAGTACCATGTGAAATATAGATTTCATCATCCTAATGCCAAACCCCAAATGACTCTGCAGAGCTTACCAGTGTCAGTGCTATTAGGATGATGGCAAAACAGGACCACATTATGTGGCAAATACATCTAAATTATGAAGAAAAATGTATGCTCTGTCAGAGTTATTTTTAATCACCATTAGCTACAAACAACATTTTGGTGGAACCAGAAAATTATGCAAATGTGGCAAATGTATTACTATGCAGTAGGCACTGTAGCCAATAAGAAACGCATGAGGCCCCTGCCTTCACCATTGTTTTATGAACAATCTATTCATGGAACGTGAACCTAAACATTCTAATTCCAATTAGTGCCCATTGTTAGCTTTACGAAACGTGCAATATGGTCCTTTATTGTCATCTCAGGAGTCAGGTGACATTAGCCATCAGCTTTATGGTTTATAATGTCACATGAACCCTTCAAAGGCCATATTTACTGTAGTACAGCAGCTACCTTTTAAGTAATCTATGTTGCTACCTATTGAACTATCTTTCTATCGATGTATAGACATATAGAGCACAGATAGAAAGATAGGCAGCTAGATGGATGGGTAGATAGATAGATAGATAGATAGATAGATAGATAGATAGATAGATAGATAGATAGATAGATAGATAGATAGATAGATAGATAGATAGATAGATAGATAGATAGACAATCAAAGAAACATTAAGGTTCAGTTAAAGTTAATGCAAGGTGAATAAGTACCAATATCTGAATTGAAAGGAGCAGAACAAATTAAACAGTAAGTTAAACTTAATTCATACCAAGATCTATAATAGCGTCTTAATATCATACAGGATTATGCATTTGCAAAATATCATTACCTCACCAATTATGTCAGTGAAATATATGACTAATCTTTACCATTGTGCAGAATCAAAGAGAAAAACAATATAAGGTGCAACAGCAGCATACAAAACTCGACGTACAATCCTACACTGTTATTTACTGTGGGATGATAAGTTATTAGCATACTAAAATACCCACGCGTGCGCTCACTCACGAGAGACACTCATACATAACAAAACATACCCACAATAAAAACACAATCACCAGTTACTATTCATTTCTTAGTTCTCTTTCTCAAAGAATAAATCATCCACAGTCGCACGCATTGAGGGAGTCACTGCCTCAGTTTCTCACAATCTTATCTTGGTCTTATTTAACATGATGGAAGAGGTGGCATTTGAGTTAGTGCAAGAATTGTTTTATTACCTTTATTTTGAGGTTTTGTATCAAAGGTATTATTCACAAACACTCCATATTTGACTAAACATAAAAAAGTTTTTTCTCTAGTGAATTTTTCTGTTTTCTTCTGGGTGAATATTTAATCCCATCAATGGAATGAGGACTTAACCTGTTTCCTGCTTCGAACGTTCAGCGCCAGTGCTGAACACTCGAAGAAACGGGTGCGGTCGCGTCGCCGTTGGACGTGCACAGCACCAGGGAGGTAGCTCTCGCGACGTCCAACGGCAGCAGGGAACGGGTAAATGAGGGTCAGTAGCATCAGGTAGGAGTGAGTCTTAATTACCCCATTCATTAAGAGGCATAAAATGACCCGGGAATTAATGCTGATGAATTGGCGCTTTGTCTGAATATCACCAGGTCCAGGCTCCAAGATAGCTGAATGGCCCTCGTGATTAACACGCATTAATGCCCCAGCATATACTGAGCTTTGAATGGGCCCAATAGACTGATAAGCATGTATGGCCCTAGCCACAATGATGACTAATGGCCAGGCCACTAGCAGTAATTAGACCACAATGGTAGAGGTAATCAGCAGTCATTTGCAGAGGCAACAAGGGGTCGCAGTGAGTATTAATATACACAGCCTTCCATAAGCCTCCATTGCCTACGCCAGCTATGAGTTCTGATGTGGAACCCTGAAGCTTTATGAATACATAAAACAGAACCATCTCCTTTAAAGTCACACATCTGGATTCAGATCACACAGGGGCACAGACACTGCCTTAGGAGACATCAGGGAACTACACAACCTCTCCACGGACAAAGAAACAGCCGCAATCTTGCCTAACCCTTCTGCTGCTTATGATAATCCCTTTGGAAAGGCTGGAAATCTGGACAAGTATAGCTAGAACTGCTCTAGCTCGAGAAATACAATGTCAACTCAGCATTGCACACCCATGGATAACCAAGTCCACGCCAGGCTACAAACCAACCGAGAAAGCCAGGCAAACATCACCTCATCCTTAAAACATGTCTACCACTGGATGATGATGTGCTTCTGCGAATGGAGTTAAACCCAATGTACTGCCATTAGCAGGGGCTTACCTGTAAACTTACAGTTTGCCTTTGCATAACAGCTGCCAAAAGTGGCAATCACTCTATTCGGAGTGCCTAGGCAACATATATTAAACAAGGGAACATCAGACATATGGTCTCCTGTATGAGCTGAAGGTGACAAAAAAATATGATGGGCAGGGTATGGTCTGAGTAATAATCAACGGTTGAGAGAAATTCTTGGATTCCACTGTTAGAAATTTAGAAATGGTGTTTCTGCCTGGCTTAGGTGCATATTAGGAATGGGGTTACTGGTTGGTAGTGTATGCACCTAAGGTAGGCAGAAACCCCATTTTGAACATCCAATCATCACTTTTTTGTTTCTCTCTTCTCCCAATAGATCTTCATTTGGAGCTCACAAGAACACTGGTGATGGCACACCTAAAACACTATAATATCGCCTACTAAGAGATCTGTTAGCAACTCACCCGACTGCCTGGCTCAGAGCTAGCAAAAGTCAAATAAAACAATGTTCTTGCATCGTTTTACTTTGCATTTGCCGGTTCTTCACCAGCGCTACAAGCAGGGGCGGGCACGAAGCATGAGAGGGGGAGGCCACATCACACCCCACCTGAGAGACCTGCACTGGCTCCCGGTCAACAAGAGGATAACCTTCAAGCTCCTCACCCACGCACACAAGGCACTCCACAACACCAGACCAGCGTACCTTAACAGACGACTCAGCTTCTACACCCACACCCGCCAGCTTCGCTCCGCCGACCTCGCCCCCGCCACAGTCCCCCGCTTCCGTAGAGCGTCCTCCGGCAGCAGATCGTTCTCCTACCTCACCGCCAAGACCTGGAACACCCTCCCCATCCACCTGCGGCAGATCCAAGACCTGCTGACCTTCCGAAAATTCCTCAAGACCTGGCGTTTCGAGCAGTAGCAGCATTCCCCACTCCAGCAACTTGAGGCCCTCACGGGTGAGTAGTGTGCTTTACAATTTATATGATTGATTGATTGATTGATTGGAGGAGGAGTGCTACGTACACTTCAGTCCCTAAGTGCTCATGTGTGTTTGGCTGGCCATCTCAGGACACCCAAAACACACATGCGCACTTACGTTTTTTCCAGCCCGCTGCATTGAGCAGCCGGGCTGGAGAAATCTCCAAAGACTCCCTAGTCTAGCAGGGCGTCATTTCAGCTCGCTCAGACCAATCCCTGTGCTGCTGTGCAGCACAGGGATTGGATAGGAGTCTGTTCTAGGGGCTGCTGGGACTCAAGAATAGGAGTGGCGGCAAATGTGATGCGACGCTGGAGGCAAGCTAGCGCCTAAAGGTAACTTTCTTTTACCTCAAAATCTATTATTTCTAACCCCCTCTTTCCCGTGAGAACCCCGCTCATGCGCGACCACTCCCGTCTCACCACCCTCTATTTGTGGCGCTGCCACTACATACAAGTGTTGAACAGCCTATGTATGGGTAGGGTGAGAGTAGGTATGAAGGTGTCAAACTTGCAACTTGGGTCACCATGTAAAAGGCGAGTTTAAGGTGCATGGTAACGAATATGTAGTTTAAGTGTTTTACACCTACAAAGCAGCAAACGTTAGTGGCATTAATTACAGGGCCCAATTCAGGTATAAAAGTGTAAACGTGTGAGCGGAGTCCTATGACTCATCGAAACATACCTTTACACTTTTTTGACATTCACAAAACAGGTGAAATAATGCACATGGAAAGCCAAGTCAGGTACTACTAGGTTTGTCATTTGACTTTTTAAAGGCTCCCTATTCCCCCAGGGCAGATTTGTTCATAGCGTACTATTCCACATAGAGGCCAAATATGCTAAAGCTTTTTTCTTTTTTGTGTCCACAGGGAACCTATTTTTTTCTGGTAGAGAAAGACATTCTTCTACAACTCCAGCAAATCTGGGAGCGATCACTTTTGGGATATATGTCAACCCTTGACTGGAGTAACTTTCCAACCATTCCAAGGTTGGGAACGGGTTGGGAAGGGTTGGATTTCCATTTGTGAGTTTCTATAACCGCTTCGACGCGGATGACAAAGCCAGCTCATCATGGGCGTTACCTGCGCTGCGCGCATGACGAGCTGGCTTTGTCACGTAACCCGCGATTTTCGAATCTTCAGCGCGCAGCGGGAAAACCCGCTAGCGCGCATGCGGTTAAATGTATGCGTTGTGAATGGTCGCATACTTACAACGAAAACCGTTCTTTGTATGACCATCCCTTGCTGAGATGTACTACAACAGATTTCCAAGAATACTTTTGTGAATTACTCTGAGACGTAAATGAGGTGTCTTCACTCATACAGAGCTGAAAATATACTTCTAAATTGGCCCCTAGTTTACACATAAATGCCCCTGGCAGGAGTTGAAAAGTGGGGTGCGCTAATCATTCTGAAATCCACTGGATGTGAATTAAAGGGAAGTCAAAAATAGGATAATTACCTTTATTAAGGAAAGGTAGAATGAAGCATAGTAGATCATAACTGTGCATAAAGCGTAACAGGTGTAATCCATCTTGCCAATGATGACTACATTTGTATATGAATTCATTCATATTTTCCTGTGCTCACTTTCCACAATGAATAAGTTATGAATGTACAACCGAAATGCTTAAAAACCTGAAAAGACACCACTTATTCATAAGCACAGTCTTGTGGACATCCTAAGTACGGGTGTGCACAGGTTTTTACCGTAAAGTTTTGTGAAGTGCTCGATTATTGAACTTCAGCCTGTTTAAGAAAGGTTCTGGGTTAAAGTCGCCTTTGCTCATCTGAAGTTTTTCTTTGCGTTGTTATACAGCATTGTGACATCAATTTCACTGTAATAAGACCCAGCCAAAATGGAATAGTACCCTCCGTTTGTTCTGGAAGTCTACCTTTAGAAGTGTCTTCTGTGCACAATGCCAAATCGATGCTGAATTTCCTCTGCATCTTTACCTTTTGCGACATAAATTGATGCAAAAGTCACAATTTTATGCAAATATGAGAGCCTAAAACTTCACAACCTGCCTCTAGTTTTCCATCGGGCTTTGGGAAAGTTAAAAAACCAACTTTTGTAACATATTGAAATTGTGACATTTTTAAGCAAAGCATGAAACTTCAAATGGGTTGCTCAACTGCACTAATAAATTCGGACTTTGAAACATTTACGAAGCTACTCACCCAATAAAAGGCTATAAACATGATTAGATTTGGTCGCAGAAATGCATCCTGCTTGCATTTCCCTTAGTCCTGTCATCCGCTCCTTTAGCCACCACTTAGAGGGAGCAGATATTCTTCAGGAAAGGAATTAGTATTTTGATCTTGCGCAGGAGTGTCGCCGAAGGGGTCTAAAAGTAAAATATTGTGTGGTTCTACAGGAAAAGACAAACCACTCACATTAAAGGGATGTTTTTTCCACCGCGAAAGGTACTATAAACCTTAACCTTCCTAAGGAGAAAGAAAGTCAATGCATCTACACATGCGCAAAGGTTTTGGTGGTGGTTTTATTTAATTCCCCGCATCGGCGGGTCTTGGGCTCAAAACAATTCCACGGACCTGATAATTCTCGCCTCGGTGCCTATTCCAATCATGGAGTCCCACTCTGCAACTCTGGGCAATAGCTTGCTTAATCTCCACAACGGCCCACACAACGCTAAGGATGCCTGGCCTCCACCTTGGGGCTGCCCAGGAGTGGACGCCTCACAGGGAAAGCCAGGATGGGTTCCACAGCGGTATTCGTACAAGCGCCTTGAGACCCTTGCGGGTGAGTAGTGCGCTATACAAGAATCAATTTATATATGTGAGGCCTTACCTCCAACCTTAAGGGCGAAGGTGAGGAGGGAGCTCCCTGCCTTAACGCCTATTTCTCTAAAAACTAAAATCTGAATCAACTGAGGAAAAGCTCAATATTCCTTTCAGAACATTTTTTGACCTTTTAATCCCAATTGTAAGAAAGGAAGGAGGATGGCCTGTGGGATGTGAGCCATTCACACTAGTTCCTGTGTCATCAGACCTTTAGTGATGGCCTGGTAAACATTTACACTTTTTCAGTGATGAGAATAAAATTGATGAGCTGACAGTTCACATTCATTTATGGCTTGGAGTGCAAAAATGTCAGATACGTGTGCTGTGTTCCGAATTGAAATGATTTTCTCCCAATCCACCCTTGATAGCTCTCAAGTTATCGTTCCCCTCTGATATTTTTGTAAGCCCAGGAGATGCTACTTTTAAATGTCAAAGTGGTGATATGGAGGAGTTATGTGTACATGAGGATGACCTCATAATAACACACATTCAGTAATGTTCATGGAACTCCACTCTACCAACAAGAGAGGTGAGTGCTGTCTTCATTTGATTGTCTCTCTTTCATGCAGGAACACACATAAGATGTGGTTTGGGGTTTCGATTCAGTCCTAAATATGGCCTCCTTGAAAGCTGCAAAGGCACCTCCTGGAGCCCACTGCTTTTCAACGAATGCATGACCTTCTATCAACTAACCAGACACCTACGATCCACCTTTCTCTTCCTCGCAGACACCCCTGGATCCGCCAAGGTGACAGCGAAGGATGCTCCTTCTTACACCTGGCTGCTGAAGCTTGGAACGGCATTCCCCCGCGTCTCAGGATTGTCCCATCGCTCCGGCAATTGAGAAAAGGATTCAAGACCTGGCCATCCGAATGAACAGATCACCATGCAGCAGTTAGTAACTCCAGAGCTGCGAGACCTTCATAGGAGTATTTCCACCTTTTGATTGAATGATTCACTGTTTATTGCAAGCAAGAGGTCATGCTAATCTCCAACTCTAGGGATCTGTTCTTTACCTGTCTGGATGACACACAACTGTTGATGAAGCACCTTCTCCTGCCGTAGACACATTCACATCCTGTCTTGTGGCCACAGATGACTGGATTGCGAATAAATTCTCGTAATTGTAGTAAGACCGAGGTGATCCTCTATGGGGACAAGTCATACTGGAGCTCTAACGTATGCCCTCTCCCCACCAGAATCTGTGTTAATGAAGTACTCTGATCGACGATAACTCTTCATTCTCCCCCGCAGCCAAAGTGGTTCTACAGGCTTGTTATTATAATCTCTGTGTGCTGCAATCTTTACCAGCGTTCCTACCAGACTCCAAGTATAAAGTTGTGGTCGGAGATCTTACCTATCAAATTTGCAATGCTGCAGCAGAATTCACATGCTTCCCTGATCTTACCTGAGACAAAACAGCCAGGTGGAAACAGCATTGGCTACCATCAGATGCAAGGATTTATATACATGTAGCACATCAAGGGCAGTCCTGAGCAATGTTCTCTGCAGCCTCTTCTTTATTTGAAACCTGCGGTCACCCCATATCAACCTACTGAAGTCTTGCACCTTTCACAGGATGGCTAACCGGCTTAATTCCTTCAGCTGGTCACATAAATACAATGGGTCTGGAGTACGGATTCAGATGATAATTTAAAGAATGAGTGTTTTACCAAATTCCAATCAACCATGCGAGTCTGTTACTGTGATAGCTTTAGAGAGTAGTACTGCAGAGTACAAACATTTCTTGCTGCCCTGCATTACGCGGTCCTGTAACGCATGCGTTCACGATTCTCATCTCATGAGTCGCTGGCGCGGGACAAGCCATTCCCTACCTAACGAATGGCTACGATTATCATTAGTGCTGCGAGTTACATTTATGTCTATATCATATCTGAAAATTGTTCCAGGCGAGGAGGGAGCTGAGGGGAAGTGAGGGAATATTCTCTCTTTCCTCTAGAGATTAACTCTGGCTTCCCAAGCATTTTCTGCAGCAAATTAAAATCATTCTTATTAAATCGAATGCACTATAAAACACGTAAATAATTTTATCTGGAAAGCACAGTTGCAATTTACCTGTAATTGCAATGTTTAACATGGTGCAATCCGTTCAGAAGATGCATGGGAATCAGGGGTAATCTAAATGAAATCAAAGCCATTAAAAATAATTCAAACTGAGAGAAGGCCTCAATTCAACGAGCCACGACAAAGTGTTTGACTGTATGAACAATTTACGTTGTGTTTCTTGTTTCTGTGTGTGTTTGTATATATATATATATATATATATTTATATATATATATATATATATATATATATATATATATATATATATATATATATATATATATATATATATATATATATCTCTCCACGAATGCCGGAGAAGACTGAAAGGCTGTCTGGGCGGTCCGAGTCACGAAGCCGGCGCTTCGCAAAAATATCCGCTCCCAGGTTCTAAATCTCTAATAAAAGAGAGAGGGACCCTCTACCAAAGGGATGGGGTACCAGCTATTGACAATGTCAAGAAAGCAATTCCCTTTGGACACATTAATCAAAACAATAAAACATACAACAAAAATGCAGGCAAACTAAGAGCAGTGCACAAGTGACCCAAATTCTGAAACACCAAATAAACTTTAAAATGTACAAATTTATTAAAAATATAATTAAAAACAGGATAAAAATTAATGTATTACACTCAGGGGAAAACAGACAATATATGGAACAAATTATACTGGAAATTCATGACACGGGTTCCTAAAGCAAACAAGCAAAAAACACAAAGAGAGGAATTCAGAAAAGGTATATTCAGCATTAGTCAGAATAGTCCTTCAGAGATGTTATGAATTCTCTCCCCCACTCCTCAACGCGTTTCGACGGCGCGTTTCGGGGATGAACCCTTGATCACGCTCGTCTAACTTTCAGTGCCACCATGTTTAAATACATAAACAAACCCATTTACACCACGTGACATTCACATTCAACTGTGGCGGCCATCTTGTAAGGTGCAAAATTGCCTTCACACACGTAGGCTTATCTCATCACATTGATAAGTGCCCAAGATTTTATTTTTGACGAGCGTGATCAAGGGTTCATCCCCGAAACGCGTAGTTTTTCCCGTTTTGCTGAATAAATCAGAGCAAAAAGCACTCAAGGTGTCCGAGTGGTTCTTTATGGAATTTAGAACCTGGGAGCGGATATATATATATATATATATATATATATATATATATATATATATATATATATATATATATATATATATATATATATATATATATATATATATATACTACTATTATAAAGAGAGAACTTGCACCTTTGAGCCAGGTAAACTCGAAAACTACACCACCAATCTGAACACCCAAGACATCTTAGAAAACCTCAGGGCAAGCAGAAGGACATAGGCTACATAAAAATACAAAATAAACGTTGTTTAAAATATTTACAAATAAAAATAAAGTAGTCCCTTGCAAGTAGCGCCGGCCGCGACGTATGCGTGAGGGGAGTAGCGTCGTTCACGAGCAACAGGAAGAGCGAGACATGAGGAGCGTCTGCGTGAGGGGAGGAGCGGAGTTCACCAGCAACAGCAATACGGGAGAAACATGAGCGCCGGGAGGAGCTGCGGAGCGTTGAGAAGCGGAGGAGCAGTGGCAGCGCGGGGAGGTAAGTCGGGACCTGGGTGGGGGTTACAAAGCAGGGGCAGGAGGTGGGAGGCGGGCGGGAGGCTCGAGGCGTGAGGCGCGAGGCGGGAGGCGGGAGGCGGTAGGCGCTATGCGCTATGCCCAATGTCGGGGCGGGGGGCGGCGGGCGGCGGGCGGCGGGCTCAAGGCGGGAGGCGGTATAGCCAATGCCGGGGCGGAAGGCGGGAGGCGGGAGGGATGCGGACTGGGCAATGTCGGGGGGGGGGGCACAGAGGCTTAAAATGCTGCCCCCAGCCCCTTTCTGCCCCAGGCAACGCTGGGGCGGGCTGCTAGTATACATATATATATATACATATATATATATATATATGTATATATATATATATATATATATATATATATATATATATATATATATATATATATATATATATATATATATATGAACTACCCCCTCCAAAGGAAAGAGCAGAGGTCACACAGGGGACTCGTTGGAGACAACTTTAATGGAATTCATGCGGCACAATGCATTTTGGCCTGTGCCGGCCTTCTTCAGATGCCTAAAATATCAGGAGGCGTTTGATGCACCAAATTTAAAGGTCCAGCAACTTCCCCGTTGGCAGGGACCCGCTCCGCCCCCTTTCCTCAAGTGTTTGCTCACCATTGTGTAGTTCGTAGGAACTACCGATCCCAGGATGCACCGGTGATCCAGGTAGGTGCTGCATACATATATTTATATATATGAAGTAAAGAACAAGCCGTCCCCGCAATTCCCAACAGGCGAACAGAGACGACACGAATTCCAGGAATCCGGCACATGTACATTTTTATTCGTTACAGAGCTTACAAATCTGACGCGTTTCGGGCGGATGCCCTTGCTCACAGATATAGATAGATAGATAGATAGATAGATAGATAGATAGATAGATAGATAGATAGATATAGATATATATTCATATATATATATGTGTTTATATATGTGTGTGCTCTGGCCAATCCTGCCTTAGACTGTTATCGACTGCAGATCTTTTTCGATTTTGTAAATGTTTGTTGTTTGACACCAGTAGTCGTTCTGAAGCCCACCTATGGGCGTTACAACTGGTTTAATTCACCGCTTTCCAGGACCAGTAAAAGTGACGCACCAATGATATTCTAAAATGTACCACTTGTCCCTCCCCCTAGCTTATCAACGGCCTCCTACTGGTGATAAAGAGCTAATTCACTTAGAGGTTGCCAAGCCAGACACTAGCCTTGGCAACCTCTAAGTGACGAACAGAGAGTCTATGTTTCGTTACTTGGGAGGCTGGCACGGCTACTTTACACAGTACCATGCTTTGCAGTGCTCAATATTCCGCGCAGGAAAAGCCAAACAGCAGAAGATAAATGAATGAATGGAGGTTTAATTTAATAATGAATCAGACATGGTAGAGAAATTATTATTGAACTTTAGGTAGGAAGGAAAGGTACTTTAACTCAGCTAGGCAGCTCGGTTTCGGCAGCCTGTGTGTTACGTGGCTATAATTCACTGCGCCACGATCTTTTCTGATTCCCCTGGGTACAAGAGGGTACTAGTGGGCAGGTACATCCTTCAGATTTCAGGAAAAGTCTTCCATAACAGAATAAGGAGCTTTGCCAAAGTGCCAGCTGCAAGTAGTGGTGGTTGACACCCTGCCTTACCCTTTGGTCCCTCCGGTGCTGCTCCTGGACTCACGAGGCATGAAAGCAGTAGCAGCAACAAATGTAGTTTTAGTTGTACTTGTAAAGCGCACAGCTGCCTCAGCAACAGGGCGCCCCGGCGCTGCACTCATACCGCTGTGGTACCCTTCCTTGCTTTTCCTGTGAGATGTCCACTCCTGGGCACCCCCAAGGTGAAGCCAGGCATCCAAGCGCTGCTGGGGCCGTTGTGGAAATTAAGCAAGCTATTGCCCAGAGTCACAGAGTGGGACCCATGATTAGACAAGGCACCGAGGCGAGAATTATCAGGTCAAGGGAAATTGAGTCCAAGAGCCACCGAGGCGGGAATTGAACCCTGGTACCGGGCCAGACCCCTGCATCAGGGTCTGCCGCTCTAACCATTGAGCCACACTTCTCCAAAAAGCAGGTGGGACTCTTTGGCGGTGTAAGGGTTCAATATGTCACAAAGGTGGACCTGGGCTTGTCACTACTGCTACACCTGCCACTGCTTGGGCAGCAAGTCCACACTGTTCTACGACTCAACAACTCGCAATCCTCTTGCGTGTTCCTCTTCAAACCTTCAGCGCTCCCCCATGACATGCAGTAAATATTTTATCGTGGTGCTTTGAGGACGATGAGTGGAAGGAGTAGCAGGGCTCAATCACTCTCTACTGGTTTAGACTAACTAGAACTAGTATTGTTCGCGTTTTAGTCTCCACTGATGTCCTGGCCTCAAGCTCACTGTAAATGTAAATGTGTAAATGTACAGGAATTTATATAGCGCAAATCACCAAGCGGTTTCTAAGCGCTTGCTTAGGGAACCCGTCCTGGTATTCCCCTGTGAGATAACCCCGGCAGGGTAGCCGCAAGGTGAAAGCCAGGCATCCCGCCGCGAGGGGCCGTTGTGGAGATTAAGCAAGCTATTGCCCAGAGTCGCAGAGTGTGAACCCGTGAATCGAGTAGGCACCGGAGCGAGAATTGTCGAGTCCATGGACATTTTAGGACTCAAGACCCCACCGAGCCGGGAATTGAACCCTGGTCCCGGGCTGACCTCTGCTTCCAGGTCTGCCTCCTCTAACCAGTGAGCCACACTTCTCTCACTCTAGGAATCTCTAAGTCCCTCAATGAAGATGCGGCTATCAGTAATGTCTGTCTACACCAGGGGGCATGCCGCGTTGACAAGAACCCTCGGATCATGGGAGAAGGACACAACTCTTGGGTGTGCACCTGATCACTTACAAGCCAGTTGTTTCAGAACTGAAAGGGAGAGCACAACAGGTAATCCTAAAATGTCAACAACCCAACAAAAGGGACCGCACTCCTGTACCCCATCACTGTGCCTCACATGACCGTGATCACAGAGCTTCATGTGCTATGTGGTATTTGCAGCTGGCCAGAACAAAGGAATAGAACTAGTTTTATAACCTTGGATGTGGCAAACATCATGGAAATTACAGGTAATCTGCATTAGGCACAGCCGAGAGGGACAAAGTACTATGGCACTAAAGCCATCCACGATTTTATTGAAATTAATGTGGATTGGGATATTTGTATAACATAGTTCTATCCTGTGAGCTCATTTATACCATGTTGACCTTTTCAACATGTACTCTTTTAAAAGAATTAAGGTACCACAATTGTGCAACTTGAAAATAAAAAAGATAGATTCAGCCCTCGTGATTTGGCCAGATGGACGCACGCATGCATGCACACACGTACCGTACACAGACATCCGCGCATTACCATGTCCCAACTACTAAGGAAGAATATAGTATTTTAGAAAAAAGAACTATGACTTTGGGAACCCCATTTCCAGGGAAAGTAACATTTCTACACGCCTAGTGTCTCATCTTCAGCAAACGTACCCAAAGGTACACTGACCCGCATTATAAGTTCTACGACACTGGTGGGATATTGTAGTTTTTGCTAAGATTTCTCTATCACATACTAGAGTAATTGCACAAGTGGAGCTGTGCCAATGCTTGATGGTGATGCTTTAAAAACAAATCTGAGCTGTTGTTCAAGACTTCTCATGTGTAAACCTGTGCAGAAATAGATGGAAGTGGGAGAGCTAGAATTCGTTCCTCCTCTGCAAAAAGCTTTTCTTCTGTGTCACTGAGCACTGAGCAGCAAAGCATGCCTGTAACATATTCTGCAGCCAGCAGCAATGCCAGGGGATGAAATCACATCAAAGCGCATTCTAATGATTAATGTAGAAGAGAAGTACTAGCAGGGCACACTGCAGTAAAAAGGCAACAAAATAGAGCACAGCAATCGACGGGCATCAACCGCTCCAGCAGGCGCATTATCACTCAAACCTTATCAAACCAAGGCGTGTATCCACCCGAGAGAGGGATTGCAGTGCTGCCAGGGCTTATGGAACCTGTGAACAAGGCAGCAAGAGTACAGAGCAGATGATCTATTTTCCCCCCCTAAGACTGATGTACATTTACACTTTCTGCGAACTGTGTAGTGGAGCGAGTAAGTCTACAAAAAATCAATTACGCCTCCTGCGGATCAGTGGTGCAGGACACCTGAGCTGCCACTTTCCTGTAGTCCTGATCTGTAACAGAACATCCTCAACTGAACTCATAGGTACTCTTGGGAAAACACGCAAACCTTGAAAGCTGCAGCACTATGGAGAGACGTTTTCAGCGAATGCGCGGTGATGGCACCCAGCGGCATGTGGTGCCTTGATTTTTCATCAAGGAAGACTATATTTTATTCCTTTTGATTGGCAGCAAAGAAAGCACTGGTCCTCTGTGGGAGCAAAAAAAGGCTGAAAATACCAAACAATGGTTGCTTTCCTTTCCAATAACAATCAATGGATCCGTCTAATATCTCACTGAAATTTGACGTAAAACATCACATTGAGGTAGAACTCGTCACGCATCCCTAGATAAGCACAGAAAACCTCTGATAGTTATGTAGTAGAAAAGTGTGCCTTTAAATTAATTGTTAAAAGGCAGAATTGTAGTCTGTATGGCTCAAGTATACTATCTGTTGTTTCCTGTCTGTCAGGCTGCTTCTACTGCCATGTTTTGTAATGCTATGCTATTCTATGCTATGCTATGTTATGTGACAGGTATGTGAAGACTTCTGGGTGCACAACTCACCCGGAAGGCTATCCTGACGCAAGAACGACGAGGGCCTTGCCAATCCGGATATGAACCTCAAGAGACAGAACCTTGAATTGTGAATTCATCTCAAAAGTAATATTCCACATTAGAAACAATAAACATAATTACCAAGCATTTCACGGCACTTCAATCTAACTAATTGTGATCAAATAGCGTTTTATATACCGAGGATAATAGCTGTCAGACATTGTAGGTTAGAAACAGCCATGGTAGCATTCTTTAGCACCACATGCTTGAGTAATGGCAATCCACTTCTGACCCACACATGATAGCCCAGGATCTATGGTGACTGGTACTTCTCATTTATCAGTGAATACGGACAATGAGTAACAATTACATCTTTATCTCAGATTCCCGTCCAGTCACTTTAGTTGTTCCATAATCTCCCTTCTCAGGCAAATGGGGTGACCAACTTATGCACCGGTTACCAGCTCAACCTCAAAGGCACTCAAACCTGG
The DNA here is from genome assembly GCF_964263255.1 of Lissotriton vulgaris. Lineage (NCBI taxonomy): Eukaryota > Metazoa > Chordata > Amphibia > Caudata > Salamandridae > Lissotriton > Lissotriton vulgaris. The sequence continues at coordinate 207,647 of NW_028241043.1, read as the reverse complement.
ACAACTTCACTGACAAAGGCTACTGCCCAGCTGCACCACCACGTGATAGTTTTTTTCCCAGCATTGTCAATCTTTTCTCTAGAACTCCGCAAATACCCTGCACTATTCCTTAGCACTTACCTCACCTAAATCTCATGGCTTCAAACTCTATGACCTGCTTCACACTGAGTTACATTTGAAAGTGAAGGCCACGAATTCCAGATTCCTTCTAACACTACTCCGTAGCCTCAAGCATTTCTTCTAAAACATGACCCTAAACTGCACATCGAAGTCCAAGTCGTTCTACTGTGGAAACGTGCTTCTGACAGGACTGCTTACATCTCACCTAGCCCCCCTCAAAGAATTCTTCTTTACCACAGTAGGTCTAGTCTCCAATACAAAAAGATCCAGTTTGTACATCAAAAGGCTAACTTCCCATGACCGTCTCAGTGATTTAAAGACTATATCCATCGCCCATAAACCAATTCACATAAAAATCTGAACACTTATCCCAAACATGTCAACTTGCCAGCAGAAACAGTACTTTGGAAAGCCAAGCTCTGCTGAAGATAGAAACTCCCAGATTAAGAAAGGGACCTTGTCTAGAACTTCCAAAAAGATACTTCATAATATTCATCTATCAGATCTGTTCCCCTAAAACCTGCACTCCAATTATACTAATATATTTATCAGGATTTTAACTCATTTTATTAGTCTTTATCAGGATTTAAACTCCTTCTGTAATTCTACAAATTTGACTAGGGTAATACTTTCAATCTCCGTAAACTTGGAAAAGATACCTTCAGTCTCAAAGAAACTTCACTTTCTCTCGGTAAAAGCTATACTCAAATTCGAAACCAGCCATTTGACCAATCTGATGCAGACCAACCATGCCTAGTTTACTACTCACAAGTATCCCGTTCCACAGAAATTGGGTACAGAGCTCAGAAACAGAGTATTCATTATGGAAGCCACAGGGTCTTGGTCGATAGTCAATCAGCATTCGCTGCCATACATCTATAATCAGCCAGCGAAAAGCTCTGGTGAGCAAAAATGTTGCTGAAAACCTTTACATTAGCACTTTCCTGACACCCAAGCCGTGTCACCTCCACAGGGCTACTCCTTCCAGTGGGCCAACCAACAATAAGGAAATCACAGCAATGTTCTCTCGCAACCTGCCACCACTCTTGAGTCATTTACCACCTTCTCCAGACTGTGACATTTGTGGCACCGTGGGTTTTGAGCGTTGGTTTAAGATCCAACAATATATGAAGAAAGGGTGCACTGTCCTAGAAAAATAATCTTGGAGGAGAATGCACGAAATAAAGACTTCATATTTTCAGAACTATGTAGGTCGAGAAAGATTGATTGTTATGTCATGAAAAAAAAAAAAGATTTTGTCACAGTGACCTAACTTCTATAGAGTATGCCTCCCATCTTCTGCTCTTTCCTTCAATTTTGTACATCACCAAGAGCAAAAAAGGGTCAAGCCTGCTGTGAGATGCAGGAATTCATATTTGACTCGACAGGCCATTCATCTTTTTATTGTGCTGATAATATCAGCACATTCTCATCTGTTGCAGGTCCCTCTGCCTATTGGAATGCAGTTTTAAGGAGCATAATCAATTGTTTCATGCAATTCCTCCTTCAGTTTCTACTGGAACCATGCATATTGATTTCTATTTCTCATGATGGCAGCCTGAGATGTATGCCCCAGAGCTATGTAACACCATTAGAAATAAAGTAATCTAGATGTATAATCATTTCATAGCATCTCAAATATAATAGAAATAGCCAAAACAACGAAAACTCCTATTTCCAAATCATAAATCCCAATCACGTACTGGAGGGCATTTTGATTTGTTTTCCAAATGTGCCTACTTCCAAAAGAAAATGTATTTTGGCAGGACAATGTTCAGCTATTCATTTTACATACCCATAAAAACACTTGAGTGGTTACTCATTGGTCTATAAATGTATTCACCATTTGACTCCTCCCCAGCAGTTTCGAGGCACTACATAACACTGGCCCAACATACCTCAACAATCCATCTGCTTTCACATTCACAAAACTCCCAATTAACTCCACTAGTCCAGACTCCTACTTGCAAAAATCCCACGCAGTCCGGTAGTCGACACACCTCCTACATCGCTCCTAAAACATGGAACGACCGAACTGTACGCAAAAGAGCCTCCTACTCACTGCTTGAATCCTGCAAGAAGCTGAAGACCTGGATTTTTCTGTAGACCCACTAAGCCATTAGCTGTGGCTAGACTCACACCTGCTCAGTAACAGGATATCCTCTCCGCCGATAGTGCACTCTACAAATCTGCACAACATGCCTTGTAGCACTCAGTTATCTGTGTTAGAAACATATACGCACCCACCTGTATTTTCCAAAACTGTCACAGTTGCACAACTTTCATATATGTCCATTTAAGTTTAGAAGTTCTTTCTTATACGTTAAGTTCTTGTATTATCTTTTAGGAATATACCCATGTCTTCTAACACATTTGAGGTAGTTGAGACACAGTTGGATATTTTGAAGGGTTTTAAAGTTTTTTAAATATTGACCTTAGATTAGCTTAAATGAAGAAGATAAGCGCAGACGATCTGCTGATTTACGTCTGCGACGTGATGGGGATCTTACCTCGATATGGGATACTCTACAGACCTTTGGGCCATTTCAAGTCTCAGGGTCAATTGGGAGGAATAGACCATCTACCCCCTTGGTACCCACCTGGCACCGCACGATGTGACGGGAACGGGTCTGCCCCTAGATACTTGGGAGTCCGACTCTATCCATCCCCAACAGACTTATATGAGGGCAATCACCGCAAAGCGCTGGAGGGCCTGCGGTCGGCGGTAAACTTCTGGAAGACTCTACCCCTGGCCCCCATCGGCCGGGTGGCCATAGCGAAAATGGTAATGGTGCCCAGATTACTCTATCACTTCGCCAACCTCCCGGTAATCCCGCCCCAGTCATTCTTCCGGGAACTAGATACCCTGCTCACGACACCGATCTGGGGTACCGGTCGACATAGGGTGGCCCTCCGCACGCTGTATTTGCCCACCACAGAGGGAGGCCTAGGAGCCCCATCCTTCGTAGTATATTTCCTAGCCGCACAACTCCAGTGGCTATCCCACTGGACTGCGGAGCGGTGCGTTGGGGAAATGACAACGGACACTGGCAGGATACCCCGCCCGATTGTCAGGAGAATGCTCCTACCCGGAACCAAACCGTCCTGCACCCACCCGATTCAGGTTTCCGTCGCGCGCAGATGTATCATGCTTATTCATTGCATGTCCAAAGACCGGCCACTTTATTCCCCACTGTTGCCCTTGGTGGGTCTTCCTCGTGGGGAAAAGCACTACACTACCAGAACCCTACAAATCTGGAACGATCATGATATAACGGAGGTGGAGGCACTGTTCCATGAAGGACAATTGTGCTCCTACGAACAGCTGGTCGAGTAGTATGGCCTCCCGCGAGGACAATTCCTCATGCACAGGCAACTCCTAGATAGCACACGGCCGTTCTAGAATCTGCAAGACGAAGAACCACCCACACATCTGGTGCTCCATACGAAACTCCGTATGGGAGCAGGCAGACACCTAGTTACATGGCACTATAAAGCCATCCAAGAACTAAGAAAAACCTATCTGGAAACTTTACGACAGTCCTGGGTAGACGACGTCGGAAGGGTGTTCCATGACACAGAATGGAAGCGCGCTCTGGAATACACAAAGAAAGTATCCAGAAACAGGCGATTCAAGAATATACAATTTAATATACTCCACCGTGCCTAGCTCATGCCAGACAAACTACATCGTTATTATCCGGACACAGAATTCAATTGCCCACGCTGTAACCTGCCAGACGCAAACTTTAAACACATGTTTTAGGAGGATCACTGAAACAATATCGATCTCAACTATATTGAATTACAAAAATATCGAGGAAAAAATATAGAATACCAAAATATCGACCTCCTATCTCCAAACAGGTAAGTACAAAAATATCGAATAAAAAATATCGATGTAAAAAATATAGGGGCATATTATCAAGGGGGATTATCTCCGCTTTTTTGGCTTTAAAAACCAAGGAGCGGAGATAAAATCATCTCCCTATTACCTAGCTGTCGCTAACACCAGTTAGCGACAGCTAGTAGGAGATAGCGATCATCTTGGGCCCCACTTTGCATGTCAGAGATATTTATCACTAATGACATGCAAAGTGGGCGTGCCAAGATGTTAGCGCATGGAAATAGTCGCTAACATCAATATCTCCTATTACCAACTTTTGGAGATATTCGCGCTAAGCGCAAATATCTCCAAAACCTAACACCTGCCCTGAACAGTTCTTAGCCATGTTATCCAATGGGAGGTGGATAACATGGCTAAGAGCATTAGCTCGGTAATGCCTGAATATCGCTGACTTTTCAGCGATATTTATGCATTGCGGAAGATTTTTATTGCATTTGCGATAAACCTTGGTAATACCAAGGTTTATCTGCGATAAAAATCGCCACAGGTCGGCGATACATTTTTGTCTCTAACCAAGCAATAGCGATAATTATCGCTATTGCTTGGTAATATGCCCCATAGTTAGTCAAAATATCGATTTTTTTAAAATGCTTTAAATTAATAAAAAATTAATGAAATAATAAATATAATTAACTTAAACATACTTAAAATACTTAAATAGTCTTAAAAATATTAAATAATTAATGTAAGTTCAAAAAATATACAAAATGTATTTGTTAATACATATATATATGTATAAACGTAATATTAATAAACAAATTACAATATTTTTAGGGTAGGATAGCGGAAAGGGTAAAATTTAATATTACCACTCCAGTGAGTGCAACAGTAGGGAAAGCGTTGGATGGCGTAGGGGTAAAATGTACTATTCCCACTCCAGAGTGTGCAACAGTAGGGAAAGCTTTGGATAGCGTAGGGGTAAAAATGACTATTCCCACTCCAGAGAGTGCAACAGTAGGGAAAGCGTTGGATAGCGTAGGGGTAAAAATTACTATTCCCACTCCAGAGAGTGCAACAGTAGGGAAAGCATTGGATAGCGTAGGGGTAAAAATTACTATTCCCACTCCAGAGAGCGCAACAGTAGGGAAAACGTTGGATAGCGGCAGGGTAAAATTTACTATTCCCACTCCAAAGAGTGCAACAGTAGAGAAAGCGTTGGATAGCGTAGGGGTAAAAATTACTATTCCCACTCCAGAGAGTGCAGCAGTAGGGGAAGCGTTGGATAGCGTAGGGGTAAAAATTACTATTCCCACTCCAGAGAGTGCAACAGTAGGGAAAGCGTTGGATAGCGTAGGGGTAAAAATTACTTTTCCCACTCCAAAGAGTGCAACAGTAGGGAAAGCGTTGGATAGCGTAGGTGTAAAAATTACTATTCCCACTCCAGAGAGTGCAACAGTAGGGAAAGCGTTGGATAGCGTAGGGGTAAAAATTACTATTACAACTCCAGAGAGTGCAACAGTAGGGAAAGTAAATACTTCATATATAAATACAAATTAATTAAATATTAATACCAATTAAAAGTATTTAACAATTTTATATAATATAATAATTAATCAATTAAAAATACAAATGAATTAATTATTAAAAAGTATTACCTATTAATACAAATTATTTACCAATTAACAATTAATTAATTACCAGTTAAAAAATAATACAAAATTTGAACAAAAAACCCATAAATAAATTAAAATATTTAATTAATTACAATTAAATTACTTCCCACCATATTCCCCTACAAACCCACAACCCGCAACATAAAATAATTAAAATTAACATAATTATCAATTAAACAATTAATTAAAATAAATTACCAGTTATATTTTATTTAATTACCAAGTAAATATTTTAATATCAAGTAATTCAAAACAAATACCAATAAATAAATTAAATTTTTTAATTATAATTAAATTACTTCCCACCCTATTCCCCTATAAACCCACAACCCGCTACAGAAAATAAATTGATAAAATTAAGATAATTATCAATTAATCAATTAATTAAAATTAATTACCAATTATATTTTAAATTAATTACCAATTAATAATTAATTAACAATTAATTCAAAATAAATACCAATAAATAAATTAACATATTTAATTAATTATAATTAAATCACTTCCCACCCTATTCCCCTATAAACCCACAACCAGCTACAGAATTATATTACGCAAAAATAAAATACCATAAAATTAATTAATTAAAATAAATTAGAAAATAAATATACACTTTTCACACATATACTAACATAAAAAATACTTTAAAAAATTTGATATTATTAAAAAATTAATATTAACTTACTTACCTCAAATTCGATATTTTTGCTGTCTATATTCTGTCCATTCTATATTTTTGTTGTCTATATTCTGTCCATTCTATATTTTTGTTTTCTATATTCTGTCCATTCTATATTTTTGTTGTCTATATTCTGTCCATTCTATATTTTTGTTTTCTATATTCTGTCCATTCTATATTTTTGTAGTCTATAATTTATCCATTCAATATTTTGTCCATTCTTTATTTTGAATTAGATATTACTGCTATTCTATTCGATATTTTTGTAGTCTATATTCTGTCCATTCAATATTGTGTCCAATCTATATTTTTAATTCGATATTAATGTAAATTGATATAAAAAACTCGATATTTTGACTGTATACCGTTTTGGGATTGCCCCTCTCTATACCAATACTGGACAACGATACACCAAACACTCACTGCATTGGTCAACTTACCTCATGTCGACTCCTGGGAAGTCTGTGCACTAGGGACATACAGAAGGAAGAAGTCAGAAAAATTACACTGGCGGTTTGTATCCCTCGCTCTGCTACTGGTGAAGCAGGCTATCGCCATGCACTGGAGTGCCCCCTCGGGCCCCCCGGTAGCGGCTTGGATAGGAGCAGTGAGCAAATGGTGTGCGGCGGAGGAAGACATCCTAAGGGAAGAGGAAGTGAAGGGAACACGCAAGCACCCCATCTCCCTGGAAAAAGCACAGCTGCTCATTCAAGTTAAACAAGACAACCCCAGATGACGCACCGGGACCATCCCCGCCTCACATCCAGGCTTCCCCACGACACCCCAACCCCCCTAGCCAAATGCCCGGAGTTTGAATCCCCTGTAAACTAGATGGAATGGGCTGAACGCCAGTCCCTCTTGGTGACGAGGCTCGCCACCTCCGACAAGATACACCCCTTTACCCCGGAAGCCCTTGCGAACCCGTGGCCCCCCCTTTGGCCCTCGGTTCCCGGCACCCTCTACCCACTGTGGCCATCGACCCCAGCCAGCCCGCCACACGCATCTCCACCGCTCACGGATCTAGGAAAAGTTTCCCTGCAGTTCACGTTTAGCTTCGGTCGGTAGTTCGGACACCGACACACATTTCACTTGTTCGCAACTGCCGTTTTGATAAAGGTTCATATAAACACACACGGGGATGACATTCACACCTATCCCCGCTAGCGCGCGACTCCGGGGACAAGACGCAGAAGGTCCCTACCATGATACACTCAGGTCCCTGACTTATACACCTGAGGACATCTGAATATAATTATGCTGGACGGGGTGACAATTACATGCTGCAAGTGATTTCCATTGTGAATTTCATGTAACCCTTCAATGTGTGACATGATTAGTAACTGTCTGATGTATCACCCCCCTCGGGGGCTTTGAAACGTAAAACCTTAATAAAAAGATTTTTTTTAAAAATAAAAATAAAAATGAAGAAGATAAGCAACTGTTTCTATCTGACGAATTTTTGTAAAACACATCCATTTTCTGTTAAAAGTACAACTCTATTGAAGCACCCCCCTTAAAATTCTGACACCTGGGTACCTGAAGTAGATGCGGATGCTAGATTTGGTCACATGGTTAGTCATGCTTCTAAGCGGCATTTATTATCAGCTGACTTCCTTGAAATCAATGTTGGCACCTAAACAATAGACCAGACTTCTGAAAACATCTGCCAAAAAGGATACAGAATAAGTGTGTTATGATGATGTCAGAGGCATCGTCAAGTTTACGGTTTCTTTTATTATCTTGATAACGAAGTGAAATGCTTACAGAAAAACAAAGCTAAGGAGAACTGACAGGACAGGATGACTCAGATGAGCTTTAATGTAACGACATTGGCTCTGCCAAAGCTAATTAAGCAATGAATACCAATTTCGAGCATGATGTAGGCAGATCAGAAAAGACTTTCTAGAGTGCAACAATGTTCAGTTTTGTGCATCAGTCAAGCACATGATGTTCTTAAAAACACGGAGCAGAAAAACGTTTCAAAGATTACTAGCATATTTTACGACATCTACACGCGTGTTTTGCCAACCAAGACCTGTCTGCCAAAAATGTGTTTTACACTCAACCTACAGATACACCAACTAAATCCAAAAATACATATGCATGTGATTATATAGATACGACCAGGGCACAAGTCCTAAATAAAGAAGTGGGGGGGACGCTCAGAGACAGGAAGTGATGTCACGACAGGAAGTGACGTCACGGAAGGTAAAAACCTAGGAGGGGGGACGCTCAAATAGTTGAAGTGACGTCGTGACCGGAAGTGACGTCGCGGAAGGTAAAAACCCTAGAAGTGGCTACCAGTGTGCGAAATGATAGCGCCACCAACACTGTTAAGTTCAAAACCCGCAATCTCAACCCCTGAAGTGCGGGGCTAGTTGTGCCCCTAATAGTACACACACCTGCTTGGGTTTGATCCTCCAGGACAAAAGTGCTAACGTTAGCTACATATAGTAGAAGGATATGAGCACTCGGATGCCAAGAAGTAACCCCTCCCGCAGACTGTGAAAGGATATGCCGTGGCTCTGCAGGATGGCTCTGCCGGAAGACCTGAGGGCGTCCACCACCCGGTTGGGCGTTGTAATCTCAATACTTAAAAAGGCAAATACCCCTTGTGCATGCCTGCTTCTGTTACCTGTTTGGGGCTTATTTCTGCACGCTTATCTTGCACGCAGGCTTTAAGAATCTGACCTAAAACGTGTCCTGTGCGCAAAGCAAGAAAAACACTTCCTCGTGAAAATATCTTCCCAAACATACATTTAAGTGGAACAAAAAACAAGAACAAATGAAAGCGCTTAAACCCTTAAACGAAGGCGTACCTATTCCTGTACCACGAAACTTAAAAGAGCTGTCTCCTAGGGGATTGCTTGTCAGCTACTTACAAAGACTATCAGTGAACTCATGCTGATGATATCTGTTGCACGTTAGCCATCATTTGCCGGTAACATCAGTACTTCCGGGTCTCAAGACAGCCAATACCATGCTGCAACATAAGGAAAGAGAAAGGGAAAGGGCTCGCAATATGTAAATACAGCCGTAAAACGCAACATGACGTTAGATCGGGGCATCGTAGGCAGATGGGCCAATCCCAGTGCACTGTACAGAATTTCAAATGCTTATTGACTGTCGAGCCGGCTTCCACTACTTGGTGGGTGCTACGCAGGGGCACAAAGTTTTAATTAGGAGTCCACTGCCTACACGTGCAACGCCGGGCTGCTGAATACCAAGGCCAGTGCAGGCAGGCTTCAGCTTGCATCCTGATTTGAGACAGACTGACTTGGGAGATCGACGGGGCGGCCGGCCGTGAGGTTGAATACCGCTATAATTTAAAGCCCAGCTTTTGCGCAGGGGGGACGGCGTCCACCCGGTAAGAGCCCTTAAAATAAGTGGGGGGACGCCGTCCACCCGCGTGGTACCCCGACTCGAGCCCTGGATACGACCATTTAAACCAAAAATATGCTGTCCTGAATTCCCAAAATGGGCAGCGAATGGTTGCAAAACAATGCAGCATGAACAGCACTGGACTAAGAAGGATAGTATCAGAGGGCCATGCGTCTGTCTGATTCAAAACTGAACTGGAGGAACGATGGAACGGGCCTAATCTCCAGGGGGATATTTCTTTTCATCTGGTTATGTAAAAGAAAAAGGTATGTTTTAAAACAAAATTGTTGTAGCTTTTCATGTCTAATGTGGTGATTTCCTGGATTCATGGCAAGTGGGGTCCTCCCAGGTGCTAACTTTTCTGGTAATTGGGTGGGAGAATGACTACTAGCGACCTGTCCGATGGTCTGGATGGGTGGAAGAGTACTGTGGTCCATTCTGCCAACTGATGTAGGTAACCAAGGTAGCACGCCAGACTCTCTCACGCACACTCGACATAAATGGTGCCTCAACATAGCTTTGGGACACAACCTACACTTGAGTTCTGTCGGTAGGTCACTGGTTTCTATGAACTCAATCATTTTAACAGTAGTGTTTGGGAAACAGCTATTACAACTACGACTGTACCAAGTGTTGCCTTTGCAACTCGGTCAAAACAACAAATACGTCTTGACCAGGCATTCCTTTACCACGCAAGTTGTTACAATGATATGCCTTAGGTACACAGCATTGGACTGTAAAGTGCAACGCTTTCCCTACTGTTAGGCGAGCAGGAATTGGAATATTATATTATACTATTCCAAAGTCCAGCGCTTTCCCTAAGGCAAGTCATTTAAAAGGAATGTGTGGTGAAGACACACTCCTTGTGCTCACCGCGTTGTTAAGGAATGCATAAATTAGGTATGCATGGTTGTGTCGTACAACTGTAGTGTCTACATAAATGAGTCAATTTAGCTTATCATTAAAGGGAAAGCTTTTGATTCCTTGTAATCAAACCAATATCTAACTCTTTGAACAGAGGCGGCACATATACAGTGCTTTGGCATCGTGCTCATACTTGGAGGCCCTTTTAGAACCAGATTTGTCTCTGGTTAATGATTTCTGAGTACTAACTGATATCCATGACTCATTTTGAGGGAGTAGAGGGACACTATCCACTGAAAGTCAATAAACTGATCGAATTAGGAGTAAGTATTAGGGGGAGTTTCATGAATAGAGCCCAGAATGAAAAGAAAAAAAGAACGAGACAGAATGAAAAGAGATGATAAAATGAGTTAGTAAGCAACTCAGATCCTCAGTGTTCGTTGGTGTTTTTTATTAGGTAAATCTATAATGACCATCAGGGCGCCCACAGAAAAAGGCCCACATATCATTTGAAGGTCTGAGACAGACTGCTTCTTTTTTGTGCAGAAAGTTTGATAAGGTGGATGCTAGTGTTCTAGTAGAGGTATGTGGCATTATGACAAGAGCTGCTGATCCTGGAACAGGGGAACCATATTTGAGTCTTCGCGTTGGTTCAAAATCCTGTGATTCTGGACAAAACACTTAATCACTCATGCCTAAAATTAAAAAATAATGCAACCTTGTGTAATATAATTGGTACTTATTTAAATGCTCCAATGCCCAAGGGTCCTGTTAGTGCAATATAATACTGCAAAAAAATAATAATAATAAATAAAGGATTCCAGAATGCCTCTTTGTTTGATGACATCTGGAAGTACTATATATTACAGAATGCCTCCATGTTTGGTGACATCCAACGGGCTATAGATGCCAGAATGCTTCTTTGTTTGAATACATCTGGGCGGGTTATAGGTTCCAGAATGCCTCTAAGTTTCATGACATCAGGACGGGCTATAGAATTCAGAATGCCTCTTTGTATGATGACACCTGAAAGGGCTATAAACTCTTGTTTGTTTGGCGACGTCTGGAAAGGCCATAGATTTCAGAATGCCTCTACGTTTGATGACATCCGGATGGGCAATAGATTCCAGAATGCCTCTTTGTTTGAAGACATCTGGATGGGCTATAAATTCCAGAATACCTCTGTGTTTGATGGTATCTGGATGGGCTCCAGATTCCAAAATGCCTATGTGTTTGATGACATCAGAATGTGTCATAGATTTCAGAATGCCTCTTTGCTTGATGACATCTGGACGGGCTATAGATTCCAGAATTTCTGTTTGTTTAATGACATCTAGACAGGCTATAGATTCCAGAATGATCTGTGGTTGATGACATCTGGACATGCTATAGATTTCAGAATGCTTCTTTATTTAATGACATCTGGATATGTTATAGATCCCAGAATGCCTCTTTATTTGATGACATCTGGAAGAGATATAGATTTCAGAATGCCTCGTTGTTTGATGACATCTGGATGGGCAATAGATTTCAGAACGCCTCTTTGTAAGATGACATTTGGACGGGCAATAGATTCCAGAATGCCTCTTTGTTGGATGACATCTAGATGGGCTATAGATTTCAGAATAACTCTTTGTTTAACCCTTTCCATGCTCATAACGAGCTCAGCTCGTCATGAGGCACGGTGCTTGTGTGCTCATGACGAGCTGACCTTGTCATGAACAATGGAATTCAAGCATTTTCAGCACAGGGGGGGAATATGTTCCGCAGCCAAGGTGTTAATGATATCTGGACGGACTGTAGAGTCCAGAATGCCTCTTTGTTTGATGACATCTGGACGAGCTATAGATTCCAGAATGTTTCTTTGTTTGAAAACATCTGGATTGGCTAAAGATTCCGGAATGCTTCTTTGTTTGATGACATCTGTACAAGATATAGATTCCAGAATTCTTGTTTTTTTGATGACATCTGGATGGGCAATAGATTACAGAATGCCTAATAATTCGATGACATCTAGACAGGCTATAGATTCCAGATTTTAGACAAGTGGATGGGCTCTATATTCCAGAATGCTTCTTTGTTTGATGACATCTGGATGGGCTATAGATTCCAGAAGAGGTGTGGCGCAGCGGCCAAGGTGCCTAACTCTGGACCATAGGGTTCACGGTTTGATCCCCGGCTGTGCAGGTTAGCCCAGCACCATGTGACTCTGGGCAATAGATTGCTTTATCTTCCTTGTTTGATGCCATCTGGATGGGCTACATATTCCAGAATACCTCTTTGTTTGATGATATCTGGATGGGCTATAGATTCCAGAATGCCTCTGCTTGTGATGACATCTTGATGGGCAGTAGATTCCAGAATGCCTTTTTGTTTGAAGACATCTAGACGGCTGTAGATTTGAGAATGCCTCTGTGTTTGCTGGCATCTGGATGGGCTACAGATTCCAGAATGCCTCTGTGTTTGATGACATCTGTACAGGTCAGAAAATCCAGAATGCCTCTTTGTTTGTAGATATCTGGATATGCTATAGATTCCAGAATGCCTCTGTGTTTGATGGCATCTGGACGGGCTATTGATAACAGAATGCCTTTGTTTTTTATGACATCTGGACGGGCTATAGATTCCAGAATGCCTCTTTGTTTGATGACACCTGGACTGGCTATAGATTCCAGAATGCCTCTGCGTTTGAAGAGATCTGGACGTTTTATAGATTCCAGAATGCCTCTTTGTTTGAAGACATCTGGATGAGCTATACATTCCAGAATGCCTCTGTGTTTGATGGAATCTGGATGGGCTACAGATTCCAGAACGCCTCTGTGTTTGATGACATCAGAATGTGTCATTGATTTCAGAATGCCTCTTTGCTTGATGACATCTGGACGGGCTATAGATTCCAGAATTTTTGTTTGTGTAATGATATCTAGACAGGCTATAGATTCCAGAATGCCTCTGTGTTTGATGACATTTGGACGGGCTATAGATTCCAGAAGGCTTCTTTGTTTAATGACATCGGGGCAGCCAATAGATTTCAGAATGCCTCTTTCTATGATGACATCTGGACGGGCTATAGATTCCAGAATGCCTCTTTATTTGATGACATCTAGATGGGTTATAGATTTCAGAATAACTTTTTGTTTGATGGCATCAGGACAGACTATAGATTCCAGAATGCCTCTTTGTTTGATGACATCCTGACGGGCTATACATTCCAGAATGTTTCTTTGAATACATCCTGATGGGCTATAGATTCCAGAATGCCTTTTTGTCTAATGACATCTGGATAGGCTATAGATTCCAGAATGCATCTTTGTTTGATGACATCTGGACAATATATAGATTTCAGAATTCTTGCTTCTGGATGGGCTATAGATTGCATAGTGCCTCATTATTCAATGACATCTAGACAGGCTATAGATTCCAGAATTATGTTTTGCTTGATGACATCTGGATGGGCTCTAAATTCCAGAATGCCTCTTTCTTTGATGACATCTGGATGGGCTATAGATTCCAGAACTCCTCTTTGTTTGAAGACATCTGGATGGGATATAGATTCCAGAATGCCTTTGTGTTTGATAGCATCTGGAAGGGCTACAGATTCCAGAATGCCTCTGTTTTTTATGAGATCTGGATGGGTCAGAAATTCCAGAATGCCTCTTTGTTTGATAACATCTGGACGCACTATAAATTCCAGAATGCCTCAGTGTTTGATGACATCTGGACAGGCTATGAATTCCAAAATGCCTCTTTGTTTGAAGACATCTGGACGGGCTATATATTCCAGAATGGCTCTGTGTTTGATGCCATCTGGATGGGCTACAGATTCCAGAATTCCTCTGTGCCTGATGACATCAGGACGGGTCGTAGTTTCCAGAATGCTTCTTTGATTGAGGACATCTGTACGGGTTATAGATTCCAGAATTTTTGTTTGTTTAATGACATCTGGACAGGCTATAGATTCCAGAATGCCTATGTGTTTGATGACATCTGGGCGGGCTATAGAATTCAGAATGCCTCTTTGTTTGGTGACATCTGGAAGGGCTATCAATTCCAGAACTTTTGTTTGTTTAGTGATGTCTAGACTGGCTATAAATTCCAGAAGGCCTCTGTGTTTGATTACATCTGGACGGGCTATAGATTCCAGAACGCTTTTGTTTAATGACATCTGGATGGGCAATAGATTCCATAGTGCCTCTTTGTTTGATGACATCTTTTTTTTATTTATTTTTATTTTGCAATTTTTATGCAAGGAGTAGACAAGCATCACAAATACATAAGAAAGCAACAGCATTTACATAGAGTCAAAACTAAAAACATGAAATTATGTACAGCAGCATATTCAAGCTGGGAAAAACAAAAGCCAGCATCGGGAGGGGTAAACAATATAAATTAAATCCAATTAGTCACCGGAGCCCATGACCTTGCCCCAAAAAGTCTCTTCCGCCTCCCCTTAGTCTTATAAATAGCAATTTCCAAGTTATACATCGCCAATAGTCTTTCCCGCCAGGCGCAGAATGAGGGGGAGTCCGGATAAATCCATTCATTCGTGATACAGGCATGTGCAGTTTCCGTACAGATAAATACAAAAGCCATAGTTTCCTGTTATATAGCCAAGGTAGGTTCTGTCTGAAAATCTGTCAAGACTAGTTCCCCAGTAATGCAAAATGAGATACCAATTAACGATTTTAAAAATAATTCTATAGCCGTAAATAAACCTCCAATTTAGGACATGAAAAAACCATATGTACTGCAGCTGCTGCCAGGGCCCCACATCTGCTACATTTTGTTCCCGGCCCGTGCCCCATTTTGATATTTTGCCAAGGGTATAATACATATCAAAAATAGACATATAGTGTTGAGCCCGCATCCTCCCAGTCAGAAGTACTTGATTTGCCAGCAATATAGATTGAGCTAGATCTATCTCTTCTACATTTAACTTACTTGCCCAATTATGTTGGCGTTGCTCTAGATCTGATGGAAGTAGCTTTATTAAATTAGAGTAGAATAACCCAATCGTAGTTCGTTTCTCCAAGAGATCAATCAGTAGGACCTTTCTAAATTGGACATTTAAATCCGTCCCGAGTGTATAGACAAAACTTCGAACTTGAAGATATTTTAAAAAGTCCTGTCTTGGCAAGCCATATTGCGTTTGAAGATCTACAAACGCTGGTCAGCTGCCAGGGGGGAGATATCTCCCATCCGGCGAATTCCCTTCTGTCGCCACCACCATGCTATTTGATCTCGAAAGATTAAAGGGAGGACCCCTGCAGTTTCTAAGGGGGTATAAGCATTCAAATTCATAAGGCCAATATGCCGCTTCACCTTTTTCCAGACAGAGAAGGCAGCTTTCACTATTTTAAATTTAGTTTTTTTTATAGTAACTTGGCTCCAAGATCTTAACCAAGCAAGGGTTTGCTGCTTTCCCCAACCCAAATTCAAAAATTGAAGGAGAATGACAAGGCAAAATAATCGCTTTGTCCCCAACTATCAAAGGAGAAATAAACTGTAAAACCGCAGACCAATAATAAAACAAGAAATATGGAATACCCCAACCCCCATCAGATCTAGGCCACGCCAACTTCTTAAATGCCCTTCGATGCCTTTTATATCCCCAGAGATATCTAGAACAGATATTATCTACATTTTTGATGCAATAAGGCGGAAATTCAAGCGGAATAGTTTTGAAAAAATAAAGAAATGTAGGTAACACCAACATTTTTAAAACATTCGACCTCCCATGCAATGATAGATGAAAATGGTCTATTCTTTGTAGCATAGAGTTCACCTTATTTTTTACCGGATTAATATTTAACTCAGGATTCTTGTTAATTGGCAAGGAAAGCTTAACCCCTAAATAAGTGGGTTCTGAGACCGTAGATATACCCTCGGGAGGGCTCCTGCCAATACATAGAATCCGTGTTTTCGTAAGGTTGAGCTTATACCCAGAAAAAAGCCCGTAACTGTACTTTCCAATTCTTCAATTAGTGGCAATGTAGTGACTAAGTCTGTAGTAACGACCACAATGTCATTCGCATAGGCCATTGCTCTATACTCAACAGAATGCTTCTTTGTTTAATGACATCTGGATGGGCAATAGATTTCAGAGTGCCTCTTTGTTTGATGACATCTGAACGGGCTATAGATTTCAGAATGCCTCTTTGTTTGATGACATCTAGATGGGCTATAGATTTCAGAATAACTTTTTTTATGACATCTGGACGGACTATGGATTCCAGAATGCCTCTTTGTTTGATGACATCTGAGCGGGCTAGATATTCCAGAATGTTTCTTTGTTTGAATACATCTGGATGGGCTATACATTCCATAAAGTCTTTTTGTTTAATGACATCTGGAATGGGCT
Organism: Lissotriton vulgaris; assembly: GCF_964263255.1. NCBI lineage: Eukaryota > Metazoa > Chordata > Amphibia > Caudata > Salamandridae > Lissotriton > Lissotriton vulgaris. The sequence continues at coordinate 190,722 of NW_028241043.1, read as the reverse complement.
ATAGATACGATAATGCCTCTGTGTTTGATGGCATCTGGATGGGCTACAGATTACAGAATGCTTCTGTTAATGATGACATCTGGACGGGTCAGAAATCCCAAAATGCCTCTTTGTTTGATGACATCTGGACGTGCTATAAATTCCAGAATGCCTCGGTGTTTGATGACATCTGGACGGGACGTAAATTCCAGAATCCCTCTGTGTTTGATGATTCTGGACGGGCTATAGAATTCAGAATACCACTTTGTTTGACGATATCTGGATGGGCTATAAGATCCAGAATGCCTCTGTGTTTGATGAGATCTGGAGGGGTCAGAAATTCCAGAATGCCTCTTTGTTTGATAACATCTGGACAGGCTATACATTCCAGAATGCCTCTTTGTTTGAAGACATCTGGACAGGCTATATAGTTCAGAATGCCTCTGTGTTTGATGCCATCTGTATAGGCTACAGATTCCAGAATTCCTCTGTGTCTGATGACATCAGGACGGGTCGGATGCATCTTTGCTTGAGGACATATGGACGGGCTATAGATACCAGAATTTTCGTTTGTTTAATGACATCTAGACATGCTATAGATTCCAGAGTGCCTCTGTATTTGATGACATCTGGACGGGCTATAGATTTCAGAATGTCTCTTTGTTTGATGACATCTGGAAGGGCTATAAATTCCAGAACTCTTGTTTGTTTGGTGACGTCTGGACAGGCTATAGATTCCAGAAGGCAACAAATATTGTGTTTTCAATTCATAACTGTTTCAATATAGTCTTGTTTTTAATTATTTTATTCTATTCGTATGTATTTTACTATTCACTCCTTTTATGCCAAGTAGCTGCGACATAAAGATGATAAATTTAAATTGAATTAAAATATATATATACTAGCAGCCCGTCCCGACGTTGTCCGGGTATGAATTGCTGCCGGCCAGTAGTATATTGTTTTGTAGGATTTCGTTTTGATAGCATTTCTTATCTGTGACTGGCCTGTGAAACGCTCCGATTCACAGTGCACTGCTGATGCACTTAAGAGTGCGCGTTTAGTAGTGTTTGAACTCGAGCTTCCCTACTTTATTTTTCCTTGCAATATTTTATAGCGCGAACTCGACAACATGGCATGAGCACAATTTACATTACAGAAGAACACATTCATTTGTGGTAGGCACGGGGAGACAAAGCGATTTGCCTGGAATCACAGGATGTTGAGCTGATGCCGAGGTCCGAACGTAGTTCCCCATCTCTAAAGTTCGCAATTCTAGAACTTGTGGCGGGAGGTGTGTCTAAAAGTGTATGTCGGTACTGCCCATGAATGAGAGAGACCTGTGCATTTTCAAATGGGTGGTGAAAAAATATGAGTATGTTGCTGGAGATGTGGGCCACCGTGCCATCAATGTACTTACCGGGGGAGGGTAAACACCCATTATTCCGCAACTTTCTTTCCCTATACCATCACTCCGCATTCTTTCATTACGAAAGTACCATGACTCCGCAATGCCATTATAACGCATGGCATTACATTTTATATGCTTTTACCACGCATACATTTACAACGAAATTCGTTGTAAATGCATTAACGGTATGTTTAGATAAGGTAAGTATGGATAGAGGGGTATATGTTTTGGGGTACTGATGTATATGTTTTGGGGTGTTTGGGTATTTTAAGGGTTCAGATATAGTTTTGGGTTATGGGATACAGGAGTAGTTTTAGGGTTTAGGGATAGGTATGGGTTTTGGGGTAGAGGGGTATTTTTAGGGTTCAGGGCTAGGTTTGGGATTTGGGGTATAGGGGTATTTTTAGGGTTCAGGGGTAGGTTTGAATTTTGGGGTACAGGGGTATTTTAAGGGTTCAGGGCTGGGGTTGGGGTACAGGGGTATTTTTAGGGTTCAGGGCTAGGTTTGGGTTTTGGGGTACAGGGTTATTTTTAGGGTTCAGGGCTAGGTTTGGGTTTTGGGGTACAGGGGTATTTTTAGGGTTCAGGGCTAGCTTTGGGTTTTGGGGTACAGGGATATTTTAAGGGTTCAGGGCTAGGTTTGGGTTTTGGGGTACAGGTGTGTTTTAGGGTTCAGGGGTAGGTTTGGGTTTTGGGGTACAGGGGTATTTTTAGGGTTCAGGGCTAGGTTTGGGTTTGGGGGTACAGGGGTATTTTTAGGGTTTAGGGATAGGTTTAGGTTTTGGGGTCCATGGTATATTTATAGGGTTAAGATGGGTTAGTGTTTAAGGGTGTTGGGATATTTTAAGGAGTAAGGGTGGGTTATGATTATGGGGTGCAGGGGTATTTAAAGGGAGCAGGGTGGGATTTCTTTTTAGGGTGTAAAGGGTAATAAAATAATATAATAAATAAAAATAATATAAATAATGCGATTTAAAAGAATAAATGTTTTAATTAAATTTAAAAAATGTCTGTATATATATATGCATATATATATATATATATATATATATATATATACATATCTATACTAATATAATAAAGATGAAAGTGAAGTGAAATATTGGGCACAACGCTCGCTCTTTTTTCCCGTAATCCCACGCCCCGCACACGCCCACGCCCCCAGCACACACCCACAGCACACGATGTGAGACAAGGCCCCCAGCGTTCGACACGCCCCAGCACATGCCCACAGCACAACGCAGACACGCCCACAAGGGACTACTTTGCTGGCACGGTTCTTTTACCTTTCAAATGTATATGGTGGGGTCTGCATAGCTTATGTCCTTCAGCTGCAACTGCCCTTTCCAACGCTGTATTGGGTGTTGTGTTTGGTGCTGTGGTTCCTGAGATAACCTGCCTCAAAGGTTTGGGATCTCTCTTTATTATATTGGTATAGATATTTACATACATGTATGTGTACATGTGTATGGTAGGGATTTGACTAATCCGTTAGGGGACGTAAGAATGTTTGATGTAAAATGCTTTGGAGTTTTGTAAAGTTCATTTTGTTTTAAATAATGGTTGTTTAGATTACCATAATAATTACCATCATTCTGATACATAAGGTTTATGTGCTGATTGTACATTACAATAACTTCTAATTGTCAAATACCAGCAGCTGTATGTGTTTAGATATTCTAGGGGCTGGAATGAGGGCTCACACAAACGTACATTCCTTTGCAGATAAAAGTATCTCTGGCATAGTTGTCTGACTCATAACACTCTGAATATGGATGAGCTCAATTGTCATAGAGATGAGTCAGAGACACCCGTATGTTCTCCTGTTCACCGAAGGGAGCACGATGCATAGTATTCCCTTAGGCAAAGGGGATCCTACTGGGTGTGCCCCTTCCTAATTGGGAGCTTCACAACAGTTTCACTAGGTACACTGGGGGTGTTTTTCAAAATTCAAAGAAATGTAAATGCCATGGTTTTCTCGAATTTTAATCTGAGCTAATGTGAGCATACTAGGCCAAAGGAACACATACTGCTGTCTGGATGAGCCCATTTGTTTGTGTTTCTGTCTGTTCCGTGCCGTGCCATGATTATTGTATTTTGTTGTTGCTCGGTACAGTAAATGAGGATCATCACGTAGTCTTTGATCCAGCCAAGGCAGCAATTGTTAAGAGTAATTGGAACAGAAGTAATATGCCCTTCTTTTTATAGGGAACAAAGTAACCTGCATTTCCTCAATGCACATAAACCCATCATGTGTAATCCTTTTCCACAATGATGCGACGCGCTTCTGTGTAGTGCTGATGGGGGTAGAAAGACTACTGACTCACTTAGAAATATTAAAGTCTGGCAACAGTCACAGTATTATGAATCTACAGGATTAAGCATCGAGTTATATAATTGCAAATGATTTATTTTACATTTCATATTTATTAACAGTTTGACTATCATGTATACATATTACTTTTGTATTGTAGTTATTATTGTTATCGTTATGCTAACTGTAGTCACATAAATTCACAGATTCCTTACCAATATTTTCTGGCAAGATAACTAATTGATTTAATTTTTAATACTGCTATCTTCCAATGATTTCCAGGTCATAAATTTGAATCGCAGCAAGGACTTCCATCCTTCTGAATTCTGAGAATTGAGGTACATTTAATTGGATAACAGTAACACCAGGTATTGCCTAAAAAGCATCCTAGTGGCTAGAAAAGCGCCCAGTAACGCTTTACTGCAGCAGGAAGTTCTTCATGAAAGCAAATTATAACTGTATAACTCATTACTTTTACTCTGATTATTGTCATTGCTGCTTGGTAATGGTGTCCACTGCAGATATGAATGCACACTGCATTCAAAAGTAGCAGACTATCATACTTGAGAAAAATAACATATTTGTACTTTTTGGTGCAATTTTCCCTTAAATCTTTAACAATTAATTCCTTCATTTGACCTAACAAGATTTGTGTGGTTTTAATGTCATTGTATTAATTAAACTTCACTCTGTTTTTCCAATTAAGGTTGTGATTTTTATTGCTTTCTGCTTTGATTTTATTACTGTTTTGGTACAGGATTAATACTTTACACATTTCCTGAAGTTAAGTGTGTTTGCGCTATGCCATAACAATCAAGGGTTAAGCTCAGGTTAATTTAGTGACGTTGGTGGTTTACCGTGACAAGGGTTGTGATTATTATTTTAAGGGGGCAGTAGTCCACCACATAAAGAATACGATGCCTTATATGTATGTACTCTCTGTTTTTTCTATATTCTGTTAAAGTAGCTACTAAGGGATTAAGCTCAGGTTAATTTAGCGACTTTGGTTTACCTGGACAAGGGTTGTGATTACTCGTTGAAGGGGGCATAGTCCACCCCAAAAAAATAAATTTTTTTAAATGTATGTACTCTCTGTTTCTTCTTCATTCTGTTGAAGTATTGTAAGTCTTATCTAAAAAGACAGTGCATCAGGCCGTGCCATGCACGTACTGCCTTTGACGTTCCCATTGTGGTGACTATTTTATGCGCATCATCAGGCTGCCAAGAGAACGCCTAAGTACCCTCTGCCAGTAACAAAAAAGTTGTTATCTGGCGGGTGGTGCGTACACAGGTTTGGCAGTACTGAAGCAGGGTGGTGGCTTGGCGACCCACTCCAGGAAGGCCAAATTCATAGTTGGGCTCATCGTGAATAGGCTGTACTAAAAAAACTTTAGCACATAAATGAATGAATGAAATGAAAGGATTGTTGCATCAGTGGGATTGCTACCAAATAAATAATAAAAGTGACTTTTGTGTTCTCAGACAATAAGAGCAATCAATATTCCTTTTTCACTTAATCTCTTCCATCAACATTCATTTTATTATTGGAATAGCAACCATTCAGATATATGATCAAAATCTCATTTTGATCAGATATTATTCGATTCAGATGAAAAATATAATGTAACCGGTTTGGTAAATCATAATTTGTTCTTTTTGAGTTTTGGATAATATGAGATCTACACAGTTGTGATACTCTTAAGTGGATTACTCAGATGTGTCATGCTTTCTTCTGTTCCCCTGATATCGACATGATGTCAGCAGTCCCACATGAAGTCATAATACTTTATCAACATAACATTGTATGGCACTGCACAATCTTAGCACTGGGGGACTTGTCCATTACTAGGCACATGTGCGCCTCTTTAGGCATTCTGTTCTCTGCTAACAATTACTGAATTCTGTAAGCATCCTCTTCACTTCTTACAATGACTGCACTCTATTGGCATCCTGCTACCTTCTCAGAATTCCTGCACTATATAGACATCATATACACTTCTTATAATTACTGCACTCTATCAGCATACTGTTCACTTCTTACAATTACTGCACTCTATTGACATTCTGTTCACTTCCTACAATTCCTGCACTCTATATGCATCCTGTTCATTTCTTACAATTCCTGCACGCTATAAGCATCCTGTTCATTTCTGACAATTACTGCACTATATAGGCATTCTATTCTCGTCTGACAATTCCTGCAGTCTATCGGCATCCTGTTCACCTCTTACAACTGTACTATATAGGCATTCAGTTCTAGTCTTACAATTACTGCACTCTACAGGCATTCTGTTCACTTCTTACAATCCTGTACTCTATATGCATCCTGTTAATTTCTTACAATTACTGCACTTTATATGCATCCTGTTCATTTCTTACAATTCCTGCACTCTATATGCATCCTGTTCATTTCTGACAATTACTGCAATATATAGGCATTCTGTTCTCGTCTTACAATTACTGCACTCTATCAGCATTCTGTTCACTTCTTACAACTGCACCGTATAGGTATTCTGCTCATTTCTTACAATTACTGCACTCTATCGGCATCCTGTTCCCTTCTTATGACTGCACTCTATAGGCATTCTGTTCATTTCTTTCAATTCCTGCACTATATAGGTATTCTGTTCACATCTTACAAATACTGCACTCCATATGCATTCTGTTCTTGTCTTACAATTACTGCACTCTATCGGCATCCTGTTCACTTGTTACAACTGCACTCTGTAGGCATTCTGTTCACTTCTTACAATTCCTGCACTCTATAGGCATTCTGTTCACTTCTTACAATTCCTGCACTCTATATGCATCCTGTTCATTTCTTACAATTACTGCACTCTATATGCATCCTGTTCACTTCTTACAATTCCTGCACTCTATATGTATTCTGTTCACTACTTACAATTCATGCACTCTATCGGCATCCTGTTCACTTCTTACAACTGCACTAGATAGGCATTCTGTTCTCGTCTTACAATTACTGCACTCTATCGGCATCCTGTTCACTTCTTACAGGTCTGTTCACTTCTTATAATTCCTGCACTCTATAGGCATTCTGTTCACTTGTTACAATTCCTGCACTCTATATGCATCCTGTTCACTTCTTACAACTGCACTCTATATGCATCCTGTTCACTTCTTACAATTTATGCATTCTATATGCATTCTGTTCACTTCTTACAATTTATGCATTCTATATGCATTCTGTTCACTTCTTATAACTGCACTCTATATGCATCCTCCTCACTTCTTAAAATTACTGCACTCTATTGGCATCCTGTTAATTTCTTACAATTCCTGCACTCTATATGTATCCTGTTCATTTCTTACAATCCTGAACTCTATATGCATCCTGTTCATTTCTTACAATCCTGCACTCTATATGCATCCTGTTCACTACTGACAATTCCTGCACTCTATATGCATCTTGTTAATTTCTTACAATTCCTGCACTCTATATGCATCTTGTTCATTTCTGAAAATTACTGCACCATATAGGCTTTCTGTTCTCGTCTTACAATTCCTGCACTCTATCAGCATCCTGTTCACTTCTTACAACTGTACTATATAGGCAATCAGTTCTCGTCTTACAATGACTGCACTCCATAGGCATTCTGTTCACTTCTTACAATTCCTGCACTCTATCAACATCCTGTTCACTTCTTACAACTGTGCAGTATAGGCAATCTGTTCTTGTCTTACAATTACTGCACTCTATCAGCATTCTGTTCACATCTTACAATTCCTGCACTCTATAGGCATTCTGTTCACTTGTTACAATTCCTGCACTCTATATGCATCCTGTTCACTTCTTACAACTGCACTCTATATGCATCCTGTTCACTTCTTACAATTTATGCATTCTATATGCATTCTGTTCATTTCTTACAATTTATGCATTCTATATGCATTCTGTTCACTTCTTATAACTGCACTCTATATGCATCCTCTTCACTTCTTACAATTACTGCACTCTATCGGCATCCTGTTAATTTCTTACAATTCCTGCACTCTATATGTATCCTGTTCATTTCTTACAATCCTGAACTCTATATGCATCCTGTTCATTTCTTTCAATCCTGCACTCTATATGCATCCTGTTCACTACTGACAATTCTTGCACTCTATATGCATCTTGTTAATGTCTTACAATTCCTGCACTCTATATGCATCTTGTTCATTTCTGACAATTACTGCACCATATAGGCTTTCTGTTCTCATCTTACAAATCCTGCACTCTATCAGCATCCTGTTCACTTCTTACAACTGTACTATATAGGCAATCAGTTCTCGTCTTACAATGACTGCACTCTATCGGCATCCTGTTCACTTCCTACAATCCCTGCACTCTATCGGCATTCTGTTCACTTCTTACAATTCCTGCACTCTATCAACATCCTGTTCACTTCTTACAACTGCGCAATATAGGCAAACTGTTCTTGTCTTACAATTACTGCACTCTATCGGCATCCTGTTCACATCTTACAATTACTGGACTCTATAGGCATTCTGTACACTTCTTACAATTCCTGCCCTCTATTTGCATCCTCTTAATTTCTTACAATCCTGCACTCTATATGCATCCTGTTCACTACTGACAATTCTTGCACTCTATATGCATCTTGTTAATGTCTTACAATTCCTGCACTCTATATGCATCTTGTTCATTTCTGACAATTACTGCACCATATAGGCTTTCTGTTCTCGTCTTACAATTCCTGCACTCTATCAACATCCTGTTCACTTTTTACAGGTCTGTTCACTTCTTACAATTCCTGCACTCTATATGCACCCTGTTCACTTCTTACAATTCATGCATTCTATATGCATCCTGTTCACTTCTTATAACTGCACTCTATATGCATCCTCTTCACTTCTTACAATTACTGCACTCTATATGTATGCTGTTCATTTCTGACAATCCTGCACTCTATATGCATCCTGTTCATTTCTTACAATCCTGCACTCTATATGCATCCTGTTCACTACTTACAATTCCTGCACTCTATATGCATCTTGTTAATTTCTTACAATTCCTGCACTCTATATGCATCCTGTTCAGTTCTGACAATTACTGCACCGTATAGGCTTTCTGTTCTCGTCTTACAATTCCTGCACTCTATCAGCATCCTGTTCACTACTTACAACTGCACTAAATAGGCAATCTGTTCTCGTCTTACAATTACTGCACTCTATAGGCATTCTGTACCCTTCTTACAATTACTGCACTCTATAGACATTCTGTTCTCGTCTTACAATTACTGCACAGCGCGATGCTGTTCCAGAAAGGGGGAGGTTGGGCCACACAATCATTACACAATAGTTAATGTTTTAAATGTTGCGGTTTAAATAACGCTAAATATCTGGGCATCTTCTCTAGGTACATTTAATTTCACTGGAAACGTGTAGTTCATACCAGGGTGCTGGCCATGGTGCTGCAATAGTCAATTTGATGCATATACCAGCCCAGAAGTGAATATTGACCATGAACTCAGACAACACAATCAATATATTCTGCACCAATGGTTGGCAATTCCATGGATGACTTGATACCAAGGATAATGGAAGCAGTTACAAAAAACACATTTAGAAATAATGCAAAAATGAAAAAAGTAACCACTGTCAGTATGTAACATGTACAGTATACAATGGACCACAAATATGTGTAATAAGGGGATGCCGTGCATGGAAAGCAGCTGTATTTTGTAAAATAAGGGGGTACAGTTCAATGGGGTTATCTAATGGAGATGAGATTAAAGAAGCCAGTGTCCGACACTTTGCTTGTTTAGAAAAGGCCATGGGAGTCCGTATTGTGCCTGAATAACACGAGAGCTGCTCACCACACACTCTCCATCTGTTTACAAAGAGGGCTGGGTGCCACATACTTTATTACGGATGTATGACGGTACAACGTGTGGTATTACCACGCGTACAGTTACAACGCGTCTTTTACAACGCAAGTCGTTACCACGACTTGCGCTGTAGGGGTGCGGACTTAGGAATAGTTACATTTACTATTCCAACACCAGCCTACGTACAGTAGGGAAGGTGTTGGAATAGTAAATCTACTATTCCTTATCCTTGAGCGCCCTCCAGCGCAAGTCGTTGTTACGACTTGCGTTGTAAAAGACGCGTCGTAACAGCACTGCGGGGTAACATCTGCGTTGTAAAGGATATTCCCCCTTTATTACATGTTAGTACCTCGCTCCATAGGAAGAGGATCACTATCTGAATCCTAAATGCCATGACACTGGTCATAGAATCAGGCATATTTTGAGACAATACAGGCCTGTCATGCTACGGGTATGCCGTGTTCACAAAATACATATATTCCTACCCTTGGATTGTGCAAATCCGAATGTGGACTGCTATGAGTAACTTGTGCGATCCCCTTAAAATCCCCAGTCTTGATTCTAAGAACCACGGTACCCAGGGATATACCAGGCGGTGTCTCCATCAGACAAGGGGCTCTCTCTTCCACTGGGCGAGAGCGCCAGTGCTAATTAATCTGTCTCAGCAGCGGGCATGTGTCACTGGGTAAAACGATGATATTTCTCTGGAATGGGGGAAAAACGACTGATATCTCAATTTTAGTGCGCAGAGAGTGTTTCACACACTGAGTAATCGAGGAATTTCTCAGTCCGGGGAGATGCCGCGTGTTTTTCATGCGGGCTGACAATGGGTGTTTGTCATTTGAGGTGAGAGATTGGCTATTTCTCAGCCTTTGTGAAAGCATAGCGCTCCATAGATCTTAGTCTAAATAAAACCCGATATTTCTCAATTCTGAGTGAAGGCAAAAAATGTTGCACAATCTGGGAGTAAGAGCAGGCAGGACTTAGCCTTTGTGATAGTGGACCGTTCGTACTCTGGGTGATAACTGTTTTTTTTCTGTGCGCATGTTTGCATTACACACTGAGTCTGAGCACAGAAATATACCAGCCACTATGAGAGGGATGTATGACGTTACAACGCATACTTTTACCACGCATACCATTATAACGCGGTCTTTACAAGGCATACCATTACAACGCATAGCGCTTTGGGGTGCTGGATAGTGAATAGTTTAATTTACTATTCCAACTCCAGTCCCCGTGGACACTAGGGAAGGTGTTGGATAGTAAATTAAACTTATTCCCTATCCTAGAGCGCCCCCCATCGTAATGCGTTGTAATGGTTTGCGTTGTAATGACTGCGTTGTAATGGTAGTGCGTGGTAAAAGATTCGTTGTAAGGGTTGTATACCCTATGAGAGAGATGGCATTTTTAAATCTGGGAGAAACCGTATGCATTTCTTAGACTGTGAGTGCTGACAGGTGAGTGCTGCGTGAAATGCCACCACTGCCTTTCTTTGTAATGTTAGCAGTCACCTCAAATTAAATATTTTGCTGTACAGAGTGGAACCCACAGAAAAAGAAAATGAATTAATTCTACAAAACGGGTTGACTAAAGGTAGAGCTGGATTTGCTGTTAAGAGATATTCATATATGTTTTTGTGCAGTAGTGGGTAGTATTTAGTCGCCTAACATACATCGACCTGCCTTTCTATAAATCTTATCATGGAAGTTGGCTGTATAACAGGGATTACTCTGGCCACTGGGGGCCGTTTTACCAGTGTCCTTGAGGTCTAGCTGGACCCCTCTCATCTATGGTTGTCAAGTTTGCCTGCGGTATTGACTGCAGGGATGGTCTCTCTTGAACTACTGGCGATGTAGGAACTTGGGAATGAGAGAATGTTTGTTTTACTCTCCTCCTCATGGTTCATATGTTCCTTTAGATTAGCTTGTCTGCTCCTGTTTCCTTCAGGCATCTGTTTACCATTTGACCTACATAGGGGAAATATTGCCAGATCAAACCCCTCGAGAGATTGGCTGTCACTGGGGTGGGGGTCTGGGTGGGGGAGGGGAGGGAGGAGGGGGTTACTGTGGGGGAAAAATAAATTCTATCCCCACATGCAAACTCCAGCCACTATGGCTGGTAGATACATCCATTGAGGAAGAATTAAGGACACAATAGTCGATAATTACCATGAGAATGAAAATATAGCTACTTTTCTCCTCTTGAAGTAAGAAGCTTCTTAGCTAGTTGTTACAAATCAAGGTTTCTGGTTGGCAGAGTTTACACCCTATCCAAGCAGGAGCAACAGTGGTAGTCAGGGTAAGCCATAATTAAAACCTAAATTAACCTATGCACACACTCCGGTAGGTTGGCACAGAGCAGCAGGCTTAATTTAAGAGGCAATGTGTAAAGTATTTGTGCAACACTCAAATTACAGTAATACAGCGAAAACACCACTAAAAGACTCCATACCAGTTTAAACAAATAGAGAATGTTTATCTGAGTAAAAGAAGACAAAAATGACAAACATCACAACTTGAGATATGAATTTTTCTATATTAAATGTAAAACAATGCTTAGAAGTCACTAGCAGTCAATAGGTTACTTGAGGTCGCGTAGGACCAGTGTATATCCAAAGTTCAGGTCAACCATGATACAGGTCGGCAGCAGAAACCACGTAGGGCCACTGACAAAGTACCTTGTAGTATGGAGTAAAGTGTCAGCGTTTTGCGCACAATGCGTCAGATTATTCCCTACAGTCAGGTCATTGGGTCGATTTTTCCCCTACACTCAGGTCATAGCCTACCCTCCTTTTTTGCTGAATTCGTTTTTGTGGTCCTTACGACCCTGTACACTTTACCACTGCTAAACAGCACTAAAGTGCTCCTTCTCTCTCCCTAAAACAAGGTCAAATTAGCTGACACCTTCTCAACATGATTAATTTACTTATAAATCCCCAGTAAAGTGGTATTACATGTACCCATGGCCTGTAAATTACATGCTACTAGAGAGCCTGAAGCAATCATTATGCCACCCTCTTGAGTAGCTTTTTTAAACATGTCTCAGGCCTGCCAACGCAGTCTGAGTGCAGCTATAAACTGGCATTTCGACCTCGCAAAATAAACACTGCCAGGCAGTGCTCCCTCGAATATTTTTTTTTGCTTTGCAGCAATGCAGTGTCTGTGTGCACACTTTTCTTAGCTGGATGTGCAGCTGAGTCTTAACCTATTTAGAGGTAGCACGCTCACTCACATAGTGATGTGAGAGAGCATGCTACCTCTAAATATGTTGAAATGCAACAGTTCTTCATTTTTGGATTAGATGGGAGGAGAAGTGCATGGCTGAAAGCTTTTTTTCAACAAAGCTCTCAGATGCTGCTAGCATTGGCAGCGTAATATCCATAACAGTTTTTGTTGCTTTTTTGTTATGGCATGTGGCAGGGGCAACATGCACAGCAAGAGGAGAAAGGGTGGCAGCAAACAAGAACACAGGCAGTAGTTGCAGTCAAGCAATAATATGAACAGTTGTTGTGGGCAAACAGCTATATGGACAGCAGGAATAGGATAGGAGGTAGCAAGCAACAACACAGATAGCTGGAGGAATATGGGAGATGGCATGTTGCAACACAGACAACAGGCAGGAGAGGGCAAGCAACTACAAAGACAGCAGGAGGGGGAGAAGTACATGAGGTAGCCTGACGAAAAAGATGAACTCCGATATAGTGCTCAACCCTATAGAAATAAGTAGTACCTAATAAAATGAGCAGTGGAAGGATACAAGTAATGCATCAATACTCCAAGAGAGGGACAAAAAAAACATTGATGGAGGAAGGACACATACAGCAGCTTACCAAAATGATGCATGCAATTTTGAGAAACAATGAAGCCAACCAATGGTAATACATTTGTGACCTCCAAGCTCAATTTATATAACACAAAATATCTTACTAGCACTGTCTTAGGCACGACCTTATAAAGGGTATAATTTTCCGGTGCACATACAAAGGCCCATGGACCAGGTTTGCGGTATTTAAAATTGCAGAAAGAAAATAGTTTCCGGGTGTGTTAGCTCAAATTGATCAACCCAAACAACACCTAATTGAACATGGCTGTTAAATGAAAACCAACTATCAGCATATTAATGCCATTTACAGAAATTGAAAAAGATGGCCATTGAAGCCAGAAAATGATAACAAGAACTAAGGCCAAATATGCAAAGGCATTTTGTGTTCACTAAAGGTCTGATTTGCAATATCAGCTGTTTGTGACCTTAAAAAATGCCATTTGGTATGTAACAAACTCAGTAACAACCCCAGATTGTAATAAAGTAACACGTCAATGAATCACAATTTGGTTTACCACTAAACACCAAAGCGGTATTTGTAAGTGGTGTGTTTAAGGTATCCCGCCCACATACCAATTTGGAATGGAATGCAATAATGTTTTGAGATCAAAATCAGGTTGTATAACATTACTATTTCACTTACACAAATTTCACAGTAACCACTACCCCCTTGTGAAAATTGATAAAAATCTTTTTTTAGAGTACGCCGTGGTCCCTTTCCTACTTTAATTTTTGTTTACAGAAAGTATTCTATTATTACATATTTTTTTAAACACATCCCTATTTCCATTAAGGAAAATGAGCTGTAGGGAAAAAAAACATGATTGATGTACTTAAAAGTAGCCCAGCAGGTCACAATCCTGTGATGGCTTCGAATCAGAGTGGATCAGATTTTGAGACCTACCTTATTAGTATTCACAGGGTAGGTTGAATTGTGACCCTCCATGAGTTGGTATTATGCTGACCTACATAGATACATAGGTTTGTTCAGAAAATACCACACTGGTTGAAAAATACTGGCTACTTTCTAGCTTTCCTAACTGCTGAATTTATACAGTTTATATACTGGTATTCACAATTTGATGTCTGTCACACAGAAATGACATCTAACAGCCTTTCCTTTTTTCACCCTTTGTGTACCCCAGCAAGATTGACACGTAATTAAGTTCTGCTACTGTCTGATAATTCAAGTTTATTGGCTAGACACTTTGGTGTGTTGAAGTGCAGGGCTTTGTGTGTTATTCATGCAATTTTTGGCTCTGGTCTTGCCTCATATGGGAGCCAGTACAGTGCATTTAGTTCAGGGGTGATATGGCTGCTCTTTTTGGAGCCGCTGACGAGACTTGCAGCCGTGTTGAGTGAGGCTCTTAGTGTAGCTAGTCTGGATCTCTGTAAGCCACAAAGCCCATAGTGTATTTTGGGTATCACTAGAGCATGTACGGCTGTTTTTAGGTCATCATCGTTGAGTTAGGGTTTGTTTTTTGAGAATGTTCATCTGGAAGGTTCTTGTTGAGTATTATTCCCAGTGATATTGTAGAGTCAATAATGTGTGGATTGCAGTTGAAGGCTATTAAGTGTTTCATCCAGTTTAATATGTCGCTGTGTCCATGTGGTGGGGAGATTAGGAGAAAGTCTGTTTTGAGAACATTGTGTTACAAGGACACTTACAAGGACGAGTGGAATAATTGATAGGAACACATCTGGGTGGCAGTTGTCTATATCTATTTCAATGCAGCCGCTATGAAGGTGTAACTCACAGTAAATACATATGCTTTGTAGCTGTAAGATCCTTAAAGAAAGGCAAAGCATTATTCAGAGAAATGTAAAGCTGAAACAGCTCCCCATTCATCATATTCTTACCTCCCTTTATCTTCTCTATAGAGTTTGCCAAATTGCTGCTGTGAAATGAGGCATGTGCTGCACTGAGACAGAACTCCCTGGCGCCCCAGCCACAGGGGGGCTATATTTCAAAGTCAGGCCAGCACAGACACGCTTGAATGCCTCAGTGCCCCTCCACCGCCCCAGCTGCTCTAAGGATGTACATATTGTCTCTATCATCTTGCGCCTTTACTCATGCGCGGGGCAGGCTTGCCTTCAGATTGTGGCCTTCAAAATAGAAATTTATTCAACGATTGCAGACTCCGAGATGTGTAGCTGGCCAGGTCTGATAAAGGATAGGCAATAATATGTTGTATTTTGTAAGTTTGCTATGCACTTACCCTCAACTCTTCAGTACTCTTTTGTCCTACTGAACCGGGTTCTACTTTATTACATTGCATTAACAAATTGTATTAAATACCCTTCACCGACTATGGGGAAATGGGGAGACGAGGAGAGAATTCTTGACTTAGGACCGAATGTTCCTACTGTACCATGTAGTGTGTCTGTAGTGTTTACAGTGCTCAAGCCACTACACAACCTCAGAGCTGTGGAAAGTAGTGCAGAGGAAGGTAGGACCAGCTTGAGCGGATGCAACCCCGACTGGTGTGTGGATGCTCATATTCCCTGGGGACCTCACAGGAGGGGATGCCCTAGACTTCTATGGACTAGTCCTGTTGTGGATTGCCCAGGAAGGGGAGCTACAGGCTCTTTTAGGGCGGTAACCTTGCAAGGTTCTGATTGGCTAGGGTGGCTGCAGAGGGCGAGCTGGGAGAGGCCTCTTCCATGTAGGGTGTGGTGGGCTGCTGCTGACTTAAAGTCTACTGGTTATGAGACCACCAGGGTTGGACAGAAGGGCAGGTCGAGGCCCCAATAACCAAGCTGCTAGAGTGGAGCATGCAGTAGTGTCAGAGGCTGTGTTAAGGCTGCAGGAAATTCTCAGGGACAGGAGTCGCCTAGAGCGTGCCACCAGGACCCAAACACATAAAACCCAGTTAAAAACAGAGCAGCATCACCAAGATACCAGAAACAGAGGTTAGTGCTCATGTGTGGCAGGGAGCGCTACACTACAGGCATCCAAGAGAAGGATCCCAGGACAACCGTCCAAGCCCATCTGGGAAGCCTGTTTGGCAATAGATCCCAAGAGGGGACTTACACCAGCCCATGCACGGGACATATTGTTGGCCCACCCGCTGCCTCACATTCCGTTCCTGCCCAAAATGATGGTCATTGTAAAATAAAATATTCTGACTCTCATTGTTAAACACTATATCACTGACCCGCACCGTGCAGTTCATATTGACAGTGTATTGAGGTGATTTTGATTTCAGTGTTGAGCTTTACAAGTGTTCGTCCCCAGGAAATAAATGAAGTAAGGCACTGTTTTAATGTCAGTGGCTTAGTCAGATTGAGACAATATTTAATTTGTAAACTATATGCAAGATAGCACAGACTACTTTGTACCATGACAAATGACAAGCAGCACACAGGGTTAGGCGTAATCTATCTAAATATGGAGATATAAATGGAATATGCTACTTACCAGTATGCATCTGTTCTTGGCATAGAGGGCTGCAGAGTGGTACATTATGAATAGATCGCCATCTGGTGTTGGGCTCGGGTGATTGCACTTTGTTTTTCTCTTGGAGAGTCTTTTGTATCTTGGTGACTCCTCCCTTGGTTGTTAGTGCGCATGAGCATCGGCTCCATCCTTAGATTGTTTTGCCATAGTAGGGTTAGATGGGGTAGTATGATAGAATACAGATAAGAATGCCCATGTAAGTGTATCTAAATAAGATAATGTTGGAACAGACACAGGTTTCCGGGGAGGCTGGGAGGGCATGTACCACTCTGCAGCCCTCTATGCCAAGAACAGATGCATACTGGTAAGTAGCATATTCCGTTCGAGGCATATGGGCTGCAGATGGTACATTATGAATAGACTATACAGAAGTTCTCTCCCTAGCGGTGGTTGCCCGTGTCTGTTGCAACTGTCTGAAATAAAGTTTTTAATACTGCTTGTCCCACTCTAGCTTGTTGTGTTGTGTGCACATCTACACAATAGTGTTTTGTGAAGGTGTGCGGTGTAACCCAGGTAGCTGCTTTGCATATGTCATCTAGTGGAATGTTTCCCAAAAATGCCATAGATGCTCCTAGTTTACGTGTAGAGTGAGCTCTAGGAGGAACAGTTAATGTTCTCTTTGCTTTTAAGTAGCATATTTGAATGCATTTTACAATCCATCTGGCAATGCCTGCTTTAGAGATGGGATTGCCTTTATGTGTAGGAGAAAACGCAACAAATAGCTGTTTTGTCTTTCTGAAAGTTTGTGTTCTTTCTATATAGTACAATATTGCCCTTCTAACATCCAATGTATGTAGGGCTCTTTCTGCTACTGTTTGTGGTTTTGGAAAGAAAACTGGTAGTTCCACTGACTGATTGATGTGGAATGCCGAAATTACCTTTGGTAAGAATTTTGGGTTTGTTCTAAGAACCACTTTATTTTGGTGTAACTGCATGAATGGTTCTTGAATCGTAAAAGCCTGCAACTCACTTACTCTTCTAAGTGACGTGATAGCTATGAGGAAGGCCACCTTCCATGTGAGGAATTGTATTTCACACCTATGCATAGGTTCAAAGGGTGGCCCCATTAGTCTGGTAAGTACTATGTTGAGATTCCAGACTGGGGAAGGTGGTCGTCTTGGTGGAATGACTCTTTTGAGTCCCTCCATGAAAGCTTTAATTGCTGGTACTTTAAACAGGGAAAGATGTTGCCTGTTTTGTAGGTACGCCGCTATGGCTGCGAGATGAACTCTGATAGAGGTATATGCTAGGTTACATTGCTGCAAGTATAGTAAATAGCAAATGATTTGTTTAGTGGATGCGTCCAGAGGGTTGATGTGCTTACTGTTACAGTGTATAGCAAACCTCTTCCATTTTGCTGCATAGCATGCTCTGGTGGTAGGACGTCTTGCTTGTTTAATGATTTCCATACATTCTGGTGGTAAATCTAAATATCCAAACTCTATGACCTCAGGAGCCAGATCGCTAGGTTCAGTTGTTTGGGATCTGGGTGCATTATTTCCCCATGGTCCTGTGTAAGATGCATGGGTAATAATCTTAGTTTTTGATGTGGCACTTGTGAGAGTTGTAGTAGCGTGGTGAACCACGGCTGTCTTGCCCACGTGGGTGCCACTGGTATCATTGTCATTGAGTGTTGCTGCAGTTTCCGAACCAGTAACGGAATTAGTGGGAGAGGAGGGAACGCGTAAGCAAATTTGTTGGACCAATTTATCCATAGTGCATTGCCCTGGGACCGTTGGTGTGGGTACCTGGATGCGAAGTTTTTGCATTTTGCGTTCTGATGATTGGCAAACAGATCTATCTCTGGTTGCCCCCATCTTTGGAAGAATGGCTGCAGTATTTGGTTGTGCAGCTCCCATTCGTGTACTTGTTCTGACTGTCTGCTTAGGATGTCTGCTATCTGATTTTGAACTCCTGGTAGGTGTTCTGCTAACAGATAGATCTTTTGAGGAATGGCCCATCTCCAAATGTCCTGTGCTAGTTTGGATAGTTGGAGAGAGTGTGTCCCCCCCTGTTTTTGAATATAATACATTGCAGTCATGTTGTCTGTTCTGATCAGGACTGCCTTGCTTGTTATTTGCATTTGGAAAGCCTTTAGTGCTAGAAATACTGCTAATAGTTCCAGGTAGTTGATGTGCAGTTTCTTTTGCTGCACACTCCACTTCCCCTGCACTGTGTATTTGTCCATATGCGCTCCCCATCCGGAGAGCGATGCGTCCGCTGTTATTATCACTTGTGGAATTGGCTCTAGGAACGACCGTCCCTTGGAAATGTTTTCTGTGTTCCACCACTTCAGAGAGCGATATGTCCGGTCGTTTACCAACACCAGATCTGTAATCTGACCTTGAGCCTGATTCCACTGTGTCGCTAGACACTCCTGTAGTGGACGCATTTGTAGCCTGGCATGTGGTATTAGCAGTATGCAGGAGGACATCATGCCTAACAGTTGCATAAACACTCGTGCTGGTAGTGAGTGTTGTGGTTGAAATCTTTGTATTAACCCGACCATTGTCTGTATCCTGATTGGGTTGGGGTATGCTATTGCCTTTTCTGTGTCTATCGTAGCCCCCAGGTATTGCTGAATCTGGTTTGGTTGCAGGTGTGACTTTTTGTAGTTCACCGTAAACCCTAGGTGGTGCAGCAATTGAATTGTCTTCTGTGTGTTGTGAAGACATTCTTCTTGTGACTTGGCCTTTATTAGCCAATCGTCCAAGTATGGGAAGACATGTATTTGTTGTCTTCTTAGGTGTGCTGCCACCACAGCTAGGCATTTATTGAAAACTCTCGGTGCTGTTGTGACACCGAACGGAAGGACTTTGAACTGATAGTGTTGTCCTTCTACTACAAACCTTAGGTATTTTCTGTGGGCTTTGTGAATTGGGATATGAAAGTAAGCGTCTTTTAGATCCAGTGTAGAAAGAAAGTCCCCTTTCTTCAGTAAACGGAGTACTTGTTGGAGCGTGACCATGTGGAAATGCTCTGAATTTATGTAAGCATTGAGAGGTCTGAGGTCCAATATTGGTCTTAGGGACCCGTCTTTTTTGGGGATTAGGAAGTATAGAGAGTATACTCCTGTCCCTTGTTGATTTTTTGGGACCTTCTCTATTGCATGCTTTTGTAGAAGTGCTAGTACTTCTTCTTTTAACAATGTCAGATGATCCTGACTCATTGGACGCTGTTTGGGGGGGATGTTTGGTGGGGTAGCTGTGAGTTCCAGGCAATAACCATGTTGGATAATTTGTCTCACCCACTTGTCTGATGTGATGTTTTCCCAGACAGGTAGGAACTGTGATAGACGTCCCCCGACCGGTGTAATGTGGTCTGGGGGGAGTTCTATGAAGTCACTGTTTTGGGGTTGAGGCGTTGCGGTTGTTATTATTTCCGCGGCCTCTACCTTTGTTGTTGTTACCCCTGTAATTTCCTCTTGAATTGCCTTTGGGTGATGTAGGTGTGAAAGAGGTGGATTGCTGATTTGTTCCTGTATTTTTTGAGCCCCCTCTATAGGTGGATCTACGAAAGGAACCTCTTTGTGTTGGCTGTTGCAATGCTCCCATTGACTTCGCCGTTTCTGTATCTTTTTTCATTTTTTCTAAGGTCTCATCTGTGCTTGAACCAAAAAGTGTCTTTTGATCAAATGGTTGGTTCAGTAAGGACGTTTGTACTTCCTGTTTGAATCCTGAGATTCTAAGCCATGCATGTCTCCTTAACATGACACTGGTGTTGATGGACCTTGCTGCAGTGTCCGCTGCGTCTAGGGCGCACTTAATGGAAGTATTAGTTATTATTTTACCTTCCTGTATTAACTGATCTGCCTTTTTCTGATGTTCTTTGGGGAGATGTGTGATGAGTTTTTCTAATTCATCATAATGTGCCCTGTCATAACGTGCAAGTAGTGCCTGTGTATTG
This sequence comes from Lissotriton vulgaris, assembly GCF_964263255.1. Lineage (NCBI taxonomy): Eukaryota > Metazoa > Chordata > Amphibia > Caudata > Salamandridae > Lissotriton > Lissotriton vulgaris. The sequence goes on along the minus strand of NW_028241043.1, from coordinate 169,978 downwards.
GCTATACGCCAGCTATTTGCCGCTTGTGATGCTACTCTCTTGCCTGATGCATCTATTAACTTTGACTCTTTATCAGGTGGAGGAGCCTCTCCTGTAGATAATGAGTTTGCTCTTTTACGAGCGTTTGAGACTACAAGCGAGTCCAGAGGTACATGCCCTTTGATAAATATTGGATCCCTTGGAGCCGCCTTATATTTTTTATCAATTCTTGGGTTTAACACCCTAGCCCTCACTGGGTCTTTGAATATTTCTTCTGTGTGACTGAGAAGACCCTTCAACATAGGAAGAGTACCTGATGTTCTTTGTGCATTAGGTAGCGTCTCTAACAGGAAATCCTCTATTTGAGGTTCTGTATGTATATCTACTTTATGATATTTTGCTGCCCTATTAATGAGCTGTACAAACCCTGTGTTATCATCAGGTGGTGAAGGCTTTGAGGGATAGAACTCTGGGTCGTTGTCCTCATCTGACCCTACGTCATAATTTTCCCATGGGTCATCCTCATCTGGGATGGTTTTATCATCCCCTTGAGGTTCTCCCTCCCCTGGATCACTGTCTACATCAGATTGAGGTGTAGATGGTCTTGGTGTGGAAGGTGTAGGAATATTTGGCATAGTGTGAGGAATAGGAGAAGAGGGTGTGACTTTAGGTCGAGGAGAAACAGGAGGAGTTGTATTTGTCCCCAGTGTCCTCTTTTTTGAAGGAAGAGATTTATCTTCTGTCTGTTCATTCTTTCTCTTCTTCGTCACTACTTTGCCGGTTTGCGGATCGATAAACAAAATCTTTTGTTTGGGATCTGTCTGTTGCTCCTGAATCGGTACCGAAGGCCCTGGTTCCGAAAGGTGCTTATGTTTTCGATTGTCAGTGTTCGGTGTTTTCGGCACCGAGTGTCTACTCGATTCCGACTTCCTGGGTATCGAGTGAGTCTTGGACGACGAATCATGTTTTTGTTTCGACATGGAATGTTTCGATACCGAGCGTTCCCTTGTATGGAGCTTCGGTGTCGAAGTCGATGTCGACCTTTTCTCGGATCCGACATGGTGGGAGGCCGAGTGTTTCGGTTTCAGTTTCGGTTTCGTTGCCGGGCCCGAGGGCGGGGCGTCGGAAACTTTTTTCTGCGGTTTGACCGGGCTCGAAGGCGGGGTCGTTACCGCACGGGGTCGGTTTTTCGGTAAGGGGACGTCGTCACTCACGGTTTGTTGCACGTCGAGTTCTTCAACATCCGACTGGTCCCCTTCCGACCCCGACTGATCCTCTTCTTCCTCAATTTGCTCGTCTCCGAACAGCTCCGGGATCGCCTCCGACTGCATTCTGGAAACCTCGTGTCTTCGAGCTCGACGATTTCTAATCGTTAGCTTGGAGGAGAATGCTGCGCAGGCTTCGCAGTCCCTGGATTCGTGTTCAGGCGATAGACAGAGGTTGCACACCTCGTGTAGGTCCTTGTGTGGGAACTTAGCACCACACGTTGGACATTTTTTGAATGGAGTCCTTTCCATGGACTCCGGGCTTGACTGCGTCGAGAAAGGCCTCCTGTTCGTCGACGTAGATCAAAGTTTTTTCTTCGATTTTGAATTCGCAACGCGCCGGAATGGAAGTGAAACGCGTTCGATAACAATACCGTCGATTTGGAAAGGGAATACGCGCCGATAAATCACTTTTCCGTGAAGTTGATCTGGAGCGTCTCGATCCTCATCCGAACCCGATGGCGGAAAAAAACAATCTAAGGATGGAGCCGATGCCCATGCGCACTAACAACCAAGGGAGGAGTCACCAAGATACAAAAGACTCTCCAAGAGAAAAACAAAGTGCAATCGTCCGAGCCAAACACCAGATGGCGATCTATTCATAATGTACCATCTGCAGCCCATATGCCTCGAACATAAATATACATAGATATGGGATAAAAGACCCCTGGCCGTATATTATAAAGATATTGCAAGTCACCAAGGAGTGCCATAACTATCGAGAGAAATGAAGCATGACAAACATATTTTCTCACAATTATTTCATCAAATTGCCAACTCTGAAGATATTTAACCAGTGAACGTTACTGTTATGTTCATTTATCCCTTTTAAAAATGCAATCAAATACATGATTGCCAAAACTCTAGAGACAGTCAGCTCTTTCTAAAATACTGATCATTTATCAGAATTGGTAGGTGTTGGGGGTCATTTATAGCCCCCCGCCCTACCTACTCCCTACCATAACTTGGGTGGCAACAGAATTCACTGAAGACCTATCACCATGTTCTAGCACTGGTTGGGCTGGTATAAAAAAAGACAAATGATACCTGATTGAGATAACCTGTTATCTACAAAAGATAACATTGAATTACATGCAAACCTCCTAAAACAATGGAGCTCAATTCTATCTCGAATTGTTTATAAAACAGAGCCCAACACGGCGTACGCGGGGGTCCCGAAGAATGCATATCATAGAGGGGGGGTCTCCTCAGCGCGTGCACAGGCTGCCATCTGAAAAATTACTAATTTGCAGCAGTGATTGCCGGAGCTGCTTCAGTTCACAGATCTGCACAATTCTTGGTACTTTGCCCCAGGGGAGGTTACAATAACTCAGCGGATGGGTACAGTGCCCCAGCAGAAGAGCACATTTACAGGGGGTCTCTGCACTGATGAGCGAGGTGCACTGGGAAAGATGAGCAGCTGCAGCCTGCCCTTCTAACAGGCACAGGTAACGCTGCAGTAGAAACATCTTAAATTGCAAACAGCCTTACAACAAAGGTACACTTAAGCTTTTCACTGATACACTCATGAGGGGAAGGTGCTGCCAGTTTTAGAATAGAGGGGGCAAGGGAGAAGGGTGGAGTGGTTTGATCAGCCAGGGGCCAATTAAAAGTGCTACCTGTAGCCCTGCCCCATAAGGGGAGTGCCCCACCTGTGGCCAGGACACTTAACTTTGAGTAGCTGTTTGCGCGATACACATTCTGTCATTCATTTATTCATCCGTTGACTTGACGCATCTCTCCCATGCCATCTCTCTCCTCTCCCTGTGCATGCACCTACGCCTCCTCCTACCAGTACCTTCTTGCTCCCTTGGTACTTACTATGTATTTCACCCCACCCACTCTCACCTTCTACTCTGTCATCTTTACTGTTCTTGCTGTATAGTGTGGTGCGCACTATATAAATCTCACAAATATACATGCATAATTGGAATCATAAAAATAAAAACTCATGTATCGGTATCGTAAAATTCTGAACTAGCGGCTTGTAAGAAATGAAACTATATTATGGATATTGAGTTACACCATTTTAACATTTGTTCCCACTTCCAAAGCACTGCATGCAACTGAATTGAGGTTAAATGCACTAATAATAAACGTGCATCAAGACCCTTTCATGTCAGGATACATTATCTATTAGATCCTACACTATCCAGGAAGCGCCCCACAAGAGTGCTCTGCACTTAATACTAAGGTGCATGTTTGCTTATCTGCTTCTGAGCACTTAACACACCGTTACCATTCACTAGGAAGAGTACGCAACCATAACACCACCGCACGGGTCCAATCCTCAGCGACCCTGAGCCACCACCACTTTTAAATATTTAACATGAAAAGATTGCTACTTCTCAGCAATATTGTCAAGAAGTAAGACTCCAAAACGAGGACTATGGAATAGGCAAAGACGTGACTGAGCTATGCTACCTGTGTGCTGTTTCACAATGAGGAAATACATATGTGATTTCAGACTTCTAGCTAGGATTTAAATACATACACTTCACACGTCTTCAGAGGTTCAGAGAAGAGTCTTGCCGGTGGCAGAGGCGGGCTCTATCTACTTAGCGCCTTGATCCAGATTATCACACTGCATGCGCTGTTGTAATAGCGTACTGTTTTTAATTTAGCGAGTTAAGGCTAATTTTAAAACGTTCCTTTGTGTGTCACAATATTGTAATTTGTATAACTGCACCTCACCTCCAGGCTGATTTTAGAGCTTGGGGGACCACGCATTCCGCCCACTCCCGCCCCGGTCCGCGGCATCCATTCATGGGCGTTTGAAGCGGAGGGTGAGGAGGAGCCTAGCACTTCCCGGCTCAGGGCTGACAGGTCAGCGCTCTAGCGGCCCCTACCACCTCTATAAATGTGTCTTGGTCAGCGACCGCGCAGCGGACGCGTGCAGCGGGCGCGCCGGAAGCGCGCCGAAGTCGAGCTAAAGTCAAGCCCGTCTGCACCCGTCCGCGTCCGGACGGGGCGCGGGGCCACAAACTCTGGCTCTCCTAAGTCCCACGATATACGGTATGATAGACAAGAATTGTTGGATCTATGTCCTATCACTACCCTTCCATGCAAACACTCCATGGAGGCATTATCGCTACATAGCTGCTCTACATGTCCCTTTATTCCTGAGAACACCCTTACTAATTCAAGCACGAAAGGGCTGCTAAAAGCGGCACTGCTAAATTGCAGATCCCTTAGGAAACATTGCACTCAAATGTATCACCTACTTGAGGATGAGGCTCTAAACATCTTGTTTCTTACCGAGACCTGGTTAGGCGAACATTCTGACCCTGATATAATAGAGGCCATGCCACCCGGATATTCCCTCTCCAGACTCGACAGGAAGTATGGCAGAGGTGGGGGTATTGCTATTGCCACCAAAGCACCCTTAGAATGCTCCTTATCTCCTCTGATGATAGATCATAGTGAAGCCGGCTCTTTCACCATCATAACAGGGCCGAAACACTCCCTCTCGGGTGTCCTTGTGTATCGCCCCCCAGGAAGGCTTTACGATTTTACATCCAGCCTAATGGAAGCCACAACTCATCTAGCACTACGAAAAACCAGATTGCTAGTGCTGGGAGACTTGAATGTCCACTTTGATGATCCCCTTGATAAAGAGGCCTCGGACATTAAGTCGGAACTACTCTCCTAACAGCTAGAGCTTAAGAACCAGAACCCATCACACCAACTAGGACATTTACTGGACCCTATATTTGGGAACTGGACTGGAGTGCACCCTCTGTCTCCTCAACCGGTACCCTGGTCTGATCACTTCGTAATTCCGATGCAAATACAGTTAGCTGAGACCGAACTTAACAAAGACAATGTACAACGCTACCAATGCAGGAAATGGAAAAAAAATTCCCTTGACACCTTTATAAAGTCACTTGAAAATGCTGGTCCTCCAGGAGGGTCTGACTGTGAGACAGCCTATAATCAGCTACAGAAATGCATCATAACTGCTTTAGATAGCACTGCCCCTATTCGTACTCTAGCCAACACTAAGAAGGCCAGGAAAACTACCCCGTGGTTTACCCAAGAATTACAGTCAGCCAAATCTGCATGCAAAAAACTTGAGCGGGAATGGCGTATTAATTTTTGCCCTAAAATCAAAACCCTATACAAAAAAGCACAAAAAGACTATAATAAAAAGATTCGAGTCACCAAAGCATCCCACTATAATAATCGAATCGTGGAAGCAGAGAACTCCTCGAAAGAGCTTTTTAAGATCTTCAAGGAGATCTCTGTAATAACCTCGAACATTACATCCCATAATGATTCGGTGGACACTTGAAACAAAATCGCTAAGTACTTTGCCGGCAAGATCACTGACATCTATGCCAACTTCTCTGGTAACATAAAATCAGGCCACGACTTTGTTGAAAGGGAAGATGCCGCTCTCACAGAATCTTGCATACGTAATTTTACTGTCCCTCCCCCGGAAATATTCATGAAAACCTGCCAAAGCATTAAATCTGGTTCCCCTCGGGATCCTGCTCCTCCCAAAGTATTAGGAGCTAGTCTAACTGTCTTAGAGCCGTACCTTAGACACGTGCTCCAAGTTTCTTTCTCCACAGCCTGTCTGCCTGAAGACTGGAAGAAAGCAATTGTACTACCCATCAAGAAAAAACCCAATGTGAGCCAGGACACCCTAGAGAACCTACGACCCATCTCTTTGCTACCTTACCTAGCTAAAGTTGCCGAAAAAATAGCCAACACTCAACTCATGGCCCACCTCGAATCTCACAATGCTTTACATAGCTCTCAGTCTGGTTTTAGGTCGGGCTACTCCACAGAGACAGTGCTCCTGAGAGCGACCGAAACTCTAAGGGAAGGAGCAGATGAGGGTAAGACCATGGCACTCATTATGCTGGACCTCAGTGCCGCGTTTGACACTGTAGCACATTCCATCTTGCTACAGTGTCTAAACAAAGCGGGGGTCACCAAGGAGGCATTGGGTTGGCTGAAAGCCTTTCTAACCAACCGGTGCTTTCAGGTTCAGAGAGGCAACTTTCTCTCGGACAGCATAGCCTTAGAACAGGGGGTACCTCAGGGCTCTGCCCTGAGTCCCACCCTGTTCAACCTCTATATGGCTCCGCTGGCAGAGGTGGTCCAGTCGTACGGCGTAGAGCTAGTCTCCTACGCCGACGATACCCAACTGCTGATCTCCTTGTCCCAAGCTTCCTCCTTAGCTGCTGACAACTTCAAAACCTGTATGAGCGATCTGGCAGATTGGATGACCCAACACTGCCTCAAACTTAACGGCTCTAAAACTGAGGTGTTAATAATGGGAGGTAAGGACAATAGCTGGACCAAAGACTGGTGGCCACCCTGTCTGGGGCCTTTACCCACTCCTGGTAGGGAAGCGAAGAACTTAGGTGTCTGGGTGGATACCAAACTTTCGTTTGACAGCCATGTAAATAAAATTGTAGGGAAATGTTTCGGGGTCATGAAAACCCTCAACCGCACCCTGGACCTCCTCCCCTTGGAGGCCAGGCGTACCATGACCCAAGCCCTAGTAACCTCTCGAATGGACTATGGCAACGTGCTTCTTCTAGGTACGTCGGAAAAGAACATCAGGAGACTGCAGGTGTTACAAAACTCAGCAGCACGGCTAGTGCTAAGACTACCTAGAAGAGCTGCTTCTAAACCTATCCTGGCTACCCTTCATTGGTTGCCTATTAGGAAGAGAATTCTATTCAAAGCACTTCTCATGTGTTACAGAACTATCTCTTATAAAGCACCGTCCTACTTGTCTGACCTAGCCGTTCCTTATGAGCCTAACAGAACCCTTCGCTCCATGGGAATGGGCCTTCTCAAGATCCCCCGTATAAAAAAATCTAGAATGGGAGGTCGCTCTTTCCGTTTGTTGGCAGCAAACAAATGGAACTCCCTTCCCATCAATATTAGGTTAGCGAACAATGAAGCCACTTTCAGGAAACTGCTAAAGACTTACCTATTTGCCCTTTAGCTCCTCGCCCTCCTCCTGTACTCTGACCCTTCTCCACAGTGCGGGGATACGCCGGGAGGCGTCACCAGGCGCTTTATAAGCCCCTTTATTATTTATTATTATTATTAAAAGTGTATGCAATGGGAATCTGTGGACATTGTAGAATTCTACACACACTCTTAGTCCACTGCACACTACCATGCTTATCCACAAAGACTACAGAAATGTTTATCCACATAGGACAATCATGGCAGCATTCCACTTTTATGTTTTTTTTACCCGTGTCACCTATAGTGACTTAAACCTTCTCCTTCTTGCTGAAGTAGCTTTTCAGGATAGCAAAGGACCTTCGAAATCTGTATGAACACCCCAAACTGATAGGTTTATATATATTTTGAGCGTTTTATGAAGCGTAAACATGAACCAAGGGTGTGGATTTTGTACTGCCTTCACATTTGATCCTACTTCAAACTTTATTAATGTCCTAGTCAAACAGGACATGCTGTCTTACTACACAAACTAAACCGATCCCAGCAACGTGCAGCATAGACCAAGAGTAGTTTGTGTTAGTAAATTGAGTCCAGTACCTCCTTTGTTAATGATACAAAAGCTTATCACCGATGAAGTATTTTACAGCTAGTACGTTTCACAATTTTAGTAATCATCAAAAAATCAGAATTCATAGGTTTTTGGCTACTCTGACTTTTTTTGCCAGTTGAAGAACGGATATGTGCTGCCACTGTGTGCGTACAGCACAAACACTTGGTAACTCTATGAGTTAGTGCATGAGCTGCAGACAGCACAGACTGGAAACACGGCATGGTGGATGCTGCTCTGTGCTTTATGGATTGCTGTGTCGGAAGGTAATACCCGTGTACTCAACGAGGTGTATGTACAGTGCATATACTTCGTAACGCTACGAGCTAGTGCATGAGCTGCAGACAGCACAGACTGGAAACATGGTTGGCGGTTGCTGCTCTGTGCTTTAAGTGCTTCAGTGTCTAGAGCTAATGCACTAGAAACTACTGTGTAATTCACGTGACCTCAATGAGGTATATATACAGTGCATATACTTAATAACTCTACGAGTTAGTGCATAAGCTAAAGACAGCACAGACTAGAAACATGGCGTGTTGGTTACCGCTCTGTGCTCTAAGGACTGCCATGTCTGGAGGTAATGCACTAGAAACTACTATATAATTCACGTAACATCAATGAGGTATATGTACTGTGCATATACTTGGTAACTTTACCAGCTAGAGCATGAATGAGTTGCAGACAGGACAGACAGGAAACATGGCGTGGTGGTTGCTGCTCTGTGCTTTCAGTGCTGCAGTGTCTGGTAGTAATGCACTAGAAACGACCGTGTAATTCACGTGACCTCAATAAGGTATATGCACTGTGCATATACTTGGTAACTCTACCAGCTAGTACATCCGCTGCAGACAGCACATACTAGAAACATAGCATGTGGGTTGCTGCTCTGTGCTTTAAGTGCTGCAGTGTCTGGCAGTAATGCACTAGAAACTATTGTGTAATTGACGTGACATCAGCGAAACAGGCTTGCAGGTCTGATCTGCGTTAGTGCGCTGTGTTTATGGCAGTGACCTTAAAAGATGAAAGTAAAGTAACACACAATGAGTTGACCTTCTAGGTGCTACCAAGATGCGAGGGGCTTCCCTGCCTGGGGCACTATCTGTGCAGCTCGTGCTGCCTCCTCGCCCAGTTTCTGAGTCCGCGAGCTCCTCTGGCACGCGAGAGAGCCATGATGGCTTTCGGAGAATTCATGGATTTGTGCGGAGAAACATCTCTTCTGGTTCGGCGTGTGTAAACAGAAGTGGGATTAGCAGGCCACACGAGTATTCGTCCATTAATTATGGCCGGCAGGACGCGCAGACGCATCTATTTCAAGGTACGTAGCATCGACCCGCGCTCCACGAGGCCTGCGCTCATCTCCGGGCGTCAAGCATCGGAACGCGCGCGCTCAAATGTATTCCCTCGCGCCCGGCTGATGAGTCCCGCGCGCTCTATTAAGAACCTGCTCCAATCAGCGATGGCAAATCCGCACACACATCCACCCAGCCAGCTGATTTTAGCATAATACACATATTATGTGTTTCTTGGACAGAACACGATGTATTGGAGTTTGCTGTTGTGACAGAAACAAAAAGAACTACTGAGACCTGTCCTTTAAAGAAGACCGATTCACTATCGATGAGAGATTTTTACACGATGGTAAAAATGAGGGGACAAAAATATGAAACAAAATAGAGCATGTTCACTGTCTATAACACATTTTAAGTGAGCATAAGGGATTTTAACAAATACATTTTAACCCACAAATCATCATTTTTTAATAAATAAGTAGACTAATTCTGTCCTATTTTTGATAAGTGTGTAATAAAACGGGAAACTAATTTTACTTGAAACATAGTCCTTTCTTTCTATTCGAGTAGGCCTAGATTTTGACCAAAGACCCCTATTGTTCTGACGGGGGGCGGGTGGGTGGGGTGGTGACATGCTGATGAAGAATACAAGGGCCTACTTTATGCTTTGGCCGATGTGTCTTACATGATGTCTTGAATTGTATTCTAAGATCATACAGGCAGCTAATGTAGGGTTGTGCCCACTGCTCGTGCTGACTGCATTTTAGGAATACACGACAGTGTTCGGGCAACAGCGTTTCGGATGACTTGGAGTGTTTTTTAATGACAGACATCTTGAAGCGGTCTACTCTCGACTTCTTTTGATGCAAAGACAGCAACAATGACTTGAAAATAATTGCGTCATGTACACATCAAAGCAATTATTGTTTTCTACGTTTTCTTTGCAAATAAGGTAATGTAGCCCTGGGTTGATCCAGGTTTCCAAACTGGACTACACTCTGTCAAACTGGGCAAATAATGTTGCCTTACTGCATCTCATCTCAGCTGCATCATTGTTTCCTTAGAAGTAGGCTACTGGTATTTTTTTTATAAACATTTTATTGACTTTAGTATGAATTCATTAGCACGACATAAGAGCCACAACCATCAGGCCCTGCATCATGAGAGGGAAAAGAGATATGTAAATGTCATGTTGCACGACAAGTAACAGAGTTTACCTCTAACGTCTGTCTTCTCACCCAATACAACTTAGTGTCCCAGAAATATCACGCCCATTGGAAGTGTTCCCTCCATGTAAACCATATCTCTCTGGGCTTTTGAGCCAGATCCATCATGCCTGCTCGAAGCTTTTGCTCCGTAGAAGCCCCGCGCTCAACATCCTAGCGCAGCGCTTAAACTCCACTAAACCAGCTGAAAGAGCCATCACCTGACATCCGTTGTGGCCGCTGTTACGCCTGGATGCTGCATCGCCGGGATATCAGTTAAAGTCTTGCCAGGCGATATCGCCTCAAGATGGCGCCTGAGGTGGAGCAGACTCTCGTTTGGATGTAGCTGAGCGGAGGCTGCATTATCGGGAGCGGATTCCTGGGACCCTACTCTTGATTAGCGGCGTATTTGAGGGCTCCCCTACCCGCTTCCCAGGTGTGAAGAACCAGGTTTTAGAACCCAGCGGCGCCAGGAGCACGCCCAATGTCTTCGGGTTCACCTGTCTTAGAATACAGAGGCACGGAATACTTCTCGGTGACGTCAAAGATCAAATTTATTGGCTGCAACCAGGAACAGAAGTCTACGAAGTACAACACAAGTAGGTTCGCTAGAGACTGCTCAATTTTCTTATTGCGAGACATCGTCTTTTATGCTAAAAATCACATTCCTGACAAACACCCATTTTTTACGAATTGTCCAATCATAGGTAACATTGCAAAAAGGTATCGCATGACGACAAACCCACTTTTCAGTTTTCCAGCCCACCATCAATTACACAGGAAAGCCCAACATTCTTGCTCGTACAGGCCGGACAAACCCATAATAAAAGACTACAACCCAAACCATAAATAGGCCACAAAAGAAGGAACAGAAACAGATGTGAAGCAAGATAAAGGGGTGTGTGCGTGTACAATAAACTCAACAATGTTCTGCTCTTTGATCTCTACCTCGATCAGCTACCGGACAAGGAACTGGCTTAGCAAGGTTAGCTTCAGGCAACAAGGTCAGTTCGCTCAGATCATCTAAAAGTCAGCTAAAGGTGTACGTGTACCAAAGACTTGTTCAGCCTATGTGAGGGCAACCACAAAATGGCTGCCGGTCACAAAATGGAACCCGAGGGTTCAGAACGAAATCCATGAATACATAGTGAATCCATCGATCGAACATGACGAAAACACTCGTACTTGCCGCACTCGCCATTTACGGTTCGCTACTATCAAATTCGTAACGATACCATGACCTTTATGAAACGGGTTCAGAATTGACGGAACCTCATGTGGGCACCCGCAGCTGAAATTGATCAGAGTTACCCCAGGCGCAGCCCGGAACATTGGACCTACACCCAATACGATCCTGGCATATGGTGTGCCTCCTTTCGCTTGTTTGGCCCGACTGTGGCCGTCTGGTGTGATCCGCGGAGGAGTGTTCAGACCGCGTTGATCGGCAATGTCTATTGCCGGGCGGCCCGCTAGAGATACATCTGCAGTTTGCGGTAGCCTAAACGGATGCACGGCACTTGTAGCCTGTACTGGCATGTCTTCGCACGCACAGAGGTGCGGGGCTCGGCGGTGGCCTGGGGCATGGTGAGCCTGCAGCCTGTTAAGCTATCCACTCTGATTAATAGCTGCATCCTGGGCCATTATCGGCTTTCCTGCTACCCTGCTGCCCTGTGCCCTCATGAGAGGTAGCATGGGCGAATTTTGCGAATCTCGCGAACGTGAATTTTGCGGATTTGCGAACTTGCAATCCGCAAAATCCGCGAATTCTCGTTTTTTTTTTGTGTTTGCGCAGGTTTCTGCCAGTTCGCGAGGGTTTTGTACAATTTCGCAAACGCGAACTTACCTACACCCAATACGATCCTGGCATATGGTGTGCCTCCTTTCGCTTGTTTGGCCCGACTGTGGCCGTCTGGTGTGATCCGCGGAGGAGTGTTCAGACCGCGTTGATCGGCAATGTCTATTGCCGGGCGGCCCGCTAGAGATACATCTGCAGTTTGCGGTAGCCTAAACGGATGCACGGCACTTGTAGCCTGTACTGGCATGTCTTCGCACGCACAGAGGTGCGGGGCTCGGCGGTGGCCTGGGGCATGGTGAGCCTGCAGCCTGTTAAGCTATCCACCCTGATTAATAGCTGCATCCTGGGCGATTATCGGCTTTCCCGCTACCCTGCTGCCCTGTGCCCTCATGAGAGGTAGCATGGGCGAATTTTGCGAATCTCGCGTTCGCGAATTTTGTGGATTTGCGAACTCGCAATCCGCAAAATCCACGAATTCTCGCGAATTTCGGTTTTTTTTTTGTGTTTGGGCGAGTTTCTGCCAGTTCGCGAGGGTTTTGTACAATTTCGCAAACGCGAACTTACCTGTCGGGTCGCAAGTTTTGCGAACTTGTTGTTTCTACGTGTCCAGCCTGTTTGGGACACTCTTCTTCATCACTGCAATCTCTGTCACCACTGCCACTCTCTGATTACTCATGCCACCCTCTGGCCCACCCATGCCACCCTCTGTTTCATCACAGCACCCTCTGGTTGTCCAGTGTACATTATTGTGGCAACGCAAGCACACCTTCCCTGCCTCAAGTGACCTGAATTAATTTGGGGCTGATTAATGTGTCACAGAATATTTTTTTAGCTGGCACCTGCTTCCTTAGTGCTTCCTGATTAGTGATCTTTTGCACTTGCTAAGTGCTTTCATTGTTGCAAAATTAGTTACAACACCTGCCCTGCCCCAACTGACAATAATGAATTAGGGGCTGATTAATGTGTCACTGGATTTGAACTTCCAGCCTGGCTCCTGCTTGTCTGCCTTAGCTGTAATTCAGGACCTTTGTGTAACTATTCTGAGGGTCAGAGCAGGGTCACATAATAGTTGCAAGTAGGCAACTGAACTCTGGAGGGGCCCCTCAGGAAGCACTACAGGAAATGGCTACTAATGATGAGCTTGAACTTTTGAACCTGGTAAGTAGTTTCAGTTTTGCTAAGATCGTATTTCTGCAATTTAGCGCTTATTCGCGGGGCGCGAAGTTGAACTGGGAAGCCGCGAACTCACGCGAACAGTGCGAGCAAGCCATAAAATCCGCTACTAGCGGATTTGCGGATTTTGCGGGAAATTCACGAATCTCGCGGATTGCGAATTTACCGAAAATCCGCAAAATCCGCAAGCGTAACGGATTTTCCGCCCATGCTTAGAGGTAGTTACCTGATCTACAGTGTGAGAGGTGAGAAGGTCGGCAGCAACGTGGAGCATGGTGCTGCCCGTTGCGCTGCTTAGCCTTCGGTACTGCTGCTGTTTGCGCGGGCATCAGGAGTAAGGTTGCCGGATCTGGTACCTGCCCAGAACATTACCACATTGCATGCAGCAGATGGGAGGAGGGAATTTGTGGCGTTCTGGAGCGCGGAGCTCCAGTTGACTGATTGTTGCCTGGACCTGTGGTTATGGTCAGGCTCTGTGACTTTCATGCTCCAGCTGCTTAATCGAGTGTCCGCCCTAGCCATTGCCCCCTTGCCTACAGTTTGTGTAGCCTGTTTGATGTGCGGTGCTTGATCGGCTAGGGTGGAGATGCTCCAGGTGTGGAGAAAGGGGGACCCCTCACACAGCGGTGGAGCCAGCAGAATCAATCCCGTTCAAGCAGTGCCTGACCTTTAAAAAGGCAGCAGTCAGGCACCTGCATTGCAGCTTTGTGAAGGGGCGCCTGGCTAAAGGCTTTTGTTAGTTGAGGTGTGGAAAGCCATTAGACCCTTTTACAGGGAGTGCCATTCTCCACCTGCTTGTTTCCCTTAAATGGCCCCCATAACTATGCCCTCCTTAGTACAAAGCACTCCTACTCCCCTTGTTGGGGATGGATCCAGCATCTTTGCCCTGGAGTCTCAGAGACCCCTCTGAGAGACACAGTGACAAGGGTGTCACACATAGTGGATGACTGAGACCGATCCCCTTACCACTGGGAGCAGTCTCCTACCTTGGCGGATGCCAGACACTGTATTCCCGCTGGGTTTCCTACCAACTCCCCCACCACTTCCCTCCTACACTCCTCTGAGTGTGCCTGTGACCAAAGCACTACTCTCCCCTTGTTGAGGAGGGATCCAGCATCTTATGTCCTGGAGTCTCAGCAACCACGCTGAGAGAGTCCACCGTGAAAATAGGACTCACACATAACTGAGGACTGAGAAGGATCCCTGTCCCACCCAGCCGGACGTCAGACACAGTTACTTCCCCGTCTCCACACTGTGTCTCCTACCCCCTCCGCCTCCGCTTCCCTCCTACAATCTTTGGATTCCTTCCCTTTTTCCCTTCCTCTCTCCCCTGAACTCCTCTCCACCTGCCAGCTTTGTCTATCCTTATGCCTATGCTCCGCTTAATTCTCCCTCCCTTCTCCATTTTACATTACCCCCTTGCCCCTCTACATGCCATTACCTAAGAATGTAACTTGTAACAATTGTACCTTTCTGTAACAATGTGTAAGACACATCCATCCTTTCACCTCAACTACTATCTCTAGTTTGAGGGATCCCCCTGCAGTGATAGTCTCTACTGTACCACCTACACTAGCACTTTCATGTAGCGGATCTACCTAAATCTGCCAAGATATGTAGCAACATACACTTCTGGGAGCAGGGTACTGGTCAACCCAAGACATGTGATAGAATGTCGAAGAATTTCAAGGGAATCTTGATGTCTGAGCAGTTCCACGTCACGGTGGGCGTATGCTGAGGACGGCCGGGGGCCGTCTGAACCACCCCACCCATTATGTCACCTGCAACACAGTGGAATTTGAACCGTGATCAACGGGTTAAATTATATTAGGAGATATCAAGATGGAATGTCAACTTCATAGGGCTAATGTGTGCTTTTATCTAGCCCTTCAGGGATAGTCTGCCCACGTCTTTTCAGGTAAACTTGTGATACTACTCTACTTCCAATAGAAGCCGTCATAAGCTTAGCCTCAGAAGGATTAAGGTTGGCCATGGCTCGAAACGCGTTGGCTACAGTGTGTTATGAAGATTAAATAAAGATTGAACTTCAAAAATAACATTGTTGATTCTGCTACTGAATGCCTCACTACTTTGATTTGCTTAATTGTGTTTATCCTTGTATATATTTGATATAACAAAGAACTTTGTGTGCTGGATCAATATTGATACAAATTGTAAGTGGGGACAATTAGTTGTTCTTGGAGATTTAGGGGACATAGAATCTCCGATCCGTGGCACCAATAAGATTGAATAAGGCAGTACTTTGGATAGGTGCAATCGTGCTTGGACCCCTTTCCCCAGTTCTTTAGCTCTGAATGGCTCCTGCCACTTTGAAATAAGGGACGAATGTATGCCTCACCAAAAGGCATTGAAAGAATTGCGAGCTGTGTACATCAAAATGTGGTTGCAGGTCGGAGAATAATTAGAAAGTGGAAAGTTGTTTGTTCTCAGGGCCAAACTGCACCAGGCTATCTTCTGAAGTCAGGGAGGATTTGTTTGTGTAGATAGAATTTCTGGTGGACTTTAACGGTACACTAATATGGCGTCAGCCAGCACAATCCAACGCAGACCTAGCTCTGTACACGGATGCGGGGGGAGCGCAGGCTTTGGGGTGCTGCTCATCAGCAAATTGTGCATGCAACACTGGCAGGCAGTTTAGGTAGCATCCAGGCTCACTGGGACCAATACATTCCTTGAGTTGTTCCCACTTCTGGTGGCAGTGCAGATCTGGGGGTCACTTTTGGCCAACAGAAGGGTTGTCTTCTGGTCTGATAGCATGCCGAAGGTAGCGGCCATTAGCAATCAAAGTACTAAATGCCCCTTTGTTTTGCGATTACTTAAGGCTCTGATACGTAGTTGTCTCACATCAAATGATTATTTCTCCGCCAAGCACCTGGGCAACTTTGATGACAGATGCCTAAGCATCTTTGATGACTGATTAGCCTTCATTAAAAAATCAATGGTCCAAAGCGACACCCCTAATCGCTCTAGAAATGTCCTTTCCCAAACTCTGACTCAGGTCCACCCTGATCCACCCCCCTAGAGAATCATTGCCCCACCCAGCTCGTCATCACTCACAGATCAGCCTTGGCTCCGCCAAACCTAGTCGCCCAAGACTCACTCACCGCCCCCCGCCCTGACCAACCTCTTGATTGTTATGCTGGAGCTAACTCCGATCACCTCACCAACTCCTCCTCCAATTCCCTCGCTCACTAGCTCTAGTCTACATAACTTCCTCTCCACACAACTGACTCAATCACACTACACCAGGAATTCAGTTCCCCCTAATATCCCCCTCAGCGCCTACTCACCTTGCCCCACCATACATCAGCGTTGGAGTGTTCCTATTCTTCAGATGATGTGTCCTCTCCCCTTAGTCCCCAAGCCTCATACTCACCTACGCCCTCCCTAAGAACAACCCTCACCCTCCCCTCCACCAGAACCACAACCCACATTCGAATCACGCTATTAAGCTCAAGGAAATAAATCAGGAACTTCTAAATCTTAAAATTATCATTCAACATTTCATTGACTCCACTGAGGAGCTGGCCCTTGATCTCTCTTCCAACAAGTCCTCGCAGGTGATCCAGCTTAGGTACCAATCCAATCATAATCTTCCACCTCCCTCCAGTATGTTACTGAATGACCCCGGGCCGAAACCACCATCCCAGACTTGGAATACCTCTCCCTACCTTAATTACCCTTCTAGACCTGCCAGAGCCAAAAATCAATTATCATAACTAGATACTATCTCCCTCCTCCAAGCCTACAACGCCCCTCTTACGCCCATCCCAGTCCCTCCTAGAACATAACTAACCGCCCCTTTAAATGCCCCAGACTTGTCATTTCCTGCGCATGGTAACTCAGAGGGTATCCAAGGCATCACATCCAACCTTCATAGAGCACCCAGACTCAACGCCAATGCCTTAAACATTAATAACCTCTTGCAGATACCCACTACGCAACCCTCGATTGCTGACAGCAAATCATACCTGAAATGCATTTTACTCAACCGTAGATCAGCGGTGAAACACGCCACGGACCTAGCTGTTCTCATCCCTGCTCATGATCTTGATTTCCATATCCTCATCAAAACTTGTCTCACCCACTCCTCAGGCCCCATCTTTGACATTCTAGTCCCTCCCAGCCACAACATTATCAGACTCGATCGAGCGAAGAAAATAGGTGGGGGCATAGCCTGTATCTACCACAATTCTCTCTCAGTAAAACAGTCCCCCTCAGCTAATACCTCATCCCGTGAATATTTATGCATAAACATCACTACTACATATAGACCGCTATGCATCCTGCACATCTTTTAACATCCACCAGGAGAGACCCTCCATCTCATTAAACAAACTATGGAGACCATCTGCTCAAACTTTGGCCAACACTGCCCCCAGATCTTCCTTGGTGACTTCAATCCGCATTGGAATGATCTACACGATCAGGCGGTTAACACTCTCAAAAACTTCCTAACTGACCTCTCCTTGACTTAACTCTACAACAGCCCCACGCAGAACTTAGGCTCGACCCTCGACCTAATAATCTCTAATCCCAACTTCATTCATCTCCTATATATTCACCCCTGTGACTGGTCGGACCATCACTATATCAACTTCCATATCCTTGAAAGCTGGAACTCCAAATGATCATAACCACTAAAACAAAAACAGTGGAAAAGATCGCTCCATAATACTAACGTTAACAACCTCATTTCTCACTCCAATATCTCCATAGCGCCCCCTGCAAACATGGACGACGTCCATGACCTCACTGAGCATTACAATAACGCCATGTTCTCTGCCCTGAATGCAACTGCCCCCCTCCAACTAAAAAGAATACCCATGAAAGACCCCAAATCGTGGTTCAATAACAACCTAAATGCTGACAGACGCAGCTTGAGATTAGCAGAACGCACCTGGAGATCCTCTCAATCCACTGCTCTTCTAAAATCGCTAAGACTAAAAAGAAGTAGATACAACAAGCTCATCAGAACAGCAAAATTCCAACTGGACAAAGCCAAAAATAGCCCAAAACGGCTTTTTGAGCTAATTTAGTCATAATCTAATAACACCTCTATTCTATCTACGCACATCACCTGCCCTCAGCCAAACTGCACTGCTCTCAATGACACAGCCTTCCTCAACATACTCTCATCTGAAACCTTCCAATCACTTCATTGACCCCCTGCCCCAAAACTTCTTCAAAGAAATGATAGGATCTCTAGTCCCGCTCTGGTCAAAGATCATAAACACCTCTCTTCTTCAAGGTGAGATCCCTGACTGCCTGAAGGCTGGCCTTGTGCTCCCTATTCTCAAAAAACTCAAGGCGGATCCTGATGACCTGAACTACTACTAACCTATCACAAACATCCCTACCGTTGCAAAACTCCTGAAGAAATGTGTTCATGAACAACTCGCAAACACATTGAGCAATTCCAACTTCTCAACCAATTCCAATCTGGCTTCTGCACGGGCCAAAGCACTGAAACAGCCATCACCCATATAGTGGATGTTGGTCTCATGCTTCTTGACCTGAATGCAGCCTGCCTATTGATGCTACTTGATCTCTCTTCTGTATTTGACACTGGTACACATGACAATCTTGACCTCTTGGAATGAAGGATGGGGCTCTCAGGCACAGTCCTTAAATGGTATGTCTCTTTTCTCAACAACAGAACATAAAGAGTGAAATCCACACTAACTCTGTCCAACCCCAGCCCCTCCACTCTGGGTGTCCCCTAAGGATCATCACTCTCCCCCACTCTTTTTAACCTCTTCATTGAACCACTAACTGTAATCCTCAAAGCATCCAACATCCTATATAACATTTATGCGGATGACACCCAACTGTACATGAAAATATCCTCCCCCGAAAACAACAGTTCACTCAACAGAACCCTAATCAAAACCACAAATTAGTTAACCACCAACTAACTCAACTAAACACCCTCAAAACGTAATTCCTCCTCATGTCACCCACTAAGCAAACCACCGCTGTTGTGAAATACCTAAGTAACCTCACCGCTCTCAACGTCACACCACACATCATTGACTCCACGAAATCACTGGGAATTGTGCTATATAAGTACTATAACATGCAAGATCACATCAGAGCATCTACCAAAGGAGTGAACTTCCAACTGAGCATCCTAAGAAAACTCAAACTCTACCTTCCCCATGATGACTTCAAATTGGCGGTGCAAGCACTAGACATCTCTAGACTAAAATACGGCAGTGCTACCCTTTGCAGACTACCAAAACTCAGCTTATCCCCCCTCAGAGCTTCACTGAATGCTGCGACCAGACTCCTCACGGGTTCCAAGAAAACCAACCACATCTCTCCAAACCTGCAATCGGTCAACTGGCTTTCTTTTGAGGTAAGGATCCACTGAAAAATTGCTTGTATGACACAGAGCCCTACACTTTAATACCCCACTCTACCTGAAACACAAACTCGAACTATCCGGCAGCAACAGACCCTCAAGGAGCACCAGCACACTGCTGCTTAAGCCAATGAAATAAAAAAAACGGAAAACCTACAATTGCACATTCTCTAGCATTGCCCTGAGAATCTGAACTCCCTACCCATGGAAACTAGAATGAGTCCCTCAACATTTGCCTTCAAAATTGAAATTAACGCTCTACCAATGAACAATGTGCTGAACTAGCAGTTTTTCTCTACTGGCCTACGATCTTGCTTTGCTGTTTTTGCTACTACCTGACATTTGCTAAGGCCGGTGTTGCCTGCCTTTATGTCTTTTTGTTTCTATTGTATATAGCTTTACTTTTCTTTCCCCCAACAGGTATCAACCTATGTCTGCCACAATCCCTATGTAAAGCGCTCTGATACCCGCTTGGGTCATGTTTACGCTATATAAAACTTTTAAAATATATTTTTTTAAATAAGTAGGTCCCTGGAGTACAAAATAGGGTGGCTGTTGCCTTCTCCCACTTTAAGTTGGCAGAGTTTAGATCGCGTTGGCTGCAAGCAGACAAGTTGAGGACGGACTTCCCAAATAACTTGTGTGAGCCTGGTGCCCTATTGTCCCAAACCTATGCCACACGAGGCATCATAGCAAGCGTATGACACAACGTTTGATTCAGCTAAGGGACACGGACGGTTTTACCCCAGAGTGTATGACAGTACCTGGCAAAGCAGAGAGATCAGAGCAAGCCACAGCTCTAGTCAGGAGGCAGCTTTCGGAAATCGTCTCCTTTGTGGGTCTGAGGGACGTTGAGGACCCTACAAAACACTTTATGGTTAGGAGGGCGATATAGAGTGAGAAATATAGACTTATTTCCTGAATTGACCCTTGGCGCGGTGTTCATTTGTGACGTCTCAGGGCTAGCATGAGAGGGGGTTGCCCTACTGGTGGTCCTGGACCTTTCTGCCTTACCCTGAGATGCCTACAGGCACCATTTCTAGCAGCAGAGAAAAGAGGGCTACCCAAACTTTGTGCTGATTTCCTGAACTGACCCCTGGGCATGGTGTTGATTTGTGGGGGCACGGGGATGGCAAGAGGGGGGACCGACCTGCTGGTGGTCCTTGACCTTTCTAATTGCATGTCTTGCTTATAGCTCTCTGATATAGAAGAGTAGTACTAATTCAAATGTGTGTTGATAATTCCTCTGATGCTCATGGGGTGGGCATGGTTGATGTTTACATCAAGGGGTCCCCTGGTGCAAAGCATTCTAGTATTTGTTGTACAATCACAATCGGTGTGCTGTTTGCCTATCTTGAATCCTGTTTGATCATAACCAATCTCTACGTAATGACGGTTTTTATTCCTCACTGGAACTGTGTGAATTAAAATGGCTACGTCTTGGTAGAAACGCCTTTTATGTTGTCCCATTCCTACGGAAACTAGGAGGGCGGTGTGGGCAGCGACTTGCACGATGTGAGCGCAATATAAATAATTCAAGTCATTGACGAGTCACAATGTCTATCCAAAATAAAGTATGCATTGCAAATCCGGAAAAAATAAATGCCAAGCACAGATTTTTTTCTAAAGAGAATTAAACAAAAGATGTCAAATTTGATATAATTCATAGGACTTTTCATTTACATGTTGAGAACAGGATTTATTATTTCAGGTTATTTTATAATTTTGATTTGTTTCGGGAAACTGTGTGAATTTGCTGGACTTCCTGACACTTTATAAAACTGTCACAAACTTGGGAAATTTCATAGAATTTGGTTAAAAAAATCTTCATTTCAGTGCTTAGTCTGAACCTAGTTCTCAGCACCTTTTTTACGTCAGTATTGTCTTGCTTAGCACACATTCTTGTCCCTATAATTGATTGCTCTCTGCATTCCTCACCTTCCTTTATTTTTGTAAATTGTAAAATGTTACTTTTTCTACTTTTTGTATTTCTTTCTAATTTGTAGATTTGCCATGTGGAATCATGGCCATTTTCAAAATAGACAGTGGTTATGAATTGGATAATAAACTTGGCACAGAGTATAATACATATATATCAGCATTCTAGGTGTGCAGAGGGCCATGACACAAGAGAAGTTAATGGTATTGGTAAAGTATAAACAAAATCAAATAAAGAGAGCAGTCTGTGCATCCAATCACATGTGCACCTGCGGCCATCTTAGAATGATTTTGAAATGCCATACTATAATAGACAGCACTGGCGGACCAATAGATGAAGAGTGTCCACTGAAAGTACTACTGTGTTAATTTTTTTTTTTTAAGATTTCTTAAAAAAACACAAGGTCATGGCCAACGCTAGACCTAAAAATAAAGTGGCAGGGAAACAAAACTTAACTGTAAATTCTAAAGAATGAGGGGTAACCCACAGACAAACGGGCACTCTGCATAATCAAGGGGAAAAAGTTCACATGTCACAGTAGTCAGGGTGCTCCTAGGGAAGACGAGGCGGAGTGGATCTGGGGCAGTCGCGGACACAAATGGGTAGATTTTATCCATTATTGGGGTCATTTTATTGACGATTGTTTCATGATTTGAACTGGGATCTTGGAGGAATTACAAGAATTCTTTACATATTTGAATGATAATGATGTCAATTTACGAATTACCACCCAATTTGATCAAGAGAGAAAATAATTTTTAGATATTGAATTGTACATTTGTGACAAGAAATTGTGTTCTAGAATGTACAGGAAAGAAACTAGTTGTAACGCATGATTACATGCGAGAAGCTGTAATCCGAGGAGCCAGATAAATTCGAAATCCTATGGCGAAATGGTGAGAGCAAGAAGGAATTGCTCAGAGGATTCCGCATTTTATTGGAATGTGGTTGATATGGCACACAGATTTGAGGCAAGGTGTTATGACCAAACAGTTATTAGTAAGGCCAAAACAAGGGGATGTGGCCTTAAGAGAGCTCATACTTTGATACCGAGGAGGAAGGACTTAAACAACAAGGCCGAGCAGAAGAAACGTCTTGTCACACATCATAGTGCTGAGAGTCACAAGCTTTACAACATATTGAATAAATATTGGCATCTACTTAAAACTGATAAAAATCTGATGCCCTTTATCAGTGATAGGCCAAGTATTACTTTCAGAAAGGGTATGACACTATCTAATAATCTTAGTCCCAGCTACCCTACGAGGGTTTCTAATTTGTGGTTGAGCAGTAAGCCTAAGGGTTTTCACAAATGTGGGCGATGTAGTTCCTGTAGGTGGGCGAAGAGAAAGGTTACTAGTTTCAGTTGCAACGGATCTGAGACATTTGTTATTGATACTTTTATAAACTGTGACACCAATTTTGTGGTATATGTTATAACATGCTCATGTGGAAAAATATATGTGGGCAGCACGATTAGGAGACTCCGAGATAGAATGGTAGAACACTTTAGGGCATAGAAGAATGGAAATACAAGATATCCCATTGCGGCACACGCCGTCCAGAACTATGGTAAAATAGATGAACATGTGTACAGCTATCATGGACTTGACCATGTAACTCAGGACCCACGAGGGGGAAATAGGCAACTGAAACTAAGGCGTAGGGAAGTGTTATGGTTGATGAAACTGAGAGCTGTGGAGGATGGCATGAATATTGACAATGAATTCCAATCCTTCCTAGGACAAGAACAATCATGAACATCATGGTGTAAAGTGTTAGAGTATTGGCATGTGTATCTGATTAGGTCATGTATATGGACAATGTATTTTGGTTGACAGTTATTTGCTCTTTACATCGTTACATATTTTGGTTACCTTAGCCTCAAACTGTATGATGTAGATGTGATGTTATTCCATGAGATAGTATATGGGATTTGTATATGTATACACCATGTACTCATTATGAGTATACTGCGGATAGTAGACAGTTTGTACTATATAACCTCTCTATTTTGAATTTTAGAAAACTGCCGATTTTGACAGAGGATTAGTTCGGTATAATTTGGGAACACAAAGGATTTAACATTGGATTTGGATTGCATGGTAATAATAGTTATTTCTTATACTTTGGAGTGACATGGAATATGCGTTTTACTGTAGCATATACAGGGTGTACATTGGACAGGAGCCCTGTAAATTATGCATCAGTACAATTACGTATTTGAACTGCTAACTGGCTTATAGTGTTGGCTATTATTTGATTGATGGGGGTATAGATTTGGAGTTAAACGAGACAGGATCTTTTATTGTTATTTTGGCTAATCGTATGTGGATAGTGTTCTTTGATGGTTTTTAGCATTTATGGTACATTAATATTTCAGGTGATTTGATGGTTGGATATTCATAGTGGAGGAATGATGATATGGACTGGCGTACTCACTGAACAGGTGAACCATTAATTACGATTTAGATTCTTCTTTTTTTACTAGTTTTTCCATTCTTATTTAGATGGTGATTGCATCTTACACATGAACGAGGTGATGTTTGAGAATGGGCTTTGGGTTCCATCCTTTTTCCTTTCTCTTTTTTCACCGGGATCTGACATCTTATGATTACTTACTTTGTTTATATTTTATGTGTATTGAATATTTGGATACAGATGGGGTTTCAATTATTATTTTCATTTTGGGTTGCAGCCCTGAGGAAGTCAATGTGTTGATACATGTCACGACGAAACACGTGTTGGCTGCTACTTCTGAAGAAACCAATTGTATCTGTGTGATGAACAAGGACTTCAAGAATTAAACGCTTTTGGAATATTCAATCTAGAATATTGGATCTATATTTGGACTGTGTACTTTGGAGACTGTGTTAACTCGATTTGGACTTACTGTCATACTATTTTTATGATATTTCTTTCTTTATAATTATGAGTACTCGGGAGGAGATTTGAAAAATTAAATGTGAATTGTTCCAAGTTCATCACCCTCCTTTTAATCCCTAAAAATGAATGACCCAATTGCAAGTACACTGGAATGTACTGCGGTATTTCCCAATGCTGGTAATTTCCTTTGCCATGGGCTCGAGGTGCTCCTATTAGAAGTTTCCCTCCAAAATGGGTACTTACATGTCAATTTGGTGGGGTTTTTTGCACAAAATTCCGCGTGTATCAGAATTTACAGGACAAATACATTTGGACATGTTTTACCTGTCGCAAATTAGCAAAGGAAGAACAAAAGCAAGGTGCAGGGATACTGGTCATGCTCGTAATTCCTTATATGTTCTGTAACTAGAAAAACTGTACGTCATAATTTAACTGGGCCCTCACACTCAGGGCCTGTAGATTTACACTCTTTTATCTCACAGCATAAATTATATATGTGTTAGTTATGACATTTGGTTAACAGGTGAAAAGTTGGCAAGTAGTAGTCAATATTTCTCTGTTTAGCTTGACAGAGAAGTTATTTATTGTATGTTAGTCCTTATTTACAGCTAAAAGAAAGTATTTTTGTGGAGAACTTAATCTAGGGTGATTGTTTCTCATCTTTGGAAAGCATTTGTGATTGGAAAAGTTACACTGTCTCCAATTTCGAGGAAGACAATTCCAGGTATTATTCCAGTGTTGTTTTATGACACAAATATATAAGCAGAGAGGACTACTCTTTGCGGCTGTATTTGGCGTCGGGGGGATTTCTTATGGTTTGAAAATTAATTTGCTAAAACATAAGTGTAGAAAAATATTTGTCCTACTAATCTGAAAAAAGCCTGGTAGTAGTCAAACTTTGTGAATGGTGAAAACTGGGAAGATCCTCTGTACTCCAAAGACCTCTATGATGACATCATGGTGAGACATTTAACACATGGTTGACCTTGGAGCAGCAATTAGTGAATCTAATAAATTAGCATCCGTTGTTGTACAACCTGCTTGTTAGAGGATAGCTAGAGGCAGCCAAGTCTGGCTTAAAAAGTACAGGAAGCGCCTGGCTTGTCCATGGTGACGAACACAAAGCCTCGAGTGAAGAGAGAGCAGGCGGGCCTGGAAAGAGCCTGCACCCTTCATCAGAGGCTTGGAATAAAAGGCACTTTCCATTAAGGCCACTCAGAGCGAGCGTTTCACGCACATGCTCACTAGATTAAGTCCACTCTAAACAGCTCTTAAGTACCCGATGGGGACAGTACCCCAGTGCTGCACTTGGCTGCTCGATCACTGCAGAGCCTGAAAGCAAGCGTCCCCGCCAAGGCAGCTGCCATCGCTAACCACAGCAGGGCCAAGATCACACATACTTAATCACTCTCAATCCCTCGCTTGCCAGAAGGAAATTAGATCGCTTTATGCACTCGACTGCTTAGGAAAACGAGTGCTGGCCAAACCAGTGTGTGGAGTTTTTGGAACCAATAGATATTGCATCAGCATTTTATGTATTTTTTTTTTTAGAAGTTTATAGAGCGCACAGCTACCTCCGACGGAGGTGTCCCGGCGCTGAAGACTTTTCTCTCAAGAGGAACAGAGGGATAAAGAAGGAAGGGGAAGGTTAAATGAGGGAAAACAGCCAGGTCTTAAGTTTTTTACGGAAAAGGGGTTCAGACGTCATGAATCTTAGCTCTATCGGAAGCTGATTCCACAGCTTGGAAGTGACCACTGCAAAGGCCCTTCCTCCCATGCGTGCCAGACGATAACGGGGAGAAATCATAAGGCGGAGGTAGTTGGATCTAAGGTTTCGGGGTGCATGTGAGAGCTTCATTCTATGACGCAGGTAGATGGGGCCTCGATCATTAAGTGCTCTAAAGGCCAAGATTAGGGCTTTAAAGTGAATACGGAGTTTTATTGGTAGCCAATGGAGTTTAATCAGATGGGGTGTGATAGAGTGGCGGTAGGGGATGTTGCAGATCAGCCTAGCCGCTGCATTCTGGATTCTCTGTAGTTGGTTTATGAGGTACGCCGGTGCACCTACATAAAGACTGTTTGCATTTACATAAACGTTACAAATGGATGCATGCCTCAAAATCGATTTTATTCTATTATTTATCCAGCGAAGGCTACAAACTGCGCTGGCTCTTGGAGGTTGTGTCGGTTCAGACTTTCATCCTTGTGAAGTCCAGTTAAAAAAATCCCATTAAACCAATTTATAACAAGCATTTGCAATGCAATAGGTCTCGCATTAGGAAAGTTTGAGCTATTAGTATTGTAAATGACAATTTTTTTATTTATGTGTTGGTTTTGAGAATAGCGAAATGAATAGCTTTGTCATTTATAATGCCAATAGTTTTAACTTTTGCAAATGTGACATCTTTAGCATTTGTAATGCAATATGTGTTGTATTTACATGACTTAGATGTATTGATATTACAAAGAACAATGGCTTTTATTTTTTTCAATAATTAATAGGTAAATAAAAGTTATTGTAATTTATAATGGCACTAGCTTAAATTTTTGTAAATAACTTTTGGGAAGATTATGTTCTTGGATTTTCGTCACAATAAAATACAATGAACAGAAGTGAAATATTAAAAACATTTTGGTGACATTTGTAATAAAGCGTGAAACATTGAGCTAACATATTTGAACCAGTTGTTGCGTACCAGACTTTAACATCAGCCAATCGCGCTGATAAAGAGGTTTTAATGCGCACGATTCCAACAATTGCAAGTTGTGTACGATCAAATTTTGAGCAATATGTTCCTGTGACGTGCAGCAAGTTTTCCCTGTTGCAAAGCACGATAATGGATGCCTATATAATGCGATATGTAATATTGCTCCGAGCCAGTGGTTAATTTGTAAAAAAATAATTGCCGGTGCTCTCTTTAGGTAGGAGGTAGCTTGCACCAGCCCTCCTGCAACTCCTGTTAGCGCCTCTCCGCCGCCTTAAATGGAACCAACAACTAACCTTGAAAGTTAGGAGAGGATATGGCGTAATGGCCAGAGCTGCCAATTTTGGCACTGGGGAAGCAGGCTCAAACTGCCATTTAACTACTACTGCTCTATTGCCCCCCCCCCACTCCCAAACAAAGCCTCAAATCATGCTTTCAAGGGTTGGGCTTCTAGCTCGGCAGATCCTTGCAGAGCCACCAATTTGTTCAAATAAGTGGTGCCTCTGGGTTGTAGCAATCGCATGCAAACCCTAGTTAAGAAAGTGAAAGAGGCATGTCCATGAAAGTTAATGAAATTATTAACACTGCACGATCTTAAACCTCTGCTGCTAGAGGCATTTTCCTCCTGTGCTGATTAATTGAATTCCTCATTGTTCATGACGAGCTCAGCTCGTCATAAGCACAGCTCAACCGTGCCTCATGACGAACTGAGCTCGTCATGAGCAGGGAAGGGGTTAAAATATCAGGTCCCATTAGCATGTTGTTGTTACAGCAGGACATAAAATAAATTGAAGTTTACCAGATTCATCCTGGTTAAAAATGTAATATTTAAAATGTATAACCCTCGGTGTAGCATACATTTGAAGAATCTATGTCTAGGGGCTATCCTGACGAAGGTAGATCCTGGAGGCCTGTATACAGATTGCAGCATCTCCACCGCACGACATTCTGTGAACCTGGGCAAGTCAATGTATTAAAGACTCTCGGTGCTCTGGTCTGCCAAACAGAAATCGATGTGGAACGACCAAACCAATCGCATGAAACGATACAAAATCACCCGTACACAGACAAATTAAAGGACTGCTAAATGCAGACATAGTCAAGAAACTGACGAGGGTCATTCTGGGAAAGTTCGTAGAAAGACATATATATTTCATGGATTGCCCGAAAAAGTACCTATTAACAGACTGAAATCAACTTGTAGTAGGTGAAAAGCAAAATACGTTCCTATTGTTTGACAGGGTATAGCTTAGCAAAGCATTACAACTTGCAGAAATGTTTAACTAAACTAAGAAATATAATGTCTTATAACGTTGTAATGTATATTTCAGTATTGAAAACATCTACAGGGATGCAAGGTTCTGGGTAATATAATGTAGCCCCCATAAACGGCAAAATAAAACAGGCTTTGACCGACAGCGCTAGAATTTGAAACAACATATGGCCACAGTGATGCTTTCCCAACATTGCCGTGGCAGGACAATACGATACTTCTAGAGGAAATCCTGGCTAATCTAATTCAGATGCTGGTAATTTATTTTAGAAGTTGGAAATGCTTTGATCTGAACAGGGATACTTAGAAAATGCCATTCTTTCCGCATCAATTGACAAGACACATTTATAGCAATGCACATTACCAAGGAAAGACAACTCGCACGTAATTACTAAGAATCTATGGCCACGTAACAAACATAAGTCTCGTTCAGGTGAAACAACAATTTCACACAAAAGTGAAGAAAATACACACACAAAACGGGTATCATGCGTGTTTACACCCTCTCGGCACCATCGTGAACTCGTCCATGTTATGGAACCTTTTACTCCCGCCTTTCATACATCAAACAAGTTGAACGTATTCGCGGAAAGTGTTACATAATAGGAACAAATGGTAAAGCTGTGTATCTGCATTTACTGGAACAAAACCACAAGAGACGTGGTGTGAAATAATCTCTCAATAATATTGGAATCCCCGAGACCGCGCAATCACTGCAGATGCGCATGTTACTGTTCCTCAATGCAGCAATCAGTTATATTTAATGTACAGTATCGTAAGTTATGTTGAACGTGGGGGTAAGACAACAAAGCAGTTGCGACTCGAGCAATACAAAATGTTCGATGTGCAACATGTAATTAGCTTTCTAATTATGTATTGTGACTCACTTTTTCGACGGCTTTTCTCCAAAATGTAACTTGGAGTGACCTCTAATGAATTGCCACCGCCTGGCTCACAATTTGATAAGTTTCCATTCTCCAGGTTAACAAAGCGTGGCAGAGACGTAAGCAGTGAGCCGCGCAACCAAAGCATCTCATAACATGCACGTCAAACGAGTAACACATGACTAAGATTTAAGGACACAAACCTCCCATTAAAAAGTAGTGGCGCCTCGAAGCATTTCCTGTAACCAATCTGTAAAGACAACCAAACTATCATGGAATGACACTTCAAACAAGATGTGCGCGCGCACTCATGAAAACGAAACTTAGCGTGGGGGCGGGATTTCCGTCTTGTGCGCGAATCAGCGCCCACAGAGTTCCTGGCCCGAGTAGCAGTGGTGACGCGGGGCTCCCATGCCCGAGGGAGAGCCCCGCGGAGGCTACAGAACACCGGATTGGCGGTAAGTGGGACTGTATTTGGGAGCGGGGGAGGGGTGGGCGCGTGTGTGTATGTGTGCACGCGTGTGTGTATGTTTGCGACGTCGGGGGTGTCTCTGTATGCGTGCGTGTGTGTATGTGCGCTCGTGTGTGTGTCTCTGGTGAGGTAAGGGGGGGAGCGTGTGTGTATGCAGTGTGTGTGTATGCGACGGCGGAGGTGGGTTCTCTGTATGTATGGGTGCGTGCATGGGTGCTCGTGTGTGTGTGTGTCTCTGGGTATGCGCATGCGTGTTGGACCTTCCGAGGCAGGAGAGGGGCACGGCGCCGTGTGCGCCCACGAGGTGCAATTTGCGCTCGTGCACCTCTCTTGTCCACATTCCCAAATACGGCTGACAATAGGTCTAGAAGCAGACAGCAATCAAAGCTTCGCTTTGAATGCAGGTCTGCTCGACCTAATAAAAAGGATTCTAATGGTGGCGGGCTTTACAAATATCTACTTTTCGCTCTGTACTTTATTCCAAATACGTAGATATGCTAAACTTACAATAATGTTACTTTCTTTCCTGTTTCAATTTTATCTTTCTTTCTGTTATCTGTCCTGCTTTATCCTAATTTTTCTTTTCTTTATTTCCTTAATTTGTTTTCGAAGTTGTCTCTTTTAGTTTTTTCATTCTTTCCTTCTTCCTTTCTTTTTTTATATTGTTTGCTTCAGTTTCCTTTCTTTATACACTTTATTTTAGAATTTGCTTTGTTTAGATTTTTTTCTGTCATTTATTTCTATCTGGTCTGCTTCTTTCCTACATTTTTTTGTTGTGATCATTCTTTCATTTTTTTCTTTTCTTCGTTTTTCCTTTCTTTGTTGCTATTTCCCATCTATGTGTGAATTGTCTCCAAACAGCAATTGCACATATCTTTATATTTCATGTGTGTATGGTAACCTTGATAACATAACAATAAATACTAGAGTTGATAAAATCTTTAAAAGGAACCTGCTATACATTTGAGCATAAGTGGTACTTATTCATAATATTGGGACTTTGAAAAGCATTTTTGTGTTTAATCTCTTAAAAGAAAAGTAATGCAAGCAATAGACTTGCTTACAAAACGAGTTACCGGTGAACACACAAGTACAAGGTACTCAGAAGAAAAGGCTAGACATGCAAACAATTATTGTAAATTACCAGTCCGGCATGTTAGAATATGAACCTTGGCCATTATAATATGATTGGTCTCAGAGAGTCGCCTACAGCAGATTCCAATAATTATGGGGGAGCAGTGGGCACAGACCACCCCGGGTGTCATCACTGACGGAGGGGGGGGGGGTGTTGACAAAATAGCAAAAATATGTGTTTTAAACATATATTTTTGCCATTTTATCAAGCGGGGGTGACAAGAAATGTTCTGCACCGGGTACCATCTGACCTTACTACGCCACTGGTCTCCCTCTGTGCAATTGTCCAAAGTAGTGTTTTTTACCAGAGTTTATGACACCTACTCAAAGTGTCTGTGCCTGTTTAAAACATTAAATAACATTAGTAAAGTATATCTATATAAAAAGATAAATGTAAAATTGAAAATTGTAAAACGGTCTGCAGTTGTGAATGAATTTGAAAATAGAAGCTAAAAGTTAAGTTTGTATACAGTTCATTCTTTGAAGCAGCTAAGTACAGCAAACAGTAGAATAGACAATTGGTGACCTCAATTAAATCACTAACATGCAGTGACAAAAAGCATGCATTAGCATTAGGATGCAAAAGTATTCTACAGCCTATCATATCTAAATTCTGAGTGCTCTACCTTTCCATTAAAATGTTCTTTTTTTTAATAACCTTTGTCGATCTATTAACTAAATTATTTCATAATGTATGTATTTCTTTAATGAATACTTGTTTCTGTAGTTTTGTGTATTGTTTTGAGGTTTTAAATCGCAGGAATGTAGGTGGAGATCCACGGTGTCCAGTGGTCATTTAGTGGGGGTCCCCGGAAGCCAAAATGTCAAGAACCACTGCTCCATGGCATACAATTTACGTTTTCACATAGAGAGAAAGAGCAGAATACACCCATGTACATGTTTTCCATGGGAGACAGCCTGTCCCCGACATCTCATCAAATCTGGGGGTGAGAAGAGCCACTGCCCATACTTGCAGGAGTATATCTCTGATCATGTTTTAGGGTCGAAAGGGGTCGTCTTAGTGAATACCAACAAGTGTAGGAGTTTGTGGGCGTTCACTAAATTAAAGGCTAACCCCACCTAATCCACTCATTTACCCCTTTGCTTTACATTTATTACTGAGAACTTCTTAGCACAATTGGTGGAGAAACCATTTATGCCCAACAGGACTCCTTCTGAAAACTCCTTACAGGCGTAAATAAAGGCACTAATGGCCTTAAACATAGTTATGGCCTAAAGGGCTATTTTGCATCAGGCTCAATGGATTTGTTGTGAATGTTTAGTTTCTATGATGAGATTCCATATCTGAGGTTTGAGGTTTTTCCCAAGAAGCAGTCATTACCATTGGAGTCCTAGGTATACACCTATGATTGCTCTACAGGGAATACTTTTCTGGGATTCGTAAAAATCCCATTTTATATGCAACTAGACGTAAATACAATATTGATTTCAATATAAAAAAATAGAAATACTGTTTTACAAGTTTAGGGTTAGAGTTCAGATGTAATCTGGCTTTCTTTTAACCTGTTGTGTTGCACCTAAAGAATACATTTTACGCATAGAGTGCTCCCAGTTATATTGGCAATATAACTCAGTGAGTAAAGAAAAACTTGCTGATATGGTCTGTGCTTTTATGTCAATCTTTATCCCTTCAATGTCGTGAAAATTATGTAAATCAATTAGGCAGTAGTCTAAAACGGTGAAAGCGTGGAATGTAACACTACATAAAACGCAAAAGATTTTTGTTACCACTACACTCCATAAAACATAGAGCTGACTGGATAAGCCATCACTGGCAGGATGGATGGGAGGCGCTGTGACCGGCCCAACTTACACTTAAATAGGCTGTGCCCAGTCTCCACACCAAGGGCTGCATACCCCCTGTAGTTAGTCTGGAGACAGGGCCAAGAAGGCAGGGCATCTGTGCACTACAGAAGCATGCCTCAACTAGCGTCTCCCCACTTCAAAGGCACAACTGTGTGTTCCTGAATCTCAGATGCCAGCTCTTCAGTATACTTCCGGACCTGTGGATACTCTGCCAGGAAGGACTGCTGTGCTGCTGCCCTGCTGTGCTGACCTGCTGCCTTCTTGCCTAGGGAGGTAGAACTGCACCTTTACGTTTTTATCTTGACTCAAGGACTCCAGAGTGACTCTGATGATTAGTCTGTAGGCCTCCTGATTTAAGCCTCAAGGACATATAAGGCTCCCCAACATACTTTACTAGACCCTGGACCGAGCTGCAGCGAGTTCCTGACCTCCAAGTGGTGCCTCTAAGGTCCTGGAGCCTTAGTGTGGCTCAATAACTCATTAATTTGAGCTTTTGGGGTCTTCACGACTGCATACAAGCCTGTTCACACCAAAACCTTGCTGCTTGCACAATATATCAGCACAAAGACTGACTCTTCGTACTAGAGCATCGACCGATATGGGGTACTGCCTACACTAATATCCAACAACGCCCACCCATGACGCTGGTCAGCTCCTTGTGCTTCGTCTACAGCATCCAAACAACACTATTCGGCATGAACGGAACTCTTGGCACAAACTCGAGAAGGTAAACATGAGAAGGTAAACCAGAGGGGGCCTAACCTGGTGACTATATTCAACCTGCGCTTCATTGCGATCGGCCTGAAAGTGTGACTGTGCCGGTTTGCCCACAGCTAAAGACCATTGTTAGACCCCTGGACAGCCTTTTTTAGCCACATCAGCGGTCACCATGAGTGGGTATAATGAAGCTAAGCCAGGGCTGCTTTTGGTTATGAGATGAGTTCACAAATGGGAGATGATGGCTGAGACTTCCAGAAAACCACGATTACAGACCGCCATCTTCCTCCTGACGCTAACAACATTAGCACAGATTCATGTTCTGATGGACTATGCAAGAGATGCAGCAATGACGTTAATTACCGTACCAGCACATGTCTTAACCTTATTAGCTACGCTGCAATACAATTAAATTAGATATAAATGTATCTCAGAGCTTGGGTTTCTGTTACCCTTCACAGCACCTGCTCTTGCACCCCTACTGCCCACTCCATTTTTTAAACACAGTAAAAAAAGCAATGTAATACAATAGGAACAAGAGACCTTTAAAAAGGAGAAATGTTCTGCAAGATAAAATAGCAGTTTAAAAAATCCCCATTTATGTATAGCTATAGAATGTGGATCTTTCTGTAAAGCAGATAAGGGCTTTGCAGCAAGAGGTGTATGCAAGAAGAAATTCCATGTACGAATATTAATAATAAGGAATAGCTATTATACAGGTCTGCACAGAGGAAGTTTGTAGAGCCTGATTACAAATGCTCTGGAGGAATAGTAGATATTTATCCCACCGGATAGAATCTAACTCCTGTGGGTGAAATACGCACTAGAGGCTCTAATATATAATTCTAACGAGATGCTACAGAAGGGGTTTGGCCTGTAAGTACAGAAGAATAGAGTAGGTAAGTCACACATTGTTAGACATGGATTCTTGACATGGTTTTCCCATAACAAATTGCCTTCAGACCTTTTGTTGTTGCTGACTTCTTTTGGCTGGCATTGGGACACTGCACACTTCACCACTGTCAACCAGTGCTAAAGTGCTAGTGCTCTTTCCCTAAAACATGGTAACATTGCCTATATACAATTTGTATATTTAATTTACAAGTTAGTCCCTAGTAAAGTGGTACTATATTTATCCAGGGCCTGTAAATACTGCAGCACTGGTTGTGTCACCCACTTAAGTAGCACTTTAAACATGTCTCAGGCATGCTATTGCTGAAATAGTGTGTGCAGTTTTACACTATCATGTCGACCTGATAAAATAAACCTCTAGCCTGCCCTAAACCTATCTTTTTAATACATATATCTTCAGCGCAAACAGGAATCTTGGCACAAACTCGAGTAGGTAAACCAGATTGGACCTAACTTGGTGACTGTGTCCGACCTGTGCTCCATCGTGGTTGGCCTATAAGTGTGACTTTGACCCGGTCCAGTGCGACCAGATATCCAGAGTTGGCACTTTGTGCTTTTTAGAGCTATCTTCACAAAACACTTTAAAAATTCATATCTTAAGTTTTACTTATTGGATTTTTGTCGTTTTGGTCTTATTTATTTATAACATTTTGCTCTATTTTTTCTAACTCGGTGTGGGACCCTATTGTGTGGTGCTTTCACCTTGTTACTGTTTGTAGTGCACAAATACTTCACATATTGCCTTTAATAGCCTGACTTCTCCTTGCTATCAAGGAGTTCAGCACAGGTAAATTTAGGGGTTGCTTGTTCCTTACCCTGACAAGGATTGTGGTTGCTACCTGACCAGGGCTCACATACCATTAAATCAGAAACCCCATTTCTGAGACAGATCATTTGAAAACAATGTTTGTGAGGGAAATGGTACACCTGTTTTTTTACCATCCATCCCAATTTCTAAAATGTAGGGGTTACTTTAATTTCTCTGTAGACATTTTTTTAGTCTCAGGATTGGTGTCCTTGAATTTCTCCCCGCTGCCCCTCTACCCTTGGCAGTTACTCCTAGCTTTTAGTGCATACGGATTTGGGGCAGACCCTTGCGCCAAACAAATAATTCAACATGTCTTTTGCTTAACATGAATACAATATATTTAGTTTAATTTTGTGTGAAACTTTACATTGTTTATTAACAATGAACAATAGAACATTGCGTAGCTGACCAGTTTCCCAGATCCGTGTGCTACACAAGTCCAGTTTTTTCCTTTTAATTCTGGGATTCGTAGTCCTGTTTTTATAATAGAAAAAACACAATTACAAATCCCAGAATTCAAAGAAAAAACCTGGACTGGAGAGGCACATTACAGATGGACCCGAGACACTTGACAGGGCTGATATTGAAAAGTTTTTTTTGTCATGTCATGACTAATAGGGAGGAAACAGTCAAAGATGTCCTGTCGCTCTGTATTTACAGGGTGACCACAAAACACAATGACTGCCGCACAGTAGCGTGCTCGCGTTACTACAGAGGGACGCTGCCGTGTGCATTAGCTGTCTCATTGTTGCTATAATGCTGCATACGCCATTCAAGTATGCTCAGAATGTGACAAAACACAAAATAAATGTTTCCTAAGTGGATAATTGCTTTTGTGGAAACCCCGTGTATGATAACTCGTCCTTTAATTACAAAGGCCTCTTAGTGACTATACCAGCGAGCACAACATTTGTTTTCACAAACGTCACACAAGATGTTCTGAGGACGTACGCAGTCGCCAGCCTTATGATAATTCACTCGCAGTCAATTGCTGCAAAAAAGGAACACAAATACTAGATAGAACAAGCAGTGTGACAGCCGGTAGGTCTCGCATTTGAGATCTGTTTGCTTTTAGCCATGGTGCACAGCATCCCCACTGCTGTGCAGCACGGCTAAATAAGAACAAGCATTGGCATAGCCAATAGGTCTCTCCTTTGGGACCTAATAAGTGTTTAGTTATCCAGGTGCAACAACATCCACTGTTGCATAGCTTTACACTTATAAGGTCCGAAATGCAAGACCTATTGGCTATACCAATGCTTGTTTTTGTTAGGCACAGGGAGATTAAGTGATTTGCCCAGAATCACAGGATGTTGAGCGTCATTATCGAGACTTGAACCCGTTTCCCCAGCTCCAAGATCGACTGCTCTAACCCTAAGCTACATCCTCTGCTCATTAGATAAGGTCTCAAAAGCACATAGACAACTAGATTCAGATGGCTCGTCGTTTGAAACGGTGTTTGGAATTTTGGGATAAGAGCCTCGTTGTGAGAACTATTAAAAATGAATGTTGAGAGAGAAAACATTGTCCCAACTCTATGTTCTTCACACCAGTTTCCTTACTGGCGAAAATATTAATAAGAACATTGAATAGTTTGGAGGCTTTTAACTATTATGTAAACAAATTACTGGTGAAATATTCACAAAAACTTTGGGGTGCTTGAAAGAGCTTAATTATGCTTTAGATAAATAATTTAGCCAATCCAGTTTTCCAATTCTTGCTTTATGGTTGTACAAGCGATAACGTTTTATTTTTCTCAGAGAAGTTCATATTATTATTCAATAAATCATTGACCCTACATTATATAATCAAATCGCCTCCTTAATCACAGTACACGTTGGTACATTTTTCTTCTCAATAACCTTAGTATAAATCCATTCATTTAATAATTAGCCAGCATGTACTACAGCCGAATAACTGTTCCATATGCTCCTTATTTTTTGGCGGTGTTTGGTAGGGTTTAGCACCAGAACTCCAAGCTGCCTGGCTGACACCGCATTGGTACAGCCATATTCAGAGTTAGACCCACAATTAAAACAAATAGGGACTTTGAAATTGACTGGCAAGTAACCTATCCAGTCATGTTTTTATAAGGGGTACAGGGGGAGGCAAATGGAAAACATATGCAGTTACGTGTAGTGCTTAAACAAAAAGAAGAAAGTAGTGCTCGAAAAGCAAGCATAGAAATCAGCCAATCAAAAGAGATGGTATAGAGGCTATGCTCTATCAGAGGGGCAAACACAGGATTCACAAGCTGGGACACGAATAAGAGGCAGGCAAGTGAGAGTGGCAGGAGAGCCAACCAATGATTAGCAAAGAGTGAACTGTAAGCCCCTGTATGTTGTTGGTAAACTCAAACGATGTGTTTCACAACCAGACAGCTACAGTAATTGGTAGGTGCAACCTAAAAAGCACGAACAACTATCACAAAAGCTGATCCCAGCCTGTGGTAGGACACACCAGCAAAATCATACAATTCATAGAGAAAATTGCATAGCATGCACACTGCACTAACATGCAAGTGACGTCAGCAAATACTACCTGTGGTAATGTCACACGCAGAGTCCAGCGTGTCCCTCATTCACAGTGGGACAGAAGCATCCTCATCTGCATTGGAAAAGGCCCCTTATTTGGCTAAGTGCATGGACTCCAACTTAAAGTGCTCAGCATCTTCGCTTGTTTCAAGGCACCTCTCGCAAAGAACAGGACTGTGGGCCCAGAAACCGTTTTCACACATTTGCCGATTACACACAACATCTACAAAAATCACAGTTTTGGCAATTCGACCCTTTGTATATGACACTGGCAACCTCACTGGGCGAGAAAGCAAAAGACACACTATCTGGTTCTCAAAGATAGTGATGGCAACTATAATGCAACCAAGAAACTAAGAACTATTAAATGTGAAACCCATGCACTTAGAAATGGATTCTTAGGGTGAGGTAGAAATAAGACTGCCTGTTAGGTCTCGCAGGCTTTCTTTCACAATACCCGATTGTTCACACTACAGAGCTGATCTTTATGCTAATTTGACTGTTTCAGAGTTTGCGGCAATCTTCTCCGGCAACTACGAGACAGTATGGAGGCAACCAAATGCATTTGCAATCCAGCGAACAGTGTACATTTTCTATAATAGGAACCAGATTCTAATTCCAATATCGGGTGATATTCAATCTAACAGGATTTATAAATCCTGATTGACTGATTGAATTACTCCTAAAAATGTCTAAGGCACGTGTCGAAAGAACCAAAGCAGTACATTCTACTCCCCGCCTCGATTGTGACATTCTGTAGGGCCTTAGTTTAAAAAAAAAAAAGACTATCAGCTAGATACATCAAGCATTTTTGCGAGCACAAACGGTGCGCATCGCTAAATTCGGCCTTTTGCGCCCCCAAAAATGGCATTTGGAATTCATCAATGGGTCATGAACCCGCAATTTGAAAAATCGCAAATAATTGCGATTTTTCAAATTGCGATCGCATTTAAGGAATCACAATTTGAAATTCCTTAAATGCTTTTCATGAACCTTAGGAAAATTGCGAATTTGCTATTTTTTGGCGCTATTTAACGCGAAGTCTGACTTTGTGGTATATAGCGAAAACTGAGAAAAATGCACTTTTGTGCATTTTTCTAAGTTGTACGGTAGGTTACACACACACATGTCGTCTGGACATGTGTGTGTGCAACATCAGTCTACATTTTCATTTCAGGGGTGCTACAGGGTGTCCTTTGGACACCCCTGGCACCCTTGAAATCGCATCCTTATTTGCGATTAGCAAATTTCTAATCGCAAATAAGGAATACTCCCCATTCATTCCTATGGGCCTCAGGACCATAGGAATGAATGGGGAGTTATTCCTTATTTGCAAATAAGGAAGCTGTAGGAATCGCTATTTATTTTGCGATTCCTACATGAATCCCGTTTTGCAAGTCCTCCTTAATAGAGATTTCTTAATAATCGCTATTGAGGACTCGCAAAACGGGACAATGATGAATCTGGCTGTATACAACTTCACACAGTTTTGCGAATTGCAGTCACACCACAGTCTTGCATTTTGTCTACCAGTCTCTTGCTGTCTTTTATGTCAGCTTTTCTAAGTGCTTCCTGAATCCTTTCAGCTGCTAAGGTCATGTAAAAGCTATGTTTTGGAAGACCTGCTCTTTTAGCCTGTTTCATTTTACAATAATTGAGCATCAGAAGAGCTGAGAAACATAAAACCTGCCTGACCTTTTTCACACCATCAACCACTCAGACTTCTGATATCCAGCAAGCAGCATAAAAATGGCTGGCCTGAAACAGTGCCTAAATACATTCAGAAGTGAATCCAAGAAGGTGGAGGTGCACACATTTGGAAATAATCTCCCAAACAGATCTCAGGAAGTAGTGTGAACTGTCAACCTTCAAAAAAAGAGATGTAACACCTAATGCAAACTGTGATCAATAATCATAGCACACAATACTACGCAAATTGTGACCAATAGGCACAGCACACAATACTATGCAACGTACATTTAGAAGTGAATCCTGGAAGGTGGGCGTGCAAACATTTGGAAATAATCTCCCAAACAAATTTCAGGATGGAGCATGAACTGGCTACCTTAAAAAAAAAAGTAACACCTAATGCAAACTGTGATCAATACACAACGCACACAATACTTTGCAAATAATAATAATAATTACATTTGTAGAGCGCCTGGTTACACTCGGACCAGTGTGTCCCCGCGCTATGGTAGCAGCTAAAAGAACCAACGACAACCAGAGCCTAGCACAAGATCGAGTTATACCTCAGGAAACAGATGAGTCTTCGGACCTTTCCAAAAGACAGATTCAGAGCACTCCAGCCGGAGAGCCTGAGGAAGCGTTTTTCATAGCTGGGCCGCCAGATAACAAAAGGAGCGGCCACCCATCCTGTCTCTCTTGATTTTGGGAACATGCACCTTACCTTTTCCACTAGACCTTAACAGTCTAGTCGGCACATAGAGAGTTAGAAAATCATGAAGATACAAGGGCCCCTTTCTTTGTTAAATCCGATGACTAACATCCAATGCCTTAAACTTTACTCTCTCCTAATAGGAAGCCAGTGTAGGGAGGCCAGAGCCCTTGTGGCTGAGGCTCTCTTCAGGAGCATGAGAACCAATCTCGCTGCTGCATTCTGGATGCACTGCAGTCGCTGCATACATTTGGAAATAATCTCCCAAACAAATTTCAGGATGGAGCATGAACTGGCTACCTTAAAAAAAAAGTAACACCTAATGCAAACTGTGATCAATACACAACGCACACAATACTTTGCAAATAATAATAATAATTACATTTGTAGAGCGCCTGGTTACACTCGGACCAGTTTGTCCCCGCGCTATGGTAGCAGCTAAAAGAACCAACGACAACCAGAGCCTAGCACAAGATCGAGTTATACCTCAGGAAACAGATGAGTCTTCGGACCTTTCCAAAAGACAGATTCAGAGCACTCCAGCCGGAGAGCCTGAGGAAGCGTTTTTCATAGCTGGGCCGCCAGATAACAAAAGGAGCGGCCACCCATCCTGTCTCTCTTGATTTTGGGAACATGCACCTTACCTTTTCCACTAGACCTTAACAGTCTAGTCGGCACATAGAGAGTTAGAAAATCATGAAGATACAAGGGCCCCTTTCTTTGTTAAATCCGATGACTAACATCCAATGCCTTAAACTTTACTCTCTCCTAATAGGAAGCCAGTGTAGGGAGGCCAGAGCCCTTGTGGCTGAGGCTCTCTTCAGGAGCATGAGAACCAATCTCGCTGCTGCATTCTGGATGCACTGCAGTCGCTGCATACATTTGGTAGTTGCACCCAGATACAGGAGATTGCCATAATCCAGGCGAGAGGTCACCAAAGCGTGCACCATGATCTTTCAGGATGCAGTGGGTAGGGCATCAAGTGTTTTCCATAATCCCCTCAAGATGCCAAAACAGGCGCCTGCCATCCGCCTGGTATGGTAATCAAAAGACAACTTGTTGTCCACCCATACCCCAAGGTTCTTTGCTTGCTCATAGGGTGTAGTAGTAGGGCCCAAAGTCTGGGGCCACCATGCCGATGACCATATTGATGGGGCCTTCCCTATCACCAACACCTCGGTCTTGCTGCCATTCAACTTCAGGCAATTATTTGCCATCGACACAGCCAGTTCTTGAAGGCATGATACAAAGTTGGAGGCAGCACCAGCCCAGGCTTGGGGCAGAGAGACCACCAGCTGGGTGTCATCAGCATAGGACAGGGTAGGGATCCCAAATTTATCAGAGATTTTAGCCAGGGGTGCGACATAAAGGTTGAACAATGTTGGGCTCAGGATAGAGCCCTGCGGCACCCCCTGAGTCAGCTAGATGTTCCTGGAGTAATGAGTACCCTGCATGACTTGAAAGCTACGCTCCAATAAAAAAGGATTCCATCCACTTCACTGCTCCACCTGCTACACCCCCTCTCTCTAAGTCCTGTAGCAAGGTGTGATGGGCAACAGTTTCGAAAGCGGCACTTAAGTCTAAAAGAATTAAGGCTGCTGTCTGTCCTTCGTCCACATACTTCCGAATGGCCTCAGTTGAGAACAACAGGGCAGATTCAGTAGAATGAAAGGCCCGGAAGCCAGACTGGGAGGAATGGAGAAGGTTGTTGTTACAGATATGTGCTGTGAGTTGTATATTCACAATCTTCTCCGCAACCGTAGCAAAATACGGAAGCAGGGAAATGGGGCGCAAGTTTTCAAGTTGGTTAGCACTAATTTGAGGTTTATTTTGTAAAGGGAGCACCACTGCCTCCTACCATATTTTCGGGACCACTCCTGAGCTAAAAGAGAACTCTAAAAGATATCTCATAAAAGGCTCAAGTGTGTCAATACTCTCTCTAAGCACCCTAGGGGTAGCCGGGAACCTTGGTGAGCCCGATTTAATGCTAATGGCAATCTGTTTAAGAGTGTCCGGGGGGAGGGGGGTAAGATCAATTCGTGGAGACCCTGTATTTCTGAAACTTCGACAGTTCCCGCTCAACTCCCTTGCCATCGCGAGCAGAGTCAGGAAAGGAGGAGTAAATCTTCTCCACCTTTGCTGCAAAGTATTTGGCAACTCGATTGCAGGATTCCTCAGATCCAACGATAGGCGCTGCAATAGATGCCAGAGAGGATATTTTTTTAAAGACCTTACACAGCTCCTTGGTAGAGTTGTCAGCTGTTTGAATCCTTTCATTAAAATAGGCTGTCTTTGCCTTTCTAATGAGCGAATGGTAGTTCTTGAGGCTGATTTTATATTCCTCTTCCAATTGGACTGAGAACTCTTTCCTCCAGCGCCTTTCTAGGTGTTTACAAGCAGATTTAGAGGTTCATAGCTCTTCACCAAACCAGGGAGCAGATTTACGTCTATAAGTGGACTTTTTTTTTACCAAGGTGCAGTTCAATCAAGGTCATTATTGATGCGTCTCTCAAGGGCTTTACAAGCCACATTTACATCCAGGCCAGAGAGTGGTCCGTCCCTTAAAAGGGCCTGATTAAAAGCCCCCTGAGAGAAGCAGGCCCACTTCCTTCTTTTTTTTGTCGAACGTAACTTTCTCTTGTGTCTTAGGCAAGGGCAGCTTTTATCCTAAACGAGATCAGAAAATGATCCGACCACAGCACCGGAAGCGGAGGCTCCAGTTCCAGCGCCTCCCAGTTGGCAAAAATAGGGTAAAGTAAATGACCCAACTTATGAGTGGGGAGTTAAGACTTTAGGAATAATTGTAGCATTTCTAATTCTTGTTGCATCTCTTGTGCCCCAGAGTTGAGTGCATCATCAAAATGCAAGTTTATGTCACCCAACACCAATAACTTTTTGTACCGTAATGCAGGTTGAATGAGGTAGTCAATTAAGCTGGGTGTGAACCTCAAATGGGGTCCCGGAGTTCTATAGATCAGTAACCCTTTAATGACATAATTTGTAGCTGTTCTGATAGTGAAGAGGCCTGCGTCGCTGTATGCTATGTCAGCTGGGACAAAAGAGCACTGAATCTCATGTTTGTAGATAATTGCAATGACCCCTCCTCTACCAGACAGTCTATCCACTCTCATAATCCCATACCCACTAGAGAGTGCCTCCAAAATTTCAGGTGCAGAGTCAGTATCCAACCATGTCTCGGTAAGAAATAAGACATCTGCTTGACCTTCTGTCAGTTGGTCACATATCTCAATTCTGTGCTACATCGCCAACTCTTACCCTCTGCGTTTATACTGTGCTTACATTTATCATCCATAATTGGACAGAGAGCGCGAAGCATCCGAGGACTGTAGTGGCATCTCAGGTCAAATCCAGCAGGGGTAATAGCCCGGGTCGGGCGCAGACGGGCTTGCCTTTGGCACGCCTTTGGCTCGCCCGCTGCGCGCGTCCGCTCTGCGGCCGCAGAGTCATGCTGAATTTAAATGAGAGCACTCCCAACAACTAGTCCGCTGCCTGCACTAGCCGGTAGTACCTGGTTCTGTCTCCCCCGCCCTCCACGCAACAGTGAAACACCGCGTCGGACCGAGGCAGGAAGACCCGTTGTCGAGCACAGGTAGGCAGGAGATTAACACTCAAGCTCCTCACACGTTTTATTAAAAACAAACAGTGCCCAGCTAGTTAAAAAGTTATTACATTTAAAAAGAAGTTACTGCTTCCAAGCCCCACCACAAGCGGACTCAGGGACACTGCCACTGTCCTTCCATCCACAGCCGTGCAAACTGTGATAAATACTCACAGCACACAATAATATCAAACGGGACACGCAACGCACACAGATAGAGAAAGGGGCTAGTAGACAGATTTGTGTGGATCAGCTAGCTTTAGTTATCTGCTGAAAGGGCTGTCCATCAACAATTGTATCAGCCCATGGGATTTCGCGGCTGTGGACTAAATAAAAGTCCACAGCCGCGGTATTTGCTTGGTAACTGCTTTTTTTCATATTTTGTATTGGGAGTGAACCTATTCACTATTCATATAATTCAATCCTAACTCCCACCAACCCTGCCTACTTTCAAGTGCTCCTTCGAATCTCCGCTCCCTGCTTAG
Organism: Lissotriton vulgaris; assembly: GCF_964263255.1. NCBI lineage: Eukaryota > Metazoa > Chordata > Amphibia > Caudata > Salamandridae > Lissotriton > Lissotriton vulgaris. Next base: position 125,744 of record NW_028241043.1, on the reverse strand, counting down.
TTATTATTTATTTATTGATTTTCACTGCCGACGGCCCGGCAGCTGCTTTATGCCATTTGTTATTGGGCCACACGCATCAACTTTAAGTGTTCCACAAACTTTCTTTGTTCTTTTAGTTTCCCGATAAAGTAAAAAAGACAAAATGGCGTTTTGTGACACGACGAATATGTCTGTACGCTTAGCAATGCATGTGCACACGTGTGCACACAGCAGGCAACTGGCTGGGAATGGTAACTAATCTGGCACCCATGCCTACAACATGAAGCATACATATGTCCTCTCACACCGTGGCCATTTTGATTTTTTTTTTTAAATAATGTCCTTCCTACATGATCAATGGTAAGTAAAAAAATGGATGCTAAGCGCCAATGCACACACGCAGTGTAGAAACCATTAGGTAAGCACTCTCCTTCTAATTGCAAGAAGTACCGGCTTTACGTTACTGGCTGGTATAAAGAACTTGCTTCTTATAGTTGATTCATAAAGTCGCCTCGTCAGGGGTAGTAAGCACTATATAAATGTAAATACAATACAATAGTTGTCTGTATGTATAGATGTGACTGTGATACTATGTCTGTGATAAATAACATCATGCTGCAAAGAAATACAAACACAAAAGCAGTTTATAAACTTAAAACACATGTCATATTATGTTATACAGAAGATTTATAAAGCACCATGTTGCCATTACTGTGTCTACACAGAATTGCACAACTACACTCCCTGATCTTAGAGTTTTGTCTCAGACCGGATTTACAATTTTTAGGTATAACCTACCAGGCAGCGAAAGACATATTGTGGTCTCACCCAGAACATACAAGGACTTGCAGTCTGCCAGTGCTTAACATTGGTTGGATTTACTCTCATTCGTATTTGCCTGCTTTCTCTTCAGTGGCTTTCCCTGTTTCAACCAGTCGTTCTTGTGTTCATCCCTCCCCTAGAGCACAGTCGCTTAATCAGCAGCAGAGCCTTTTTAGTAGTAGACACCAGTTCTTAATTTTAAAAATAATAAGTGACAGGGCTCAAACTTTTGCTCAAAAGCCTGCTGCCATCACTATGAATGTTGGCATGCCAACTACCAAAGGTGTGTAAGTCTTGGTTCCACCTCATGCCTCTTTAATCCACATCCAGACACTCACTGGCCCTTTATCTCACCCATGACACAGATTTTCCTTCTCTCTGTTCCTCTTCCATTACACTTGTGTGTTTTTACTCTCTGGGTCAAAGTCAGCGGTGTAAAATAAGTGCTGGCGCAAAATAATGAGTGAGGTGGGCCACACCTGCAACCACTGGCTCAAATTAAGCACAGGTAGACACACATTCACTTGCTAGAATGGCATACCATCTGAATTTGTTCCAACTTTGTAGAGAGAGCAAATGGAGCTGTTTTAAGGAGCAGGGTGAAACTTTGAATTTCTTTGGTTGTTGATTAGGTAAGAAACTCGTAGTGATCAAAGAGGGGGAGAAGGAAAATCCGTGATCCCACCAAGTTCCTTGGCTTCAGTTACCGTTAATCAAAAGGGGGGGAGGGGAGATCACTTGTCCTGTGTAACCTGGGCACAGTTCTAACTAGAATGACCCTTGTTTAAAAGACCCTCATACACGTGCAATCATGGTGGAATGGGCGGTGTATCTTGATTCTCCGCCTTCGTTCACACGTCTGTGCAGAATCACGGGGTCAGTTGGTATGCACCCTCCACCCGGAGGAGAACACCCTAGGTTAAAACAGTAGTGATCAGTGATTTTGGTGAGGTGACAGTGCTCTACTTAAAAGCAATCCAATCTTGCCGAGAAAGAGATAATTTTATTAGTCGGAATTGAATTGGCAGTGGAGGATACAATTGAATACGTGTAAGAGGAATTATTAGGATTCATACATATTCAATCCTCCTGTGTACAAAGATGGTCGACATGTTTCAGCCTTTGTCGCCCTAGGGGTCGGTGCGGCTTTCTTCAGGACCAGGTGAGTTCGGTGAAGGAGGTGGCTAAGGCCTACTCTCTCTTGTCGGTCGAAAATGGACCTTCCATTGGCTTTTTGTAACTTTCCTCGGTTACCCAGAGGCTTGGAAGAGGGGCTCCTTGTAGCTCCACTCGAAATCCCGCAGCTTGTGCTGTCTCTGCCTCTCGCGGTCCGGGACCGCGAGAGGCAGAGACAGCACAAGCTGCGGGATTTCGAGTGGAGCTACAAGGAGCCCCTCTTCCAAGCCTCTGGGTAACCGAGGAAAGTTACAAAAAGCCAATGGAAGGTCCATTTTCGACCGACAAGAGAGAGTAGGCCTTAGCCACCTCCTTCACCGAACTCACCTGGTCCTGAAGAAAGCCGCACCGACCCCTAGGGCGACAAAGGCTGAAACATGTCGACCATCTTTGTACACAGGAGGATTGAATATGTATGAATCCTAATAATTCCTCTTACACGTATTCAATTGTATCCTCCACTGCCAATTCAATTCCGACTAATAAAATTATCTCTTTCTCGGCAAGATTGGATTGCTTTTAAGTAGAGCACTGTCACCTCACCAAAATCACTGATCACTACTGTTTTAACCTAGGGTGTTCTCCTCCGGATGGAGGGTGCATACCAACTGACCCCGTGATTCTGCACAGACGTGTGAACGAAGGCGGAGAATCAAGATACACCGCCCATACCACCATGATTGCACGTGTATGAGGGTCTTTTAAACAAGGGTCATTCTAGTTAGAACTGTGCCCAGGTTACACAGGACAAGTGATCTCCCCTCCCCCCCTTTTGATTAACGGTAGGTAAGAAACTCTTCAAGGGCAGCACAATGGTTGTTTGCAGTGCTTAATTTGTAAAAGAGTAAGTGTTGGTGCCCAAGCCAGTGATACTCTTGAATGTCAAGGTTGCCAAATATGAAGGCTATTGACTTTTAATTCTTCCTCATGCCTCTTTCATCCACCACCAGAAACCTCCTGTCCTTTATCTCACTCTTGTCAGTTCTTTTTCATCTTTGCCTTTTTAACTTTTTTGTATATTTCTCCATCTTTGTTCATGTCTCTGCTGCCTTTCTCGCTCTTCTGGGTGAAGGCAGACATCAGCCTTCAATACAATTTCTCCTCGTAGATTAGTTGGGAGGCTCCGGGAAATAGGGATAGAGGGTTCCGCACTCAATCGCCTTTCATCGTGACTCTTGAACGGCTCACAAAGAGTCAAGACGATCCAATTACTTTCTGCCCCCAAACAATTGTTTTGTGGAGTCCCCCAGGGATCCTCATTGAGTCCTACTCTTTTTAATATTCATGAAGCCTCGCTCACCAGCGAGGTAAGGTCTTTTGGCCTAGAAGTGCTATCCTACGCTGATGACACTCAGAACACGATCTCCATCCCTGAGAGAGTCTCAGCTTTAGTAGTAAATTTTAAAAACTGCATGCTGGCCTCATGGATGGTTGAGAACTACCTAAGACTCAATGGGGATAAAATGGAGGTACTAGTCTTTGGAGACAAGATGGACATCTGGTCGGAGGCTGAGTGGCCTAACACTCTTGGATCCTGACCTTACCACTGTCTCAGTGCCACAAATCTAGGCGGCATTGTTGACTCCTCCCTTTTCCCTGGGCTCAAAAATAAATATAACTGTTTTGGGAGGATACAGATTCTCAGGAAGATCTTCCATTTTCTCTCTCTACCCTCACGGAACAGGCAGTGGTGGCCCTTATGGTGTCTAGATTAGACTACTGCAATGCCCTTTATGTATGGATAAACAAGGGGCTCCTACATCGACTTCAACTGGTGCAGAAGGCGGCCGCTAGGCTAGTGGTGGTACTCCCTAAATTCCACTCAGCTTCAGCTACCATCAGAAGCCTGCACTGGCTCCCATTGGGTAGGATAATTGTGTTCAAAGCCTTATGCATGGTCCACAAAGCGTCCACAATAGGGGGTCAGAAGGAATCAATAAAATGTTTCAAAGATACCTTCCCAGCAAGGATTTGAGTTCTGCAAGGAAGTACCGGGTAACAGTTCCTAGGATTAGGAAAGCCAGGTGGGGGTGGGGTGAGAAGGGGTAGGTGAAGCGCTTTTTCGCTGATTGGTCTGTGGAATTCCCGTCCTTTCCCAATTTCCACTCTGGAAACTCACTCCTTATTTCGTAAGGCCTTGCAGACCTGGTTTATCACCTGTCCTAACCTCTAAGCCATGAAAACCATGGACATCTCGGACTCGGATCTCTCTCCGCAGCGTCTTGATGCCCCTGGGCTACGTTCGCGCTCTACAAAATGTATATTCATTCATATTCAAAGTCTGATGTTCAAAAATTAGTCACGGTCCTTCTAAACAAGTGCTGGTGGGCGCCACCTGCAACTACTGCCTTAAATTAAGCACTGCTAATATGGGAAACAGGAGAGTCCTTTAATGTAATATGCTGCAGTGTGATGGCATGGCCCAGGAAAGGGAGCCTAGAGAAAGAGGGCAATAAAATTGTCTGAATGAGTCAGAGACGTTTGAGGGCATGGCCAAAGTGTGATCTGCCCAGGGCCTCATACTTTCAGGGCCCCACCCTTTCAGTAGGCCCCCTGATAGTGCATGCTCTGTTCTCCACCCAGTCCTGCCCTGAAAACCGTTAATGAATTTTAAACACAGATTGTTTTAAATACCATTTCCCTTTAATTTATTTTTAATACGGGTAATGTGTGGGAGTTTATTACAGACCTTTTGAAGAGAAACTGTTTTATGCAAGGTCCATGAAATAGTTTCTTTTAGATTAAAACAAGATCTCACATATGAGAAATGGGAGGGTGTCACAGAGATTATTTGCAGTAATATTAGTGAGCTGCTGCTGTGGTACAATATTGCAAACACGTCACTATCCCTGAATATTAGATGTAAACACATTTAGAATATGGATGAGTGTGCCTATGCACTGTCAGTGGCCTGACCAAAGAGGGCATGAAAGAGCTGATACCCATCATAAATTCAGAGATGTACGAAACAGGGGCCCACAAAACATGTGCGGCCCAAGGCCCTCAAAATGCTTATGATGTCCCTGTAGGAAGTGGTACATTCTGCGCAGGTACACACAGAATTAGAACCTGCCCAAAAAAACACCAACCATTGCTTCATGACTCTCCCACCGCAGTAGAAAATCACAAAATGGCTGCTGGGGTGTTTTGTAAGAGTCTCTGCTCTAAGCCTCTACCTCAGTCCAAAGATTTGTTCTCATATTTTTGGAAGGAGTTAGAAGCCAGGTTGGATTCAATAACCTCTTTCATGAAATCCTTTGGAAATGTAGTTCCTGCAGTGGCCTAGTTTTCCCTGGCTTTGTCTGCAGTGTGGCCTTACTGTGGGATTTTCCCTTTTTCTTTCTTTATTAATTCTGGCACTTTTAATAGCATGTTGCTATAAGTTGCCGTAATGGAAAAGTACTGAATTATGGCATGCGGACAATTGATCGAAACAGCTTAAGCAAAATGTATTTCTTTTCAATCTTAACTGGCATTGACAACGGTAAAATATGAAATAAGAACATAATAAAAAAATAGAAAGCACTATTACGTGGCTCAACAACGAGAAACCAAAGTCCTCATGGGCATTCTGTAGGTCACGTAGCGGACACCTATAATTCAGTAGGTGTTTTGTGGTGTTTGCCCATCTTCAATGGTGACTGCTTCTGGTTTTTTACACCAGCCCATCTTGTCCCATTACCATACTTAGAACTGTCAGATTTGTTTAGTGAACCTGCAGTAGGTAGTATGTTGAAACAATAGATTTGGTGCTATCCCCCTCCCCCCCCCCAGCCCTCAAGCCAGATTTTCACACAGATCTGATCTAAATTTAAGGTCTCTGTGTTATATTGAACCAGACCTTCAAAAGTTTATGTGACTTGTATCCACAGTGCCTTTTTTGATAGCCTGATTACAAAGCACTTCTTCGTTTCCAGGCATAACCTTCCTCCAGAAAGTTTGGACTAAGTCATCAGTGCACCACAACGACTCTCCTGAAAGTCCATGAAAGTGGGGAACTTGCTTCCTAAAAGGTTGCTATGGAGAGTTTACCACTCAGGGTGGTATCCTGGCTGTTGTTACACATGGCTCCTGTAAAGTTGGCTTTGACGTAGAGGAAAGTGTGGACCGTGGTTTTCATAGATCTTAGATATTGCTCCCTGCTCCATGGTGAACCAATTCTCTGCACTGCCACTCTGACGGATCTCCCCACTCCAGACTCTAGGCAAAGCTTGTCCTGAATATCTGGAAGAGATCTGGTCTCTATGGACCTACACTGGCCACTCTTGGCCACTCTTGCTCCAGTCCCTCGCTTGCCATGGATCGGATAAGCACATGGCCACTCCATAGTAACCTTATCATTTGAGACAGGAAAAGCATATTGCCAGACACCTTCATAAGACATGCAACCTGATTCTATATGACAAAATTAGAACCTTGCTCTTCAGCTTCAAAGGTATTTGAGACCTGAAAAAAGGATAGCAAGTTTCCTCATACCATAAACTGCATCATTACACACCCTGAAGAAATTTCTCACAAACCCTAATACAGAAACCTTTTCTGGCTCAAAAATTGCCATTCGGGAAAATATTTCCTCAAATCGGGCTAGTCCTGTTTGGCATAAATTTAGCACAGATATAAGCTGTAGAGGGGTCATTCCACTGAAACCTAAAATGAATAGAATATTACGATAGCAAAAACCTGTCAACCAGCTTAAAATGCATCACTTCCAATCTAGGGCTCTAAGATAAGAATGTTAGCAATCCTACTCTTAGGATTCTCTTAAGCGGGTAGGAGACATTGGGCCAGTTGAGCGTACCTCTATAAGGTTCAGTTTCTGGGTAGTGATGACAGACTTAAACAATCAACACAACATGCGTAAAATTGGCAACAAAAAAAATACTACAACCAACCAGCATCTTTCAAGTAATTTCAAATAGGGTAGTTGTAACTAGCTTTCACCAAGAATTATCTTTAGCGGGGGCGTGGCTGCACAGTGAGACAACTGCTAGGGTCTCTCCAGAGCCCCCTTTCCCACTCGTCTATCCGCAGAACTGATCCGACGTTCACGGTGCACGAAATTGGCGCCGGAAGAGAAGTGGTGCCCAAGGCAGAAATCGCAATTACATTTGGTTATCTGAGACCGGAGAAAAGTCCATCGACACTTGCGGCCTTTCGCCCCGACAAGTCGGGCCTTGATTGGCGGAGCCAGCCACCGTGGACGTCAAGGGAGTGGGCAGCCCCTCCAACTCGAGGAGGCGAAGAAACGTGGAGGTAGAGTTCGCCTCAGCCTTGTATCACCCCTGCTGCAGCGTGACTGAGATCCTGCACCCCGGCCTGCCACCGACCTGAGATCTGCGGGCCGTGACTGCTACGCCGAGGCTGGCCCCCGACAATCGGGCCGGAGCACTGGGTGGGCCTCAGGGAGTAAAGCTACGCTGTGCCGGAGCAAGTGAAGCCTCCACTCGCCAAAGGATACCTGCCGAATGATTCAGAATGAAGCTAGGTGCCACCTGGAGACATTTAGAGAGCCCCAACGCTGTTGAGCCTGTAACGGGGTGCCCCTTGCATCTCGGCGGGCTCCGACATCGGACATCCCAGTAAGGCTGGATATTGAGGACAGAACGCTGACCGGCCACGGGCGTGCTCTGAAGCCCTTGAGCCATAAATACACCGCGCTGCCGGGGTTTTTAAGGCAGGCATCACAGCTGGATCCCACTTGGATTTACGCTGTGGTACACGTTGGGGTGAGTCGGAAGGGAAGATCGTGTGCAGGCATTTTCCTTATCCTCCAATGCCAACGCTGTTGGCTAGTAGTGCCCATTAGCATGGTGCCTCCTCTTCCCCCCCTCCTCCCCACGCCCTGCCATTTCTCAAGCTCCCTGCGATCTAAGCAGGGTTGATGAACTGAATCTGATAGAGGCCCTGTGATCTGAATAGTGCGTGTTACTCACTGCAAGAATTGGCAGCAGCACCCACATAACTAACAACCCGCCAGGCACCCTCACTTCCATAACCTTTGATTGCTGACTTTCGCTAGCGCCTGGGTGAGGGAGATTTGACCTGTGGCAGTTCTGATCGTCATACAGTCTGCATATTTTCCGGGAAAACATCAAACTCCTCACCATGTCCAATGCTAAAGGCCCCTGAACGTCCCAGCAAAGCAGGCTCGACCGTTACACATGCCCGAAAGCGGACCTGAATGAGCGAAAGGTGGTTGGTGACAAGCCGCATAGCGGAGCTGAGCAGGATCCTACTGAGCCCACAATGAAGGACTTAATGGCAGCTATCACAGGAGTTCGCACATCTATCGACACCCTCTCCTCGGAAGTAACACTGATCAGGGCTGTACTGCTGAAGTTGCCTGACGGACACCTGGTGCTCGGAGGCGACTTTAACTCCATAGTCTCTGGCTCACTAGAGAGACACCCGCCTCGCACAACCCCCCAACCTGCGCATATTTTTTCCAGTTTCTTGGAAGCGATGGGACTGATAGATGGCTGGGGAGCATACAACCCAGACAAAATTCAGCACACTATCCATTCAGGGGCACACAACAGCCTTTCCCGCCTTGACTACATTATCTTCCTGGCTACAAAAATCACAGACATTCACAAAATCCGTCACCTGGCTAGGGGAATGATCCCCGATCATTACCCTTGTGGTTTACATGGTGCTAGACCACACGCAGTTGGGACAAATTGCCCCAATAAATCCCTGGTACCTTAAGAACCCAAAGTTACGAAAGGATGTAAATAAATTTATTGACAAATATTTCCTGGAAAACGAACACACAGTTGAATCCCCCCAAACACCTATGGGAAGCTTTCAAAACAGTGGTCCGGGGGCAGGCCATTTCCCTAATTTACTTGCCTGGCTGGATAAGAAGGAGCATGCCAACACGCTCGTGCCAGAACTTACAGGTATCGATAAGTCCTGCATCACAGACCCCCAAGACATAGCCAAACACTTTGCAGCTCACTTCCAGACAGTGTACAGTACGGTGGCACCATACCCTGAGGAAGACTTTTCTGATCTTATTAAAGACATTTCTCTCCTGATGCTATCGGACGCAGACCAAACATTTATGGACGGTGCCCTAATTGCTGATGAAATAGCTATAAGAACATTACACTCTGGAAAAGCCCTAGGCCCAAACGGCATTCCAATCGAACTTTGCAAACTTAGACCAGACAAATTGGCCCCCTATCTGAGATACATGTTCGAGGACAGTCTTAAGCAGGGTGTATTGCCATACGACCTGAGGATTGCCACTATTGTTACAATCCACAAGGAAGGGAAACCCAAAACGGAATGCACTTCCTATCGGCCTATATCACTTCTAAATGCAGAACCCAAAATCTTAGCTAAAGTACTTGCCACAAGGCTGGTAAAAGTGATGGAAGATCTAGTACACCCAGATCAGTCAGGATTCATGCCTAAAAGAAACACCGCTCTAAACCTGCGCAAACTACATGGGGTCCTGGGCAGAGTACAGACGATACGCGGGGATACCATTATAGTCTCCCTTGATGCCACTATGGCATTTGATACATTGGAATGGCCTTATCTTTTTGCAGTACTTACTAAACGGGGATTTGGGCCTAATTTTTGCCGTTGGGCACGTCTGCTGTACAGTGCGCCGATGGCACAGATAGTTGTGAACAACAGAAAATCAGATCCCTACACACTCAGCCGGGGGACCCGTCAGGGAGGTCCCCTTTCTCCCCTGCTGTTCGCTATGGTCCTCGAACCTCTCGCAGCATGGATCCGCTGCATGCGCTGGTCGGCGGACTGTGAGGATCGGTTCTACTTATATGCGGATAATATTCTTCTCTATCTTACGTCCCCTAAGAGATCCTTTATATCAGTCTTTGACATATTGGACGTTTTTGACAGGTATTCTGGGTTTCACGTCAATTGGCAAAAATCACTTGTGTATGTCCTCTGGGGGATTCCCTCCCCTTTACCCCAAAACAGCCCGATTCCCGTAGTCTCAGAAGGCTTCAAATACTTAGGTATATTAATTTCTCTCAACCCCTCAGTTGCGATATGCCAGTAATTTGGTCCCCCCAATGCAGAATCTTAGAGGTGACATAACAAATTGGATGTCACTCCCGCTCTCACTTTTGGGCAAAGCTGCATTATTTAAAATTATGTCTCTACCCCGTTTCTTGTACGCCCTGCAGAACTCAGCCGATCCAGTACCAAACTCGTACTTTAAGTACCTTGAAGGGCTTTTGCAAGACCTTCTATGGGGAGGTAGATCGCGCATTGCTCTGAAAAAGCTGATTCTTAGCTGGCATGACGGCGGAATTTGGCTCACCCGACATTAAAAAATATTATTGGCCTGTGCATCTAACAGCCATCAATCATTGCAGATATGATCGCCCTGGCAATCCAGGGTTCCTTATGGAGCAATGGCTTTTGCCCAATGGATCCTTCTCCCATACACTATACTTATCCTTGGGCAGGTATCCACTCACCGGCCCCACTAACCACAGTCAAAATCTGGCAATCTGCAGCTAGGTCGCTCGGCTGGCAAAACAAGCTGACTCTTGCTACACCTCTGTGGGACTCACAGAAACCTGGACACCTGGGAAACTCAAACGGGTTTGATAGGTGGGATCTAATAGGCATCTCCCAGGTCCCTCTGGAGCGCAAAGGGCGTAAAGTCCTTTCAAGCTCTCCACTCCCAATATGCCCTGGCGGAGTCTGAGTTTTACTGATATCTACAAATCAGACATTCGCTACAAACAGTTTTTCCCAGTAACTCTACTCCGCCAGAAACCTCCCCACTAGAGGATAGACTGCTGGATGACCACTTGCCTGACAAAGCTATTTCCCTGACCTATCGGAAACTCATTAATAATATTGAAAATCTCCTATGGAAATTGCGGGATAAATGGACTGAGGACGGACTCGAGCTGGATGATGAAACGGATCATGCTCATGAACCCAGGCTGGTACATACACGTCTTTTAGGGGTTGAGGCTAGGATGCCTGGCTTGCCCCTTAACACCCCTGGAACTGCATTTGTGACCCCTGACATAATAGGTGGCAAAATCAGAGCCAACAACCCAGGGACGTCAGAGCTCTGCCACTTGTATTACACCAATGAAGAATAATACTATACTATTTACTATTAGTGAAATGAAACATGGAGCGCAATTTACCAGAATGGGACCCTTGATGGCAGCTGAGGTAAGGAAAAACATGTGGTTAAAAGTTGTGTGCATACTTGTGGGCGAGTATATGTTATGTGAGAGAGAGCGTGTATACGTGTGAACAGGCACTTAAATGTGTAAGCATGTGTATAACTGAAAGCGAGTGAGTCATTAACAGTTAGTCAGTGATAGTATGTGATATTGAGTGTCAGCAAGTGAGTATGAACTAGTAGAGTGAGAAATTGAGTTAGTGACTGCAAGTAAGTGAAAGAGAATGCATGAGTAAGAATCAGTGTTAGAGTGTATCAGTGAGAATGAGAGTCAAGAGAAAATGAGTAACTAATAGTGAGTGAATATAATTGAGTGAGAATAAGTGAGTCAATATGAGCGAGAATGAGTGGGTGAGAGTAAGAGTGAGTGTGAATGAGTGAGAAAGTAAAAGTAAGACTGAATGTGAATGAGTGGATATTTACGAGAATGAGTAAGAATGAGTTAGAGTGCCGGGGAGTAAGTGTGAATGTGTGAGAGGGATTGAGTGAGTGTACGAGTGAGTGCAAGTGTGAATTAGTTTGAATGACTGAGAGTGCGTGTCAATGAAAGAGTGAAAGTGAGTGATTGAATGTGAGAGAGTACGTGGTGTTATGCTAGCAAGTCTGCAGTTGATCCTAGCATAGATGCACCATTGCCATAATTTTGGCACCAGAATAAAGAGGTAATTGACCACCTTTAGAGGAAGAGGTGTGGCGCCGCTGCGGAATCTGGGGAGCACAATCGATCCCCGGCTCCGGGGGAATAATTTGTATGTTGTTTTTGGCATAATTTGGCACTCATGATAAAATGCTGACCTGAGCACAATGCAGTGTACATATTTACACTACATTGTAGATACTATATATAAGTTTAACATAGTGCAAGGACAATAATATTTAATGAGCGTATCCGTACAGTATGGTGTTTTGCAAATTTACATGAAAATTATTCTTAAAAATGCACTATTTTACCGGATTTTTTCAATAAGATGTCTAGCACAATTGTTTTGCTTACTAGCTACAATTCAGGAGCATTACTACAACACAGTGTTTTTAAAGAGCTTTTAGCATCTAATATAGGTAGACGTCTGTCTGTTGATAATGCAGTTATTGTGGTACTATTGCGATGTCAATTATTGTGATAACATGAGAATTAAGGTCAGGTGGCATGACTTCTTGCGAAAATTCTGGGTTAAAGGTCATACGATATGTTTGATCTCATGGCCTCAGGTTTGAATCCGATGCAAACACTTGACCTTTCATTCTTCTGAGGTCGATAAACTCAGGACCCTTGAGGTGGTTAACAATAAATATCTATCATTCAACACCAAGGGGTGAATGTGCGCATTATACATGTTATACAATACTGTAAGTGCGTTGTAATATGCAAATAGAGAGGCTGGCTCGAGTGTAACTCGTGTTGAGAAAAATGCAAACCATGAATGAGATAATTAAAGGAAAATATTATGCAAAAGATAAGCTTGTCCAACCCTCGAGAGATAATGACCAGCAGATGGGGTCCTATTGAATGCAGACAGAAACATCACATTAAAAGACGTTACAAGGTGTAAAATCGAAATGTGCCCTCGAGGGCGCCTTCTAGCAGCTTGGAGGAGGTATTTAATGTGCCGCGCTGCTCGGTGAAATGGGGGGTGTAATATGTTTTACGGCCATCTGATTACAGCCAGCGGATAATGCCATGGCTTGAAGGGACCTCCCCTCCTTAAATATGAAGGAGCCGAGATGGTACCGTCTCCTGGAGCGCGAGAGTCCCGTGGCTCTCTGACAGATGCTCTGCGCTGCATTCCAACAGACGCCCTAATGACACCAGTAGTAGGGGTGTGCGCGTGCAGGAACTAGGAAGGACGTGTGTTCGGTCAGTCATCACCTCCGAGAATGATTTCATGGCTCTCGTGCACAGCGACACGAGGAACGCTACGCTACACGGGCCCTGTGTGCAGGCTCGTGCCGCTGCAGTCAACATCACTAAAGCTACCGCCTCTATCCGGGTACTGTGGGAGCAGGGGCGGCCTTAGGCATGTGCAAGCTGTGCACCTGCACAGGGCCACCAAACCCCATGGGCCACCACGCCAATATATATCCTTAATATAATAATCCTCTGAGGATGGATACATATCAATCAATCAATCAGTGACACTTATAAAGCGCGCTACATACCCGTAGGGTCTCAAGGCGCTGGGGGGGGGGGGGGGGGGGGGGGGTGCCGCTACTGCTCGAACAGCCAGGTCTTCAGCTTCTTCCTGAAGGAGAGGTGGTCTTGGGTCAGGCGCAGGTCGGTCGGGAGGGAGTTCCAGGTCTTGGCGGCCAGGTAGGAGAAGGACCTTCCTCCTGTAGTCGCTCTTCGGATGCGGGGGACGGCGGCGAGGGCGTGGTTGGCTGATCGGAGGTGGCGTTTGGGAGCGTAGAAGTTGACTCGGCTGTTGAGGTAGCTCGGGCCTTGGTCGTGTAGGGCTTTGTGTGCGTGGGTGAGGAGGCGGAAGGTGATTCTCTTGTTGACGGGGAGCCAGTGAAGGTCTCTCAGATGTCCGGAGATGTGGCTGATTCGTGGGATGTCGAGGATGAGTCTGGCTGAGGCGTTTTGGATCCGCTGGAGTCTCTTCTGGAGCTTGGCGGTGGTACCGGCGTAGAGGGCGTTGCCGTAGTCCAGTCGGCTGGTGACGAGGGCCTGGGTGACGGTCTTCCTGGTCTCTGTGGGGATCCACCAGAAGATCTTCCGTAGCATGCGTAGGATGTTGAAGCACGCCGAGGAGACGTTGTTGACTTGCCTGGTCATGGAGAGGGAGGAGTCCAGGATGAAGCCCAGGTTTCGTGCATGGTCTGTCGGTTTGGGTGCGGTGCCCAGGGCGGGAGGCCACCAGGAGTCATCCCAGGCGGAGGGTGAGGAGCCCAGGATGAGGACCTCCGTCTTGTCCGAGTTCAGTTTCAGGCGGCTGGTCGTCATCCACTCGGCTACCTCTTTCATCCCTTCGTGCAGGTTGGCTCTGGCGGCGGCGGGGTCGTTGGTCAGGGAGAGGATCAGCTGGGTGTCGTGGCGGCCCCTGGCAGGGATTTGGCGGCCTCCGGCTCTGTTCCACTTCCAAACACCCTGACCCCACCGTCCCCCCCCCCCCCCCGACCCCCCCCTCTTCACTGGCCTCCGCACTCCGCACTCCGCCCCACCCGGACCCCCTCTTCCGGGGCCCCCTACCTACGCTCCCTGCCCAGGGCCACCATGAGTCTAGAGCCGCCCCTGGTGGGAGTTTGGGGCTTAACCTCGTTGCCACGTGGTACAACCACCGCAGAGAGTCAGGTTTTGCATCCATTACTGCTCTTGCGGTAATAAATGAGGGATCACGTGGAAACACGTGTTTAAAACAGTTTTGCTCACATGATATCCCTACTGCGTAAATTCAACTGTGCATTTTACTCCAAGTAGAAGCAAAGTGAAAGCCAGGTGCAAAAACATAAGTGCTGCATAGGATTCCGACAGTTGTGGCAACTCCTGTTAATGCACATGTGGGAATAATGAGGTATGGGAATGTTATCAGGACACAAGTCCTAAAAAAAGAAGTGGGGGGACGCTGTCACCGGAAGTAACGTCACAACAGGGAGTGACGTCACAAAAGGTTCCCCGTTCCAGAGTGGTAAAAGAGTGAAGTTCAGCTGTTTGGCGGGGGGGACGGCGACCCCAGGTTAAAATAAGTGGGGAGACGCCGACTCGAGCCCTGAATGTTATCACTCCAGGTAAATAAATACTGATTGTCAGCAATCCCGCACCTGCCTGATACATTTCCGCAGGTCAAACCTGCCTGAATTTACAGGGGAAATGAGCCTGGAGTGTTGGTGTTCCAAGCACCAAAATCGAACTTAGTTTGCCACGTTCGGCAGAAAAACTGTAAGACAAAATAATTACCGCATATGATAATATCCAATCACTTGCATTTTGTCACAGGCGTTAATTATCACACTGGACGTTGGGGCTCTCACATTTTAAGTACTTAATGTGTTAGCATGAGTGCTTTTCTTTATGCAAATTCGAGTACCATAAAACTCGTTCCTGGAAGTGGTGTTTATCCCTTAAGGATTTTAGTGCTTCAGAACGCAGCCTGGTAAACAAATCAATACATTCAATATTATGTGAAGCGCATTGAGCACCACAAAACAGATAGAGAATATTTTAGTATCATACCATGATGGTTTATTATACCCTTAGTGTCCACCGAAGCAGGCTCTACAGCTCATTAAAGGGCCAATCTAATGTTAAAACTGCTTAAACAAGGGAGCGGGCCTGTAATGGCCGTTAGAGCCCACTACAAAGGGCTCTAACATTTACAACATAACACCACTAGAGAGCAGAATGTTCTAATTTGTAAAACAAATCCTCACGAAGCCCAAGGGGATTGTAGTGCCCTCGGGCTCCATGAGGCCTTTGTAGTCAGCTGTTGCTGTGAACAAACATTGGAATGTTAAAATTCCAGGCTTCTACCAGCAATTAGAACATTGCCATCAATGGAGCTCCCGACATTTCAGTGCTCTAATAATACTGAAAGATTTACAGAATGCAAAAATCTGGTTAGCAGCAATTTATAATCAGAATGTGTATGCCTCAATTAATAGGTAATCAAATGAGATCAAATCTTACAAAGCAAAGGACAAACCAGCATAGAGACCACGCAATGGGAAGGACACAAGAAAAGTTAGTCTTCACCCTGAGCGAGCACTCTAAAATCTTCCATTCTGTTCTGCCCTAAAGATACGCAAAGCAAAGGGCCCACTTCATGGAGGAGGCTCTGTTTCCATGGTGGGATCTCTCCACTCATCCTGGAGGCAATGTAGTTGTGGCAGGATCTACACACTAATAGCGGGATCTTCATAGTGAGAAACTGCAGTGTGACGATCCTGCCATGAGGGCAGAGTTCTGCCACAAATGCAGTAAACCTGCCACGACTACAGAGTCTCCGGCACGAGTGTGAATCGGGCCCAAACATTTTACCCAACTACATGCATTTCTCTAGGAAACCCAATGAGTGGTCACCAGATAGACCAGAATAAAAATACCTGTTACTGGCAGTTGTGTCATAGATAAAGACAGCTAAAAAACACAGGCACAGAAAAAAAGCAGTGCCATAAACAGCTACTGGGAGATTGTTAGCTGGTAGGGAATAACTTATGAGTGTCTGGGAGATAGTGAACACACAATGGTAGCCATGCTGTGTAGGGAGAAACAGGAACAAACTATGCAGAGTGGAAAAATGGCACGGGACAGTCAAGGAGATGCAAGTGGATAAGAACAGAAAAGAAAATCCAGTGTTGATACAATATTGTGCCTGTGCTAATAAAAGTGTTGAAGCAGCGAAAGGATGGGAAGGTATATTGTTGGGTCTAGAAAATCCTCTGCACGGTATACAGGTGTGCTTTTCTGTCCTGAGTGCTCAACACCACTACTATGGGTAATTTTAGTGTATATTACAGGCCTAGAGCTGTTTCTGACAATGTAAGGTTCTGAACCAGTTCTCTGATCTGTAGTGGTGTAGTAAGCGTGCCCTTGTGTAAGAAATTGGGTTGTTGGTAGACTTAGGTGTGCGCCCTGGTCAAGCAGCAACTGTAATTCTTGTCAGGATCTGGCACACGTCAAAGCTAAAAATAATCCATGATCAACCTTCTGGTAGCTAGGCACAGAGCCGTCAGGCTTGATTCTGAGGCAACGTGCAATATGCAAAACTACAAACAGTAGTAAAGTAAAAATACCACACAAAAAGGATACCACACCCAGTTGGGAAAATAGAACATCCTTTAATAAATTGAACAAGAAATAACTAACAACAAAAACTCAATCAATAGAACCGTAGATATGCTATTTTAAAGAAAAGTAACAAGCACAAACTCTAGACAGGTGTTCACAGCGTACTAGAACAAAGTGACAAGTTTAGGCTGACAGTGATGGACCATGGGCAGGCTACAGGACCCAGTTAGGCCCACTGAGCAAAAAGCAACTTAAATTCTTTTTTGCAGAGCAATGTGAGGATCCACGTCAACCATGCATTGCGCAGCTGAAGTGATGCGTTGGTCCCGAGAGGCGGCGAGGCTGCGGTGTATGGTCCTGCGTCAGTGTCGAGGATACCATTGACAAAGGCTTGCGATGCGAAGTGTGGGGTCAAGGATGCGTCGCGCAGCAGAGTTGAGCTTTGGTGACGAGGATGCGCTGTGTAGTCCGGGATGTGAGGGCCTTTGCTGAGGATGTGCTGCTCAGCAGTTCTGATAGGCTGCGATGCAGGTCTTTGCCATGGATCTAATCTACGCAGCAGCAGCACTGCATTAGTTCTGCTCAGGGGTGGGCAGTGCAGCAGATGTATCAGTTTCGCTGGATCACGGAGCCTGGCAGAGCACCTTAAGCCCACTCCCAATGGTCCAGGACTGGGGTAGCACCACATGGAAGGGTAGACTCACATATGGCAGAGTCCAGGTGCAAGGTTGTTGGAAGCATGTTGTGTCGCTGAGGTTACAGTTCAGGAGGCAAGAAGGCATCACGTAGCAGGTCAGCCCAGAAGGACAGCATTCCTTCTGAGCAGCAGTCCAGCAGAGGAGCAGTTTTTTCAGCAGCCTAGCAGCCCTTCTTGCTGGAAGAGTATCCACAGGTCCAGAAATGTTCTGAATAGTTAGTGTCTAAGGTCCAGTATGCATTCCCAGTTGTGTCTTTGAAGTGGGGAGAAGTCTAGGGGCATACCTATAAAGTGCACAGGTGCTCTTTTCGTTTTGCCCTGGCTCCAGACTAAATAAAGGGGGTATGCAGTTCTTTGTATGGAGGCAGGACACAGACTATTCAAGTGTAAGTGGGGCTGGGCCCAGCTCATCGTTACCATCCTACCTGCGATGGCCCATCCACACACACCTACGCTTCCTATTGTGTGTCTCTGTCTAGGAGGAATACGCAAAGCCCAATTGTCACCTACACCAGTCATGTGGCCAAAAGACAGATTTCAAGTGGCTAGAGCAGGAAAATTGCAACTTTCCAAAAAGAGGCATATTCAAAATTGTCATTTAAATTCTGACTTCACCATGTTAGGATTTTTCATTATAATTCCAAAGACATAAAATATAAACTGGATGCCTGTTCCTATTTGGAAATCACAGTATATTAAATGTAATAAGGTAACTCTAATGTCATCCTATGGGAGAGGAAGGCCTGCTACCTGGGCTGTCTGGGACTTACCCTAGGGGACACTTATTACAGTATTAAACAGGGAGGCCTGGGACTGCCAAAAGGTTTATTTTGCCAGGTCGAAATGGCAGTTTAAAAAATGCACTCACAGGCTTAAATGGCAGGCCTGAGGCATGTTTAAAAGAGATACTTTAGTGGGGGCCACAACCAGTGCCGTAGGTCCACCAGTAGCATTAACTTACAGGCCATGGTCACAGGTAGTGGCATTTTTCTAGACTAAAATGTACATTAAATATGCCAATTAGGTGTAAGCCAGTTCTACCAGGTTTTAAGGAGAAAGGACAAGAACTCTAACACTGGTTAGCAGTGGTAAAGTGCACAGAGTCCTAGGGCCAACAAAAACACATTCAAAACATTTAGGGTGCCCCCAAAGAACAGGACAAGTCCAATAACTTTTCATAGGCAGTTGAGTACTGTGCATAAAGCGGTGCTGAAAGCATACTGTGCCTGGAGAAAAAATCATTTGTGTGACCACACCTTTTTATTTGTCTGACAGACCAACGACCTGCTGGACCACTTGAGTAAAGCTCCGCTGTTATGGCTATGCCCAGATCCTTGTACTGGCATCCTATATATGTTGAGCGAATGCCCAGGTGTGGAGGGTATAACACAGGTGTGGTGATCAGCTATCTAGGTGAATGAGCCTGAGTAATGGAGCCTGTGGGAATCTTTTTGGATAGGTCTAGCCTGGCATACTGCAAGATGAACTGTTCTCCCATCAGGCAGTTTTTGATGACCTTTTGATATTATCTTTGATCAGAGCCCTGTCATATCCCATGTGACTTTTGAAGTTACTTCAAGAGTTGACAGAGGTAAGAAAATGGCAAGTAAAAATAGGTTATCATCTTAAAAGTTCCAGCGGGTGATCTTATACTCAGAGCTTGCTCAAACATCACTGCAGCGGTGGCTCTTGGTTTCCATGGAAACCGAAGAAAAAAACCTGGAACAAAAATAATGTAATTCTCTCTCTGAGTACACATTCATCTGTTTGCTATGCTACAAGATCATAGATAACTAAAAAGTCCATAGCTTCAGCTAATAATTAAAAATATAATGGAAGGTGGTAAGCAGTGCTCAATTTATCGAATAAAATAGATAAATAAATACAAGAACCCTAAGTTTTTATCAGGAGGTTATGCGGGTGCTGCTGAGAGCAGGAGCTGCCAAATACCAAGGCACTATAGTCTTGATTCCACCACATACCTGCCCCTGTCTTTCATTACTATACACTTAGGACCCGATTACGACTTTTCAGTAGTCTGGCAGGCAGATGGCGTGGCGATCAAAGCAATACAAGCAGACAATGGACGGAGCGCTGAACGTTTCAGACACTCACCCCCAGTCACAGATCTGGGTTGAATCTATCATCGTTCTTTAGCTCGCTTCACGACCCCAGTTCAGACTCAGCTATATGCAAATCAGTCTTGACCCTGTGCCTCATGGGAACAGTCCAGACCGAACTGCCAAGACAGGTCTTCCCTGGACCGGAAACAAGCATCCTGGGACTGGTTTCAGGGTAACACCCCTCATCAGCCAGGCTAGCTTGAATCCAGTGGCAAAGTGAGCCTACCCTTCTCCTATTCCTCCATTTCTTTCTCTTCCTCTGGGTCATAGTCGGATTTTGAACAATGAATCCCTGTCTCCTAAAAAAGAGCACTGTGCTGACTGCCTGCCGGATGTATGTCGTTATTACGCATGCTTTTACAACGCATGCCTTTACCACGCAACTTTTACAACACAAGTCGTTACAACGACTTGCGTTTGGGGGGCGCTGGATAGTGAATAGTTTAATTTACTATTCCAACTCCAGTCCCCGTGGATAGTAGGAAAGGTTTTGGATAGTAAATTAAACCATTCCCTATCCTACAGCGCCCCCCAGCGCAAGTCGTTGTAACGACTTGCATTGTAAAAGTTGCGTGGTAAAGGTAGTGCGTGGTAAAAGTTGCGTTGTAAACACTGTTCCCCCTGCCTGCCACCGCATGAATACATTGAGCCAAAAATGCACCATGCACCTACTGCAGAGTCCAGCTCTCTAACAGTGAAAGTGCAAGAAGGGCGCAGTCCTTTCTAATTGTGTCAAATGTATATAAATATTCCCTGAAAATCCTCTTTTTATGTTTATTTTAGATGTTTTGAGACTATTTCACAATCAAATTTAAGAGTACACCAAAGAATACTCCAGAACTACTACTAGACATTCTACAAAATGCCTTCGTGAATAAGCTCCGTAGAGTATTTTGGTAGCATCCGTCCACAAAGCACAGCAGAAGGATGGCGCCTACGACTATGTGCCCGTGCCACAGTTTGTCATTAATACTTCAACAGTGCACATAACATAATGAGCACGTAAAAACCAATGAAATACTAAAGGAGTCAGTGTCACAGTGAACCGAAAGACTGCCTGCCTATTTCAATCTAGGACTCTCAGTCTGTGAGATCACATATAGACATGTTTCTTTAACATAGTTTCGCAATGTAGATCATTACAAATTACACTAATGTATGTTGCTAAAGGGTTTTGTCCTTCTACATGTAGATGTCCTTGTGTTCTAATATAAGAAGGAATTCATGATGTGTTACAATGTCTGGTCCGGGTCTGGGTGGCTCAGTGGACTAAAGCAGCCACTGCAGGGCCCTGTGTGCGACCACATGGTCACAGGTGCAAATCCTGGCGGGTCCACTCAGCCTTTCATCCATTTGAGGTCGATAAAATGAGCACCATTGAGATGGGTAACAACAAACATCTGTTATCCAGTGTCAGGGCACCTTTGAGTAATCGTGCGCTTTACAAATACACCTGTTATGTTTTTTGTGGTATCTTACATTATGTAAAATGGCACTATGGGCCCGATGTAGGTAAAACTTTTTTACCACTTCTTAAATACCGATTCATACCGAATCGGTATTTAAGAAGTGGTAAAAAATTGGAGGGCAGATGTAGGTAATTATATTGTAATAATTACCGAATCGGAAGGAATCGGTATTAAATACCGAATCGGTAATGCCCATTGATTCCTATGGGCGTTGAAGCCCATAGGAATCAATGGGCATTACCGAATCGGTATTTACCAAATCGGTAAATACCGAATTTTGCAAGTGTGCAGGGGGTGTCACATTGACACCCTCTGGCACCCCAATTACAGGCATGTGTGCCATGTGGCACACAGACATGCCCTAAGGGCATGTCTGTGTGTCACATGGCACAGGTGTGCATGCACAGATGTGCATGCACACCTGGATTCGGTATTTTACCCCCCAATTGGATTGGGTGGTAAAATACTGACTCCTAAAGGCCTGTGGCACTGTTTTCAGTGCCACCTACATGTGGAATTTACTGATTCGGTAAAATTACTGATTCTTACAAAAAAGGTCCCCTACATCTCAAAAGCCTAATACCGGTCGGAAACGGCCGAAATCGGCCGTTTCCGACCGGTATTAAGGCTCCTACATCGGGCCCTATATGCGTCAATACTTGCTTGAGGTTTGAAAGAGTTAATAGTGGAGTGTGAGTTAAGGTTAAAGGAGTAGGGCGAGGATGCAAAGCAGGGTTACTGCAGTATCTTAACTTGTTAACGTTATGTAATGTGCACTTACTTAATGTATCCAGGCATTATTATGTACCTGTTGCTGACTGGCTCATGCACTCTGGAAGTACTGTTTTTCCAGAACGCTGGTGGCAGATAACAGTTTCTAGTGCCAGGGGTTAATTGACCATTGGCCTCATCGTAATGAAGACTAACCTATCAATCACATAACTGTGGAATTATTCATAACAGTTAAAATTGTACCATTTGAGGTTTTGTGTTGCAGCCACCACACCCCTTTAACCTGCACTAAACTTTAATTGTATTTTTTCATGAGGAGTCAGGATTTTTACAGAGTTTTTAAAATAGCGTTTGACTTAATAAATCAACTTCTATGCAGATGTCTATCGTGGCCCGTGTACAGATTTGAGGAGCAGCGCCCTGTGTGCTGGACTGGACTGTTCTGCGTATGCATATGTACAACAATCATGTTGTGTGCAAACCAGATAATACAGAACACCCTCAAAACTGCACTGCCCCAGATATCCCCTTTACTCTTCACCCATGCCAGCATCCACTCTGCCTAACCCCTGTTCAATTCTATCTCTGAGCTCCTGCTAAAGGGACCTTAAAGGATCCAAGGTATGGTGCTTGATGGCGGGAGCCATCACTCTGCACTAGCAAGTGGTGACTAGAGGTTGCAATTTCTGTCTCTATATTGTGTCCTTTACAAGCCTATGATGTAGCCAGTCTAACAACTATCCTTCCCAAGATAGGCCTGTGGTTAGGCCTGGCTAGGTGCCATATCTGAGGCACAGCAAGGCAAGGGAACTCTGCTGCACTCTGGATATACTGCTTCTGTCACTGATACACAGGGCCCTGAAAGAAGCCCGAAGGAGCTGCCTGACTTATGAAACATGCATGTCTACCTAGCAATAGCTGGCCTTACTCTCAATGAAGAAGAGCAGTGCTGAGGGCCACAGGGCCACCTGACCTGGTTTTGTTAGGGAAGGGTCGAGTTTACATGGGAATATGCATCTATGAAGAGAAAATAGTAATTTGTGAATTCTCACTCTAAGATGAATTCTAAACATGAAGTTTCTCTTTCTAGGCCGCAGTAGAGTTGTGCTGTGCTGACTGGTTAGGAAGCTTTTGTAATACTTGGTCGGTTTGAGATGGGCCTCCAGTTTGTCAATTTAGGTTTCAAGTAAAGGTGATAATGGCCTATTTAACCCCAGGTGACCTCCCCACAGGTTATGGGTGTATTGGTGGGCCTAATGATGAGAGTCTGGATGAAGGGATGCACCAAGCGTACATCCTTTGTTTACAGAAGTTGAATGACTGCACTGCCACGAGAGAACACATATCCACATTGCAAATTGCATCTCCACAGGCAAATGTACATCAATCATATAGGCCAAAAGAGAGCTTACGCTACTTTTGTAATGAAAAAAAATATGTGTGCACAGGTAGGTAAAATTGTAGCAGGATGAGAGGTCCTTGAATTAGGAAAAGCAGTCGCACCCGAGTTGTTAATACAAATAGAAACTAAAGGTCTCAGAGAGGGTCCTGGTGCTTGGCAGAGTTCAATAAGTCACACCAGCTCTGCGAGGATAAGCAATTCCTGATCCAGGCCTTGCACATCAATAAACTGTGTCAAGAGAGAGAAGATGGAAGCTAAACAAAGATGGAGAGGAAGGGTGGTCCCCATCTCAAGATGGTGGTAGCTTTCTGTTTTTTTACTGGATGCAATAAAGTAGTAAGAACAGAGGTACACACGTAGGAGAATTTGGGGATTGCAGGGTTCTACAATTTGCTTTTCATCAGCACTCTCATGGTAAAGAGTAAAAAAAAAAAATAAGAATTGGACATGTGGAAAAATGTAAATGCATTTGCCTGTATAACTGTAGCTCTAACCTGCTTAAGCAAAGTTTTCTTGCCCAAGTTTACCTTACTAACAGGAAGTGCCCCTTGGTTATTTTTATGCAGCTTACATTTTGGATCTTGGGGTGAAACATATTTGACTTGCTTGGTTAACAGAAAACTGGTAATGGCCGGTCTCCCACTCTCACGATCGCAGCTAGGCACCTACTCGTATTCACTGCAATGACCAGAGGTGCTTTGGTAATACCGAGGGTTCACATATTTGTTCTATCTGGAGGGGACACGTGATAGGCCCTCCAGCAAATAAACTCTTGATCAGGGTTCCACTACAGATGTAAAGGTTAAACCATATCTGTTTTTCTTGGCCAAGGAATGAGTCCTCAATGACCCCAATACAATTTTCTTAGCTCGGAAAAGTAATCTTCACTAAGAGACTTCTCATCTTGGTAGACAGGTGTGTACCGTTAAAAGAGTCAGTTTGCACCTATTCAAACTAGCACATATAAAGTGAATTCTGCCTTAACTGTTTTTGCTTTAAAACTCCAAGCTACACCAATTACTAATCTTCATAAAAGGACCAAACTAAATATGGCTCTGGGGAAGATGGGACATTTTTCTAAAATGGGACAGCTGCAAACTAACTGTGTAGTTTTACTTTCAAGGAACAAGGGCTGGGCGAGATCCATTGCATCTTGAAAATGAATGCAACTTTTTCTCTTGCCAGTAAGATTCAAGGCAGTTGTCAGCCGGTGTAAAGGAAAGGTGCAAGGTCTAGGGTATGGGCTTTAGAGTATTGGAGTATTGACCTGTACACTCAACATTCACCTCTTGACTAAGATTCAGTGAACACAATAGCAGGAGTTGTCAATAAAATAACTATAGGAGACGTGGGTGGTCTTCTAGTTTTGCAGCATGTATAGACAAGATACAAAGACCAAACTGTTTAAGTGAGAAGATATGGCATGGATATGCACATGTATTTATAATTGTATCATGTTGTGTGGCGTCACATCTGGAATGCTGGCACTAACATAAATTATTCAGGAGCTTCCCTTTCAGCTGGCAACAGGGAACACAAAAAGTGGTACATGTTAATGATGTTAAAAACACAATGCTCTCCTAGAGATGTGTTTGAGAACTAATGTTTGTTCTTTTATAAAATGGTTTTAGACGCTATGGGCCTGATAACGAGTCTGGGGGTCTGTGGACTTGCAGACTCGTGGTGGTGCGGTGGTGGTCGTGGTCCAGCCAAGGCTGCACCTGCGCTCGGTCCTCCTACGCTGTGAAGAAACTGTTTTCGGAGTTCCCATGTCGGTGCCCATTTTTAGAGTCACTGCTGTGGGAATGTCACAAACCAGCCTGCCAGAGAGGAGGAAACATCTAATCTGCTGGGTGCCCCAACCACAGGGTTGGCGCAGCAGGAGCGTGGCGGTGGAGTACTGTCTGCTCCCGCTGAGCCAGAAGTCGTAATCGGGCCCTTAGTATCTGCATCAGAAAGTGCAAACCACTTAAACAAACAATTCAGCAAGGTGACAAATGTATTTTAACAAAAAAACAAGTTTCTTTTTTAATTTAACAATTCAAACCATCTGGCATAGTTCTCAAAGACACAATTGTCAAATGACAACAAATATGGTGGCAATCGCTAAAAAGAGAAAAATGGTTCAGCGGTCATTGTATTGGTGGGTACTGTCAAAAGAGTACAGAAAGATACACTTAGGCACTGACTTTTCATACAGGCAACTATAGCACTCAAATCCATGAATGCAAAATGATGGTTGACGTTCCCACCCTCTAGGTCTGGGATCAAACGGAGTTATCAACAGGTAGAGTTCTCAATGAAACACTATTCAACTGGCCTGGACTTTTAGAATGAGAGAAATTTAAAGTTGATCAGTAGGGATACTTAATGAAAGTATCTTGGAATATCTATCAATGAAATTCAATTAAATCAGAAGGAATCCAAAAAGAAGAGGATAATTAAGAAGAACTTCCCTAGACTAAAACAGATCAGTCATAGCGTGGGCTGAAACAATCAGAACACCAACATGGCTGGATTCCATGGAATGCGGTAGGTTATGGTATGGAATACAAGTTCAACCTATCTTTATTTAGGCATTTTATCATCAGGCAAGAACTCCTCTGTGTTTTGCCTTGATTTGTATGTCATCTGAAAAATTTTCACTTAACATAGCAAAGAAACATACAGACTCTGGGAACACCGGGTCAGATATCAAAATTTGTTGCAGCAAAATAGCCACTAAACTCTGAAATGGTATAGCAGACTCTAATGAAATCCCATAGAAATGCTTCATTGTGAAAAGGCTCAAATTATATATTTTACAAGTTCGAATCTATATAAGGAGACTTTTGTCAAAATAACCTTCTGGTCGTTTAAAAAAAAGCACCATTGAATCTTGTGACAAAGTTGAGAATGTACTAGTTGAAATCTAATTTAAAAGTCTTGAAAGGAAGTATCTAGATATAAAAGCAATCAAGGTCACTGTAGATGCAGGAAGGACACATCTCCGTATCAGCATATTGTTTATATCCAGCGCATTGTGAGTAAAGAAGTCCATGGCCACTAACAAGAGAGTGCGGAAAAGCTCTTTTTCACAACACTCACAAGATGAACAACCTTTTTAAATATGTTTTTGAGTCGAAAAGAGTGAATCTACTTGCTTTTAGATCTTTTGCAAACATACATTATGTCAATGGCATGCAATCCCACAGGGCATTCCTTTTGATGAGATGATAGCAAAGCATTTTAACATTTGGCATCATGGCTCCACTACTTTTTGGAGACATCAACATTGCAGATTGACAGTCTGACATGGGTATTAGCTGCACGGGAACTCTCCATTCATATTATGGAATAAAGGAAATTTGCATCGATTTTCTGTATTTGACATTCTGTTCTGTGTGGCAATAGTCATGATGTTATCTGTTGTGGAGCAAATTATGTGATCCTGGGAAGAAAACTCACTTCAGTAGGATTCTGGGGGAGTTGGAAGTGAGGAGGTTGGGATGTTTAAGTTTTAAAACAGGCGCGGCCCATGCCGGTAAGAGCAGTGGGGGGGATTTCGACATATGACAGGGAGGGAAAATGATTTATTTATTACAATTTTCCTCGTAGTCGTTTGTCAAAATCCCCCCCACCCAGCCCCACTGCACCACTATTCTAACCTGCACGGGCCGCAGCTGTTTTAAATATTTAGCAGTGTGTCTGTGTTTGAGTGTATACGTTTCCTCTACAAGGTATGCACATCTTTCACATATCTAAACCACAGCTTTTGTTCTCCACATATTTTATAGGTAAACTGTTTAAGTTAACTAAGTTTTACTATATATTCATAAGAGTGAACTGATTACTAAAACTACTTTACTCCTCATAAGTAAATTTGTCTACATAGTTCTAATAATGACAATCTCGTTGAAAAATAAAACATTTAGCAAGCCCCAGTTGTTTCTCAGTATGTCATTGTGAAACGTAAACAAAGCAAGTTAGTATTCTATGTAATCGGCTGCTGTTTTTTTACATTAGGGGCCGATTATGACACGGCCCATAAATGCTCCGACCTGCGGTCGGAGCATTTAGGGTCTGCATTGTAATGAGTCGGTCTACTTTCGGACCTCCTCATTATGTTGTGGGAGGTTGTAAAGTAAACCTGCTGGTCATTCTAGCGGCTTCCGACGGGCTCTACAAGCCCTTCCACCAGGCAGAAGCCGGGAAGTAATCTAAAGGGCGGTGTTTCCACCCTTGAGTTTACTATCACAGTTTCCAACACGGTTTTCTATGCCGGTCTGTCCGAAATGGAAATAATGTCGGAAAGCGTATTTGGGGGCCAACAGCAGGGCCCCCTTTGGTGCACAGCCTCCGGTTGGAGGCCGAGGGGGCACCTATGTTGCCCCCTGTTGTTACCCGCACCTTGTGGCAGGCACCTCGAGGTACCTGCCACATAGTGCAGGAATGTACAGCACCTTCCATTTCAAAATGTGAGCATGCATTACGCATGGTTTATGGCTGTCATGCATGCTCCAATAGTAAAATGTAGGAATGTGACCGAAAAGTGTTCAGTGGCATCGTATTGAGGCGGTCGGGACTGCCGACCGGGTGTCTGTCGGTCCCATGACCGAGTCGGTATTGGGCAACAGTCACTACCGCCCAACATCATAACAACCCCATAAGTTTTATAAAATAGCTGTAAAAAGAATCTGCTGCTCCAGACAAATCATGAAATCATGATTTTAAAAAGCATATTTGAAAAGTGGAAGCAACTTGAAAACATTGCTACGAATTGAGTTTAGTGTAAAAAACTATAAGAGGTGCTTCCTGGGCATAACTTTCTGGAGGTGCACAAATCTCCCCGGCATATGCAAAAAAAATGATATAACTATTCTATTGTGTTGTCATTTGAGAATAGCTTCCCTGCGAACTATACCTGATGATGAACCTGTTTAAACACTGACCCAGAGGGTGAAAGATTGTAAATTGATACTTGTATAGCGCACTACTCACCCGCAAGGGTCTCAAGGTGCTTGTACGACATTAACCATCATTTTACATTAATGTATGCAACCGCTGTTGCTGTTAATGTGAATACTGGCTTCTTTTTTACCTTTAGTTACTCTTTTGACACACAAGGCACAACGCTGACCACTGCACTGTTTAAAAAAAAATGTTGCTATTGTCACCACATTTGTTGTCATTTGATGACTGTGTCTAATAAAACTATACCAGGTTGTCTTAAGTGTTAGATTAAAATTACCTTGTTTTGTGCTCAAACATGAGTGCCTACTTGCTGATTTCTTCAATTACACAATTGCACATTCTGATGCAAGCACAAGCACAACACACAAAGCAGTGTATTTTTACATCTTTATCATTTAGCACTCCTCTGTTGACTGGTGAAAGGTAGTGAGTAAAAAAGCTTCCCAGTAATTTAGGAGACCATTACACACTTATTTCTAAAGGATGGAAGGCAAAGTGCACCCTCTGCCCCAGATGTAATGTAAATGTAAATGTAAATTGATACTTGTATAGCGCACTACTCACCCGCAAGGGTCTCAAGGCGCTTGCACGAATACCGCTGTGGAACCCATCCTGGCTTTCCCTGTGAGGCGTCCACTCCTGGGCACCCCCAAGGTGGAGGCCAGGCATCCTTAGCGTTGTTGGGGCCGTTGTGGAGATTAAGCAAGCTATTGCCCAGAGTTGCAGAGTGGGACTCCATGATTGGAATAGTCACGAGGCGAGAATTATCAGGTCCGTGGAATTTTGAGCCCAAGACCCGCCGAGGCGGGGAATTGAACCCTGGTCCCGGGCTAGACCTCTGCATCAGGGTCTGCCGCTCTAATCATTGAGCCACACTTTGATCAGATGTGATGGGCAGTGTCTGTCTCAAACTGGTGACATTTAAATATGTAATCTATGGCTCAAGACCAAAAGTAATAAGAAATGTATTTCTATATCTCGTATTTGCACTGCGAGTTTTACAAAAAAAATTGAAATATTGAGAATTTAATGGATTTTTATAAGGTTGAAAGTATTTAGGTGCACAGTTTCAAATTCAGATTGTTTTAAGAATTATATCTACACAATACTGTACTCCATTACAACGTTTTAGAACTACAATAAAGATGTTCCCATTTGAATGAATCATAGAAAACAATGGTCCCTGAACGGGTAAGTGTTACCTCAACTTCCACAGCGACCTAGTGAATAACCAACAATGGAAACAATATATTATATTTCATTTCTTAACATTTGGATTCTTATGAAGACGAAATCATATAACTCTGTTAGCATATATATTTGAACTTGAAGAGATATTCCCAAACGACACAACAGTGCAGTGAAAGTGAAGTAAGTGCGTAAGAAGTGTGCTAGGGCTATACAATATATACATAAATAGTGATTGTGGAGGATGAAAAGTTGCTGGATCTAAACTCTAACGTAGAGTTGCAGGCTCCTGAATTTCATAAACAGTACAATAAACTACTATAGTGTCAATGTATCGACCCTTTGAGGTTATTTGAACAGGGTCAACATCAGAAGGTGGAATGGGAAACACCAATTAGGTAGTACTTATGCAGCAAATGACAATCAGTACATTCGGGAATGGATCCACAAATCATAGGTCTTGAAATCTAGAAGAATTAATTAAAGCCTCCTACGGTTATTGGAGGATTCTGTTGGAGAGGGGTCCAATAATGGTGCATGAACTGCAACACAATTTTCAGTCTTGTTATGAAACTTCCTGACGGTGCGCATAAAAAAAATTATTCACAAACTCCCAGGGGGTAAGGTGTTTTCTCCAGGCAAGATATCCCACACAAAATTAACACAGTGTCAGCCCAAAATCTATTTGGATCACCTGCACCAATCTAATTGTAATGTTTTCCTATGTAAATAGGAATTGCGTGAGTGCTAATGAGAGCACTGATCTGTTTTGATTTGGAATTAGATTGATGCAGATGATCCAAAGTTATTTCCACGCTAAAATAATTATCTTTTGCCCACTTTATAAATGTGAAAAATAGGACTATTTAGAAATAAAATCAGTTTGTTCCTTTTTTATTAAATATGTAGTAAAAATAATATAGTTTACACATTTTTTTCTAACAAAGGGTAGCACGTTTTTCATATTCTTATAACACATGTAAATTGACTTATCAAGCAAGGAGTGGGATATATATGCCTAGTAATGCATTTTTGCTGTGTTTCAAAACCTTTTAACTTTCCAGACTCAAAAATCAGGGCAAAACTGCATTCACAACTATGTATATCTCTCTATCGCTCTCTCTCACACACTCTATCTGACCCTCAGACTATTCTCTCTTCGATTCTCTGTAAAGTTGAGCCGGACACAGGTAAAGTAAACAAGTTCTTTATTTTGGAAAAGAAACACTGATACAGCAAGAAGGAGAAACCTTTCCTCCTTCGTCCAGCTCCTAATGTCCACTCCAGGGATCTAGAATCGAATTCCTGACATGGGGTAGGAACTGGGCGCGGAGTAAAGAACACACCTATGCAAAAATGGAACACATACGCAAAGGTAAACAGAACACATCTTCCCCCTTAGATTAAAACAAAATATGAAAGAAGGAAAACAACAACAAAAAAATATAGAATGAAAATTCTTTACATACATCATCACAATCACAGATGAAATCCAACATCCATTTTGGTTTGGTGCATACACACTTGTCTCGCCCCTCTGTGCGCTTGCCCTCTTCAACAACCACACTACCACCAGAACAACCTTCTGTACCTAACTCCACCACTGCATCACTGCGGTCACCAAGAACAGCACCCTCTACTCCTTCACTCCTGCCAGATCCTCTTTATTGTTAATGATGGAACGACCAGTTGAACCAGAATGAGCACAAGTATTATCTGCACACACATCCTAATCCGAATGAGCATTCTGAGACACATTATTGCAACCGCTATTACAATTTTCCACGGAATCAAATCTATTGTGAAAAATAGTGACACGTCTCAAATTACAGATGTTACCATCACTCAATTGAACACCATTTCTCAAAACTTGTGTGACTTTCATGGGTTCCTAGAATTGGTACTCACTTTTCCTTACTTTTCATGGTATTTTTAATCGTGACCCAGCAAACCACATTATTAGTAACACCCTTTGAGCCACTAATACGATCAAATGTCTCCTTCCTTATGTTTCTAGTGCTTGTTCACAATTCTGGACCCCACAACATCCACGGCCACAGTACTGACAGCAGCTTCTAACATCCACTCAGGAATACACTGGGTTCTTGCACCACACCCTCTCATGACTTCAAATGGGGACACTACTAAGGCATCATGAGCTGTAGTTCTGTACATCCACAAAGTACTGAAAACCTGAACCTCACAATCACTGCCGTTCCTGACAGCCATTGGTATCGCATTCTTCAGTACTCTGTTGAATCTTTCAATCATGCCATTACTACTAGAATTATATAAGAAATACGTCCTGTGTTTGATCCCCACGCTGTCAAAATACTCATTAGAGACTAACACTATTTGTGCTGATATGCCCTCCTCGATGAAAACCCTGTCAAAAAATGTTAAGACTTCACTTATAGTAATCTTGTTCACAACTTTTAAAACAAGCCACCTTGAGAACACATCAATGAGAGCCATGATATACTTCGCCTCAGCTCCGTTGGGTCCCATAATATCTACAGCCACGGTGTGCCATGGCTTGGTGGGCACAATTGATTCACACAAGTTAGGCCTTAGGGTAACTAATGACTTATCAGCATTAGCACACCACAAACAATCCTTTTGATAAACTCATCCATGCCTGGCCACCAATACCATTGTTTTACCCTCTGTTTGGTCTTATTGATTTCACAATGTTCAACGTGACATAGTCTAACAATGTCCAATCTCAAAGAGGTGGGAGGTACCATCCTTTCACCCCTATGAATGGAACCTTTGACAACAGAAAGGTCATGTCAAATTTTCGAAAACGATTTCAAAATTTCCAGGACAACTGATTTCTTTGGCCAACCACATTCAACAAACTTCAATAGATTTTGTGACTCTTTGTCCGAGATACAAAGCCTTTCCCATTCTTTCTCAAGTCAATATACAACCCTTGTTCATGATTTAATACAATCTGCTCGTCATTCCAGGCATGACCATCACATTCTTGCAGATCAACTGGCAACCTTGACAAAAGGTCAGCGACAACAATCTTTTTTCCCAGGACCATATGCAACCTTATAAATAAAGTCTTATAAATGCATCAACATTCTCGCAATCCTAGCAGAAGCATTAAAAAGTCCTTCTGTGGTCAGAAGTTTGACCAAAAGTTTGCGGTCGCTAACTACTACACAGGGATTTCCCCACACAAATGAGTGGAAATGCTCCTACTCAGTGGGAGCCAGGGCACAGTAAGCGTATGCTATTATATTCTCTTCACCATCAACACCTATCTGAGACAAAACGACACCAAGCCCCTTATTACTGGCGCCAACAGTAACAATATGGTCTAACTCAGGATCAAATCCTTTAGGAGCAAGAGGGTGGACAATTACATTCTTATTATTCTGGTGGTAAGTGGGCGGTGGCAGAACCCATAAGCTGCTGATTCACGGCTCTACACTGGCTATACGCTATTTTTAATTTGCACTCTGTTTTATTCTTACTTTTAAAAACTGAGGGAACATACTTGGGGCTTCAGAAACGCTGATCCTCCTGTTACTGGGAGTATGGGGGTGATGGTACGCTCCAGTGGCCTGTGCACGACTGTCCCTCCTTCCCGCCCCGGTCCGACACGGGGAATAGCGCCGTTGCGCGGATGGTGTGGAAGGGAGAGCTAATGCACTCCCGGTAGCAGTCAGCGGTCTAGTGGCTAGGAGCACGGGGATAAAGGGAGCTTGTGAGAGCGACCGCGTTGTGGTAAGTGGGCAGTGGCAGAGCCCATACGCTGCTGATTCACGGCTCTACACTGGCTACATGCTATTTTTAATTTGCACTCTGTTTTATTCTTACTTTTAAAAACTGAAGGAACATACTTGGGGCTTCAGAAACGCTGATCCTCCTGTTACTGGGAGTGTGGGGGTGACGGTAAAGCTCCGGTGGCTTGTGCTCGACAGTCCCTCCTTCCCGCCCCGGTCCGACACGGCGAATAGCGCCGTTGCGCGGAGGGCGTGGAAGCAAGAGCTAAGGCACTTCCAGTAGCGGTCAGCGGTCTAGTGGCTAGGAGCACAGGGATGAAGGGCACATGCGAGGGCGGCCGCGCGCAGCGGGCGCGCCAAAGGCAAGCCCATCTGCGCCCGTCCGCGGCCATATGGGGACCGGGGCCAGCAACCCTGGCCAAATTGAGGTTCGAATCCAGTGGAATGCGGCACAATTGTACGACCTGCGTCCCAGGATACCTAGTGCGTGTAGCCACAGGATGATGGCTTGTCAGGACGCTGGTTGTGATTACTGCCCGTTCAGCTACAACACTGTAGGAAAGATATAGCCAGGGAATACAGGGCTGTCCTGTGGTCTGTGGAATTGTAGATCTCTGCGCAAGCATAAATTGGATATCTTCGATTTGCTTGTTGACAGAAAACTTGACCTTCTGTTCCTCAGGGAGACATGGTTAGAATCTGACTCTGAGCCAGAAATCATCGAGGCCCTACCCTCTGGGTATATGATAGCCAGGACTGATAGGGTGTCAGGTAGAGGAGGTGGGATAGCCATTATTTTTAAACATCTACTGTGCTGCTCTCTGGAACCTATGTCCATAGCTGACAGTGAGGTGGGCTCATTCATGCTTAGGATCAGCCTTAACCTTACGGTGAAGGGGCTCCTGGTTTATAGACCACCTGGCTCACAAACACGGTTTGTGCCTAGTTTACTGGAGGGGGTTACGTACTCAGCCCTACGAAATGACAAATTTCTATTGTTGGGTGACCTATATCCATTTGGAGAATCCCCTCAATAGGGGGCTGTAGATCTTTGTCAGGAACTCCAGTCGCTGCAGTTAGGTCTGAAATCTAATGCCCATACCCATCAGCATGGCTCTTTATTGGATCTGGTATTCGCTGATTGGGAGGGAGACAGAGTTACAACTCCCACTCCTGTCCCTTGGTACGACCATTTTTTTGTTCCCTTTGTGGTGAAGGTCCCAGAGCCTAGAGCTCCCGAACAACCCGCGCTGAACCGCCCTTGTCGTAAGTGGGCAGGTTTTTCACGGATTAAGTTCAATGAAGCCCTGGTCCGAGGAGGGCTACCGGGGGGTACTGACGCTGAACACGCCTACCTCAATTTAGAAAGACGTATAACTGAAGCTATAGACAGCGTGGCTCCGTTTTTACTGAATAAAATTCTGAATAGAGCACAGAAATCTGCACCATGGTATAAGGCTGATTTGCGCCTGGCTAAGACAGAGTGTAAACGTCTCGAGAGACAATGGAGGAAAGGTTTTCTTGGTCAGGCCAAGCTGGAATACTTAGAAAAGCACAAAAATTACCATGGGCTTATTAGACGGGCCAAGGCCTCGCATTATGCAGAGAGAATTTGAGCAGCAAGAAACTCCACCAAAGAATTATTCAAGATCTTCAAGGAGATCTCCTCCTTGGCAGCGTCTGTTACCCCCATGGAAGGCTCAGTGGAATCATGCGACCGTATTGCCGTCTTTTTTCCAGAGAAAGTGGAGAAAATGTACTCTTCCTTTCCTGGAGCTGTAAAAACGGGTGAAGAATTTATTTGCGGAACAGATCGGAGGAGTTAGGGAAAACCAGCGGCTGGATACTTTCATCATCCCACCCCCGAGTTGCTCTGCAGGATCTGTCTAACTATTAAGTCTGGCTCGCCTAGAGATCCAGCCTCACCTAAATTGCTTGGTGAGAGTATTGCCACTCTTGAGCCATATATCAGACATCTTCTGGATATATCTTTCAGTATGCATATGGTGCCTGATAGCTGGAAAAAGTCTGTTCTTCTTCCACTTCAGAAGAAACCTAATATCAGTCATGACAAATTGGAAAATCTTCGCCCTATCTCACTGCTGCTGTATTTGACGTAAGTGGCGGAGAAGGTAGTAAATTTACAGCTTATGGCATATGTGGAAGAAGCCGATCTCCTGCACCCCACTCAATTTGGATTTCAGGCACTACACTCTACGGAGTCAGCTCTACTAATGGCCACGGAGGCTATTAGACAGGGAGCAGATGAGGGGCAAACTATGGCTCTCATTCTCCTGGACCTGAGCGCCACTTTTGATACTGTGGCTCATTACACCTTGCTACAGTGTCTGAATAAGGGCGGTGTCTCAGGTTCGGCTATAAAATGGATACAATCCTTCTTGATGGAGCGCAGTTTTCAGGTCAGACAGGGCGCCCACTACTCCAAGGCTAATAAATTGGACCAGGGTGTGCCTCAGGGCTCTGCCTTGAGTCCCACCTTATTTAACCTATATGTATCTCCAGTTGCGAAAATAGCGGAGGGCTTTGGTATCAGGATTGTGTCATATGCCGATGACACTCAACTGGTGATCTCGCTATCACGGGAACCGGATCTGGAGACCTCCAATTTCAGGGCATGCATGCAGGAGCTTGCTTCTTGGATGGCAAACAACTGCCTGAAACTTAATGGAAGCAAGACAGAGGTGCTTGCGGTAGGAGGGGGTCTATCAGTGTGGTAATCGGCATGATGGCCGTCAAGCCTAGGTCCCACTCCTATACCGTGCACCCAGGCGAAGAACCTGGGTGTGTGGGTGGACTCTGATCTCACATTTGAACCTCATATTAGACGTGTAGTGGGTACCTGCTTTGGTGTCCTGAAGGCAGTGCTTAATTTGTGCCAGTGCTTTCCGGTGCTTAGCACCGGCACTTATTTCTCAGGGCCGGGTCTACCCTCTGCATTGTCACACTTATGCTGGGTGTCCGAGCTGTCACTGAAAGCACTTAGCAGTGACTAAAACAGAGTCTGTGGCAGCACCGACTGGCTGTGGTTTACACACGTTGCTCCAGCAAGATTGAGGTTCGCAGCGCGCCAGCGTCAGCACAGCTGCAACACTGTATCAACATTCCAACTGCCCCCGGCACAGTTCTTCCTGTGAACATGGCGTCATTCTGGGGGGACGTGACATCCTGCTTGCTGCCTGGGCGCCATGAGAGTTTGCATTGGATGTTAGAACTAAAGGCGGCTGGCTAGATTGTGGGCAGAGTGGCACGTAATTGTGCACATAATTATGTCCGGAGGGAGCAATGCACTTAATCAAGGCGGCGGCCGTGGGCTCGCTCCGGCCCGGACCACTGCGTGGCCACGTACCAGCTGTTGTTACTAACCCCCACCCACCTTCCCTGAATTCAGTATTTATTTACCGCATCAGACGGATTCAGTTGTGTCCCCCCAACCCCCGGCACACAAGCATGATAGGACAGCGGGGAGGCCTGAATGTCTATCACAGGAGGCGGGCCGGGCGGCAAACTTTAATTGCCATGGCCGCCGCAGTTGCCCGAGGCCTAAGCCTGCCTTCAGCCAGCCTTGCAGACCAAAGTTGCGGCCTGCAAATATGGAGCGCGGCCAGAACGTTCAACATTTGGTTAAGAGGGTTTAGGAGCTCGGCAACCAATCTGCTGCCTCTGACGGTGTCCAGGGGGTCGTTAGCGGGCACTTGACATGATGCACACCTACATGATGGTAAGAGAATTTCTTCACAAATAGTTAATAGTTAATATTGTGATGCGGATACTCGGATGTGCTGTTAACCTTGAGCTTTACGATGAAAAGGTTGGTGTTTTTCTTTAATAGGTCCCAAGTACAGTGGCTGTTTTCTAAATTAATTTAAAGCAAGATCGGTATTATATTTTATTAGCTTTTCAGCTTCAAGTTCAAGTTCAAAACAACTTTATTTCGATTCATAACGAATCATAAAAAGCACATAGACAAAAATACATAATTAAGGGGTGCAGTTACATCGGGTTGCAGTCGCAGTTAAAATAGAGCAGTTAAAATATTTACAAAATGTTTTTTAAAAAAAGCAGCAATTTTTCAGTAATTCCATAGGGTGTTGTCAAGACTATTAAATTATCAATTTCCAGAACGTTTTTTAAGGCGGAAAGCAGCTACCAAGAAGTTAGCGACATTAAACATATTTAGTGGTGAGTCTAACTTTTTTAAGTAAAATAGGGCAGGCTTGATTTGGACGAACCCCTTGTTCTTAAGCAATGGGACAATATACTTTTTCCTGGGCAGATCATATATACCACAGAAGAACATAAAATGAGCAGTGTCCTGCAGAGAAAAACTGTCACATTTGCAGGCCGCTAAGTCCTCTGGCTTGGCCCATACCGTAGAGTCATTTAACAGAAAGTGAATCTGGTTAAGTCTTAGTTTGGTTAATAACCAGCGATGTAATGGAATAGACACTACTGTTAAATAAGGTTCAATGGCCGGTGTAGTTTTAGAAATATAGTGCTCCCTCACTGTGGGTTTCGCAAGCTCACAGCTCTCCCGCTCCATTTCTCTCACTTTTAAAAAAGTCGATTTGAACCATTCCAGGTCATTCTTAACGATGCCATCTGGTGTGTGGAAGAGATCTGGGCGGCCCAGGGAAGTTAGTGTTTTATTAATATATGCTAGCCACGGGATATTTTTCATATTGTCCAGAAGTAGGCAGTCTCTCATGATTGTGTGGTTCAGAGTTAAGTTGGAGTTCAGCCATGTTTTTAACCACATCAAGATAGGGGATTGTTTGATGATGTCACTAATGTACCCCTGGCCTAGTTCCATATGGACAGAGAAAGTGGCTGTTGATTGAGGTAATCCTAGAAGCATACGTAAAAATCTGTTCTCGCTTTTCAGCTTTTGAATTCACAATCCTGAAGCACCATAGCACTTAAAATTCTAACCTGCATTAGTGTTGTTGAGTGATATAAATGAAAAGTAATTATTGCTAGATAAATGTGGGAGAAACGATTTAAAACAGTCCATGTTATATTCTTATGCCCCGGAAACAGCTATAGGCCAGCACCAGCCCATAGACCTGCAGGTACCAGAACTAACTCTTTTCAGAAATGCTTACAGTTTCACGCTGTTCAAATGGTTGTAATTTTTTTTATTTATGTTTCCATCGTCTTAATTGTTTGATTTTGCTTGGGAGACAGTGTCACTAATAGTGGTTGAAATGTCACTCATAATTACACCGAAATTATATGAATGTCACACATAGCAATCTGACACCTTGGCAACTATGTTCGTTTTTGTGGAGAGAGTATCTTCTAATCTAATCACAGCATCAATGCAGGCCCGCGCTGCAGCCGTCTTCCTTATGTGATCCAGGGCCGAGATGGCAGATAGAGGTGGTCTGCTCCCAGACTCCTAGGCGCGAGACCCCGGGGAGTTCGGGGCAGTGAACTTATTTAAACAGAGTGTCACTAAGAGCCAGGAGACGCCGGTATGAACTGCCAACCATGTGCTTACTTCAGTTCAAAACGGACGTCTGGTCACTGGAGCCCTGATTCCGCGCAGGTATGTGTAATGTAGGACAGGAATAACTTAATTGCAGAGTCTTATTACCCCCTATAGGCCAGCACAGTCTCTTAGATCAAGTGGGACTGGCTTGTTGCTTGTCCCTAAAGTCAAGAGGGCCAGGATGGGTGGTAGATCTTTTTGGCTTTTGGCAGCCAAGAGTTGGAACAAACTCCCCCCGGAGCTTCGGCTGGAACCCTCTGAGATGAGGTTTAGGAGGGAGCTTAAAACTTACCTGTTCCTACATTAATAGACTTGTGCGTCGCTGGTCTAGGCCTTGGGGATCTGCCTCTCCCACTTACTCCAGAGTGGGGGCACGCCGTTTGGCATAACCATGCGCTTTATAAATTTTCCTTATTATTATTATCCTCAAACTCTTGTGGACACTTCTCCCTGTATGAGAATTTCACTCTGCTTTTGAGTAATTGCCTAATGCAAAAAACCTTGCTTGAGAAATCCCTTACACATTTTGAATAAAATTCCACAAGCACAAGGACCGATCTGACTCCTCTCTATTCTTCATACTGGGTGAATTACAAATAGCATCTGTTAATGATGGCTTGAGGGAAACACCTTCACCACTAAGTACATGGCCTGAATACGTGATGGACTTTGCAGCAAACTTGCACTTAGAAAGTTCTACAGTCAATCCCTTTGCTTCCAAAATTCCCAGAACCTCCTCCAAAAGTTTATCGTGTTCCTGTCTGTCTACACTAAATGCAAGGATATCATCCTGGAAACACCTCACATTCTCACACTTATCAAAAAAGTTGGTACATAAGCCTTTGAAAGATAGAAGCAGCAGAGGCAAAAGCAATAGGAAACCACTTGAACTGGAAACATCTGCAGGGAGTAATGAACGCTGTAAACTGTTTTCTTTCCTTTGTCAAGGAAATCTGGTGATAAGCTGCAGATAGGTCAAGGGACGAATAACATTTAGTATTTTTGACAAAGGACAACCTCTCAGAGATCTTGGGAAGTGGAAATTTGTCCACCACGTTATTATTATTGAGATGCCTTCAGTCAATGCACAATCTCAGTTTGCCATTACTACGTCTCGCTACAACAATCAGTGGAATCCATTTAGCAGATACGATAGGTACAATAATATATGCTTTGCATTGCCTCTCTAACACCTTCTCCACATCCTACCTGAGTAGAATGGGAATGTGTCTCACTTTATGCACCTGAGGGTATGCATCAGGTTTTAAAATGATGCAATGCTCAAAATCGGTAAGATTCTCGGGGCCAGATGTACAACCATTTTATTTTGCGCCTCGCAATTTGCGACTAATTGTGATTCGCAAATTGCGAGGCATAAAATAAAGTGTACAACAGTATATTTAACACTGTTTGCGATTCTCAATGGTGTTGCAAATTGCGAGGCACATTAACATTATTGCGCTTCTCGCAATTTGTGAGCCCAATGGGAATGACAGGGCCTCCCAGGGATGGTGGCCTGCTGGGCTTAGCAGACCACCATGTCTCGGACTGCTTTCAAATAAAGCAGTTATTTTTTTCAAATGCAGCTTATTTTCCTTAAGGGAAACCGGGATGCATTTAAAATGTTTTTAAATAAAACGGTTTTGTTTCATTTTTTAAGGGGTGTCAGTGGTCCCTGGGACCTGGGCGCTGTGCATAGAACACACATATGCAAAATGGAACACATAAGCAAAGGTAAACACAACATCCTCTTTTATCTCTCACCTCCTCTTGCTCTCCTCACTCTCTCACACCTTCTTTCACATTTCTCTCCATCTCTTTCCAACCGCCTATCTCCTCACACTCTCATTCTTCCTCTCTCTCTCCTGTGTCTCTCTTTCTTGCCCCTCTACTCCCTCTTTCTGTGTCTTTCTCTTCCATTCTTCATTGTTTCCATGTAATCTTCCTTCATCTTTCTTCCATTTCTCTAGTGGGCACAGTAAATGGCAGCTAAACAGATATCTTGGCATGGATCCGGCTCTCTTGGACCAACGTTGGCTACCCCTGTCTTGACCCATTTTGTGACAGGTCAGTATTAAAACCCTGTTTATGAGATATTTGTATTGTGTGCTATCCTCCTGGACTAAGAGGTGCAGCGAGACTCCAAAGAATGGGAAAAAAATGAAAAGAATCACTTTATTGCCATAGCAACCTTTTATTCACATGAGCTTCTCTCATTCTTTTTGTATTGGCTCCAGCAGACTGCAGCTACCTTCACTGACTGGCTTGCAACTCATGGCATCCATCGCCTTCCCTACCATACCTCTTTGATAAAAGTACCCAGTGTTCAGAGACAACAGAGAGAACACCTCACTAGGTCTACACTGAAGGACTGCAGACTTTATGCTTCATTGGAACACTCACTGCCTCTCGGATATGACAGTGAATCTGCCATTCACTGTCACATGTCCCTCCATCACATCAGCGATAGCACGTGCATATTAACAGCCGCCTTTCCAGTAAACAGATCTTTACTGCTGGAACATAGTCTATGAAAAAGGACATTTATTATTCCACAAAGACGCTTTACAGGCATCTCTACCTAACAAGGAAGCACTCTAGTTCAGTAAGCGGAGAACACCCTATTACCCACGCAGCTGCGGCCGATAGTGGGAGTACCAGCCGGGCGGTGACGTGGGGAGTGGGGTAGTAATGTATGGATTACGGACTTTAACAGGTAAGTAAACATATAAATAAATAAAACGAATTTCGTTGCGTGCACTGCATCACCAAATGCCACCCTGCCCCTCCCCCTCACCACATCACCGCCCGGCCAGTACTCCCACTACCGGCCGCGGCTGTCCACGTAATATCAAATCACATCTTGCCCTTGTCTGCATCAGCATGGTGCAAGTTTTGTGACTATTTAGAAGCATAAGTACACAACCCTGATACCTTTATATGGGCATGGAGGCTTGAAATTCCTGTCTAAAGCGATGTGCATGTTCATCCAGGGGGATCTTGACACAATTGACATTTAATCCGTGTTAATTATTAACCAACTGAATGATAATCTTCGACCTCTACAGGATAAAAGGTTGAGAGGATCGAAATATGTGACAATGAGGTCATACATAGATATCTATAGGGATGCATTAGTCCACTCAGCTACTACACCAGACTTTATTATCACTTAGAATTCATATCATTCTAGACCAGGCTCTGTACCATAGGATGTAGAAAGAGAAACTATTTCCTAATGAGACATATATGCAGCATCCTATATTCTATATCAGGAGAAATGGAACAATGAGATATCATGCCATAAATGACATAGTTGGGGGGATTGTTGCTTCTTATGCACCTTGGGCTTAGAGTCAATAAATACAATATTTTTAAAATCATATTATTTAACTTTCCCAGTCCATAGCAATGATGATGACCTGTCTTCCCAGATCAATGCAAGTCCTGGCCAAATTTAATTAGTTTAAATATGAATGACATAAATGTTATGGTGATTTTACAATT
Organism: Lissotriton vulgaris; assembly: GCF_964263255.1. Taxonomy (NCBI): domain Eukaryota; kingdom Metazoa; phylum Chordata; class Amphibia; order Caudata; family Salamandridae; genus Lissotriton; species Lissotriton vulgaris. The sequence continues at coordinate 83,526 of NW_028241043.1, read as the reverse complement.
GACAAATTCGCTGATATTTTGGTAATTTCAGTTCAAGATCACTCTTACTCCCAACACCATTTTGTCTTTTTCTGTGTTTGGCAATGGCTTCCCCTCAGTATGGGTGACAGGCTCATCCCGCTCTTTTATAAAGCTTGATGACAGCCTGACACACACTCATCATGTCAGGGTCAACAGACTTGCGCTCTACAAGCACCAGGCATTGATGACACTAAATATTTGAAACCACATTGCACGACACATTCACCGATTTTAGACATAGAAACCTGAAAGTGCACATTGCACATGTTAAATGAAATGACAAATGACACGGCAGTTGAGACAAGTAAAGTAAATGCACCATAAAAGCGTGTTTGAAAGTTTTAGACAAAGATAAAATCATAGCTAATTGACTATAATGCTTAATAATAGGTTTCCATTACACGATAACTAATGAAAATGATGTTTTATTATTCATTTACAAATTAAAGTAATTTTTCAAATAAATATATTTTTATTTTTATCATTAAACTAATGATTCTAATGGTGTGGCTTAGCATTTCTATTGCCTTACATTGAATAGATTGTGCTGCAATTATGTGATGAAATTAGTTAAGAAGCTGAAATTTACTAATTTGATAGTAGAGGCCATAATGATCATAGACAACAAGAAACGATTTTAGTAAAATACTTTTAAAGAATAATTTATATGTATGGCTGTTGAAAATTGTGGCAGTAGGTTATAGTTAACGTTAATCAATATTGTGTAATAATATATCGGTGAAGCATTACTATTTTTCGGATATGTTTGATTTAATGCATTGTATTTGATTAAAGTTGAGTTTAATTCATTTATAGCTGACATATGTATTTTTGGGCTTTTGTAAGCGTTCTTGTCAGAGCTGTATTTTTCCCCCTAGCCAAGTACAAACACCCCTTGGCATTTCTGCCTTATTTGTTCTGCACATGTATCATCTTATGTTTAAAGAACAGTTTTTTTAGAGGTCACTGTGATATCATCTGATGGGAAAGTAAACCATAACCCGATATCATGGATTGATATAATGTAATCTTACTGTTGACAAACCTGTGAGGCCGGAAAGCCTGCTCTTTCTCATGAACCGCTTGGGAAAGTATGCAGTAAAAACAAAATTATCTTTAGTGATTTGATACGTAAACTAATCATGCGATGGACTGACTAATGGAGTGATACAACAACAGTAAAGCACCATAAAGACTATAAAATAAGAAATCCCAAAGAAGGAGCAACACCACACCTTTTCTTTCTATGAGAGACACCATGCTTTTTGTTTTCTTTGTAGCAACAACATTATTTTCCTTGGAAGACAGATGATATATTTTTGCCTTTGAAATAGAACTTAGAGCTTTTCCAATGATTTTACAGACCATCCTTGATCTTCTATTTTGGACTTCCTTTTGCCGATACTGCTTCCTTAAGCAGTCGAGCTAAATTCCTTCCTTGCCAAACTAACTACTTAAATGTTCCTTATATTATAATGTTCCTATATTTTATATACTTATAGACTTGCCCATAGTGTACTTTAATTTGATTTCTTTTACCCAATTCGCATTAGAACCTTTGACTGCTGTCTGAAAAATGTACCGCCCCTCTGCCTTTCATGGTAGCAGGAATCTGTAACCTTGTATCTAATGACTGTTTGGATTTACATTTCTGACCAAAAGTGTTGTCATGTACTGCATGCTGTTATATTCCTGACTGAAATGCTTCACAGATTGCTAATCTGTATGGATTTTGGATCATTAATACAATAATCAAACTATTTAAATGGTCTTTGACTATCATTGTGTCCTGATGTTCTTTCATTGAGCCGTGCTATTTTCCATTTAAATATAAATGCATTGTAGGGAGAATCAGCAAATCTTTTCAGAGTATCTAGTTCTGCTTTTTTTATTTTGTGTTGCTGTAGCAGAGCTCCTAGCGTGCATACGCTTAGTGAGACATCACTTCTTTACCAGGTTGGGTTTTCCCATTGCGATACTTTATTTCTGCAGCATGGTCCTGAGAGAGGTGTATTCGAACCTGATCTCGGGCTTGCGAGTTAGTCACAAATTAATGGTCCCCTATTGGGTGGCTAACATTGTGCTTTGCACACCCTACTGCCCATCCCTCCAGACAAAGATCCATCAGAGGAGCATTCACCTTCGTGGTAAGGGTAATGCTGTGATCCACCTTTCAGTAGAGGGCCCAGTACAGTAAGAGGGATACATGAGTAAGAAGACGAAATAAAAGAAAAAATTAACGGTATTATATGGCTACCGCTGGATAGGCAGCATGAGCAAGGTTTGCCAGCTGGAGTTCCCACAGCCCTGAGAGCAATGACATCATCAGCCCAGCACAGTCCTTTGAGTACCTTCATCTGCTGATGCAGTGGAGCATCACTGACGGAGTCAGCCCTGGCTAGTTCTGGTCTAAGCCCTGAGGTACCCAAAGCTATCAATGACGCCTTACAGCGCCACTTCACAATTCACAATACACAGCAAATCTTACTTACACCACCTCACTCAGTGAGGAGATAGAGAAGCATCCACTCTCACTGGCTGACCCATGATAAGGCTAGCAAATTATAGGAGACAGCGGGATCCTCTGTTTTTCCTGTCCTTTCCAAAGCCTACTCCCTCTCGGCACCCACTGTTCCTGCCTACACTGCCGTGGCCCAGTAAGTACTTTATAGAATGCTTGGGTTTGTGTGTGTATGTCTGTATGTATGTCAATTTGTCCTTGTATGCTTTAATTGTCAGTGTACAAATGTATGCACGTCGGTGCCCCTGAATGGGTGGGTGTAAATATATGTGTGCATGGGAATTGTATGGTGTCAGAATCTGTGGTTGTGTGTGCATGTGGAAGGATGGGTGTGCATGAGTGTGCTTGTAGATCATTAGAAGTAAGTGCGAGCATGTGTGCCTGCTACACTACACCTCCAAATTACAAGTTGGCGCTGGTGCTTAAGAAGGCTGAGTGACCTAAGATTTATTGGTCGGGCCCTCCTAAAACCAAGTCAGATGTAAAACTTGAGGTAATCTTAACTATTAAATGCATTATTTTGTGGTATCCATCTAATTGCTTCAACTTCACATTTACTGAGTTGAGCAAATCAAAATTAAGCATTTGGCCCCATACTGTTCCCAACTCACTTGTGCACCATAGTATCAGCTCCTGCAAAACTCCTGCATTCAGTCAAGTTTTGCCTAAAGAGGATGATTAATGAACTGTCCTTCGCTCTTTTAGGTTCTTAAAAGTGTTTGGATGCTATCCATTTTCTGCAGATTGTAGCAGAGACCTACGGGCCACTACAGTGGCATACCATAGGAGGCTCAAGCATCATGAGATTAGAAACCCAGAAGACACACCATGAAAGATTCCAAAAACAAGACTCAAGGTGAGTTTCCACAGCATCTCAGACATTTCTCACCCATGAAGCGCAGCAAACTATTAAAATGGCGTCATACTTCCTACCAACCTTGGGAGTGACGCAATCATCCCTTCTAATTCTCCAGATGGCAATGCACTCTTAATTTGAGATACTGGTGCAGAAAGGTCCTGATCAATACCTGATAACTTGTAGTACTGATGGAGAGTCACTGAAACTATTTTTTGTACATGTGATATTTGTATGTGCAGGCTGAAAAAGTGTACTCCAGTGACATTTGTGAACAGCAGAATGCCCGTATTTAGCTATTGTAGGTCCTTTATTCTTTACTGCTTAGCAGTAATCATGTCCAGTGATATGTGCATAGGCATTTTATACCTGTAGCACAAATGCACGACTGTAAAATCACCAGGCGTCACATTCCAGATAGGGCGCACTGTCCAACTCTGGAGCAAAATATTGGTGACCACCAACAAGCTCTTGGGGGTATATGTATCAAAAAAAATTATTCGCAAACGCTGCAATTCACAAAAATACAGCGTTTGCAAAAGAAAAATCGCTAAATGTGATATATGAGCTGTTTTCTCATCGCAAAATTAAGGAATTGCAATTTGCGATTCCTTTCTTAAATGCTATGTATCAAGCACCCAAGTTGTACGATTTCTCATTAAGAAATTGCAAATTACCACCAACTTCAAGTAGGTGGTAATTTGCGATTTCTTTCAGAAATGCACTTTTTTGCATTCGTAGAGGTGCCCTTAGGGCATGTATGTGCGCCATATGCCCACACCTGTTCATTTCAGGGGTGCATCAGGGTGTCCTCATGACACCCTTGAAATTATTCTCACTTTGCGATTCTCAAATTGCGAATCGCAAATTGAGAATGACTTCACATTCATTCCTATGGGCCTCCTGGCCCATAGAAATGAATGGGAAAGTATTCCTTAATTGCGATTTCAAAATTAGCTAATCGCAATTAAGGAAAACTAAGAAATCGCAAAAAATTTGAAATTTTCTACATACATCCCTTTTTGCAATTCTCAAATAGCGATTCTCAAAAAATCGCTATTTGAGAATCGCAAACGGGGATTTTCATACATATGACCATGGAAGACTGAAAAGATTCTTACGCACAGAGCAGGAGTAAATCCCTTTACGCAGTGGGAAGAGTATGGTTGCCCTGCCATATTGTATGTGATGGCAAAATAAAATTAAATGTACATTTATACATAATGATTGCCATTTTTACTCCATCTGGTCATGCACAACGTAGCATGAGTATGCCTGGAAATCCCTGAATAATGTAGATTTCCACACAGCAATCAGTATCCAGATATGGTAGAGTGGCACAGAGGAAGTGCTTTTGTGAAGATTAGCACACCATGTAAGTCCCCCTGATTGTGGAACTATTTATTTCTCGGTCTTCCGATTCCCAGATATTCATTCAAGTCCTTTTTACCCATTCTAGATTCCGGTTTAATAAATAAAGGTGTAACTGACATATATCATGCCAAGGGTAAACAAATGTAAATGTATCAAAATTATAATTGTTTCCTTTACTTCAAGAATTCCGATAGCTATAAACTGTAAATTAACTATTTAAACTATTACCACTCCCTTTAAAGCTTTCTTCCAGGTTCTCTATTAGCAACTTCAGATGTTTCACTGTAGAGTTTATCACTTTGAGATCATCTGGGTGTTCCAACAGATTACTCCAGTTTTTGTTTTATTATCTTGCAGCATATTTATTTTTCGTTATGGAGTTAGAGTGGATATACATGTTGAGAAAGAGACCACTTTGACAGTTCATTAAGGGCCAGATGTACGACCTGTTATGGCTTGCGCCAACGGGTTTGCAAACCTGTTTGCGCATGCAAAAATATATTGGGCCATGTACATAGCTAATTTAGCGAGTTACAATTTTTTTGGCTACTCGCAAAATAAGTTTTGCGACTGACTAGTTGGAAGGGACATTCCCTTCCAAATAGTGAGACTCAAAACAATGTACTAATAGTTCTGCGACCACAATTGCGGTTGGAAAACACTCGCAATTACCACCTACTACAAGTAGGTGGCAAAGCATCTGCAAATAGGTAGGGTCCCCAGAGGTCCCATTCCACTTTGCAAATGCATGCAAAATAATTTTTTAAGGGCAGGCTGTGGTACTAGGGACCACAGCGTGCCCTTAAAAAATGAAAACGTTTCATTTTTTTTAAATGCGGCCCATTTTTCATTAAGGATTTTAAAAAAAATCTGCTTTAATAAAATGCAGTCCCTGACATGGTGGTCTGCTGAGCCCAGCAGGCCACCATCCCTGGGAGGGCTGGCATTCACAATGAGCTCGCAAATTGCGGAAGGCCCATTAATATTAATGTGCCTCGCAATTTGCCATCCCAATGGGAATCGCAAAACAGTGTAAACACACTGTTGTACATTTTATTTCATTGCCACTCGCAATGTGTCGCAAATTGCAAGGCGCTAATGGAAAGGGTCGTACATCTGGCCCTAAGAGTGGTACGATTTGTTTGGGCTCTTGGTAAACTAGTACCACAGTGCTTCACTTGATGGAAAGAGATAACACACTAAAATACTACTAATGCCAGCAAGTCTCTGAAAGATAAATTACATGATGACCTGGTACAACAACTATTGACTCTCAGTGACAGTGTCTCTTCATACAAAACAACTGTGCTATAATAATTATTAAAAAATAATATCTTTGTTTGTTTTTAGAGATTGGGAAGACACACTGCATAGATACACACACACACACACACACACACACACGAGATAATAAGATCCAGCCAGAATTATGAGGAGTTATAATTGTAATTTATTAAAACAAGACACACAATTAACATTATAGGGGGGCGGCTATTGATCATCAATTTAGAGCGACACCAGTGTCAGATTACTAGTAAAATTGCAAAAAAAGAAACAAGAAGTACAACATGATGAAGTAATTACAAGAATCAGGCACCTGTGGAAAACTTAAGCAATAAAATGCATTTGTAGGGAAAATCAGTGTAGAGCCATTTCCAATTAAAAAGGTATCTGGCACAGTATGCCAGAGCAGAAACGAAATCTAATTATTACAAAAGACGAACAGTAGCAATGGGAGGCCTAAGCAGTAGTCACTGTAAATGATTTACATCTAGCACAGTAAATGATAAAAAAAAATGTACAACGACAAAGATAGATAGGCATATTTTTTAATTCTGGAAGGTACTTGAGTTTAGTTGCACTGATGCAAACTTTGGTACTTTAAATACAAAGAAGAGAGATGGAACTGAACTAAAGTAATTAATTGTGTATCAAACCAAGTTATAAATTAGAGTCTCGAAACGTAATTTGTCAACATGGCATGCATGTTGCAAGATTAATTTAGCATCATTTCTGATTCAGATCATCCTCATAAGTCACACAAATAAGACCCAGGGAAAGAATAGTTCAGAAAATTTATTAAAGGACACCTAAGTAAATCTAAGAGAAACCTCGTCAAACTTCTGATAACTCGTCCATATATTTTTCATGCCATGGATAAGCTGAATTTGTTTCTTGCAAATGAAAAATATTTAATTCTGAAATTAAGGCAATTATTGAAATACACATTTGCAAGACACATTTTACTACATTCAAAGAAACAAATGCTAGGATGTAACGTCAGTAGTAAGTACTTAGTGGAGCAATTTTCAATTTCCTGATTCAAATATTTGAAAACCTGCTTCGGGCTTTAAAACTGAGACCCCAATTGTGAGTTGCATGACACTGGCATGCTGCACACTCCCACACGTAATTACCGTTATTGTACGGCAATATTCCACCAATACTGTGCACAAATGAGTTAATCCACATGTAATGGGGAATAACTGTGTTATTGTGGAATTATCATGCATAAAACCAAACGGTGTTCACTATTTTGAAGTGTGTAACACTCCCATTTATCAATGAGCAGTTGAAAGATGCAGAGGTTTTTGTGCAGGCAGAGGACTATAGAGAGGTGTTACAATGGGAGGGTAAGTAAGGGGAAGAATTGTTCTAGTGGGGATAACATTGAATGCTCTGTCCCTTGCCATAGAACACGGTTAGGTGAGGATGGGGAAGAGGCTTGGCTGCGGCAAAACTTGAAGCCTCAAGAGATCTTAGGAGCTGGAGTTTCTGGCTGGTGAAACTGGCTCCAGGGCTCCGCATCCAGTTTCAGGTGTAGGTACACCCCGTGACTGAGTACAGCGGATTTCCACATGGGAATTCCATTCCAAGCGAATGGTAGTAAGGGTCTGAGTACTAGAAAGAATCAGACAATTTTGAGCCAATCATTCACAATGTAATAGTCAAAGTTCAGCGATAAATTTCTGATAAAGAAAGGCTCGTTGTTTCTAATTACATCTACTGTTCAATTTTTAAGCCGAGTCTGGGCGTCACACATTAAAGATACACCTGAAAGTGCACAACAAACAATGTCTCATGTTCTATCTTCGACAGACTGAGGCACATTTTTTTAGCAATGGAAGCACTCTTTCCATTGTCTAGCAAGTTAGTACAATTCTACCTTTGATTGCAATATGGAAGGTACAGAATTTCAGTGTAGAGAAGGACGGTCCGTTGTAGTCCTTTCTGCCCCCCCCCCCTCTGTGTTTCTTGCTCTATTAGGAGGGTAGGAAGAGTGTCTCCTCTCTTGATGGTTAGCCACACATCAATGGTATTGTAACAAATGCGATTATTATTTGGGGTGGGTGACTTCCCACCTCCAGGAATGATTACAAGCCTCGTCAGGGTTGACCCTGAATTGTCTAAGTTAAGCTGAGCTGAACCCCTTGGTAGCTATGGCACAGAGCTCGCGTATTGTGTAAAGCATGTATGCAGTATCAAAACAGTAATAAAGGCTAAATACAAAACAATTAAAAACTCAAGCAAAGTATGAAAAACGGTGTAAACTTTTATATAGAAACTGTCAAAAATCCAAGAAGGGGAACCAAATATAAGAATTTTTAAAGTTCTTAGTGGAAGTTAGGCCAAAAAGCAGAAAAAGCCAATGGCAGTCTATGGGCATGGTAGAGCGGGACTTAGGCTCAATCTGAGGCTGACCACAATGAAGCATAGGTCAGATCCACCAACCAGCTTTTACATTCTAACTTGCTGCTTTCGGTCCTGAACCATCACTGGAGTACATTTCTAAAGCCACCCAGGACCACAGGAGAGGCACTTGGAAACTCATAGGGTGTCAGGCAACAGCAACAGCAGGGTCGAGTCTATCTACACTTGGCACTGGTCAGCTGGGAAGCTGCAGGAAAGGCCTCCTGTAGCCTGAAAAGATCAGTCGTGCGGCCGTTGGAGTCTATTTTATTGGTACAGGTGGGTGGAGGGCAGTTATTGAGGGCTCCTCTCAGGCCAGAAACAGTAGGTCCAGTCACCTTCTGTTATTCCTCAGGTCCAACAGTGTGTGTTCAGTAGTGGGTGCCTAGGTAAGGCACATTAATGCATGGCATGAGCTAGTGGGTGGGAATTACTCCTAGGCATGCCCTAAGTTCCAGTGACTAATCTTATCAACTTATTGTGTCTCAAAGATGGCTATAGTATGTGACCATACTAAAATTGGGCAATGAGGGCTGGAAGAGTTTTTGGGGAGTGCACTGTGATAATCATAGTATCCTCCAACAACTAACTCTAAAATTAGTTTGGAAAAAGTACTGTACCCACAACAAATCCAGAGACAGGTCTGTTTGGACAAAAGTTGGATTCGTCAGCAACTAGAGAGTGGATACATCAGAATTGTCTTGATATCCTGTTCACTTCCTTTCAAATGTAATGGATGGCTTTACTGGACAAGTGGACACTGGATGCAGGATTTGTCACTTCGCTGTTAGTAGGAGGCCTACAGCCTCACCGTGCATATTCTAACGAATTTAGAGGTATAATATTTAGGTCACCCTGTTATTTGTTGCTGGGAGGCAATTCACACCTATTCAAATGCTAATCACTAGCTGGCAGCAGGTAAATGATAACATTCTAAAAGTTACTTTTCATTCATATTTATTAAAAATCCAGCTTCACCACTGAATAGTTGCTTAATTATTTTTCTAGCTAGTCTCATTTCTGAGATGCAAAATTAGGATTTTAATCTGTTTCATGGTTTTTTCTTTGTACATTTAGGCCTACCACAGTGAAAAATAAATATCTACATGCCCTACTTTTAAATACCATGCTTCCTGCCTTGTGGGCAACAAGGCGTATATAGAGGTGACTTATTAATATTCATAAGGGAGGTTATGACCTTTCAAAAGGGGTCAATTCCTCCATTGCTACTGTTCCTTTTTTTAAGTTGAAGTTCAAATTGTAGGCCTGTAGCCATTTATGCACTATTTCTGTTGGCACAATATGTGCTGCAGTTCGCTTCTGGCATTTAACTGAAAGACCCTGAGTACATTTTTGAATATATATCAGGGACTTTTTGGTTAAATGTACCATTTAGGAGTATGCTAATTCAACCATGTTAAAAGGAGGAGCACAGGGACTTTAGTATTGGTTAGTTGGGGGGAAGTACACAGAGGTTTAAAACCAGCAATGATATAGGATCTAGCAAGAGGCACAACATCTGGGATTACCATGCAGAACAGGCACATTTTCCACAGGTATAGATGCTGCCAAAAATGTATGTCGTTCCTCCACCATTTTTGCTAGAACCAACTTATTGCAACACTTGCAGAGAACTAGAGATGGCTATCCTTGACTCAATGGGTGAGAGACGCTCAAAGTACATCAGTGAGATTTGTCATATGGGGATACTGGACAAGTAGACAGATTTGTGTATAAATATCAAGTACTCAAAGGCTATGGCACAATCTCCTCTATCCATTTTGAGACTGGTGATTTTATATGTAACAGAGCTATTCGCTGTGGTGGAATACACCCACTACAATGGTGGCAATACTGGATTCAAGGGGACCAGGAGTTCCTACTAGACCCCTAAGGTCAAACCACCCTTTCTCTCCTAAATTGTTTACAAGGGAATACTGGATTCAAAACATCTTCTGTAGTTGTGTAGGAGGTAGATGACAAGTCAACCATGTCATTCTTTCCAGGAGCAACAGTGGTGTCAATCATCAAAATAGTTGGGGGAGTAGACGTGATATTGCACATACTTTAAACCAAAATGATTCACCATCAGTGATATCAAGCATGCTTTGTATGTTTTTAAAGACCTTTATTTAACATTGAGGCTGTGGCTTGTTAAGAAAAAGGTATGTAAATCAGGCATACATTCTAGATACTAAAAACTAATAAAAATAAAAGGAACACTTACTATCAAAGAATCAGGAGTAAGATTGATAACATTACAAGGTTTACATTTATTAGGAATGGGTGGCAATTGCTATGCCTAGTTATTCATAAATGGCATATCTGCTCAGCAGCAGTTTTAAGTATGATCCACATGTATGATCGATACTCAGAAAACAATCTGTATACAGCTTTAAAAAAGTCTTTTTATTGAATTTTTTATTAAAAAAAAAGTCGAATGGACAGTGAGCATATTTGATTTGTTTTGGGGCCATATGTATCAACCGAATTTTGATTCGCAAATGCTGCGAATCGCAAAAAAGCAGCGTTTGCGAATCAAAATTCGGAAAACGGTATGTATGAGGATAATCGTAATGCAAATTTAAGGAATCTCAAAATTTGCGTTTCCATAACTTTGCGTAAGCATTTAAGGAATTACAAATTGCGATTCCTTAATTGCTATGCAGCAACCACTGTAGTTTTGTGATTTCTCCTTAAGAAATCGCAAATTACTACCAACTTCAAGTTGCTGGTAATTAGCGATTTCTTTCACAAATGCACGTTTTGCCATTTGTGAAGGTGCCATGTGGCGCACATACATGGGGGATGTATGTGCGCCATATGTGCTCACATGTAAATTTCAGGGGAGCATCAGGGTGTCCTTATGACACCTTTGCACCTTTGAAATTATTCTCAATTTGTGATTCTCCTGGCCCATAGAAATGAATGGGAAAGTATTCCTTAATTGCAATTTTGCAATTTGCTAATCGCAATTAAAGAATATTAAGAAATCGCAAAAAAATTGCAATTTTTTTACATACATCCCTTTTTGCAATTCTCAAATAGCGATTTCTTAAAAATCGCTATTTGAGAATCGCTAATGAGGGTGTTGATACATATGGCCCTTGGTTCTTAGCATCAAGCATACTCGATTTGTTTCGCACTGTATTGGGCAAAGTAGGCTCAGTTGTATGGATGTTAGCTTGTTGGACATTTTTCATGGCTAATGATTCAGATAAAAATGACTTGCTCCAAGATTCAACTAATTTGATTTTGTTGATAAACCAGGTGTAATGGGAAAGATGATCTTCACTGAGGTTGTGTCCGAAGTTCTAATGGTGGTTTCTACAGCAGTACTACCTCAATGAAAGAAACTCAAATCTTCAAAAGTAAAACCACAGACTCAAGTACATTGGTCCATAAGAAATTCCAGCACCAGGGGAGAACTAAGGAGCGACATTCCCCAGGCTTTTGCATCCCTCTCTTATACAACCAATAACTGCTTTAGCCCTGGGTATCTCAGTAGACAGGCACTGGCATTGACTGGAAGAAGCCTCAAATACTCACGGTTTTTCTCAGAAGGAGATTTCACAAATCAGCAGAGTCCTGATTATTTCATGGCTTTGCTTTCCAAAACAGGTTCTGAACAAAAGTGAGCTCTGAATCTTATAGTGTGTTAAACCCTTACATTTATTAGCAAGTGACCCAGTTCCTAGGTAGTTGTCACATTTCCCATTCCAAATGTATCTGCAGTGTGATGTCAGCCCAATATAGTTAAATATGGTACCATCTAAGTCTCAAAATGGTATTTGAGGAATTTCCAAAAGGGAGGAAATCTTTCTTGAATATGCTGATTCTTCTTCTCTCCCTCACCACAACTCTGGACCATTGATACACAAGCCAACCCATTCCACCAGTGAGCAATTGTTTTATCAGACACATGGCTACGACGTGTCATCGCGTAGAAACAGAAAATGGAGTGAATATTGTATTCACTGGTAGGTGGTGTTTGAAATATCAGAATCAGTCAATATAGAAAGATCTCCTTCAAGCTCTTTACCAAAGTGCCGTAGCCCTTTAAATGCTGAACCACTTGGAGGAGATAATGGGATTTAACAACAGCTAGTGAAGGACAATCACTACTTGACTTTGCCACTGATCAACAGAGTAGCAATTGCTGCATCACTTACAATACTTTGATAAAATACTTAAGCCAAATACGTTGCATTCAGAATTAGCATAGTCCAATTAGTGTAAGCAGTGATTTTGTAGTTGGTATCTATCACAAGACAATAGGTCCTAATTTAGGGTAGAACACTTCTAAAGAGATGCATTGTCCATACTTTGCTTTCTGTCCGTTTGAGACTGCAGCCACAGGAAACATTTTAATAGGCAGCGGGACAACTATCCCCTACACTAAACCTCATAACCTCATAACTTGTCTACTTTGTACAAGAATATGATAGTCCAGTACTAATAAGAGTGACTGACAAGATGTTATGTATTAATAATTTGGTGCTCCACATTATTAGCTACAACATTTCAGGCTGATCCATTTTTAGAGTGTGTATAGTAGGGGCAGAGAAAGGCATAACTGTTTTGATGAGCCCATGTTCTGGGGTTTGGTTAGAAAATACCTAGGTGACAGCAGTTGTCAGAAATGTAAAGGTCCAGAATACAAAAATAAAGAGGAACTTATCAATCAGATTACATTTTTTACACTCCAGCAAATAAATGTGTCTGAGCTGCAGTACTTCTTAAAGGCTGCAACAATTATTGTGTAATAACTCAGTCAGAAATTAGGTTACCTGGTATGTGTTTAATACCTTCAAGTTCTTTCTTCTCTTTACCTGCTATTTTTGCAAACTCATCTACATAATCAAGACAACTATTCTATTTCTATTTACTGACATTTTCTTGAGTAGCATTAATGAATCAAAATGGAAAAATGTAGCGCTGCAGGGAGACAGCAGGTATTTCTAGAAACCATGCCAACGAATATACAGTACAAAATAAGAATTAATTTACTGAGAGGACTAACAATAAATTGATATTATCAAATATTAGCATGAGACACATTTTTTGGGAAACTTGCAGTATCACAGTGGTGTCAGAGAATATAAACACTCTTTCATTGTGTCAGACATTCTGACAGATACCATTAACCTTATTTTAGCACAAAGTAACATCGATATTAGTGAAGGGAAGTCACAGGTCGGATAGAATTGGAATAGAAATTAAAGGGTTAATGAGCTTTTACCAAGTTTTCACCATGCCCAGCTACTTGCAGAAGCCAGCCAATGCTTCTACCAGGCACAGTAGCTTCTAGGCTATATTCTAGCCATGGCCAAAGCTTAGGCCTGCTAAGATGTTTGGTTGCTTTAGACGAAACATAGTGTTTGAGGCTAAAAGCGGTGAATCCCATTTGATATTCAATTTAACCCTCGGCAATCTCTGTGCATTCCATTCTTCCTTCAGTGGAAGGAGGTGTAGGGTATTACTTATGGCTCAAACAACAGACTGTAAATATTACTTGAGTGAGAAGTATAGACTAATTTTTGCTCACTGTGTTCCTTCCTGACATTTGCATGTTGTTTAGCCAATGTGTGGAAAGAAAAGGAAGAAGTTGAAAAATGTTAGATAAAATGTTAATTAATGAAGTTAATGTGTCTAGAATTAAGGTTGTCCTCTGAGGTAATTCTGAAAAATGCAGTATCTAAACCTGCCTGGAAAAGCTAACTGCAAACTAAGGCCCTGATTTAGAGTTTGGAATATGGGTACTACACCTTATTACGCGAGCATTAGGATATCATCAGGGCCACTGGAATTATGAGGCAGGAGAGGGTCAAATTATGTGGCAAGAAATTGCAAATATTGCAATGTAATGCGGAACATTTTTTTTTATAGTATTACTTCATTTTTTTGTACTTTGTACACGTGTTAACACTATCTGGAAATTAGGTGCGCCTCACTAGTACCAATTTAATTCCCAAATATAACAAAAAGCAACAGAAAGGTGCCCAGACAACCTTTGCAAAAGGCCTTCCATTGCGCAGCAACAAGTGCCACTGCGCTGTTATTAACTTTTGAACCGTTTGAGCTAGAAAAAATTATGCAGCAGATGATGGATTAAGTGGCAAATCTATAATTATTTGAATGCCGCTGTGATTACACAATTGCATAATTCCAGTGGCCATGGATATAATGCCTTTAGTACAGCACATGTGTACTCATCCACCACACTCTTAAACAGACCGTAGAAAAGATAAAGTGCTATGAAATTGCTCACGTGTGAAAGAAAGGTCCAGTCACTAGTCAGCAATGCCAAGGAAACTGTAGTTTGTTTTCAATAATTTCTAATGGCTCTTGCAGTATGGTGTTCAGAAGGTCTTGTAGCTACACCGAATAATGGATATGCCTGTAATACCTTCGTGACACTATGCATAATACAGCCCCTGATTTTCAGGCTGGTCACAAAAACATGAGTATCCACACTAGGTGTGTAGAAATTACTGTTTGCTTTCAACAGTACCTTGAAGCATGTTTGCGTTTTAAAACCTCAACGTACTATATATAACTTGACTGAACATAGGCCCCTCAACTACCTTGAAGCGAGTACTCAGATCCTTTCTCCACAATCACTATTTCTCCGCAACCTCCATCATTCACATCTTATTTTTTGATCTTTGAAGAATTTCATCTCATCTTTGATTTGAGATCCTACTTATTATGCCTGCTTAATCATGTAATAGTATTTGTAATTGGATTCACCTGTCAATAATTAACCTATCATTTTATGTTTAGTAACAAGTATATAATCACCCTATCATTATCCATGACTAATCTTCTATACTTATTATCACTTCCGTGAAGAGCTGTCATATTCCATGGCCTTGCATGGGTTATGTACAAATATAACATAGATAACACATCACAGCTTAATATAACATGAACTATTATCATCTGAGTGAGATACTACTACGGCCTACACAAAGACCCTCCTCTCTTGCTTCTGGTTCCTCTTCCTCTAGAAACCAAGCAATTTTACCACCTACTACGTTCTTGCACTCCTGGACAAACAAACTTCCTTCCTATCCTGGTCCATGTAGTAATTCATACCAGTGGGACACTCTGCAAACTTGTCATATCCTCCTTCAAACCAACCAATCACCCTTACCCTCACCCTTACCTTCCAGGTCACTCTTCATCAACCTAGAAGAGTTAGGCCGCTTCCCACTGAATTGAATTTGTATAGCGCTAGCTACCCAGAGGCCTCCTAGCGCTTGCAAAGCGGAGAGACAGAGGTGCGAGTGATGCTAATGTGCAATAGTGAAAAGATAGGTTTTGAGACGTTTACGGAATGCTGCAGATTAGTTTCCCCTCGAAGAGTGAGGGGGAGGGAGTTCCAGAGGTTGGAAGCATTCAAGGAAAAAGAACATCCACCCCACCTGGATCTGCGAACTTTCACGGAGGTGGCCCGGAACGCTGAGCTGGAGCATAGACTCCTAGGGAGTTGATAGGGGGTGACCAGGGACTGAAGGATGCCTGGGTCTGATTTCCCCATAGCTTTGTGGGCTATGCACATGGCCTTAAACTGTATCCTGAAATGGATAGGAAGCCAGTGGAGGTTACTCAAGGCGGGTTTTGCAGATTGTCTCCGGGGAATCTGGAGCAGAAGGCGAGCCGCACAGTTCTGAATGACTTGTAGCCTCTGGGTAGTGGACTGGGGGGCACCCAAGTACAGAGCGTTTTCGTCAGCACTATTGTCATTTCGTAAAATACTGACCCCGAACTCTCACAGGGGTTTTCATAGACACAATGTGAATTAAATCATACACCTCACTCAAATGTAGTGTAGCTGAAACACCGAAGCATTTTTGAGTAGTGTTTTTTATGCCTTTCTAGATTCACCACAAAACGTCTACACCCTTAAGTATGGGGACTATAGTTTGTTCTGTGTCAGTGTCCACCATCCACGCGCCCTTTTTCTTCACATGTGTTTTCTTGGGCGGCGTATGTGGAAAGCTAATTTGGAGGTGCTAGGAACAGTACATTGCAGTGCTGGAGCATAGCAATGGCGTAACAAAACTTGAGGGGTGCTGCCCTCAAAAGTACATTGTATGGCCCCCCAAAGCTATACCCAATCAGAAGCTCTCAACATCCATGTACAGTGCCGGAGGAGGCCCCTTGGAGCTGGCCCCCTGCGCCTTGCGGGCTGCAGGGGCTGACCTTATGCCACTGAAACACAGACGTGGTAACCTGGAGGATTACCTTTTAGTTTCTTAGCCAAACCTGGAATTTTGTGATTCTGCAGCTATTTCGTCAAAATTATGGATTTGACGCATTTGCCACATAATCCTTCATCTGCTGCATAATCTGCAGATGTTAACAAAGAATAATGAAGCATCTATTTCAAACAGATTAATAGTTACTAAAATTGCAGTGACCTGTGTTGCTGTGCAGCCGAGGGCCCTATGCAAAGGTTGCATCGCGAGCTTTCAGCTTCTTATTACTGAATTTGAATAGTAAACTAGTACTAGTGTTGTGAAACTTTTCCCAGACAGTGTTAACGTGAAAACATGTCAAAAATATGTAGTAATACTGTAACAAAATGTCCTGCAGTAGGTCGCATAATGAAGGGTTCTGTGTAGGGTTTTCACGTATACAGGAAGATTGGCGCCCAGCCGGTAGCGGTGAAGAATTTAAGCAAGAACAATATAAATGTACAGTGCCACACGGTCAGAGGAGACCCCAAAACCTCTGCAAGTAGTGGCAAGGGCCCACTGATAGATACAACAAAAGTCCTGTGCACACGTTAAGGTAGGTATATACAAATGTCGTCAAAAGGTGAAGAACTGTTCGTATTCAATGAGACAAGGTAGACACACTTGAATGATTGTAAACTTAGAAAAATATTTGATCCTTTTTTTCTAGAAGGATGACGTCAAAGAGAAACAACCAGCCGACACGTGTTTCGTCAAGCGGGTGGTTGACTCGTGACTCTTCAGGGCTGTATTAAAGTCATAAGGTGGTGTGTCGAAAAGCCGGTGATAATTCCAACCCGGCGGAAATGAGTAATGGGTAAAATACCAGTATTGTGCCTCAGTACTTGTGCGCAAATCAGGCGGGCAGGTACATCCGTCTGGAAGGGATCTTATGATCCGGAGCAGGAGAGACGGGTGAGCCTTTTCTTTCGGCATCATTTTATCACCTGCTGCATGATTCCAGCGGTCCTGCTCATGTGTCTACAGGACTCCATAGCAATAATCAACCACTGCCCCACACTACTTCCAAGGGCCATTTCCAACCTATAGAACCGATTGCACTCGGGAACTATGTCACCATAGATAATGTCTGACAGAAATATCATATCCTAAATATTGCATCAAACAATCCAATAATTTGGTTATGACATACTGGTGCTATACCTTGTAAATGAGCATTTGCCTTGTGCACCAAAGTCGGCTCTCGGCACATCCGTGTGCACAAATGCGACAGGTTTGTGGAGGCGACAAGTTAAATACATATGCCTGCTCATTCCTACATGAAACTACCTCCAGGGGCAGCAGCTTTGCAGAGTAGAGAGGAATGGCTCCCAGACGTATCTCTTTTGCTCACAGATGAGATTTGAAAGACGGGCGCCCAGTAATTGGGACGGAGGACAGAACAGAATTTGTGATGAAAGACAGTTATTCGCCGCGGCGAGGGTTGCCTGTCATACGAGGCTAGTCTCAAAGTAGAGGACGTACAACATCATCGATTAGGAAAATATGGCTGATAAAGAGCAAATTTGGCAGAAAACACTCTGAAATATTTAGCTGATAATCAATGTTCCCAACTAGAAAGCATGTGATCTTGGGCAACTCATTGTTTGACGGTGTGCCCCGAAGCTCACGTTCAGGAAAGGCCATGACAATCATGGTTCTACAACACGATTGGGAACTGCTTTACTGCTACTACTGCTCGTGTTTTTACTGCAAATGCAGGAATGAATGGTGAACCGCATGCAGGAAGGGTGATTCCACGCATGTTGAATTCACACCTGAGGAGCAGACAGACAAGCACGGATTCCATGCTTCGAGAGGCTAAGGCGAATATGTGGATGAACTAACATCACTTTTCTCACAATACAGCAATCATGTTATGTTATGTTATGTTATTTAATTTTTTAAAAGCGCACAGCTACTCAATAGAGTGTCCTGGTGCAGATCTGAGCGTACAAAAACGTTTAGAGGCAGACTCTTTAGATAGATTGGTCAAGGAATAGCCATGTTTTAAGTTGTTTTCTGAAGAGCCCTAAGTCATCCAGTTGTCTAAGTGTAGCGGGCAGCATATTCCAGAGTCGGGCCGCTTGTACCTGGAAGGAGCGGCCGCCCCTGCGTGAGTGGGAAAACCTAGGCACTGTCATCAAATAACGTTGAGAAGATCATACATTTCCGCTAGGGAGTAGAAAGACGCCCGCTAAATAATGTAAGGGGCTCTTGTGCCGTAGAAAGCTTTAAAGGCCAACACAAGGTCCTTAAAGTGAATTCTATTACACATCGGCAGCCAATGCAAATTCATTAGATGGCGTGACAACGTCTTGGACCCAACATAAGTATTGCTCTGGCAGCCATGTTTTATATAACTTGAAGTTTATAAAGGAGGCAATCTGGCAGGCCTAAGTAGAGGACGTTTCCGTAGTCCAGCCTTGATGTTATAAGACCCTGGAACACCGTCCTTCTACGAGTGAGCGAAAGGAGGGGAAGAAATCTACGGAGCATTCTAACAATCTTGGCATCCTCTAGATGCGGGCTCTAGTTTCATGATGAACTAAGGGGCAGATTTACAAGCCCCTTGCGCCACGTTTACGGCGCTGTTGCGTCACGCAAGGCGGCGTAAACGTGGCGCATCCCTACGAGGCATTTACAACGTGACGCATCTATGGAGATGCTTCACGGTGTAAGGCCCTGTGCCACATGAAACCTGCGTCAGGTTTCATGTAGGCGTTCCGGTGCAGGGGGGGGGGGGGGCGTTCCGTCGCAGAAACTCCCCTGAAAAGTGACTCAGTGAAATCTACAAGATTTCACTGAGTCACTTTCCCAACGCTGATGCGTCAAAACCCTGCGCCTGCTTGAAGCAGGCGTAAGGCTTGACGCACCACGTTAAAGATAGGGCAAGTTGGAAAAGTGCTGGAGTTGCGTGGAGCACGCAACACAACTTCAGCACTGCGCCAACCTTACGCCCAAGATGCGACATGCATCTGTTCATTCCTGCGCCATGGTGCGCCGTATTGTAAATGTGGCGCATCATGGGTGGCGCAAGGATGAACTTGTGTGCCGTATCTTTCCTGGCGCACCTCTGCCGATTTGCATAGATGCGTCAGGCAACGTAAATCTGCCTCTAACTCTCATTACTCAAAGGGCTGAGATAAACCTTCTACAGTCATGATGCCAGAATCTGGACCAAACTGACACTTCCACTCTGCCCTTTTTCCATGAGCCTAGAAGGACATCCCTCCTGCTCATACTCATGACCTCTGCGACCCTGAATTCAACATAATGCTCTCCTACAGCAGGACTCCCTTCCAGTGAAGCCTGTTTGTTGTAATGTATGGTCTCCTACTATGCACTTTTACACTTTTTGCAATGCTTGTTTTATATACTTTGTACAGAGATACACCGTGCACAGCCTATTGGCCTGCAGTATAAAAATAACACAATTTACTGATTAGCTTACACTGGTGAAACACAACTGAATACAAGTGAGGCCACCTATGCTCCGGTCCCCTGCCCCCGCTCCATATGCATATGTTACTGTACATTTATTACGTGAGCCACCTCTAGCATGGATACTAACTACTGGTCTGTGGGTGGTTTACAGACTTCTGATTTTCCTGTTTCCGCACTCTTACATAGTTTTTCCCCAATATCAGCACTATTTTGTTTTGAGTGCCAGTATTTCCTCATGAATTCCATTACGTCCTCGTACGTGATGGTATTTCCTCATGAGTACTAATACATGCTTACTGGTATTTCCTCTTGAGTGCTGGTATTTCCTCGTGAGTTTTAATACGTGCTTGTGCATGCTGGTATGTCCTCTTGTGTGCCAGCATTTCCTCTTGAGTACTAATGCTTCTCTTGCGTGCTGGTATTTCCTCTCGAATGCCAGTATTTCCTCGTGAGTACTAATACGTGCTAGTGCATGCTGGTATTTCCTCGTAAGTATTAATACGTGCTCATGTGTGCTGGTGTGTTCTCTCGAGTGCCAGTATTTCCTCTTGAGTACTAATGCGTGCTCGTGCGTGCTGGTATTTCCTCTCGAATGCCAGTATTTCCTCGTGAGTACTAATACGTGCTAGTGCATGCTGGTATTTCCTCTTGAGTACTAATACATGCTTGTGCGTGCTAGTATTTCCTCGTGCGTGCCAATATTTCCTTGTGAAGCCAGCATTTCCTGGTGAGTACTGACTAGTGCAGAAAAGGGATGCTGTGCTTTGCCGGCCCAGGGTCAAGGAAGAATTTGGGCCCCGTAGCCGCTGTTCAAACTGTGAACTACAGTCATAAATAGGGTTCAGCGGCAGGATTGGGATTAAAAATTGGCTCGGGCACGTTAAAAAAATCGGCCCAGGCACATTAAAAAGGGTGGGCCACATTTGCGTATTGCCTTTGCAAAACGCTGCTTCGGCGAATTTTTATAAAAATAAAGGGGTGAGGATAACAAAATTTACTGATTAGCTCACACTGGTGAAACACAACTGAATACAAGTGAGGCCACCTTTGCTCCGGTCCCCTGCCCCCGCTCCATATGCATATGTTAATGGGCCGGCCCCAGCGAGAGCAAGGGAGTGACAACTCTGCCCTTTGATAAAAGGGAGGTATTGGAGGCTCGTCTGCCTCCAGAAAGGTCACTCAGGCACCCACTAGGCTGCTGGCGGTTTACAAACAATGCAGAAACCGCCAAATCGCCCCCCAGACTGTTAAAAAGAGCAGCCCACAGCTGAAACTGAACACCAGCCCCTCAGGCAACGCCCGAGTGCCCACGTTACCAATCCGACGTTGTTCAGCGGGCACCTCCGGACTCTTGGCCCCACTACCCCTGCACTTATTGCACCAACGTAAGCTATGCCCCTGTATCCTGTTAACTTTCAAACTAGATGGATGCCGGCAATCTTGGTTTTCTCAAAAGAATTTAAGAGTGGAACAAAATTCCTTTAGTAATCTGAAAGTACACACAGAAAACTTGTAAACTATTGGTAATATTCACGGAATTCGAGAGTATTGAGGGAAGTGTTCAAAAGAAAAACTTTCTGATATAGTCTGCACCAACAAAAACCCATGCATACAATTAATTTGGGATGAATGGTCAAGATATAAAATCCTGGGTTGTTGACTATGTCACCGATGGATTCTGTTTCTCAGTTAGGACCTTGCACAATTATTTTATAAGACATGGAACCCAGTATAAAAACCTGTCTCAATGTGTTTTTACAATAAGGGACTTGTAACATTTCTAGCCGCCTATTATTATTATTTTGAGTTTTATATAGTGCTAGCTAGACACGAAGGTATCAGAACGCTTTACTTGTAACGTGATAACGTTTACAAGAATTACAGGAGGGGATTCATAAGATTCATAATAGATACAGCACTAAGTGGTGACAGAGTCACACAAACAGCAGAGATAATTTATGAACTGTCAAATTAATTTACTAACGGGAGCATATTTTCAACTAATGTATGCTGTATTCTTCTTTTATATATTGTTACTATGATATCTCTGTAAAGATAATAAAGAAATGACTCATAACTCAACTGTAATAAGTTATTACAGTTGATTTCTGATGTCTCAATGTCTGCTGGCAGAGCCATCAGTCAAGGAGAAGAGCAGGTCAGGTCATGGAGCATAATTAAAGCAGGTCCTTAAGCAAATTAACTAAGACTGCTTTTCCTTCTCTGCTCTGTTTTTCTAGCTGTATAGTGACACGCAGACAGGTGATATTTATGGCGACATGTTTATTTTTGGCACTCCTTAGGTAATTATAGAAAATGTTGAATCTTTCTGAGTGTTTCTACACACTCCAAGCTACACCTATTTAAAAAAATGTTTTAAACTAATTCTAAAATCATTTTACAACTAATAACTAAAAGGTTTCTTGATGTGGAAAATTGTACATTAGAGAGTCTATTTGTATTCTCCATTTTTGCAAATGTGCTTTCAATCTCTTATGAAGGAGCTGGATACCAAGAATCTAAATTAGTGGGGAAGGTGATGGTATGATCATATATTATAAGGAATTAAGTACCCCCTGCCATACGTGATTAGGATAGTGCAAGTAATCTCGTAGTTCTATAACCTAATATAGAAACCTTTTGGCCCTGATCCTATGGTCATGGAACTGAATGGTGAGTTGCAATAATCTAATAATGTAAGGCATGGGGTACTTTATCCCATATATTACATGTCAGAGGAACAGAAAAGGCTAAAAACTGAAGTCTATCGTTGAATTTAGAATGTGGATGGCCTAGCTGCTTATATGAGTTTAAGGAGTATATCATTAAAATGCATTTGATTCTATGTCAATTAAAGTATCAGCATTGAGCAAATTCAAAATTCCAAAGTCATAGTGACTAGATTGACTCAGAATATTGATGGATTTTTATGTCTCCGAATTGACAATAAAGAAAGACTTTGAATGTCATCTTCTGAGGGCAGTAAAATAATGACCATTATGAAGTTAATCCTAATAATTAAGTGTAACGTATATATTTACATTACTTTAGATAAAGCACAGTATATATACTTTGAGTACAACGAATTTGTGTTCTTAGCATGCACAATATTCTGCAGTATAAATGTAATGTAATGTATGCACAGCCATTCCTCATTTCAAACTAATTCCTACAGGTAGCAGGTTGGCACAGTGACTTGCATGCTAACAGCTGACAAATGCTTTGATTTGCTGTATGAAAATCGAGGTCTTCTAAGACTTTTATCTTTCTTAGGTTGGTAATTAGTAACACTTGTAATTTACAGAGTTTAAGAATGACAATAGAGTTGTATGAAGAGCAAATTTAAAGGAACGTTTGTCCTACATATTGGGCTAGGCCTATTGTTGTGGGACATCTGTGATCTTGCAAAGCTAGGAACCTCCTGGTTGGTGTGGCTCTAGCCATGTGAAAGTGGACTTTGACTACCCACTAATTTTACAATGGCTTCACAGCAGGTCATAATACATCTTCATCAATACAGACATGGATTTAACACACAGCCCAGTGAAAATATGTGATTTAACCAATTCCCCCACTGAGTACTGTGTACAAGCACATGCTCATACGCGAAAAAGGGAATTCATTTACCTCCATATCTAGGCGCTCTCTGGATTATAATCTTACAGTCATTGAAATAGCCTCCACCAATCACTTTCTACTGACCGACACTATCTCGTGGTCTACGGAAACGGGTGACAGGGTCCTATTCTGACTGTCTACAAACTATTGAAAAAGATTCATCTTAAATCAAGTGCCTGCCCTAAATTTCCGACAGCCCTGTAAATCATGATTTTGTAATCCATTTTGTACCCACTAGGCTGTTAGGGAGCAGCCTTACCTCTTAGAGCTTGCACTATTGAGACATACAACTGCATAACATAATATTACATACCATGGACTAGCACAGCAAAGCATATAATAATGTAGCTTAAATATTTACCTAGTCTAATTCAATATAACGAAACAACACTGTCTGTGGGATCACTGAGGTGTTCCTAACAGTGCGCGAACCTTTAATAGTGTTAACGTTACTGCTGTGGTGTTTACCTGCTGAGAATGTTGATAGCTCCACAACGGCACGCAGTAATTAAACTAAAAAACACAACCGCTACAAGACTTGAAAATACGTAATGAGCATTGTGAGTATGGTAAAATATAACCCGGCTAAAAACCAACCAAAGGAACTATTTAAACTTAAAGTAACATAAACCGTAAAACATTCAAGGTAACCTAACATTACTTGTTCCCTGTCAAATGTAATTTTCTGCATTACCAAATATACCTTTCAAACTAACCTTACCGAAATTAGCTGAAGATAACGTAACATAGCATATATACCAACCTAAAGTAACCCAATGTAACCTACCCTACAACCTATATCACTATCTATACTTACCTAACCACAGTTAAATAACTTAATGCTAACATATATCCTATGATATACTAAATGTATATAAAATCTAACCTAAAAACTGTCCTGACCTAAATTAGACCCTAACATTACATACAAACTAACGAAATAAATAAACCATAATACTTTATCTAGCAGCTCAGACTCACCAACTGGCTGCATACTGAAGTAAACCAATGAGAAGTGAATGCAAAAAACTATTAGAGGACCATTAACTAATTCACAAATTCCACACCATCCCTAGATTACATATTGCAATATCAAACTAAATCATGGACCTCTTTAAATGGGATTGCTCATAGAGGTCGCCAATATAATAGGCCACAGACAACGTTAATGACATTAAATAGTGGAAATTTACTAAAGATATTCTAATATGAAAAAATGAGGAATAACTCTTGTACATCATCAAACGTGCACAAATATTCAGTAATTTGGAAGGCAAGACAGATGTCTCCAAAAAAGAAAAAAACGACATAAGCAGCAAAACAGTAATATCAATCTTTTAAAACACTGGACCAAGAAAAATTCAAAATAATTGGAAAGTTCTGCCTTGCCCGACCCACTGTGGTGGGGGGAACCTCTTGAACCCCGGCCATCAGACTCACTTGAAGCCTTAGAGGGGCGCCCAGTAGAGGAAGAAGGGGAACCTCTACCCCTTTTCACTGACCTTTTAGAAGAAGCGCAGGACACTGATTCCTCCTCATCACTGGAAACTCCATGTTTCCTCTCCTTCTGCCTCTGCAACCATGTCAGAAGCCTTCCAGCACGATCTCTCAAGGTCTTGGTGGAGAGAGTGCGGCAAATTCGACAGTCCTCTGCCTTGTGATCAGGATACAGGGATTAAATGCAATCCTTGTGTTTGTCTTCCACAAACAGCCTCTTCTTACCACAGGTGGAACAGGGTTTAAAAAGGGCTTTTTTCTTCTCAACTTCAGCCATTTTGATGAAGAAAGGTGTTTCCTGAAGAATCTGAAGAAAAATCTGAAGAAATATCTATAGAAATGAGTTTTAAAGAGTAGAAATAGAGCAGAGCTCAATGGAGACTCCCTAGCACAACGTGCGGTAGAAAATCTGAGGCTCTGAGGTTCCTTCAGGAAGGTTCTAAGGGTGAGGCTCTTCTGATTGGCTGACGCCTAGAGTTTGGTCTCTTTTACAAAAAGAGGCTGATATGTTACAAAAGGGAATGAGGCCTAGGCCTTCCCTTTCTCTTTTGTACCTACTACTATGATATTTTTTATTACCGAGACTCCCAGTCCGACGACGGGGAATGATACAAAGCATGGGAATCTATGAAAGTTCCAATACTGGGGCAATTACTTGTTATATACTTCTGCTACGATACTGTCATTAGGATATTGACCCTGCCATAATTGCAGAAAACAGAACATTACCACAACATCGGACATCCCAATTTATTTATTTTGTGTCATTTATAGAGCGCACAGCTGCCGCAACAGGGCGTCCCGGCGCTAATGGATCTGGTAACAGGGATGCTATAGGGAAGGAAGATGGATTATAGGCAGAAGAGATGGGTCTTAAGGGATTTTCGAAATGCGGATTCTGTCTGACAAGCACGGAGGGCAATCGGGAGTTTGTTCCAGTGCTGAGTAGCACAGACTTCGAAAGTCTTCCCTCCTGAACGTGTCCTTTTAAATCTAGGAGTTGCAAGGAGAATTAGGGAATTGGAGCGCAGAGTTCTGGCGTTTTGGTATGGACGTAAGCTGCTTTTCAAATGGGCTGGTCCTTTACTCTTAGAAGCTCTATAGGCTAGAGTCATGGCCTTGTATACACATCTTTTAGCAATGGGTAGCCAGTGTAATCTACGGAGAAGAGGAGAGATATGTTGTCTGGGAGGAATTCTCTCCACCAGACGTGCTGCAGCGTTTTGAACAGTCTGGAGTTTTTTTACATAAGCCTGCCGTAATGCCTAGGTACAGCGCATTGGCGTAGTCGAGGTGGGAGGTTATCAATGCGTGAACCACAGTCTTACGGCAGTCAGAAGGCAGGTAGTTGATGAGCCTGTTCACTATTTTAATCTTAGCAAAGCAAGATGCTGCTACTGTTTGGACCTGGGCATTAAAAGTAAGATGGTTATCCCAACGGACCCCCAGGTTCTTTACAGAGTCTTTAGGTATGGGGGCTTGACTCAAATCTCCAGGACACCAGAGGCTGGAATCAAGAGGAGACGGTGTATTAAAAAACAGGATCTCAGTTTTTCCTGCATTCAGTCTTAAGGAATTAGAATCCATCCACTTAGAAATATCCCTAAGGCAGGATTTCAAAGGGTCAAATGCAGAAGCAGAAGGCTCATCAAAGGTAAAAAGTAGCTGAATGTCATCAGCGTAGGAAGTGGTTTTAATCCCAGTCCGTGCAATCATTTCGGCCAGGGGAGTGAAGTAGACATTAAACAGGAGCGGGCTCAAAGAAGAGCCCTGAGGAACTCCCCATTTAAGTGGTCTGGAGGGGAAAGTGAAGGGAGGGGTGAATACCTGCTGGGTGCGGTCCGATAGATAGGAGGTGATCCATTTCAGCACAGTGCCACCTATACCCAGATCCCCCAGCCTCCTCAGCAGAGTCTTATGAGAGACGGTGTCAAATGCTGCTGAAAGATCCAGCAGCACTAACACCGTCCTCGACCCACGGTCTAGCGTCCATCTCACCGAGTCAGCCATTTCAATTAGGGCTGACTCCGTGCTGGGGCCAGACCGGAAGCCATGCTGAGAGTCATGCAAAAGCCCATGGGATTCAATGTAATTGGCAAGCTGGGAGTGAGCCAATTTTTCCAGGATTTTAGCTGGAGCAGGCAAACATAACAATAACGTGCGTCATAAATAGACACAGCTTTAAGGGTAAAACTCACAAACAATGGCTTTAATAATATAGGCCAGAGTCCCCAGGGATCACTCTGTCGCACCCATAAAAGGCACACAGTGGCCAAATACTCAGCTAGACAATTAATCATAGATGAATACAATGAGGATCACATTTCCAGTTATTGTAGGTGCAACAGATTTAATCAAGAAAGTAGGTTGCCAACAGAGGTGATAATATACCGACTGCAGAAATAAGTTATTATTAGCATAATGCAAGGGTTATAAAGATAATTCACAACAAATTCAAAAGATTAATGCTGAACATTTTCTAAAGTCTACATAGAAGAAGGTTCATTGAAACTGTTGCATATATACAAGCAAAGCTCAAGTTGGAGAGACTAGTGCTGTTAGTCAAACCTAAGAAACCAATATATAGTGTAACCTAACATACTATACGACCATGCCAAATAGATCACCTCAATTAACCTAACCCAACCTTTCCTAAAATCTGAGACAGTTTAAGGCATGGGCAAAATGTGCCCTGAACCAGGGCCTCAACCTTTCAAGGGACCCCTGATAGAGCCAGCTCTGGTCTGTAGAGTTGTGACCTGATGACCTTGAACAATTCTTATACAGTTTGTTTTAAATACTGTGTTCCTTTAATTGATGTTAAATGTGTGTGATATAACCATGCAACATCAATTTAAAAAAAGCTTATTTAAGATCAAAACAGGACCTCTCATATTAGAAATGGCAGGGGAGGTGTCATAAAGACTATTTGCAATAATATTAGTGAGCGGCTGTTAATACTATAATATTGAAAAATATGTCACTAGCCATAAACATTAAATGCAAACAGAATTTGGGACACAAAACCCTTAAAATGCCCCTAACAAATCTGATAACCTAATCTAAAATGTAGACTAATTTTACCTAACGTACAACTTAAATTAACCTAACCTAACCTTACAGAACGTAACCTATAAACCCGAAAGCCTGACCCTAAATATAAACTACCATAGCATGTAACTAAACCGACACATGAAGTAATCTAACCCAGAAGACGACTCCTAAGCTAACCTACCTACCAGTGAAAGTGCATAGTTAATTTCTTCAAAAATTCGAGTAATACCATTTAATTTTTATCATGAAATTACACTTTTAAAGAAAATGTGGTTACAGGTATCTCCTGTTTTCCCATGTGAATACACACTTCAAGTAAAAAATCCAATAGGATTCGGCAAAAAAAAGTTTGAGAAGAAAATACCTTGTGTGAGACCTTTTTCGTGCAAATGAGACCCTCACATGCAATTCAACCTATGACCTAGGCAGACATGTAGCAAACTTTATAATAACATATAATCTACCATAGCATATTATATGCACAACATTAATCCCTTGCAAGCGGTGTCAATATTATCCCTGTGCAGGCGATTTAGAGAGTGGCCGGGAATCAGACAGCCCCTGGCCATCCTCCGCACACACCCACCGTGACGTATGATGGCAGGGGGCCGTCCGAAGCAACCAAGGGGTTAAAGACCTGAGAAAGATGAGGAATTCTAAACCCGCATCTCACTCCCATCCATTTCTGAATCCTTTCTCATCGCCTTCCTGAACTCATCCTTTGTCTGAAAACATCTCATGCTCTATTCAAGTCCCCACTGGTTACAGCAGCTAGCCTTCCACAAAAAAAGATATGAGGGGCACTGATTTCCCCAATTACCATGGGCTGGTTTTATAATAATCCATTTTAAACGCAGTTGGTTATTAAAATAAGGCAACCTTAGAACACCGATTAAAACCGTTTTTTCGATGGTGAATTGCCTTGTAGCGGCTCGCCCCTTACCCAGCGGCGAGTGATGCTGCATTCTGATGCGAGTGCTGTGCCCACTGGCACTTACACATTGTATGATGGCTGCCGGCCGCCAGTGACCTGATTTTTCACTGTTTCCACTCGAATTGGTGCTCACTGACATCTTTCATCTATTTTAGCCCAAGCAACTTTTTGAATATGCTTAGGCAATTCACATCATAATAATACGGATATCACTAGATAATTTCAGCCGAGACCTCCTCAGTCTATCGTAGAGGTATTCGCAGATGACCATGAGCTTAAAAACCTGCTAATAGAAGGTCTCGCTAGCAATTTCATTCAAATTTAGCCTAATGTATTTTAGTTCTACAGATGATGAAAAGGAGGTTGATTGTTGTGTACTGTATACATGCAATACTTTTAACACTACTACTAGTACTACTACTAATTATAATAGTAATACCAACTATACTACTTCGGTAGACAATTCAAGTTTCGAACAAGCAAATAAGTCTGTTTTTTTATGATTTGGGTTGACAATGCAGCTGTTGCCAGACAATTATGTAGGAATTACTAGGAGAGGGGCTTTGGCTTCACCCATGTGTTGGGTAGCAAGAATACATGATCTTACATGTTTTGATTGGGCAGTAGTCGTGTGCTACACATAAAAATGTGCTTGCCCTCCACACAGCTTTGATCATTTTGTTCATTCTGCCAGCTGCCTGTGCTTGAACTTTCAAGGGCACACACACTATTAACGTATATTAGATAACTAGATAATTTATGTTGTTTTCTCGGGCAGCCGAGCAGATGAATAATGGCAATTACTAAGCTACATGTTTTCTTTAGATCTGGTGTGACAGTGAAAATGTCACCTGACCTTTTAGCTTACACCAGTATTATTCCACACTTCTTTGGTTTCAAATACATAGTCATTTACATGCTATTTACTTGTAAAGCTTCAAAATACCATACTACATTCCTTTAAAGCTAAACGTAGTGGCTTTGCAAATGCTAGTTCTGTTTATAGTGACAAGCGTTTATATATATATAAAGATGTGTATGTGTGTGTGTGTGAGCCTTTATATGTATATATATATATATATATATATATATATATATATATATATATATATATACACATGTATGTGTGTTCATACACACAGATATGTGTATGGTAGTTATATAGATATATGTTTGTAAAGAACAGTATGTTGAGCACAGTGAGGTTGTGTAACAAAGAGTAAAGAGGCGCATATGTCTTGTTACGGCCTGCACCATGGACGTACACATTGCAATTCAAAAGTTGGCGATAGTGCAATAGTTTCCTGATGGTCACAGACATTGTCATGCAATAGCTTTGGGAGAGCTGGGGTCTGCACTGATTCTACTGTGTTCCAACACGTCAAGGGTCACCTACTACTGAATCATAATATATGAAACCGCTGCCTTGCAAACATCCTACTAAGCACATCCTTTGAGCTGTTCAAAATAAAGAAACCTATCTGAGCACACAGTGCAGATACTACCTTCATTCCTTTTGTACTATCTTCATTATTATTACAGATAGCATCTGTCTGTGCTCTGTTAATGCCTGGCTCTGTTGGAGGAGGCACCCACCACGTGCTAAGCAGGGATAAAAGGGCAGAGAAGCGCAGCCAGCATCATTGGCGTTCCATTCACCCAATACTACACTGGTATGAGCGAGTTAAAACTCCTTAGCTAGACCTAAAACCAGGGCCGGACTGGAAACCAAAATCGTCTCTGGCAAACTGCTCGGCTGGCACCCTGCCAGGGGGAGGGGGGGGGGTGCGGATGAGCTGTTTGAAAGTGCTGGTTTCGGCCGATTTTGTCCTTGGTGACAAAAACGGGCCCCCAGCGGCACAAAACCGGCCCCTGCCCAGGCGGCCCTCCGGGGAAATGCCCGGTGCCCGCTACGGCCAGTCCAACCCTGCCTAAAACAGAGGAAACAGAGTAAAGGTAGAGCTCCTAAACTGATACGCACAGCCACAGGCTATTTTGGAACAAATGAACAGATTGATCTTCTAATGAAAACTGCTCAGGCCTTGACAAGGTTATATAGAGAAATATCTCCTGGAAGATGGATTGTGCGCATCCAACCTTGTGGATACCTGGACGGTGTCCTTGATCTAGTGCCTGGATGCAAGAGGAGACCGAGCATTGTCGCTGGTATTGTATTATGATACCGGGAGACTTGAGGTCTCAATTAAAGTTTGCCAAAACCCACCCTGGCAAATTTATTCTGAGAGATTGGGGGGAGTACCAGGTTTCTGGGGCAGAACCTCATCCGGTTCTGCTAGTAGTAACCCGTGACCCGCTCCCTGTCCAGTGCAGATCTGTCAGTCACCTGGACATCAGAAAGCCCACCGTAAATGTACACTTTTCCTATTTTGGGACAACCACCATAACAGGGGCATTTCTTTTTTGTTTTTCAGAAACATGTCCCCTTTTTAGGGATTAGTTGTAAAAACAATAAAGTTTGCCAAGCTGGACCAAAACAAAATGGCAACCAGTCTGCATATTTCGTTGACTTTTCAACCAGCACATTGGTAGATTCACAGAAGGCAGAGAGATAGATCCCTGTCAGGCAGGCATTGGCCTCCTCTGCCATAGTGAGCTGGTGGACAGCCAATGGGCGTCTAAATTAACTTCACGATTTCTAACCCCGGTTTCTTTACTTGTTTTGAAAAAAAAGGAATCAGAGCTGCAGATATTAAGGCCAAGTAGTAAAACAGGTGATCTTTCCCCATGTACCAGTTAGTCCCACAGCCTCTGACAGTAGAAACTGGATTTTGTTCCACTTTCTTGAATTTTGGTTACATTCGAACAAGGGGCTACTATATTGAGAGCATCTACTCTGTTTTCTCCACAACTCCCATGTTGGGTACAGCAGTGAGACATACTTTCCCTAAAAATGCATCCAAATGAGATTAGTAAAACAAGATGTACTTTCTATTACTTTAATATTTATCTCCAAAGAGTTTCTTCTAGAAAATATTTGACAGACAGGCATACCCCAAGGAACAAAATAGCTAGCTTCACAATGCCCCTCTGCTTGCTCCCACATGTACTAATACAACATAAACCATAATTTGAAAATTATACTTATTCACATCACCCATAAATAAAATATGAATTTGTTTACCAGTACAGTCTGTTTGCTCAGTTAGTTAAAGAGACACAAATAGGAAAGTCCCAAGAAGAAAACATCTCAGAAACACTGGGGTAGAAATAGATAAAACATCTCAGCTACTGTTGCTTATATCTCTATATTTATTGCCATATACGCCATTCCAGATCCTTCAAAACCAAATTCAACTGGTTTCAATGTGAAGTAGTATAACCAATTTGATACTCTTTCCGGTTGTGTCTGTCCAAAACACAGTCTCAAAGCAATTGCAAACTTAAAGTCTCATTGCTATGTGAAACCCATTCCACACCCTCAGGTGCACATGTTGGTTAAGCAATCAAGCTCATGAAAGTTTTAAAACACGTATAACATTTATAACTACTTCCTACACACACACGCAGTCTCTTTGCACATCTAGGCTTCCGCTGTGTTGCGTCTACAGATATTTAACGTTAGTGACAAGGTATTTCTAGTACTCTCTAGACGTGACACTTATCAAGAGAGTGTATCTTTCAGGCCATAGAGTAGGTGCCAGTACATCTATTAATGTTTGCAAAATCTGTTGCCATATTTGGCGGTATTCTCAAATTTGACCCTATGTTAGTGTTGCGGTGTTGGAAATGGCCCTTTTGCAGGATTACCCTCAAACTTTTTGCTTCTTCCTCCTTTATTTTTCCTGAACTGTGGTTGTTGGCAATAGGACTCTGGGAACTTTACCACTGCTGATCAGTGTTAAAGTGCATATGCTCTCTGTATAAATTGCTATTGTGATCAGTTATCCATGATTGGCATATTTGTTTTACCAGTAGGTCTCTAGTAAAGAGCACCGAGTGTGCCAGGGCTGGTGATTCAAATGCTATTAGTGGGCCTGCATCATTAATTGTGCCACCCACATGAGTAGCCCTAAAATGGTTTCTCAGGCCTGCCACCACAGTGCCTGTGTGCAGTTGCTAATTGCCATGCGGACCTGACCAGTGTTCACACTGGCCAGGCCTAACCCTTCCCTTTCTGTGCAAATTGGATACCCCTATGGAAGACCCTAGGTACCCCCCTGGGCAGAGTGCAGTGTATGTGAAAGGTAGAGCATGTACTAGAGTAGGTGACATGCTCTAGTAGTGAATGACGGCCATTTTCGTATTTCACTATTGAAGGCTATAATGGGGAATGCTGTGTATAATGTTTACCTGCATATCTTCCCATAGGAGCAAGATAGCAAATTGTAGTCTGGTATCCCTGAACTCAGAATTTAATAACCCATATTTTAGGAAGGATTGTTTTTAAATCCTGTGTTTGAGAACAGCACTTTTAGAAGGTGGCTGTTCTCTAGTCTAACCTTTCTGTGTGCCTCTGCCTGTTTGTGAATTGACTGTTTGGTTTGTAAGTGCCAGGGGCTGGGGTGGCTACAAGAGGCTGGATGGGAGGGAGGAGTTGCACTAGGGGCCTGAATAGGGCTGTGCCTGCCTTCCACAATGCTGGCTCCACCTCCTGCTGGGTGGCTGATGACCCTTCCCCTCTCTCTCAAAGGAAAGAAGGAGTCAAGTAAACAAAGTGCTCCAGGTCTGACAAGAAGTGGTTTGGGCAAAGGAAAAGGCCTCTCTGCCTTCAAAGAACAAAGAAAATATGGGTATAAATAGGGATACCCAGACCCCTGAACTTTAGATCATCCTGGAATCAAGAAGGAACTTCTGCCAAGGAGAAAGCTGGAAGACTGAAGAAGAAGGACTGACCTGCTAAAAGGCTGGCCTGCAGTTTATTTCCTGCTAAGGAGAGGGGAAGAACTTTGCTGTTGCTTTATCCCCTTGCTTGAAGAGATCTCCAAGGGCCTGAGGAGAGCTGGCCTCTTGTTAAGAAGTCCCAGGAACAAAAGGACTTCACCCCCAGCTTCACCCCTGAACTCTGCTGTGTGAGTGCTGACCTGCCTAGAGTGCTTGATCCATTTGTGGGGCATCTGGAGGTTGGCACCTGCTGTTTGGGGAGCTGGAAAAGAAGAAGTAAAGAAGATCTACAAATTTGCACGCATCGCTCGCTTGCGGAGCGCATCGTCGACAGTGCGAGAGAATTCCTGTTGCTTCGAAGATCGTCGCAGAGCCTGTTGCCGCTGCAAATACCGAGGCATCATTCGCTTGTGGAGCGCATCGCCCCAGTGCGGGAAGATTCCTGTCGCTGCGAGTATCGTTGCAGAACCTGTCTTCGCTGTGAGAACTAACGCACCACTTGCTTGCGGACCGCATCCCGTCGCTGCGTACATCATCGCAGAGTCGAACGCCATCGCATCGAGGGGCAGCGACAGAAGAAGATCAACGCTGCGCCGCACTGAAGATCGTCGCCGTCCCGAAGATCGTCACATTGTGCCTTTGCGAGACACTTCCAACCGGAGAACCTGCACCCCGGAATCCATACAAGGTATCGCATCGCTCCCCATACAAACCGGATTCGTTGCAACACGCCTGCTACGTACAGTGGGGTTGTCGCATCGCCTCCCCGTGGTCTCAGGAGTGACGCATCGCTTGTTTTCTGACGCTGCAGCTGCTGCTTGGAACTTTTGTCGCATCTGAAGGTAATTTGGGCTAAAAGTGACACACCTGTAGATTATTTTGACAAAAACCCTGAACTCTTTCTAAAATCATATTCTTGAATTGTGTATGTTGGATTTTTCTCATTTTAGACTTGTTTAGTTTAGATAAAGATACTTTATTTTTCTAACCTGGTGTGGAGTCCATTTGTGGTGTTTTCACTGTGTTACTGTGAGTGTTTGTACAAATACTTTACACATTGCCTTTGATAAGCCTGTCAGCTCGTGTCAAACTCCTAAGGGGGTGACCAGGGGTTATCTAAAGAGTGTATCCCCCTTACCCTGACTAGTAGCAAGGGTCCCTATTTGGACATTGGTACCTACCTCTGCCAACTAGAGACCCTCAGATCTTACATCCGGTAATAAGCGGTGCATGTTTTGCACGTCATGAAAACACAGACAAAATATAAGTATATCATACCAATTTTACCATCTTTAGTCAATAGAGTCTTTTGGCCCTTAGGTGACAACTTGTTTCTGTCAAAAACACTACATACCAGACCTTCTTCAGGATTGTATAAAACTTCTTAAATCACTGCCTTGGGAATGCCTAGACCAGAGGCAGTTCTCACATTTTATAATATTACTTATACCTTACTAATATCGAGCCACTTGCAAATAAAAGATGACACCTCATGCCATACCATTGGTTTTCTACGTCTATATTCACATGCTATGTTTCTCAAAGTTTTATTTGACCATTAGGACCATAGCTGGTATTGTACATCCCTACTGCTACTTTTTCTCTCCAAGGTCACGCATAGGGGCTGATTACGATTTTGGTTGAAGTTTCCCCCACCCGAAATTGTCTTGGGCATTGGTCTCACCAACAATTGGTCAGCGGTCTAGACCAACAAATCAGGACATGACCGAACACTGCCACAGGGTGCAGGGATCAACAGGAAGGCTCCATAGGTGCCCCCCAACTCCAATCGGAGGCCATGCACCCATGTGTGCCCTTCTGAGGGCCCACAGTCGAGTTCCAACATCCCTTCTGTGTTGGAAAGGCCAGCACGGAAAGGCTGTCGAAACCCGACATTGTAATTCCTAGGGCGGAAAGAGCCGCCCTTGGGGTTACTGGCCACATTCCGACTAGTGGACGAGCTGTCCGAGCCCATCCGAAGCCTGTCAGAATGACCGTTCGATTTCTTGTCTGCCCGCCTCCATTATAATAAGGAGGTTGAAAGGAATCAGAGGGGCATATTATGATGTGGTTGGAAAGGCTCTCACGACGGTCGGAGCCTTTTACAACCGCATCGTAACCAGCCCATCAGTTGTGGTTCAGGCCTTCCAATCATCCTACTACATTGGCCAAATTAAATGTATCATAAAAATAGTACCTATTAGATACCACCTAAATGTTTTTGAGAAAGCACAATATTAAAAGCATTGGATTATGAAACTGTTACTATACAACTAACAATTATGCCCACATTTTATATATTGGATAATGCTCTTAAAAGGTGTAATTTAATGAGCTTAATTGCCACAGTACATAGATTGCTCGTTCAGCCCTATTCTCCAGACAGAGTTCCAGCCAGGCATAACTGCAACTAAGTGTGAGATCAGGAGAAATTGGGAGTAATGTCAGTTTATTCTGATGTCCAAACTTGGGGTCAGACATTCTACAAAGTAAAATGGATCTCAGTTTTACAATAATTTGGCTTTTACTTCGTAATTTTCATAGCTAGTAAAGTTTAAAAGTAGAAAAATGCAAGCTTCAGGGACTCTTAAGAAAGGGGGGAACTGTTCTTGGTGCCTTGGGTTATCGCATGGGGACTGCTGCCACTCGGAACCGGTACTCCACTCGTAGCACTACTAATACGCCAATCGCTGTCCCCTTCACAGTCATAGGAACCAATGCTTTGAAACACGCCTCTAGCCTGCAATCCACCAGAGAAATGCCAGAGAGGCAACCTGGCCTTGGTGTGGCAAGGAAGGTAATTAGAAATGGAAGACACAATACTAAAGTTCTCCAAAAGATTGACCGTCAGCGCCTATACAAAAATATACCCGTTTCAAATGCTTTTATTGCAGAACATAAAGCTAGAGTTGGGGATAATCATGGGATAAAAAGCTGCAGCACATGATACAGGCTTTCAGTGCCTATTGCGTGGCTACCCGCCCACAGCATCCCTCGTGACGCGAGGAATTAGAGCTCACTCTTCCTACCAGCCTGTGAAAAGCAAAGATAAAGCCAGATTAACATCCATCTTGCCTCTCCTCGCAGCCCACCCAGCAAGCTGTTCTGTATCTAGACTCTGCGTGTGTATGACAAGAGCGCTGCACTGCGGCGGGGACTTCAATATGTCTTCTGCTCTCAGCCCTTTTCAGGATCATAGACACTACGCCATGTTGTGATATCACATATGGGGTGAGTGGATGACTCTTTTAAGGCGAAAAGTATGCACTTAAGTCCTTTCAAGAAAATTCATTGCTTGACAATAATTCAGCTA
The DNA here is from genome assembly GCF_964263255.1 of Lissotriton vulgaris. Classification (NCBI taxonomy): domain Eukaryota; kingdom Metazoa; phylum Chordata; class Amphibia; order Caudata; family Salamandridae; genus Lissotriton; species Lissotriton vulgaris. The sequence continues at coordinate 46,113 of NW_028241043.1, read as the reverse complement.
CACTCAAATCTCCATTCTTTACCACTCAACAAACTCCAGATAGTTCTTCTATATTTACAGTTGCAATTTTAGCCAGTTTTATCTCACTTTAGTCAGTTTCCATAAGGCAGTAAAGCAGAAAGATAAACTATGGTGCATTTGAGAAGTTTTTAGATCTAGTACGTTACAGTAACCATGATACTTTTGTGTAATGCTCTTCTCAGTGCTGCCCTCTTCCGGTCGACACAGTAAACTGTAGGTCTTCCTTTGACTCAATGAATGCTCCACAGTTACATAGTGATGTAATGAATCATTTAGAATCTTGAGGTAAGATCCTTTGGATGCTAGTCATTGTCACAATTTAATTTAACTGCGGGTTTCTAACGCGCTAGAATCAACTCCCGAAGGAGTATCTCTGCGCAATAGACCGCTGGGGAACCCGTCCTGGCTTTCCCTGTGAGATGGTCCCTACTGGGTTTCTCCAAGGTGAAACCAGGCATCCCCGGCGTATGTGGGGGGCCGTTGTGGAGATGAGGCAAGCTAATGCCCAGAGTTGCCGAGTGTGATCCCTGGTTAGAGTAGGCACTGAGATGAGAATTATCGAGTCCGCTGACCCTGGTCCACAACCCTGCCACGTCGGGAATTGAACCCTGGTCCTGGGCCGTCCTCTGCTCCCGGGTCTGCCGCCTCTAACCAGTGTGCCACACCACTCCACTATGAGGAAAAGGCTGGAGAACCGTGTTCTGATTTCTAAGCCTTAATAGCAGGGTCATTGGTACTATGCAGCAGGATAGGGACAAGTTATGTGGCAGGGTTGAGTAAATTATGTGGCAAGAAAAGGCACATTGTGCAGCACATTTTTTAATAGTATTACTTAATTATTTTGTATTTTCTATACTCCTTGACACTGTCTGGACATTGGGCGCACCTCATTAGTACCAGTTTAATACCCAAATATAGCAGTAAGCAACAGTGCCCTGCTTATAAGTTTGAACTTGAGACATCCCTGAATACAATAATTCATTAAACAGCTTGTCAAGTACAATGGTAGCATGCAGCAATCCAGCATCACTTAGGCTGTGAGACAACATTGAGGGGAACGCTCCCTACTGGTAATCACATGACAGGTGTACAAGTTCGTGCCAAAGTTCAACATTTCTCTAGTAGCGCCGCCAAAACAACAGCACTACTCACTCCATCAACAGCTGCAATTGGGCCTCTCTTGTCTTCTCCACTGGTCAGAAGTTCAACAGTTCCATTTATTCTGGTGGGTTATTTCCCATCCATTGCTCCTTACTTCCTATGCATGGATGCCATAAGCCGGTAGGGGGCACCTTGCATGGAGGGCTTCAGATTCTTTCATTTTTGATTGATACTAATACCTAGATTTCTTGTACTTCAGTGAAAAAATATCTGCAGTTTTGTATGTTTTCTAAAGTGTCAGTTGTTATCTCGTGATAACTTCTGTGCACTCAAACCTTACAAGTATTGTCAGAAGGCTGTGAGACGTACGTAGGGTAAAGATTAAAATAGCACCCAGTATTCTTCAATCACCACTCTAGGTGAGAGAGATTCGTTTTAGGAGTTTCTTAAAAGGGCTGTAGTTTATTTCTACTCTCAGTTGGTGGTCCCGTGCATGCTTTAAGTTTTGTATGAATACACCGGCTCTGATAAAGGACTAGAGTTTGACACCTCCAGTGCAGCAGTTTCCAGTACTGTGCTGTGATTTCATGATCTCTGGGAATGCAACTTTAAAAAGAGGATGGAGTTTTGGCTGACTCATTTTGGGTAAATTCGGCCAGAGACATAAGTGGTCCCCTTTCTTCTCCGAAAATGGTTGGAGATTCCTCCCAGTAAAGGACTGGAGTACCTTCCATTCATTATGCAAAGCAAAAAGCATCAACCTCACAATCGATGGGGGTGCGGATGTGGGGCATATTGCATGGGGTGAAATGTGTGTGTTTACGCAAGGGACTCCATTCCTCCTCTGTTGTCTTCTCCACACAGTGAGAAGGCCAGATGACTTCTGAGTGAGAACTCCACAGAGCAGAAGTAAGAGCCTGTGTGAGATGCCACCTACCATACCAGTGCTATGCCTGGAAATCTGTACCTTCTGCACCCTGTCTGTGTGCTCTGCCAGGCATGTTCGGTAATAGAAAACAAATTGAAAAGCACACCCAGGTCCTGGTTTACATCTCCGCCCGTACAGATTATTTTTGTGATTGGGCCCAGCATGTTTTAATAAATGCTAGCTCTGAGAATAGACATTTGCCACTGACATCTGCAGTGATCTGCAAATCACATGATTGGATTCTGGCAAGGCAACTCACCCTACTATCTCTCGAAAGACAATAAAAAAGTACCATTAAATTGGGTAACAGGAACCACAGATGACATGGGGCCGATTCACAGAACTAACTTAAGACAAAATCCTAAACTTACTACTTTTGGTATTCACTGAAGTTAGGATTTTATCTTAAAACAGACTTAAGACAGAATCCTAACTTAAGCCTGTCTTAAATCTGTCTTAAGTCTGTCTTAAGACCAAATTCTAACTTCTGTGAATACTAAAAGTAGTAAGTTTAGGATTTTGTCTTAAGTTAGTTCTGTGAATCAGGCCCCTAGTTTTAAATTATAAATCGGGAGAAACTTTAAATAATTTAGGGCCTGGTTATGAGTTTGGCAGTGTGCGAGCGGCCCACCATGCCAGCACCCTGCTCCCACACTACAAAACTCAACCACCCGTCAGGTTAGGAGTTTTCCCTTGGTCTGGTGGGCAGTTCCGCGGCGCTACTATTCAAAGGCTCACAAGTTTTAGAAAGGCAGAGCCGCGGGACTGCCAAAGCCTGTTCCTGTATGGCATGGACTTTGAAATCCAGGCCGTGCAGGAACAGTGGGTGCATGCACACAGGTGAGGACACCATATGTCCCCCCTGCTTACATCTACAGACCCTGTAGCCCTGCATGGCACCCTTTGTTTTCCTCACCACCACACTTTTCATCGCAGGCTCACTGCCATGAAAACTGCGGCTGAGAGGAAACTCATAATATGCTTGCGATGTTGCGGCGGCACCACCACCAGCATATTGCCAGCCTCTGACCACTGCATGACCGCCAGGGATCCCCCTGGTGGTAGCAGGGGTTCCGTGACAGTCTGACCGCCCAACTTGCAATAAGGCAGTCGGAGCACTCTACAAACCCATTGTCTTTGATTATAAACATCTATTCAACTGATTATTTTTTCGTTTATTGTTGCCAGATGGCACACTACAGAGTTGCCTCACTTTTTGTGAAGCAGCGGCGGCGTAAAAATGCAGCTCATTTACAACGTGACGCACCTAGGCAGATGCGTCACATTGTAAAGCCCTGCATCACATTATACCTGCAGGGTGGGCGTTCCCATGCCAAAATGCCTTGTAGAAATGACGCAGTGAAATCTACAAGATGTCACTGTGCTACTACTTTGACGACACTGTGTCAAAACCTTACACCTGTTTGAAGCAGGCGTAAGGAGTAACTCATCGCAATGAGGATTGGCTTCCCCATGCATCGTCCTTCCAACACGACTCCAGCAATGTGTGACTTTTGCACGCACAGATGCGTCAGAATTTCTGACTCATCTGTCAATCCTTGCGCCATGGTACGCTGTATTGTAAATATGTCGCATCCATGGTGGCGCAAGGGTTTCTCAGGGTGGCACAGGGAAAGTGACGCATCTTTACAGTTGCGTCACTTTCTTGTAAATCTGCACCTTAGATTTCAGAATGCTGCTGGATAAATTGACAGGAACGCCTCAACCAGATATTACCACTAGCCTTTAAGAGTTTGTGACCTTCGGCCTAGCACTCACATCTTACTCCTTGCTGCATGTTCAGGCTTGCGGTGGTTGACTAAAAACGAGCAATCTTCAGTAGAGTGAAACACTGGTTTTATAGCGAAACACACCCCGGAGTTAGAAAACCACGCTAAACTCATATTTTTCTTAGGTGACACGCTATAAATATGTCTTCGTTGAGTGGAATTAGTGCACATTTGAAACTATTGTATACAACAGCCGTTGTCTATGGAGGGGACCTTTGCGTTTTTGTTTGTGAGTGTGCACGTGTGCACACGTGAAAAAAGGTAAGTGACCGGCGAGCTTCTTGGTGTTGCCAGTGCTTTTATACTGGGTGATGATGACGGACATCTGTGCCATCCTGTATGCCTTTTGATCTCATCAGTCTGTGGGCTTTTGAGATTCTACTTGACATTTTACGTTAAATAATTCAGGAGATGCTGAGTTCTGAAAAAAACTCGCTGTTTCGACGTCAGTCTGCCGGGGAAGGGCTGGGGTTCCAAGCACGAGGCTAACGATATTGAGCCCATGGAAGTGAACTTTTATTATTTACAGGCAGCGGGTCACAGCAGATGTTGATCTTCCTGTTGCTCTCTTGCCAGACGCTCAAGTGCCAAGGACATCGATAAACAATTAGAAGAGGTGGCTCCACGCTGCAGAAGGCCTCGCGGCTGTTCTGCATAACTCCACGCCCCGCGTGCTTTGAGGGGGTATATTTAGCCCGCCCGGTCAAATGTACGGGAAATAGACCTGTCTGTGCCTCGGACCCCAGGTGAGGCGGTCCGCGATGGATTGCTCCGATGGCAGTACCAATCTCCCCCCTTTCCTCCCCGCACACTTAAGATCGAATCAGCAAACGTGACGTCCAGCATTAAAAAGCTGCAACAGCTGTCTTGTTCTCTTCCCCCTGCGAGCGCTCCATTCTGCTAGTGACAAGGTGCAATGATTGTTGCTAGGAGACTGTTGCTCCGAGTTACAAATCAACTCGCAATGTAAAAGAGCATTGCTAACATGGAATATTTGTTCTGCGGTAGTACTGTGACATTTTCTCTTGTAGTCCAGTAAGTGTTCTTATTTTTCACACGAGGTATTTCAATGAATTCTGTTCCCATCGTCGCCTTGCATCAAAAAGGTGTATTGCAGGCTCCACATATTACCTGTAATAAGTGTTCTTTTTAGCAAAAGATGGATTTTTACTGCATCTTTTATAATAAAGACTAGAGGTCAGGAGCTCTCTGGCAGAAATCTTTTCTTGGCCATAATTTTTTCAGCTTCGCTGGTCTGCAAAATTCCTTTGCAGCCGCCAATAAATTGAGTGGTAACACTGAATGTGTATTCATTGCAGCACTATAACGTGCATTAGTGGAGCAAATGTTCACTCCTTGTGGGCGCACTAGCGCTGAATAACAGATGTTTTTTGCTACCTAACTCAAGGAACCCATTTTATGGTCTGGCTTGACAATGCAGGTGTCGCCAGACAATTATGAGAGCATCACTAGGGAGGAGCTTTGGCCAGTGGTGAAACACAGGCCCCCGCAGCCCTCGCGGTGCAGGCAGGGGGGCCCCAGGCTCCAAGAGGCCCCTCAGCACAATACTCTGGGTGGTGTGCTCCTGACTGAGTCTGGACATTGCAACGGGGACCCCTCAAGTTTCGTTACGCCAATGGCTGTGTCTCCACCCACACCTTGAGAGCCAGGAGTACAGTTTTGATTGGGCAGACGTTTGTGCGCTTCCACAAAAATGGGCTTGCCCTTCATGCAGCCATGATCATTTTGTTAATTTATCCAACTCCCTAAGCTTGAACTTTCAGAGGTACACAATACATAGGAATGCTATTAAAGTGTTTTAGATAACTAGATAATGTATGTTTTATTTGTTTGGCAGTAGCACAGCTGGAAGGAGGGTAGGCATTAACCAACATGCATTTTTATGTCTGCTTGACAGCGCAACATTCACCTGACCTTTTAACCCCTTGGCCGTGGCGCAAATTTCACCACAGGGAGGGGTGGGGTGAGCGCTGCGCCACCATGCTCGTGACCGAACCACACTGTATGAGTCACGGGCGGCCTGTGCTCATGACGGCATGGTTCCATCACGGCCCTGCCTGCTCATAATTTCGCCGCACAGGCCAATGCTTGTTAAACATCTAAAGGATTAAAGGCTTAGTAGACATGCCAGGATTCAATATGTACATTAGATCAAGTGCAGATTCCTTAAATGAATTTATTTGTTGACTGTACCACCAGACATGGGGGCTGATTTAGAGTTTGACTGAGAGAACACTTTGCCTTTTTCACCAAGCTCAAGGTTTGGTCCACCCAATTTAGAGGCAGTCTGTCAAGTATATTGAGGTTGTAGCCTGCCCCGGCTCCAACACCGACATACTCCACCAAAGGTGAACAGCCATTTCAGGTAGCGAGATGACCGCCTTCCCAATTTAGAGTGGGCTATCAATGGGTTTGATTTGCTGTCCAATGGCACTGTAGAACTAAATCTAGTGACTCCCATGGTGGGCAACACTTTTTAATTTTTTTAAAACAAGTTCACATTGTAGAATTTTGACTGACAGTTATTCTGTTGCTGGAGCCCTCTGTCAAACATTTACAACAGTGACAGGAACCAATGTAGCAATAGTTCCTGCCAAATTCAAATTCAAAACAGAGCTTTATTCGATTTAGATGGATGTATGACGTTAGCACGCATACATTTACCACGCATACCATTCCCACGCATTTTTTACAATGCAGGACCCTTTACAACGAATGCCTTTACAACGCATTACACTACAACGCAGATACTATTACAACGCATACTATTACAACGTAAGTATAGGTAAGTATATAATATTTTAAAATAATGTAACAAATAATTATTTAAATATTTTAATTAATTATATTAATTTTTATTTAAGAATTTGTAAATATATATGTTAAAAATACCCCTATACCCCAAATCCAGCTCTGAACCCTAAAAATACCCCTGTACCCCATAACCCAAACCCAGCCCGAACCATAAAAATACCCCTGTACCCCAAAACCCAAACCCAGCCCTGAACCCTAAAAATACCCCTGTACCCCATAACCCAAACCCAGCCCTGAACCCTAAAAATACCCCTGTACCCCATAACCCAAACCTAGCCCTGAACCCTAAAAATACCCTTGTACCCCAAAACCCAAACCCAACCCTGAACCCTAAAAATACCCCTGTACCCCAAAACCCAAACCCAGCCCTGAACCCTAAAAATACCCCTGTACCCCAACACCCAAACCCAGCACTGAACCCTAAAAATACCCCTGTACCCCAAAACCCAAACCCCGCCCTGAACCCTAAAAATACCCCTGTACCCCATACCCCAAACCCAGCCTTGAACCCTAAAAATACCCCTGTACCCCATAACCCAAACGCAGCCCTGAACCCTAAAAGTACCCCTGTACCCCATAACCCAAACCCAACCCTAAAAATACCCCTGTACCCCATAACCCAAACCTAGCCCTGAACCCTAAAAGTACCCCTGTACCCCATAACCCAAACCCAGCCCTGAACCCTAAAAATACCCCTGTACCCCATAACCCAAACCCAGCACTGAACCCTAAAAATACCCCTGTACCCCATAACCCAAACCCAGCCCTGAACCCTAAAAATACCCCTGTACCCCATAACCCAAACCTAGCCCTGAACCCTAAAAATACCCCTGTACCCCATAACCCAAACCTAGCCCTGAACCCTAAAAATACCCCTGTACCCCATAACCCAAACCTAGCCCTGAACTCTAAAAATACCCCTGTACCCCATAACCCAAACCTAGCTCTGAACCCTAAAAATACCCCTGTACCCCATAACCCAAACCTAGCCCTGAACCCTAAAAATACCCCTCTACCCCATAACCCAAACCTAGCCCTGAACCCTAAAAATACCCCTCTACCCCATAACCCAAACCTAGCCCTGAACCCTAAAAATACCCCTGTACCCCATAACCCAAAACCCAGCCCTGAACCCTAAAAATACCCCTGTACCCCATAACCCAAACCCAGCCCTGAACCCTAAAATACCCCTGTACCCCATAACCCACTACCCCCAATAAATGTTTTAAAAAAAGATAAACTTACCTATACTTACGTTGTAATGGTATGCGTTGTAATAGTATCTGCGTTGTAGTGTAATGCGTTGTAAATACATGCGTTGTAAATACACTTGCGTTATAATAGTTTCGTTGTAACAGTATTTCGTGGTAAAAGATGCGTGGTAACGGTTGTATACCGATTTAGATAGGAGAAATCACAAAAGCATAGGAAATAAAATAATTGACACCGTCTTGATCACACGCATTTAAAATTATTGCTATGCAAAACACTAAAAACAGCTGGTAAAAAAACTCATGGTTCCGGCCAATCCTACGAGACATCAGCAGGCCCAGCGGACAAGTCTAGATTTTGGTGCAGGATATCTATCATGGAAATTTTTACTACGTTTTTATGGATATGGGGGGGGGGGGTTTGTAATGATTTTAATTAATCAAACAATAAACTTATACTATACTATACTATCATGGCATCTGAGTAAATTACTCAATTTCCTAAATGTACACTACTCCATCTGCCTAAATGTAAATCAGGGCCATGTCTATTATATTCATGGGCAGAGTGGCTATAGTACAACTACTTTTTAATATGTAATGTGCCAAAAACATCACCATTTTTATTGTGCACCGCCCCTATTTTTGCCTGTCTGGTTTTGCTGGATTTACTGTGTGCGCTTGGTTACTGCTAAGTGGTAGTAAAGGGCCTCTGGGCCTCCGATTCCTCCGTAGAACTTATGCTGTACATTAGATCGCCCTGTTTGGCCAACTTAATTCCCAGTGTAAATGGTGCCTAAGGCGCACCTATGGCACAAAGGGTTATATGCCATATGTGGGCTGCTGTGTGTATTTTAAGGCAAAATGATAAAAGAATATGTCTCTCAGACGCACCACGGTGCTCTGGCTGGGCTGAAGTTTAAATAACCCACAGTAACACATGGCAAATGAAAATGTATTTTCCATGTAGGAAAATACAATATTTATATAGTCATAAGTCGCCTTTAAAGAGTGCCTTATAAGTCCATAGGAATGAGTGCTAACAAACAAAAATAAGGTGAGGCAGTAAATGTATCCAACCATCGATGCAACCTCAGCGGCTTTGTAATCCAGCTTTGTCGCGCATGGAGCTTTAACCAAAAAAACAAGTGCTTCAGCTGAAGCTTGATGATAACATACTCAACTTTAAGGGACACATGCCAGTCACAGCCTTAGACCTGGACCCCTGGAAAATGATGACTTCCATTTCAGAGACAGAAGGTAAAACCTATGACCAGGCCACTCGTCTGCTGTATTTGACTTCCTGTGTTGTGTTCTCTACTTTAAGAGTGTTAGTCATGCTTAAATGTAACACATATTTTTCTGTGGATTGCCTGCTGCTTGTGCCGCTATAACCAGGGTTTGATCAGAGATCGTCTAAGGGCCAGATGCATCAAGCGAAATGCGCTCGCAAAAGGGCCAGATTCTCAGAATCTGGCCCTTTGCGAGTGCAATTTTTGCATTTGGGATGCATCATCCCAAATGCAAAAATCGCAAATAGAGAATTCGCTAAAATGTGATTGTTTGTATTTAAGGAATCTCTAATTGAGATTCCTTAAATGCAATGCATGAAAGTATCAATAATAGCGAATTCGCTAATAGGGCACGCAAATTACCATGAAGTACAACTTCATGGTAATTTGGAAAAACTTTGAAAAATGCACTTTTGTGCATTTTTCAAAGTTTCATGTTGCGCACACACAAGCCCTAAGGGCATGTGTGTGCGCAACATATGTGCACAGATCACATTCAGGGGTGTAACAGGGTGTCCTTTGGACACCCCTGCACCCTTGAACTCACAATCTCAATTTGCGAATCGCTAATTTCGCAAATTGAGATTGTCTTCCCATTCATTCCTATGGGCCTCTAGGCCCATAGGAATGAATGGGGAGGTATTCATTAATTGCGACTCGCAATTTGCGACTCGCAATTAAGGAATCGCTATTTTTTGTGTGATTGCTTGATGCATTCCATTTTGCTATTCCTTATTAGCGATTCCTTAATTTTCGCTAATAAGGAATCGCAAAATGGATGCTTGATGCATCTGGCCCTTAGTTCTGACTAAATTGAGCCAGAATTGATTTAATAAGTTGGTGTGTGCAACTTGCTCCTAAATGAATAACCCCATTTTTGAATAATGTTTCTATTTATATTCCAGATATAAAGGTGCCTTGGATAAATAAGCAGCACCTGGTACAGCATATTATTTTTATAACTATCAATATGGAGGACATGTCTGCACTGGGGTGGCTGAGTGAGCTAAAGAATGGTGATGGATTAAACCCAGATCAGTTAACTGGGGGTGAGTGTTTTGATTTGCTCAAACGCTCCGTCCATCATCCCCTTTTGTTTCGCTTTGTTCGCCCTAAGTCGGCAGGGTATGCTCAGACGTGAGTCCCTTGCTCAATTGGCCACTGAATTCAAGATAGCCTGGCTGATGAGGATTATGAATCCGAAACCGGTCCCAGGATGCTTGTTTCCGGTCCAGGGAAGACATGGCTTGGCAGTTCGGGCTGGACTGTTCCCATGAGGCACAGGGTCAGACTGATTTGCATATGGCCATGTCTGAACTCGGGTGGCTGAGTGAGCTAAAGAATGGTGATGGATTAAACCCTGATCAGTTGACTGGGGGTGAGTTTTTGATTTGCTCAAACGCTCCGTCCATCATCCCCTTTTGTTTCGCTTTGTTCGCCCTAAGTCGGCAGGGTATGCTCAGACGTGAGTCCCTTGCTCAATTGGCCACTGAATTCAAGATAGCCTGACTGATGAGGATTATGAATCCGAAACCGGTCCCAGGATGCTTGTTTCCGGTCCAGGGAAGACATGGCTTGGCAGTTCGGGCTGGACTGTTCCCATGAGGCACAGGGTCAGACTGATTTGCATATGGCCATGTCTGAACTGGGGTGGCTGAGTGAGCTAAAGAATGGTGATGGATTAAACCCAGATCAGTTGACTGAGGGTGAGTTTTTGATTTGCTCAAACGCTCCACCCATCATCCCCTTTTGTTTTGCTTTGAATAAATAAGCAGCACCTGGTACAGCATATTCTTTTTATAACTATGAACATGGAGGACATGAGCTAGAAAATGTTGCTTACTGGTACAACAAAACTGATCCGCAGGGAAAAATTTCCTGATCCTGATCTCCGGAATCTCTACCAATAAACATTTTTGTCCACAGATCGTGCATGTGGGATTGGTTGCTTGAGTACGTGTTTGATCAGTTGTGAGAATGGAGGGTGCTTCTCGACAGGTGATAAGCAAACATTAGTGAACATTCACTAACTCATAAATTGATGTGTATCTACAAATAATTCATAGGCTCTTTTGCACCCTGGAAGGCTACTCATACACAAACAGAAATCACTTCATATCAAGGGAGGCAAAATAATGAATGCACCCTCACATTCCATGAAATGAAGAGGACGAAGTTTCTAAATGTCGACAATGTTTACAGTGTAGAAAAAAGTGCTTTTGCACACGCCCACCATCCGTACTCTAGCAGATAGGTGCAAAGGTTAAATTCTGATGGCGGTGAATGAGCTGTAATTTTTGAGAGAGCTTCGAGTGGGACTTGAGTGTTAAGAATGAAAATAGTACCAGATTCAAGATTGTCAATCAGCATAGTAACCAATGTAGTTTAAAAGTTAGCTTTACCCCAACCCAAAAATTACAATTATTATATGATATGAACGCTAGTTTATATGATGCTTAGGTACTAATTTTAAGCAAGTAATGTAGAATTAAAGATATATAAAGCAAAGTGTGGGAATTCTACAATGGGATCCTGGGAATAAAGACTGTAGGCAACAACTGGACCCTAACTGCAAGGAACTGATGCTCAAAGACAGTGAGACGCTCAAATTGACACAAATGTGAAACAGGCAGTGAGAGACAGGAATGTCAGTATATTTTTTGTTGACCTCAAACGTGTGTAGATACTTTGTGACTATGTATAGCAGGACAAAAAACAGGGGTTACAATGTACCATCAATGGCAGGTCTTGCTGGTCACTGAAAAGACCTGCCAGGGACTCTAGTGGGGTTATTTTAGGTTGGCACCCTCACTATGATGCTGTCAAATGTAGGATCAGAAGACTATGGTAACTACACTAGGGTTGCAAAATTGCAAGCACTTATTGCAAAGAGCAATAGAACATCAGTGTAAGAGCATAATAAAACATCAAATGGAAAAAAAATGAAACAGCATCGTTTTATAATCTGCCATTATGTGGATTGCAGCCAAAAATATACACATTTCCTTGTGTTGACTTCCTCAGTGCAGCCCTCGCCCCACTTCCAAGTCCCTGAGCAAGGGAATCTCGTGCTCAACCATCAATCTATGTCCCCTATCAGATCAATTTACTTAGAAGCTAAAGCATGGTTTTTATACAGTGTTACACTGAATAAAAAAAGTGTGGAATTATAATGTCTAAGGCATGATACTAGCAATGAGTGTGCTGTGCCCCATAAGACCTCTACATACTATTGCTAAATAGATCATTAGTGATTATACATAAAAAAAATCAAACTTGGCAAAATCACTTTAAATCTATAAACTTTCATAGCATAGGATAATTTTACAATAAAATCATACAGCATGTTACTTTGCCTTAGGCAGAGGTCAAATGTGGTAGATCACAAACGGGGCAGATTAGGAATAATTGTACTCACAGATCCAACTCCTGGAGGCCTCTCTTGGTTAAGGAAGATTGGTGGACAGATAAAGTTATGTGTCGGTCTTAGAGATCAGACCAAAAACATTAGGATAAACTGGTAGCCATTATCACACGAGAGATGTTAGCACAGGTACACAGTGCAATTCATTTAATCGTGCATTTCTCAACTGTATATGCCAAATTTCACCACATTAGGTGTCCAGACTCTGCAACATTGATCACTCCACGGTGAGTGTTCAAGTTTATAGGATGTCATTCATCCAGGCTTTGACTTCAGCACTTTTCCAGCAGCCAAAATAAAATAGGATGAAGTGAGTAAAAGGAGTTTTACATTTGCAACATTCCAGTCCTATGAATAGGACCAATGAAAATAGCTGGAAATGGTTTTGAGCATACGAAGGAAAAGGGTCTGATGTCTCAGTCATCAAAGTGCAGGCCAACTTAGCTGGCTAGCTTTCGGGGACAGATTTAAGATACAAGATCAGTGGCTGTCTTCAAAATTAAGAAATAGTTGGTGAAAGTGTTCAGGTCCTTCCAGTGCACTTGGGAAGAGATTGTGATGGCCTTTCTGGGCCTTACTTCACTGATATTTCGTTTTTTGAGAACTTATCGGAAAAACATGACCATATTTAGGAATGATTCTTTGAGAATACAAAGTGTGGTATTTACGGTTCTGCTCCATTGAAAGCATTTGAGTCAAGTTTGGAGAGGGTTGTGACGTTCTACCTCAGTGGATGTGTTATTATAGAAAACTAAGCAAGAGGAGCAGGTAAAAATACTCACAGCCGTAGTATTGACTTCGGCTGGTGGAAGATCTTGAGTAAGAGAAAAGGAGACCAATGAATGCTTCAGGGAGGGTAAAATCACTAACAGCTGTGTATGTGGGAGTCTCCAGCTGCTTTTAAAAATGGTCATTAGCCTTAACAACCCTTCACCTACAGGGGAGTTGATGAAGTCATCAAGATGTTGGAAAATTGTGTACCTAATTTTTTCTATGAGGAGATCTTAGCAATATTACTGGAGATACCACACATCTAGGTATGCATTTTAGTAGTAAATGTGTGAGGGAAAAAGGGTGGATATAAAATGAAGAATACCTACTACTAAATGTAGGTCTTTATGGAAATGTAGGTTTAGAGAGGGACAAATACACTCTCACAAAAGAGTTGCCTTACACAGACTGCACTTCCAAAGTTGCTACAGACCTAAAGACGTCAAAAGAGGCTGACATGTACTCCAGCCCTGTCCTGAAGTAAGTTAAGCAACACGTATTGCCACTCGCCGGTAAACCAACCCACATCCTAGTGTAAATTTAGGCTTAGTAGTGGTGAGTATCAAAAGTCTGTAGAGTCACAGCTATGTGTAGCAATAAATATACAAGTGCTTAAATACACACATGTATATGTTCTGGTGACAACATAGAATACATTGCTGATAGCTGCATGATTCATAATGCCCGCAGAGCTCCAAAAATTGAAGTTAGCACCAATTTATACATTTTGCCATTTTGTATTTGCATATTATATATTTATTTTAGGGTAGTTTCTTGAAAAAGCAGTTTTTTGAAACAGGGCAGTGTTTTTCTGGGCACCACAATACTGATCTATAGTGTTTCTTTCATAAAAGATGAACACAAATCAAACTTTTGCAGTATAGAACATGCATGCTGTCATACTGGATTATATTGTTTTGTTGTCCGTGATATTGAGAAGAGAACAATATAGAACTATGCAGCCAAGAGTGAAGAATTGTAGAAACAAACAGGGTTTACATTATTAAAAAAGCACTAAAGACATTGCTGAAGCTGAAGTATGAAGGATGAAAGACTCAGTGGACCCACCAGGATTTTAACAAATGAATATTAGGTCAAACGCAGATCACTTCAGCGAATGCATAATTCCACCGAATCAATAGCACCTAACCAATAGTCATTGTCCCACAAGTAAATACAATGTTCAATGAATACTTCCTTTATGAAAAAGCATGACTGAGAGTAATGCTATACTTTGCTTTATCAAACACATTTTTGAGAACCTTGGCCCCACTATAAATCAGATAAGATTGTTGCAACACTATATACTTAGAAATACCACTTAAACTGCCTTCTCACCTTCAGCAAAATCTTAAAATAATTGCTGACCTCATTCCAGGCACAGAAAACCAATAACACTTATCCTTCAGCCTTGCTCACTTCCTGTGATTTCCTATGAGTAGCTGCATATGGTTTAAGACACAGGGGATCACCCACCAGATCTTTCCTGCTGCCAGTACATCTTCTCTCACTTCTATGTTCTCTATAAGTAAACGTCTAACCATTCTGCATCAGTGGCAGCTGGTGACACTTGAAAGTGGAAGGGCGTAAAAGTTTAGTATGACTTAATGGACAAACGTGGGTTTCACGATGGATCCTCCTCCAGACAAAAAAAATTGCAAAGCGAACTGCACATCTTCAACCACCTCTCTTTACTATTCAGCACCATATTTTCTCTCTTGCCCAAATGAACTTCCTTGCATCTCCCACACTTCACCACGTCCAAACATACAATGCACTCACTCACATTTTAGCAATTTATTTTACTTTTGCCCTGTAAATAATTTGCCATCTGTGCACCCCCTTCAATCACATTTTGCAATTGCATCTAGAATACACAACCACTGTTCTGTATTCTCTACAGTGAGGCCAACCCACTGACAGGCACTTTACTGTGGCTTCAGTGTCAAAGCTGTCAATCAAAGCCCCTGATAAACACATGCACAGCTCAGAGTATGCACGCAAAAAGAAAATACAGAAAGAAACACAACATGATTAAATAGCTAACTTTCAAGGGAGGCAAAATTAACTAAAACTTGAAATAAGAGAGGAACTAAATCGCTGACATGCATTGCCTTAACGTTTTTTACACTGTACGTAAATCAATCAATGTTTTTGGCATTAACTTTGTTTCGGGTATGAAGATCGGGCCAGTTTTAGTGTCAACAGCAGATAACTATCGTTTGTAAGCACATAGCTAGTCTTTGCCCTTGATACGGATAATTGTATAAACTTCATAAGGAAACAAGAACACTGGCCTGCTCATCTTTTGCATCCATTGCACGGGGGAACAAATGCTCCAGCTCCACTTCTAACAGAGCTAGCGACAGGCAGCCAGAGCCTGGGGTGTCACAGTGGGGGAGGTTAGCATGGCGAGGGGTCTCAGAAAACAATACATAATAGAAGATTAGCATTCTGACACTAACCAGGAAAAGGCAGCTCTCTTAGAGAGAGGGAGACTCCATCACCCCAAATCATGTTACTGACAGCATCACTGGCCTATAAAGATAATTGCTATAGACTACAATGGCAATGCTTCATTATAAAGGGCTTAGAAACAGTAAGCTCTGTTTCTTGCATCACAGGACAGAAAGTTGATTTACTACCTGGCTACCGTCTTCAGAGCGAGGCGGGGCAGGCAGCCTAAGACAGACAACCCAGACTTAAAAACATTGATTTGTTTAGAGATAAGATCGTATCTCTAAATAAATTGATCTATTTAATATGTGTGCAGGAATGTGTGGGAAATAATTTAAGTGAGGCACAGCCCTATAGCCCTAATGGAGAATCTGCCCTTGACAAGAAAGCATGGCCAGGAAACAACCACCTCTATTTAAGGTAGAAGGAAAGAGATGTGGCCAAGTAGCTCAGACTGCTGCCTTTGAAATCTTGGGACCTAGATTTAAAGGTCTCTATGTGCCTAAATATGTGTGGAATGTATTTGTTAAACCCCATTTAATGTGCACAATCTACAACCATCTCCCAAACCCTCATGTAATGTACACTGTTCCGTTCCTTCACAGCTAGCTATGCCCTATATAAATGCCAACACATTCGGACATACATACAGGAAAACTTTACAAACTAGTGCACATACGGCCACATGCATCAACCTATTTAGGAAGTGCAAACGGTGCGAATCGGTAAATTCGGCCGTTTGCGATTCCTAAATAGGTTTTTGGGATGCATCAAACATTTTTGGAAAAATCGCTATTTTTAGCGAATTCCAAAAATGCGATTGCTTTTAAGGAATCGCAAATTTGCGATTCCTTAAAAGCAATGCATGATTACTTTTAAAATTGCGAATTCGCAATTAGGGGGTGCAAATTACCACGAGGGTGAACCTCGTGGTAATTTGCGAAAATGTATTAAAATGCTCAAAATTGCATTTTTAAAACACTGTCATGTTACAGACACACATGTCCTTAGGACATGTGTGTGTGAAACATGCGCTTCAAAATACATTTCAGGGGTGCAGGGGGGGGTCCTTTGGACCCCCCCCCTGCACCCATGGAATGCATTAACATTTTGCGAATCGCTAATTGAAACTCGCAAAATGTCAATGCCTTCCCATTGATTCCTATGGGCCTTTTGGCCCATAGGAATCAATGGGAATTGCGAAATCGCAAATTAGAATTCGCATAATATTTGCGATTCAGTAAAAATTGTGATTTTTACCGAATCGCAAATATTATGCGATTTAAATCATGCATCCCATTTTGCGATTCCTTATTTGCGATTCCCTAAAAATCGCAAATAAGGAATTCCAAAACAGTACTTTGATGCATGTGGCCGATAGTGCGGATATGCTAGAATATAGGCACTCACTTTGTGGAAATACTGTATGAGTGAAAAGGGGAAGGGAGCAAATCAGCAAGAGCTAGTGTGGAAACTTGGAAAGCTACACGGCAATTTGGAAATGAGCAACTATTGGCCTCGATAACCAGTAATGCGGATTTATGTGTGGGATATTGCAAGGCTGAAAATAAAGCCAGGAGAGAACGGAGCAGGAGGGAACATAACTTGCTTATGCTTGAAGCTCGATACTAAAGTGATTTTATAGCTGGTAAAATTGGATCTGATGTTCTTGCACCTTGTACATCTGTGTGTGGGAACACTGTGCCAGGTCTAATTGGGTGAAGCGGCATCCCAACCTGACATGCCCTTACCACAGTGTCAAAGTTGTATTCAAGTCCTGTGTATGCTAATTGCGGGAGATAGCAGAGAGCATACACATAGTTATGAAATGTGATGTTAAATTGGCGTAGGAAACAATTAACACCTCAGATTGGAACACCCAGTTCCACGAATGTGGCTGCTTTTGCCATTCGTTTCATGGAAAATCACACAAATTTCGACCAGTGTAACTGACCTAACGTGATTGATCTAGCTGAGAAGTGTGCTTGCGGATTATGGCAAAGTGCACTACTAATATCGCCTTTTAGAAAATTACAGCACGAGGAAAATGGGCTGTTGGGGAAACTTTTAGGTGCTTTTAAGGAACATAATGAATAAAATGTGGAGTCTACGAAGTGATGTTTTATGAAAAGTGTCAATTTTTGCCAACTAGGGCATGTAGATGTCTCTTTTTTTGTACAAGTCTTGTTGTTTCTGTTCAGTTTATTGTGTAGAAAAAATTAATGTATGCATATATATGTTCAACTACTTACAGTACCAAACTGCAGCAAATGTTTAGTAAGATAGTAATAACTATGCTTTATAAAAGAGCACCTTATATGGATATATTGTTGATAAAACAATAGACAATGGTCAGATCCTATGGAATTTTGTAATATTCTGATTGTGGCATTATCAAATATAATTATCGATTTACCATATGCTTCTGTCTGCCGAAATATAAATCCCATAGGATCAAGGGTTTTTTATTTCGGTGGATGGGATATTCTTCACCGTTGTGGCAGAATAATACATCCACCGAAATTTAAATCAGGCCCTAAATCTTCTCATTCAACATCAAAAACTAGCAGTCTCTATAAAATGTACTGATATGGGTCATCTCATTCTATAAGATGGCACCCTCAATTTGTGCAGACCAGTGTCAGACCCTCACTAGCCTCTCGAACAAGCAATCACTCACATTAGTATATGTGACTGTGACTACCAATCCTTTTTACTCCACATTTAAGTACAACTACAAAGGTCCACATTATAGGGCCCATTAGGATCGCGGACGGACTTGCGTCCGTTCGCGACCCCAGAATAGGAGGGAACCTCCGCATGGCCTGCGGAGTTCCCTCCTGTGAAATTAGGATGTGACCGCCACCCTGGCGGTTACATCACCCAGGCCCTCGTCACCAGCCGACTGGACTACGGCAACGCCCTCTACGCCGGAACCACCGCCAAGCTCCAGAAGAGACTCCAACGGATCCAGAACGCCTCAGCCAGACTCATCCTCGACATCCCACGAAACAGCCACATCTCCGGACATCTGAGAGACCTGCATTGGCTCCCCGTCAACAAAAGAATCACCTTCCGTCTCCTCACCCACGCACACAAAGCCCTACACGATCAAGGCCCGAGCTACCTCAACAACCGAATCAACTTCTACGCTCCCAAACGCCACCTCCGATCAGCCAGCCACGCCCTCGCCGCCGTCCCCCGCATCCGAAGAGCGACAACAGGAGGAAGGTCCTTCTCCTACCTGGCCGCCAAGACCTGGAACTCCCTCCCGACTGACCTGCGCTTGACCCAAGACCACATCTCCTTCAGGAAGAAGTTCAAGACCTGGCTGTTCGAGCAGTAGCGCTCCCCCACCCCCCAAGCGCCTTGAGACCCTACGGGTAAGTAGTGCGCTCTATAAATGTCTTTGATTGATTGATTGATCCTCTATTTTTACCATTGCGGCGGGTGCGGCTTGAAGCTGCACCCGCCGCAATGGTAAAAATGCATACATTGCATTTGTATGCAGAAAGCGGCAGGCACCGTGCGGTGCCTTCCAATTTCTGCATACAAATGCAGGGGGGTACCATAGGTACCCCCCATGTGCACCTCCACACCCCCCCTTCACCCAGGGGCCCCGTAACGGGCCCCTGCAGTGAAGTTCCACATGCTTTTCCACAGCTGAAAACCCGCCACGGAAAAGCATTGTTTAAAACCCATCCTAATATGGCTGGTGGTGTCTGAGAGACACCGCCACCATATTAGAGCTTTTCCGCCGCGGTTGTAAGCCAACTGCGCCGGAAAAGCAGAGGACTGAAGCCAGGACCCACCAGCCATCCTAATGTGGCGGTGGGTCTTTGGTGGACCCGCAGTGGATTTTCTGCATCCTCCGGGCCGCCGGTGGCTTCCGCCGGCCCAGAGGATGCGGAAAATCCGCTATCCTAATGAGCCCCTATGTTAGCAGTGTTTATTTTGAACTTGTGGGTGGGAGCCACCCGCATTTATTATCAGGGACTGACACGTCTGTTTCCTCAAAAACCATAGATCCACAGCAGGAGAAAGAAAAACCCAAAATGGGGAAAGCACAAGAAAGAGAAAGGCGGAAACAGACTAACAAAGAAAGAAGGCAGGGAGATAAAATACCCTTCACGAGAGGCATAAATAGGCAGGAAGTGTCTGGTGTTGGATTAAAGAGACAAAAGTGGAATCAAATGCAGCTTTGTATCCAGCACCCTGACCATCAACAGTACTGGAAAACAAGCATCTGGCCAAAGTTTGGGCGAGTCAATAATTAGTTTACAAACTAAATACTGCATGTTAGAGAGCCCATCCAATCCTCATGCACGACAACACTCCTCTTCCCACAGACGACACAATATTGATTATAACTCTACCAACAAAGCACAACAAACATCATGTGCTACCCATCCACATTTCGTCTTATCTTTCCCCTCCCAAGCTACTAGTCTCAGAAAATCATCAAGCCAAGGATATTTGACCAACAATTTCTCCATGTCCTGCCTGTTCACTCCAGTGTTACATTTTCTATTGAGTGTTCTATTGGACTACTCCAAATCTCCTACCAGGTCAGCTAAAACTGTTCTGTTCATTGAGTTCAGGTTTTTTTTAGGAAAAATCTGCAAAGAGTTGTCTGAGTTTTCATGGAGAATATTTAATTTCTATAGCTTTTTCCGAAAAGCAAGGACTAGCAAACACACACCACAGGGTGCACAGACAAAAGTGCAGCAGTGAAGCAGAGAACACAAGTTATATCTTGCTATGAGTAAGCGCTGACTAATTTTTTTCTGATATATAAAACCATACTAATATTATGCCGCACCCACTATATTATGTGGTGCTTGGTCCAGTTTAGTATAATACTGCCCATTTCTTTTTCAATATTAGAATTACATGACAGTTTTCCATGAAGTTATAGTCCAGAAATGCCATTTGACATAACATATAACAAGATATTGCAAGTCACTTCAGAGTTCTGTGACCACAGATAGCAAGCCTGACGGATGAGTTCCTTTATAAGGGCATGGGAATTCAAGGTTACCTGCACTTTCCTTGAAAGTGCATAGGGGTGACTTTATTCCTTATAATACATGGTCACACCATCACCATGCCCGCGAACAGTTAAAATCACTGGTGCATTGCTATTCCAGATGAAAGAGGCTGTAAACATGATGAATAAAGTCAAGATTTATAGTGAAAAAATGCAAACATATCAAAAAAGAGTTAGTCATATGTTACATAAAAATAAATTAGAATAATTTTATTGTAAATCAGATGTAATAAAAACGTGAGAGCTCAGAATGTTTAGAAATTAACAAAGAAATTCTATATGTCCAGCAAAGATCTATCACCTTTTTGCAATATAATGTTGCCGTAAATATCTCCTTTTTGCTGATAGCTATTTGTTTTGGAAAACAGATCTGAAGAATTCAAAGCCATTTCTTGTTTTTGTTTGTTTTTGCTTTATGCTTTGTGACCTGCCTTTCACCATGGCGCCTGGCAGCAGGCATTATGACGTCACAACTTAACTGTAAACCTTACTGAAACACTGGAATGTTGAGAGCTCCATTCATGAAAATGTAGTGGCTCAACACTAATAATGGCCGGGTTAAGTCTGCTGCTCCAATATTCCAATGCTTCTCTTACTATGCCTCCTCTTAATTTAGCACGTTCTACCCTCAGTGGGTGGAATATTCTAATAGCATCATAATCCTTCGGCTTCAGGGTAATGAATGTTAAAGGCCCTATCTCTTGCTATAAGCTCGTGTTCAGGGCCTTTAACAACCAGTAAAGCCCTCAGCCTGAGCTATAAGGCTACGTTTTATACATATACTAAACTACTTAGGTAAATTAGAGAAATCAGAATGGATCTCATCAGTGACATAATCCTAGGACGAGGCTGCCTAAACTCAGACAGCAGTGGAAGGACATACATTTCTATAAAACAACAGAATTTGACAACCATCATTTTGAAAGCTTTATGATCAAAATATCATTTTTCATATTCTCTCACTCCTGTTGTACAGATATGAATTTTTCTTAAATCTACACTGTTTTGAAGGATTAATCTGATCTTTACCACTCTTTTGCCCACATGCATCAAAGTCAATTGCATTCGCAAACAGTGCGAATCGCAAATTTCGGCCGTTTGCGAATGCAATTGACTAATTTGGAATGCATCATGCATTTCCAATTTTAGGAATCGCAACCATGTTGCGATTTCTAAAATTGCGATTGCATTTAAGAAATCGCAATTTCAGATTTCTTAAACGCAATGCATGATTATTTTTAAATTGCGAATTCGCAATTTGGAAGGGGTAAATTAGCATGAAGTTGAACTTCATGCTAATTTACCGAAAACTTTCATACATGCACTAGTTGCATATTTGAAAGTTTTAATTTACACACACACATGTCCTTGGTTCATGTGTGTGTATAAATTGCACGTAAAGTCAAATTTCAGGGGTGCAGGGAGCGGTTCTTTGAACCCCCCCTGCCCCCTTGAAATTGCATTCACATTTTGCGATTCGCAAAATGAAATTCACAAAATGTGAATGCCTTCCCATTCATTCCTATGGGCCTTTTGGCCCATAGGAATCAATGAGAAGGGTTTTCCTTAATTGCGATTCGCAAATTGTGAATCGCAATTAAGGAAAAATACCGAATCGCAAAAATAAATGCGAATTTTTCATGCATTGCTGTTTGCGATTTCTAAATTGTGATTCCTTAATTTTCGCAATTTAGGAATCGCAAACGGCAACAATGATGCATGTATTCTTACAGTAATGTGGCCAAGTTCTTCCTCACTTTTCACTTCCACTGTTTAAATATTAATTTACAACCTGAAACTTAATTCAATATGTGTTATTTAGTTTTTATTTCTTACCAACACTTTTTATGCTTTGTGCTTCATGTTAAGCTCACTGCAATATTATTTTAATATTCTGTAATTTAGGCCATTTGCACAACCTCACTAGCAATCAACCCCCAGTAGGGTAGGTGGTAAGTAGTAAGGCGTGTGCCTTGGGACTACAAACATGACACCATGCAGGCAATCCCCCCCCCCCCCCCCCTGCACCACCATGGTTTTTGGTAGTAAACATTGAAAGATGACCTCAGTATCTCTGGCTAGATCAGCCTCCTGTGGCCTTTCACAGTGGATGGTGGCCAGGTCCTCCAACCATAATCACATGTGTCCAATCCCTGTAGGCATTAACTGTGGGACATTCCCTACACCCAGGCAATGCACCCGTCCCAACAATGGGCCAAACGTGCTGCTTATGGAGGTAGACCACAGTGCTACGCACCAACCCACTGATTGGGCCAAACCTCCATGTGGACAGTAAGCAAGTAAGAACTACTTCTGGTATCTCAACCTTTGAATAGATCCACTAAACTGTTCACAAGGTATTAGATGGACCTTTAACATTGCCCCTCCTCCCTTCTCTAAGTAGCACAAAACACAACATCCTTGCACTAGGCTCAACTTGCTTAACGCCTGACATTTTTCATGCATTTTCATCAAACAGCGCTAAATATTAGCGAGTGAAAACTTACGTGCACCCCCACCCCCACTCTCAACCTTGCCCTTTTCCTTACGAAACTTGGTCAACTACATTCAGCTAAACATTTATATATCTGCCAAATTTTGTATGGATTTGTTAAAAAAAACACCAGTTATAAGGAATCTAAAGACACCTTTTTAAACAAACCATATAATTTACCAGTTTGAAATTGTAGTCAGAAATAACGAATGTGTGTGAAGTTGTGAACATGGTTTATCAAAAGACATTTGTGTTTCAAAGTGAAAGGTATTTTCTGCTCTTCTGGGCCCTAACCTCTCGCCTTCTGTACTCCAACAATGATAAACGTGCATCAAATTCATGATGGCAGAACAAGATGAATATCACCTCTTCATCAATCACATCTCTCTAAAGATTCATATTTTATTGATGGAACTCTGGCCTGCAAAGCTCATCGAGTAAACAGAAAGCAAGGCAGACTCCTTTGAAATCTATCTGACTCCTTTAAATATTCCTAAATGGCTTACTGAAAACTGCAAAGAGCATAATTTCTGGGTAAAGTTCTACTTCTATGCCAGGATTGGTACAATTTTGTTCAGCAGTTTTTCTCACTTTGGATGTAGATGCAGGAAACTAGACAAGAAAAAAATTAGCTTAGTAGTGGGTACGTTTTTAACAAAGCAAAACATGCATATTAAGTGGAACGTACATCTAAACCATAACTCGTTACTAAGATTCAAACCCAGTTTCCCAGATTCGTGGTCGACTGCCCTGGTCGTTAGGCCAACTACTCTCCTCTATAGGGATGTGGCTTGTGCGCCGCTGTGGAATGGCGGGTCGCACTTGAGCTCCGGGGCAACAATGGCAGGCGAGGAGCTTTTCGGTCCCCGCAGGGGAGGGAGGTTCCCAAAAACCGGCGCTACTGCAGTGAGCAGCCTGTGATAGATACTAATGCTGTTCCTGCTGCCCGGTTCGAGTCTCCCTGAGTCGCGGAGTCCTTCACCTCAGCATTTTCGGGGGCGCCCGCCATTTTCTATTCCGGTGGCGACACTCGCGTTTTATTTTCACCAGACGCTGTGCATTACACGTTGCATCTGTGATGTAAAGGTATTCAGGAGGCTGTATTTCATGTCTGTGGTGCCAATGTTTATCTAAAGGAGATTTTCTTTTTTCCCTGACACCTACTGGAGTTACAGTGTAGCAAACATTTCAGTTATGTGAGTCTGTGCATTTTCAGCTCTCCTTGGTGCAGTTTGTATCCTTTTTGCGGAATTTCTCTTGTACATTCACTTACTGGTGGTCTGGTCATTGTAAGTGATGTTCGAAGCTGATAATTTTCCTATGAATGTAACGCTGAGCTGTTTTCTATGCATAGTATTATTTTTATTTTTTTGGTGACTGTCTCCTCAGACCTGTTTCTCAAAATGGTGGCGTATATAATTTGACTGGAATGTCGTTGGTGCTTTTTGACAATGGTGCCTGCTGGTTTCTTTTTGATATTACTATTAAGAGGCCACGCTATGTTGAGTTCTTCTGTGTAACTCACTAACAGTTTGGCCCTACACCGCACATGCTGCTGTTTTCCAGGGTGCTGATTTCGAACAGTGAGGTGTCTGGAGTACCTCAAGCAGGGTTCATACACCTTGTGAGCTTTTGAATTATTTCTCTTGATGATAATGGGCACCCTTGTCTAGTACCTTGACAAAGATTAAAAAAATCAAAATTAGTAAGAGAAAACTGCTGAGCTAAGGAGGGAAAAGGTAATGGTTCGTGATTCGAATCATAAAGATGATGAACTAACGTAATCCCTTTACTAGCCCAATAGGTCATCAAGGTCGAATCAATATCAATTTTAATTTTGGAGTTGCACCACAGAGAAGACCACCTACACTTATGTATTGGTTTAGTCACTTTCTTATCAATAGCTTTCAACGCCAAAACGGTGTCTAAAATAATAGCCAGAGAAAAAGGAATAGACAATGTGGACGTAGTTAAGAAAGAGGAGGAAGGTAGAGGAAAAGAAAGTTCTTGCTCAATCAACACCCAGTGTGGCGTATGGTGAGGATCTAAAGAGAACCAAAGAGCCCCTTGTGAAGCTAGGAAAGCTACTTGATACTTTCCCAATCAGGGAAATTACAGCCCCCATACCATAGGGCTTCCTAAAAGATTTATAGGCCATTCTGGCTCTCTTATCACTCCAGAGGCATATAGAGTACTGCGAAACCTAATTCCCAAGTACTTCATCTGTTTTGATTGCCATTTAAAGCCAGTATTCCCCATATGTGCTGGAAAACGCTATGCATGTAGGGGAAACATCTCCATTTTATCTTTATTAAGAGTATAACCAGAAACACTAGAAAAGAGATTAATGGTATCAGAAGTGACAGGAATTGCTGTAGCTATATCATCAGAAAAAATGAGTACATCATCTGCATAAGCAGCTGTTTTGATACAATGTGAACCAAATTGAAAACCCTTACTATCTTGATGAAGATTGAGTAACCGAAGAAGCGGGTCAATAGATAATAAGAACAGATTTCATATTCAGACATTAAATTGGGTAGTGTCAGTATATTTCTTCAAGGAAGTTCCATTTTCCAGGAGCACTGGTGCCACAGGTTACACAGAAATGTTGAATAGTGATGAATATCCAATGGAGAGCACCAGATTCTAGAGACAGTGGTGAAAAAGTAGGGATGTCTATTTTATGTTTACAGCTAGTGATTTTGATGATATAAAGAATAAAAACCATTTCAGCACTTAGCCTACTATTCTCATAGTGTCGGAGTAAATGGTGGGAGAGTTTTGCTGCAGTATGCTGCAGTAACGCCCAAAAGCACAAAAAGACATATATCAACATCATGCATAAATTGGGGTTATGGGTGAGAATCTAGAGGGTGGTACTTTCTGTGCTGCCTTCAGGGTGGAATCCAAATTGGAATGAGATGATCAGTGGAGGATCAGTGGCAGTGATCCTCCTTGATCTCAGCGCGGCGTTTGACACAGTCAGTTATAACACCTTACTGAACGTTACTGAACCGCCTTTCAAGCGTCGGCATTGTGGACAAGGCCTGGCTCTGGTTAAAATCCTTCCTAAGCAACAGGTCGTTCCAGGTGTTTGACGGACAGACAGTCTCCTCCAGCATACCCCTGAAGCTGAGGTAGTTCGTCCGTATGGAGTTAAGATCATCTCCTATGCGGACGATACCCAGCTGGTGGTCTCTCTAGCGCAGGAGCCTCAACATCCACTTTCAGGTGGACTAACAAAATGCTTGGAGGAGGTGAAGGCCTGGATGACTCTGTCATCACTAAAGCTCAACGGTGACAAAACGGAGCTTATGCTCCTGGGCCCGGCTGATCCGACCTTCTTCAATTCATTATGGCCCTCCTGTCTAGGCCCCCCCCCCGGCTCCGAAAGAAAACATCAAAAGCCTAGGGGTATGGCTGGACAGGAATCTCTCTCTTAACACTCAGGCCAGAAAGCTTTCCGCCACCTGTTTTGGACTACTCAGGGCATTGAAGAAAGTTCTTCCTCTGCTCCCAATGGAGGCAAAGCAAACAGTCATACAGGGCATAATACAGTCACGACTGGACTCTAACAACACCCTCTATCTGGGTGCCCCAGAGTACACATTGAAAAGACTACAACTGGTACAAAACTGTGCTGCCCGTACCTTACTGCAAATCCCTCGCAGAACCCCAGTCAGTGAGGCACTGACCAGCCTACACTGGCTTCCAGTACGTAAGAGAGTCACTTTCAAAGCAATGTGCATTGCCCACCAGGCCTTCTGGGACTCGGGGCCCCAAATCACGCGTAGCCTAGTTAGTCAATATCGTCCAGGCAGAGACTTGCGCTCTAGCCAGGCTTTTATGGCAACAGTCCCCAGAATTAAAAGGACAAGATCATGCAGAAGGATGTTCACCTTCAACGCCTCTAAGATCTGGAACTCCCTTCCTCTTCATTTGAGATCAAACCCTGACCGCGCCTCCTTCCGCAAACAATTAAAAACACATCTGTTCAAATCCCCTTAACAATTCAGCCCCACCCCCTCCTCCCAGTCTGATATCCTCATTCATACTTCCATCTGGTTCCTCTAGCGCTTGGACGCCTCAGGGCAGCAATTCGCGCTCTAAAAATCTATTTTCATTTCATTTCATTTCATGTTCATTTTTGTTAGGCAACTTTGGAGACTAGTTTGTGTTTTGTATATCCTTGATATCTAGGTTAGAGATTTTAGAAAAATGTAGTCTGGAACAAAACATGGATTACTGTAGTGACCTAACTTTTTTTAAACATATCTCATTAAAGTTTTCATATATCAGCTTTAATGATTAATCAGAAACATAAATGCTGAGGTGCCACAGCTTTGCCTTCTCAACATTATCAAATTCTTCTAAATGTACTTCTTCTAATTAGCAGCCTCTGCCTCTTTGAAACCTCGAGGTTCTCATTGTTTTGGTAAATGGACATTATGCCAGAGTTTACCTGAGAACAATTTGGACTGTCTTGTCACAAGTAATTGTGTCTTGTTAAGAAGTGAATGCAGTCTCCAATTAAAATGCTGTCTGAAAAGAGATGGTATTGTCTCTTTAACTTTAAAACACATGCCTAATGAATTGTTGCTTACACTAAAATAGACCTATTTTTAATTTTAGCTGCCAAGTCTATACAAAGCTTTTCTCAATTCCTCATGAAATATCTCTACGTACAACACGTCCATGTGGAATGTCACAGCTGCAAAGCTGTGTAACTCTCTACAACAGCCGCAGTCGGTAGGGGAGTACCTGCCGGGGCGGTGACGTGGGGAGTGGGAGGGCAGGGTGGAGGGTAGTAATGCATGGAAAATGCATCAAATAATTAGACTAAGATTATGTTGATTTACAAGCTGTTACCTATTTACAAAATCAAAAAGGAGTATGCACACACATTTCAGAAAATCATAGACTGCCAAGCATATTTATCATCCTACACACAGTGGACTGTTCACAAGCTGCACAATCCACTGGTGTACATATATGCTGTGATATCCACTTACACATTCTAAAAAACTATTTTGATTTTTTCTTGGACATTCCTTGTGTACAAAGCCCCAACATGAGTTTTACAATAATGGTGCTAAACAGTTATGAACCCAATATATAAATTATAAAAATATTTTAAACTTAAATATTTATAAGTATTGGTTTACTCTACCTAGCTCCACATATCTATATATATAAAAACGAAAGTATGTCTGTCTGTGTGTCCTTTATGCATTACTACACCATTCATCCGATCGGCATGTAACTTTGGGAAGTTGTTGAGTACACTCCCAAGAAGGTTTCTGGCAAAAAAAAAAAATAGTTAAATATCGGCCCCCCAGACCTCCAGGGCCCTCATAATCTTTCCAATACTGAACGTTTACAGTTTCCGGTGCGACTCGCAATTGCAATGACCATCAACAAAGCACAAGGACAATCGCTGCAAGTGTGTGGACTAGATTTGGAGAATCCGTGCTTCTCACATGGAAAACTGTATGTGGCCAGTTCACGCGTCGGAAAACCTTCTGATTTATTCGTGTACGCACCAGACGGAAAAACAAAAAATTCCGTGTATCCACAAGCACTCGAATAAATAAACAGGATTAACTACACCATTCATCGGATCGCCATGAAACTTGGGAATGTTTTTTTACATCGGCCCCCCAAGGCCCTCATAATCTTTTTAATACTGAAATAGACAGCAAATTTGAGAGCATCGTCAACAGTTATGACCCCCAAACGTAAATCAATTGGTCAATCTACATCAGAAGCACGAAAGAAAAAGGCATTACGAGCTTCAGAAACAGACGAGCAACGGGAAGCAAGATTAGAAGCTGTTCCAATACAAACTGCCCAAGCCTGTAATTCTCTTTTTTTTTTTTTTAATATTTTTATTTGATTTTACAACAGTAAGACAGTACAACAAATAACAAAGAACCCGCCCCTCCCTCCCCGGTCGAGCAGATCAGAAAGCAAGAAATTGGTCAAAAAAGAAAAAAAAATCATTAGAAGCTATACAAAACAATATTGAAAAGGAAAATTTACACGTTAAATTAATGCATTTAACATTCAATTTCGTGAGATTGCAAAGTTGAGTAGCGGCTTAAGCAGAACATACTGGTTATTGCTACATATATCATTGCATTTTAGACCATTCTATTAAGGGAGACCAAATTTTTTGTCCTTTAATCTGACTCTTCCTGCCTTTGTTTTTGTAGATCGCCATCTCTAAATTAAAAATTGCTAACAATCTTGCAAACCATTGTTGATATGATGGGGCGATAGGATCTAGCCAAGCCGAGGCTATACATATTCTCATTACGGCCATCGAAATAAAAATCAATTCGCAACCAGCTTTGTGGTTAGCAGGGTTTGTAACACCTAGAACTACGGTTTCATCTAATAAATTAATCGTTATTCCGAGGATCAGAGTCAGAAAACGTGCAATATTTGTTTTAAGAGGAGTTAAAACGGGACAAGCAGAAAAGATATGAATACAGTCCGCATTTTGTAAATTGCACCAAAAACAACATGTACCTCTCCCACTACCCCATTTGGATATTTTGTCCGGGTATAATACATAAAAAAACATATTTTATAAAATTGGGTTTGAAGTTTAGTAGACATAAGGATCGTTTGAGATAACCTATACGAGTGTTCAAATTCCTCAGAGGAAATTGGAATTTTACTTTGCCACTTCTGGGTGATTTTTTGAATATCATCCACAAAATATTTCAGTAATAGAGAATAAATCTCCCCGATCTTGAATTTTTTCTGTGAGTGGCTTAAAATATCAGCTATGTCTATTTTGCGGATGATACCCTCTCCCATTGTATATCTTAACAAAAAGTCTCTAATCTGGAGATACTTAAAGAAGTCTTTCCATTCCAGATGAAACTTATCCCTCAAGGTTCCAAAGGAGTGTAGCCCCTCTGAGGAGAAAAAGCATCCCAAATGAGTGATCCCAAGCGCATTCCACCTGTTAATGCAGCTATCTTTGAAGATTTCCGGTAGAGAGGGATTGTTTTGAGTTGGTGTATAGTAAGATAAACGACCTAAACCTGCCATCTTCTTCACAGATTTCCATACCTTAAACGCTCCTATAAGCGTTTTTAATCTCACTTTTTTGTGATAGCTATCGAATTGATATCTCCACAGATAGCCTGTACTCTTATCCCCCAGTATTATCTGGTGAATTGATGGAGTCTCGTTAACTTCCCCTACCTCTATCCCCTCCAGGTGGAAGAGTTCCTGATTATATAGAAGGACTGTTGCCCAATAGTATGTTCTAAGATTTGAGTGTGCTAGACCTCCTCTTTCTTTGGGGAGCGTCAGCAATCTGTATGAGCGGCGGGGTTGTTTGTATGACCAAATAAAGTTTGTAAAGATACGCTCCATTGTCTTAAACCAACGGTCTGAAATTTCAAGATTAATGGCTCTAAATAAATACAGTAGCTTTGGAAAATAGACCATTTTTTGTGCATTGACCCTTCCAATCAATGAGAGGTGTAGATTAATACGGAGGAGATATTTCTGCATTTTATTCGATGCGGGTTTCAGGTTTAAATCGACAAGTTTTTCTAAATCAGATGTGATGGTCACCCCTAAGTAGGTAGCAGATTCTGTTATACGCGAGTCCGTCATAACACAGTTATTATTAATAATAATCTGCGTTTGCCCCTGGTTTAGTGCATACCCTGAAAATTTTCCGAATGTTTTGGCCTCTGACTCGATAGTAGGCATAGCCAAGTTCGGATTGGACGTAGCGATGGCAATGTCATCGGCATAAGCAAGGGTTTTTGTTAGATAGCCTTGTGTCGATATAGGGGCTATGTTCCTGCTGCCTTCTAGTCTGCGAATAAACGGATCGATATAAATGGCGAACAACAATGGGGAACAAGGACATCCCTGCCTAGTTTCTCTCGTAATTATCAATTCTTTAGAAAGGCAGCCGTTAACCATTACCATGGCCCGTGGGTTGTTATATAACTTTTGGATTGCCTGTATAAAAACCTGTTTAAATCCCACCCGGGACATGGCCTGCCAGAGGAACTGCCAGGAGACCCTGTCAAAAGCCTTTTCGGCATCGAGTAATATTAGTGCCATCGGGTCTCCTGCTACTTGAGTACTGTCAAAAAGGCTGATTACCCGCCGTATATGATTTGTAGTTTCTCTCCCGGGGATAAAGCCATGTTGGATGTTGGATATGAATTTATGAATAATTATTGACATGCGATTAGCCAGAAGTTTAGAGTAAATTTTTGAGTCTGCATTTATTAGGGTGATAGGGCGATAGGAGCCCATCTGATCCGGGGGTTTTGTTTTTTTTGGAAATATCACGATTTTTGCCCTCGACCATGAATTTGGAGGCTGTCCTCCTCCAAACACATGTAGGCATATATCTAACAATATTTCTTGGAGTGAATCCTGAAATGCTATATAAAATTCTAATGGAATAGCATCTAATCCCGCTGCTTTCCCCCGGGAGAGATCCTTCATTGTTTTTATTAATTCATCAAGAGTGGAGGGGGGGGGGGGTCTTCTAGTCTTTCTTGATTTTCTGCGTTTAGTTGTTTGCAGGTATCTGCTTCTAGATATTCTGTAGTCATGTCTAGGTCTATTTCTCCCTCCTCTGTATATAGTGCACTGTAAAAGCGCCAGAATGCTTCTCTGATCTTCCCTGAGTCGGTTATCCTACCTTCTGTCGGGTCATCGATCTCGAGTATGACATTCTGTGCGGTCTGCTGTCTCATCTGTATAGCTAACTGCTGCCCCATTGTTTCGCTAACTTCATACATTTTTTCGCGATGGGCTGTAGCTTTTTTTACTGCCTTAATAGTGTATTCCTTTGTGATTGATGCTCTGGCTATTGCAACCTGTTGCTGGATTTTATCTATTTCCTCTTTATTGGAGGGGCCCCTTGTCGCCCTTATAAGATCTTCCACCCTCTTTAATTCGTCCTGTAACAGATTTAGAGATTCTCTAGCTTGTTTGTTAATCCTAGAGGAATATTGTATGGTTTCTCCCCTAATTCCTGCTTTTAGGGCATCCCATACAAAATTTACCATTGTACTTCCTTTGTTTATTGCTAGGAACTCAAGTATCCATCTTCTCATGTGATTGCAGTATTCATTCTCAAGTAGCAAAGATCTATCAAATGTCCAGCCTTGTTGTTTCTGTATTAAAGAAGCTGTATCAACTGTACATACCAGGGGGTTATGATCCGAAAGAATACGAGGTAGCTTTTCTAGTTTTAGTACTGATCTTAATGAGTTGAGATTAAAAAATAATCTATGTGTCTGGTGAGGATTAGAGTAAAAAGTATAGCCAGGATCATTAGGATTATTACTCAATGTCTGCCACCCATCTACCAACCCATGAGTGATACATAACTGCTTAATAGCTCTAAAGATTCTTGGTTTTCGGCCCCGATATTGCCAATCGTCCTTAGTTGACCAGTTATGTGGAAGATTTATATTTTATATTGAAGTCACCACATATTATGACTGGTAGCGGCCAGTTGGTAAGCTCATTGGATAAATAAATAATTTCTGAGGGATCATCGATATTATTTCCGTAAATTGAGTAGATGGTCATCTTAGAAGATTGTCCTGTCTGTACTTCTGTAATAACCCATCTGCCAAATTTATCAGATTGTGTTCTATTAAATTTAATCCCTGTACATTTAGCTAGGAGAGCTACCCCTCTAACCCGACCGGCTTGTGTAGTTGCACCGATCACGTTGTACCCAAGAGATCTCAAAATATGTGATTGTGGTCCTTCAATATGAGTTTCTTGTAGGCATACTACGTTGGCACCCATTGACTGTAAACCCACTGCCACCATCTGTCTTTTTTTAATATCGTTTAAGCCGCAGATGTTTAATGACAGTATTTTTAAGATCCCCATCTATATAACTCTTTTTTGTATTGATTTTGTAAGTTTTTTCCTTTCCATTCCATAACTAATTTACTCAAGATATATCTGACCTGCCCTGCCTTCCCCTCTCCCCTTTTCCCTCCCCCCACCCACCACCACCTTTGAAGGTTACCTGGTCTTACTTCGGCCAGGGATGTGATGTCCGCGGAAGCGGGCCCTGTGATCTGGGCTAATTTTCTTAAGATAGTTAATATGCTTATCTAGTTTCATTTAAATCATGGCCTAGATAATCTCGTTTGGTTTCAGTTTTTAGATTTACCTCACCTGGTTATCTAACTTATTGCTTATCC
The DNA here is from genome assembly GCF_964263255.1 of Lissotriton vulgaris. Taxonomy (NCBI): domain Eukaryota; kingdom Metazoa; phylum Chordata; class Amphibia; order Caudata; family Salamandridae; genus Lissotriton; species Lissotriton vulgaris. The sequence goes on along the minus strand of NW_028241043.1, from coordinate 12,510 downwards.
ACATTTCCCTAAAGAATATTTTTTTAGTCAGTTTTTAGATTTACCTGACCTGGTCATCTAACTTATTGTTTGTCCACATTTCCCTAAAGAATATTTTTGTAGTCATTATGCAACAAAAAAAATAGTTAATTCGGCTAATCTGTTTCTACTATCAGTCTTGTTATCAAGTTTGTCTTGTTTCACATAATTATTGGGTCCTGTCCCTGAGATTTCACGTAGGTAGTCTTCCGCCAGTATTTCGCTGGTAAAGCTTTTTGTGGAGCTCTTATATATGACTTTCAGACGTGCCGGGTTTTGCAAGTAAACTTTTGCTCCAAGTTTCTGAAAGGGTTCGATTAGCTGGCGCATTTTCCATCTTCGCTCTACTGTTGCGTGTGCGAAATCTGGTCTGGCAAAGAATTTGAACCCCTTATATTCTCGTTGAGTGTTAGGCCTTGCGAGGTCATAAATTTTTTCGCGGAGAAGGAAGTTACCGAAGTAGACCAGCATTGCCCTTGGATATTGGTTTTGCTTGTTAGGATGTTTTGTTAGCGTCATTGGATATCGATGGGCCCGCTGTATTTCCTTTTCCCAGTCCCAGGCTTCCAATTCTGGAAATGACATTCTTAAAATATTGATCATTGCCCCTCTTGCGTCTTCTCCCTCAAAATTTTCTGGGATACCAAGAAACCTTAGATTGTTTCGTCTAGATCTGTTTTCGTGGTCTTCCACTTTGGCCATGAGAGCCCTTATTATTTCATCTTGATCTTTTTCCTTTTTCTGTAGCAAGACAACGTCTGTTTCGAGATTTTCGGTGCGAGTTTCCACCATTACCATTCTCTTGGACATTTCAGAGCAGATGCTGCCTACTTTTTTCACTGCTCCTTGTAATTTTTCGATAGCAGTATGATTTCTTTAGCTGTCTTTCTTCACATCCTCATGGAACATTTTGATCGAGCTAAGAACTTGACTCAGTGAGGGTTCTTTCGATTTTTTAGACAGGTCTTTATTCTCTTGTAATTCAGCATTGTGGCCTGATGCTTCTCCTGTTTTAATCCTTGGGCTTCTGCGCGAAGAATTAGGCCTCTCTTTGATGTAGTCCGAGTTGTTGCCAGGATCTGTGGTTTCTTCATTCAAAAGATGTTGTTCCTTTTTTTTTTTGATTTTTTTCCCCCCCACTTCTTTTTTTCACTTTTTTCTTGAAGTTGATTTCGCTGTCTGATCCTGAATCATTAGGACCAGAGATATCCAAAGCTACGGTGTCCCTTTGTAGGTTTGATTCTCTTGAGTTGCTGGCTTTACTAGAGTCACTTGAGATAGACATCCCTGTTTCGTATAAATCAGAGTCAGAGTTATCGTCGGAGAGAGAGTGATGAGAGGGGCGTCGTTCATTCCTGACAGAAGGTGTTTGAGTGTCGGAAAAGGAATGTGAGTCCACTATTTTCGGGTTCAAGTTCTTTTGATCAGTTTGTTGATATTGCTCTCTTTGGTTAGGCATTATTATGCCCGTTCCTGAGGGTGCCAATATCTCTGTGCTGTTCATATTGTGTTCGGCATTATCGATGCCTTCGCCTTGACCTATAGTAAATCTTTCTTCCAGATTAGTTGGGGGAGTGCTTTGAGAGTCCTTGCAGCTTTCATTCTCCTTGTCAGTGTCAGTGTTCTTAATCTGCCTCTGGTTCTGAATCGGTGTATTTTCCGTTGCTGGCATTTCATTCTGAAAATCCCTGGGCAGGGGGCTAAATATGTTGGAGATTCTTGGCTGGGATATTGCTGTTTGGGCGGTATTCTTTGCAGTCGCTTTTAAATATTTTATAGTCTGTAGCCTTTGTGCTTTTTTGGCCATTAGGTCCAATTTGGCATCTTCCACTGTTTCAGCCCATGTCTCTTTGTTGTAACCCGCCTCTTTCTCCTTTTCTTGTTCTTTCTCTTTCTCTTTCCCCCTCTCCTTTTGTTTGGCCTTTTCCTTTTCCAGTTTTTTTTCAGCGTTTTTATCTTTGATTTTGCCCTTTTCTTGAGTCTCATTTCTTACCTGGTCTTTTGCCAGGTCTCTTTCCTTTTCTTTTGCCCTGACTCCTCTAGTCTCAGGGCCTCTATGTTTGCTATTTGTATGCAGTGTGGGTACCACCTCGTTTTCCGAGTTCTGACGGTCTCCTTGATTTATAGAGTACTCTTTGTCTGTCTCTGTGCATGTTGATTCCTGACATGTTGAAGTCACTCCAGGCGATAGTTCTCGCTCTTCACCCATCCTTTCCTTGTTTAGGGTGGTACTGTCTGCTGATATTGGCCGATTTTTCTGAATATTCGGTATGTTCTGTACATTCTGTCCTCCGACCCTCTTTCCTCTGCTACACCTCCTTCCATAGCTCTAGTCACTGAAATAGACTGAGTTGCTGTGGCGGTCGAGGAGATCCAAGTCCGATTTTTTCCAGGTTTTTTAACCCCCTTGCTTGAAATTTCTGCTATGCCTGTAATGAAAATATAAGATTTCCTCCCCTGTAGTTTCACAGAAATCCCTGGTGTTACTGTAATTGATGTAAATGCTGTAGATAATAATGTTGTTAGTGTAGATGTACATAGCACCGCGTACAACTTTGTTGAAAATAGAGTAGATGGGGCAGGTAATATTTTTTTAAATATTTTTGAGATTGTAATTGAGACAGATGGAGCAGCAACTTGAGCCCCAGGTCCAGTATATATTTTAATTGAAGTCCGACTTCCAGTGTAAACTTGTACAGTACTCCCCCTCTCCTGGGAGTTTAATTTATTTCTGTTGCTATTTCTACTTCTGAAAGTCATTCGCCCCTTGCTCCCGTTCACCTCTGCCACTCTTGGTAAATCTTCTCTCCCAGTCCCCCCTCCCTTTCTCCTTCTGTTGTGCAGTTCGTCCGTCTCCCTGGTAGTAAGACACGTGGGACAACGTCAAGTGCGTGAGGCTACAAAGACCCGTATCTCGAGTCTGCAGATGAAGTGTGCGGGGGCCGTCAGAGGGGTCGTCAGACCTGCACTTCTGGTGAGGAGGTGAAGAGATAAGGTAAGGAAAACTAAGCTTTTTGCAGTCGGAGGGAGGCCGTCCACAAACCACAGCTCTCAACTTTCCCCTTGAATTGCTCCGAAAAGAAAGGTAGTCAGCAGTTTTTATTTTTTTTTAAGAAATCTGGCTCCGACAGAGACACCAGCTCTGCCTGAGACTCGGGTGGTTGCGTGGAGCAGAGGGGATGAGGAAGTACGAAATGATAGACACTAGGCAAGAGGCAGGAGAGTCCAAGAGAGTCAAAGAGAGATGAAGCCTCGAGGCAACAATCAGAGGCACTCAGTAGGTATCATGCGGAGAATGCGGAAAATGTAGATGCGTAAGTAAACAGTAACTGAACAGTTCAGAGTCTACAGTCGGCGCTGATGTCAGCACCACCTTACTGACTCTCCCCTCTAGCCAGTAATGGAAATCTTTCACCGTGCACCGTGCTCAGTTCAATGTATGCAGTGTATCAAGACGACGATACCGCATGTTACTTAGCTGCTGAGAGAGGCTCTCTCTTGATTCTTCCCATAGCTTGCCGCTCGCAGTCCATCCAAACAATCCAGACGCCCGTGCTATTCATGTAGCCCAGTGACACGAGTGGTGAGACGTTCCTCTCCTTCCCCTCCTGCTACTCTCGGAGCGGCTCACAGGAGTCAGCTGCAGCAAACACAGTCAGACAGTAGAAGGTGATGAAGTCGGTGAAAACGAGAGCAGTTTAGGTATAGCGTTTTTTTTTTCAGGAGCCTCGAGTCTTGATCATTGCGCCATGGTCCTAATAGTTGATGTAAAGTGTAGAAAAGTGTAGAAAAGCATTTTTCTCGGTAAGAGAGCTGCCCAGTATCTCAGAGCACCGCTGCTGCTACCGCTCACGCTGACGCCATCTTTTCCTTCTTTCGAGTCTTCAGAACTTTCCAATGTTTCGAGTCTTCAGAACTTTCCAAGCCCGTAATTCTCAAACGAACGAGCAACGAGAATCAAGATTGGGAGCCGATCGAGTACGCACTGCTCAAGCCCGTTATTCTCAAACGAACAAGCAACGAGAATCAAGATTGAAAACAGATCGGTTACGCACTGCTTAAGCCCGCTCGAATGAAACAGGAGAGCAACCAGAATCAAGATTGGACAACGATCAATTACGCACTGCTCAAGCCCGCTCGAATGAAAAAGGAGAGCAACCAGAATCAAGATTGGAAGCCAATCGAGGACGCACTGCTTAAGCCACACTTAGAAATGTTTTCAAAAATAAAATGAATACGTTTCAATAACAATGACACAATGTAAATGTAATGTTATCACAACCAGTTTCCTTGAATTTCCTTTCTTCTGAGATTGCAGCAACGCGCGACGGGTGAGCTAGTATGATATATTTTCAAGTTATGTAGCTTTGAACTTAAGAATATAAAATCTATATATGTGCCTTCAGCATCTTTAGATGGTCAATACACTGCATGTCCATGGCAAACTATTTGTGAATACCCACAAAAATAAAATATTTGAGGATATTTCCTGCATTTTTCAGTGGCTGTATCCCAGCAATAGCCCATAACCCAGCACTCGATCCAAACTTATATCTATGTAAAATCCACCACACTGATGGAGTTTCCATGTTCATAATGGAAGTTTTGAACTTAATGTGCAACTTCCTTTGTGAAAAAAGTACTATGCTCTTATCATGAAAGTCAGTACCATTTTGACAGGATTTCAGTCATATTCACCTAGGCAAATACAATTACGGGTGACGGAAATAGCCTCTTGTGTATATATGTACCCGCCGTGCCTGTAGTAGCTGGTACAGAATGGGGGATGGGGGCAGGAGGGGAAGGTGAAAGAAAAGAAAACACCTCCTCTGCATGGCCACTGCCTCTTTATCTCTGCCCTGTTGTCTCTCCTCTCAGTAGCAGGTAACACATAGGCTCCCCTATGCCAAACTCGACACTGCTGTCACCAGCATAACAGCAGTGTCATGATTGGTCTGAGTGCCGAGGTTCAGCGCTCAGACAAGGACTGGCAGCCTGTGCATATTCTCCACCAGGGCTGTGCTATACAGCCCGGTGGAGAACATGCAAAGTGCACATGACTGTTTAGCCGGCCCAAGATGGACGGCCACACCGTCATGCCCACTTAAGTGCATCAACCACTTCTTCCTCTTCTGGCTGTGACTACAGCCATGTACGGCCCGGCCCAAACCTGGCTTCAGTACGAAAAAAAGACAATGATAATAACAAGTTATTATCATTTTATTTATCCTTTTTTGCACTGCTGAAAAACATTGGGGTGACACTCCTCCGCCTTAGAGGAGGAGCCACCTCTGCATTATGCGCCAGATTTTTCGCCCAGCTATGGCCTTCTTCACTTACACACTTATTCTGTGCAGCAAATATTTGTCTAAATTATTGTCAATCGGGCACTTAGTAGTAGTAGTAGAATGCTGTATTTTGGTTGCCATGAAACATCAAAGTGTTTATACAATAATACAGTAATATACATCTTAATAAATACGTAAATAAATATGGCGCATGCCCGAATCAGTTTGTATTTTTAAACCCTGTCTGTGCAGCTATAAAATCTGAATAAATGCACATTTAATTCCTATGAGTAATCAATCAGTACAAAAACTGCTTAAAACAGTATACACATGAGCAGTTAATCAGAAGATTAATACCTCGGGGAATTCTAAGAACATTGCAATTGTGTATTAATTTATAGTAAAATAAATAATTATATTTTAATTGGCACAAATCATATATAAGTAAACTATTTCTATTATAATTTTGCTGCGCCTATGCCAAACAGACTATAAGAAGTTGCTGATAGCAAAGACAATAAATAGCCAGAGATTAGTCACTTTTTAGGATTCTATGGGCTACTAGATATCCTGTCATGCCCAGAGATTGGCATACTGGACGGATCCATTTAAGGCGAGACCCAAGGTATTATAAACAGTAACACATTATATGCACCTCGATCTCAATGGTAGAATACCTAGACGAAAACCAGCATACAGGATATCGGCTACGGGCAGAGATATTTAATCTAAAAATGTCTCAAAACACGGAACCAATTTAATATCAAGGTACATATTAGTCAATGATCCATTTGATCCATTTCTATGTAACATTCATGTATACATGACCAAAAGCAAGTTTTCAGGTTGATAATGTCAGATAGAAATATAGTATTAGGTGCGTCCCATAACCTGTTAAGACCCAGCCTCTTGAACCAATATAAAACAAATTTGAGCCAGGGAACTGCCTTTGTGCCCATTACATTTAATAAATCTATTGTCAATCTGGCACTTTATTAAGGGAATAAATCCAGAGTGCAATGAAAAATGAAAAAAGGAGCTGGCAACTGTTATTTCAAGTAAGACATATTCTATGCAAAAATATGTTTTATTTATGCTCATACTTGTTTTTTATAAACCCACTTGTGCCAAATGTTATTTTTTCAGTGTTCTCAAACGCACTGAAACATATTTGATGTAGGATGGTATGAGAAATCGGTAATTAAAATGCATAAACTACAGATTCAAAAGATTGGATAAATATGCACGGCATACAGCCATTGCTCTGAGAGTTTTAAGCATCTTTGGGTTGCAACATGATAAATAAATGAAAGAAAAATACACACAAACATGCGTTCACAAAAACACTCACAATCACACACAGACATGCACAGATACATAGACATGCACAGATGCAAGCACACACAAGCACACACATACACACACAAATACACCCTGTGCCATCAACATGAACAAAAAGAAGGATATAGGGACAAGTACAGTCTGAAAATACATGCACAATTGTAAACTTGTATAGCTACAATAAACAGACTTGCAAGCACACAGAAGGCACGCAGAACGAACAACGGAAACACAAAAAGAGACAAAGGAGGAACAGATATGTACATAAGGTACACATATACACAAATATAAGGCGAAAAATACACAAAGTGACCCAGAGCAGAAAGTAGGTGCACAGAGGCACACATAAAGAGGTGCAAAGGAGACCAGACAAACACAAACAAACAGACAAGTAGATACAGCCATAGCAAGTACTATGGATCAGGGTTAAGACTAACGCATTTTAGTGGTGGACTCCGCATCACCGCTCTTAAATGCATTAGTCGCGCATTTATAGAGCCCCTGCAACACCTGCCCAGAGGCATGCTAGAGCTAAGCTGCATAAAGGACTTCCAAGCAGCATGCCAAAATTGGTTTGCTCTGAAACTGCAGACTGCTGACTCTGTCACACATTAAAAAAATTGTGTCGGTGCAACACTTCTCACTTGGACTGTGTCACAAATCATAGTACTGCGTACAGTGTTTGAGTCCGAGCAGACTGGGCATGCTAAAGCCCAGCCTCTAGTGTACCTGGACCATGTGGTCCGTCCCTGCTCCCAGAAATGTCACATGAAAGAAATTGCAACATTAAAAATAAACAAACAGCTGTGCCAGATCGACTGCGGCATACGTGCATCTGGGCAGTGCCTTGTTGTTTTCCGGTAGCAGACATCACCCTTGTGACCCTCAAGACATGCAGAAGCAGATTGACGCAACAGGTGGCGAGCGGCAGCTTTGTTTTTAGGTCTTGCCTAGGCAGCGCATGTGCTGTCTCGTCGAGAGATGCTGTATACAGTAATGGGGGGAAGCTCTTCCCACTTTTCTCCTAGCTTTACCTATGTATTTGATTGCCCGAAATCTTAAATGTTATATTGTGATTGGTTATCGGCAAGTAAGTCCCGCCTCCTGATGACCATGCCGTCATTTTTGTGGAAAAGTGTGGCTCACTGGTTAGAGCAGGCAGACCCTGAAGCAGAGGTCAGACCCGGGACCAGGGTTCAATTCCCGACGCGGCAGGGTCTTGAGCTCAAATGTCCATGGACTCGATAATTCTCGCTTCGGTGCCTGACCTAATCATGGGTTCACACTCTGCAACTCTGGGCATTAAGCTTGCTTAATCTCCACAACGGCCCCCCCGCGGCGGGATGCCTGGCTTTCACCTTGGGGATGCCCTGTAGGGGCTATCTCACAGGGAAAAGCCAGGACGGGTTCCCAAGGCAAGCGCGGAGATACCCCTTCGGGGGTCGATTCTGGCGCTATATAAGAAACATAATAATAATAATAATAATAATAATAATTTTTCTCCTTCCATGGCTATCAGCCCCTTTACTTTAAAAATTATTTTGTTCCCCTGCCACCCCCCATTACGTCCCGCAGTCTATGACTTTTCTACCCACCACCACCCCCCACCCACTCCCGTTCCTGCCTTCTGGGACTCCCGCATTTCCGTTTACAATGCAATAGGTCTCGCGTAAATACAAGTCCTATTGCATTTATGAATGCTTTTTTTTCCATATGATTGGCACTCTATTTTGCCTGACCTGTCCAGACTCTCGCATGCGCTCGATGCTTTACATCGTACACATGCGTGGCAAAAGTCTGCCTCTGCCTCTTGTGTTTCGCTTTGCTACGTCTTTCCATTGCCTTTAAAGGATTAAAGTGCAGCACTCAATTTGGTCATGCAGCTGTGCAAATTCCCTGGAATGTCTTCATGATTCAGGCGACTCTGATTGGCTGCGGCGCTGGAGGATGTGCAGCCTGCATACTTCACTGGCAACCAATGTCTTCTGTTTAGAACTAATGTACACAAGACCTACTCGCTTGTATTTAACACTTAAGTACCTGATGCGCGGGGAAGAGCTGACGCGCCAAACACCGAGATTTGGATATCCGGGCAGCTCTTATTTTCTGCGACCAGCACAGGCCAGTGGTTTAGTTCTATTTGCATCTAAAACTGGTACTTTTGTTTCCTTTTGCGTCAGATTGGCATTGCTTTCTTTGCAGCGGAGGCTGGTCGCATTGTTAGCGTTGCCCCCCAGGCTGGTGGGTTGTGAGTGATCCTGGGCTACTTGTTCTGCATCCCTGGCGGGGATCCTGTACCTTTTTCACTCCTTCAGCATCGCTCTTTACTAACCATCCCTCTTTTGCACCTGTCTACTCACCTGTTAGTAAATATGCCCCAGGTGGCAAAGTACCGCAGGCAGTGAGCAAAGACCCTGAAATTTACAGCCTGCTGTCCACCCTGTCTCGGAGGAGATGGAGGAGCTGGGGAAGGAGCTGGACAATGGCGAGCCGGATTTGAGGCTGGCCATGGGGCTCCTGCAGAGGAACGAAGGGGACATGTCGCAAGTCAATTAGGTGACCATGTAAGGATGAAAAGAGGAAAGTGGCTCAGCTGCTCCAAACCTCAGGGGGTTTATGTTTGTGGCCTTGCTTCTTCCACATCAAATGTGCTGCAGTGATGCTTTGGAACTTAGGTTCTTTCAATGACTTGAGTCGTTCAGGTGTTTGAGCTAATATTTCAGCAGCCAGAGAAACCGCTCCCAGACTCCTACAGGTCACAGCAGCAAGGTTCCAAGAATCCAATTCAGCCTCAGGATATTCTCATACAGGAAAAGGTCAAGCGCCTAGTAAAACTCCGGTCCCAGACTAGTACGTGGGGTCTTTGATGATCTACAAGTAACTTAAACCAGCAGTAGTTATGCTATTTTGTGAGCATAGATAGGAAGCTTAAGCCAAACACAATGTTCAATAGAAGATTATTGTTGAAAGATGACATGACAACAAACCACATAGGGTAGAGGAGGGGTAAGATTGACCATAGAAGGGGAATACACTCTGAATAAGGTGAGGAAGATGTCAAACTCCCTCACTCAACAGGTAGACCAATTTCAAGAAGATGATTGTGAGCAAAAAAGGCGAGTAAGTGGCCAAGTCCTCCCTGGAAAAGGCAGTGTATACGAGAGCTAGCATCTCTTTGCACTCAGTGTCACAGTGGACACCAGCAATTATCCATGTTATTGTGAAATCTAGAGACACACTTGCAGTCAACACACATCCTTCACCTTTTGGCTGGAGTAGGTAGGGGGCCCATGACAGTCTCCTCACAGTGTATTTGTGAGGTGGGCTATGCTCTTAGACTAGAAGCATGCCACAACCACTGCCAGTTTGCCAGTTATCTCATAGCCTAGGATGACAAGGCAGTAGCTACATGCAAGCACAATAGGGGATAATCTTTAGATGAGCCCCAGTCCACAAAACCAAGCTCTTCTAATGAACTGGAAAACAAAACCATGTAGCACTTCCTGTCGACTCAATTGGAAACATTTGATATAGCGGAGGAGGTCCTTTTTGCAGTGGAGTGGGATTACCATACCCATAGAAATCTAATCATGGAATGCAGTAAATGGGCACTGCCCAAATACTTTCTTGAATGTGAAGGGGCATTGTTTTTACAGAAACAAAGAACAACCATAGGGAGTGCTTTTGTATAGTGGGCTTGTACGTACACCACTAACAAACACACAAGATTCCATGCCCCACCAAGCCTTTCCTGAGCTATCTAGAGCTCTGGAAGAGATACATTGATGACGTCCTGATCATATGGGAAGCTAATCGGAGGACTGCGATTAGTTTCATGAATTGGCTAAACACACAGAATGAATTTTTAAAGTTCACCTACACCATCTGCCACACAGAGCTGGCATTCCTGGATCTCAATTTCACCGCAGAACATGGCAAACTGAAAACCACTACACATGAAAAACCTACAGCCCGTAATTACTCACTGCTGTATGATAGCTTCCACACCCATCACCTGAGAGAGAATCTCTCCTTGGCCAATTTTTTCGAATTAGGCGAAACTTCTTGGACATATAGGATTGTAAAGCACAAGTTGCAAGACTAGCCACTAAACTCAAGACTCAAATATATCATTCAAAAGTGGTTGAAAAAGCTATGAAGAGAATACGCAACTATAACAGGGATGCTCTTCTTCATCATGACCCACAAAATAAAAGAGAAGATCGCTTAATTTGTATTAGCACATTCAACATAGCATTCAAAATGATAAGCAAAATCATCAACAAACACTGGAGGATTCTGAACAGAGGCCCTTTAAACCTACCAAAACCTATGTTTTTTCTCAGAAGGGATAGAAGTCTAAGGGACTCTTTAGTACACACACATCCCCTTTAACAGACAACGGGCATGAGACAGACCCCATGAACAATCCCCAAGGTGGTGGGACACTATCCATGCAGGAGTTGCAATGTATGCCACATGGCAAAGACTAGAAAATACATCTATTTTGGTAAAAACACCAAATGAGAATTAAGAATGTTCACGTACTGCAATACCCAAAGAGTAGTATATATAATCACCTGTACAGCTTTAACACCAAGCATTCAAACTCCTGCAGTGGAAAATGGCAGTCCATTCACATCCAGGACCTGCCATGTAAGGAAGCCGATACAACGCAATGGAAACAGTAAATGGTTCTGTTCATGGAAATCAACTTGGCAGGGTGCACGGTCCAGTCTACCGGCATCTAGCGGCCTGTGGAAGAGACACAAGCTTGCTCTAAGACATAGCATTTAACAGAACGGCAAGTTGGTTCACACAGGTAATATGCAGACACCGGTGACACGATTTCAGGTCGCTGTACTAGACGAGACGAGATTTAGATGCAGTAAGTATGGAATAGCTAAAGTAAATCCTCAAAGCCACCTCTTTTTACACGCAGGATGTGACAACAGGCTCCTCTTGCCACTGGTGGACTAATGAAGCAATACTTTTGCTTTTTATATGTATGTAGTGTTACCTTTATGTGGAATCTTGCTATAATGTCATCCTACAAAATGTTTGGAGTCAAAAATCACAGTTGACTGGGCTGAGCTGCCTGCTGGCCGCTCCTGGTGGGGTCTTGCTCTAATCTACTTGTCTATTGTACCATCTTGAATAAAGCTACCTGAAACTCATCACTTGTACCTGACTCAATCACTATAAATAAGAAAATATATGTTCATATGTATCCTTATTTCTTTATTGTATGGTAAAATAAAAGCATGGGAACCCTCTTAGTTGATTTCTTTCGGTATCCCACTTCAAACGCCCACTTGCCCCTGATTGTGAGTTTGAGGATTTTGCCCTATCTGTTTCCTTAGTTGCCTATGTATGGGGACTGGCTACTATTCCTATCTATCATATGCAATACTTAACCCCTTCGATGCTGATGACGAGCTCAGCTCGTCATCAGCTACGGGTGACGTGTGCGGATGACGAGCTGAGCTCGTCATGTAACGCGGTTATTTGAAAACAGCCGCACAGCGCAAAAATAACCGCAGCAGCGATGCGGTTAAAATGATCCCAGACGCCGTATCCTCAGTTATGATGGGCTATATAGGGTTCAGGGCTAGGTTTGGGTTTTGGGGTACAGGGGTATTTTTAGGGTTTAGGGATAGGTTTGGGTCTTGGGGTACAGGGTATATTTATAGGGTTAAGATGGGTTAGTGTTTAAGGGTGTTGGGGTATTTTAAGGAGTAAGGGAGGGTTATGACTATGTGGTGCAGGGGTATTTAAAGAGAGCAGGGTGGACACCCGGAGCTGGAATGTACAGAACCTGGGAAGAAAAAACAATGAAATATTGGGCACAACGCTCGCTTTT